>NC_089837.1:474731538-475419038 GCF_035609145.1 Eleutherodactylus coqui | reverse complement strand
ACAATAAAAGGACAAGCGGGGCTGGCAATCCATTTTTTTTTAGACAAGTTATCTAAAAGTTACAAAGAAGTAACTTTTTTTTAGGCTACTTTGAGATGAGCGTATTTTAGCTCCGTATTTGGTCTGTATTTGGATGGAAAAAGGGGGCTAATGACCCATCTTCTGCTTTTTTGGCTTACAAATTGCTATTGTTTTCTATTGGGCAAATATGAATCAGTAACTGCCCTGGAGAAACTAAAAACAAGAGTATATGCACAGGCAAATGCAGATCAAATACTGATGAAATACGGATGGCATGCGGTTTCATTAGCGCTGTGAACAAGTTGTTTTTGTGCGCATATCGGCACATTTTACTCTTCATTTTGTGCCCGTATGGCATATCCACATTGGCGCAGGAATTCCCCTCCACCCACCTGTGTGGTGATTTAAAAGGCTATTTAGCCTAATGAGGTCCAGATGTGTTCTTTTCTATGTGGTTTTGCGCTGTATTTTACGCATTCTGTTGCATATTGCGTGCCCCCTAGACTTCTATAAGGCCCATTGTCGTATGAATGTGCACAAAATAGAGCATGTTCTATTTTTTTGCATGCACGGGAAATGCGAGCAATAAGAATGTCCCCAGTGATACCAATAAGTTCTATTCTCTGCGTATGCAAATTCGTCATTGTGAAGCCGCCCTTATAAACATATTGGGTCAACTGTACTGAACCACAAGGGCAGCTTCCCATACAATGTATACGCTGCTGCTCTCCACAGCAAATGTGCTAAAATCCTCATTGGCCAAATCTGCACTAAATGGTGCGGATTCTGCTGCAGTTTTTGCTAAGTTTTTGTTTTAGATCTGCCACGGAAGAGTACATAATAGGCAAAAGTGGAAAGCCATTGGGAGAAGCAGGGGGTATATTGGGGGGGTAGGGGATTAGATCAGGAGGTTTGGTATGCTGCTTTGAAGACGTGCGTCATTAAGGTGCGTCTGAAGTTTTGTGCGCTGGGGATTGTCCGGATGTTTTGGGGTAGAGCGTTCCAGAGGATCGATGCTGCTCTAGAGAAGTCCTGGAGGTGAGCATGTGAGGTTTGGATTAGAGGGGTGTTTTATTTTCATGATGTCAATTAGGCCACTTTTAGATGTGCAGATTTTTTGTCTGTTTTTGGGCTGTGTTTGGCGGCTCGTAATATGCAGCTAAAGTAAATCTATTTACTTATAACAAAACGAACAGTACTTACTGGCAGCTCTGTGATTCTCTTGGCCTTTCTTTTGGAACAGCTACCACCTGACCGCTGCAGCCAATCAGAGGCTGTTCTCCTGGCATTATGGCTCACAGCATCGGAGCGGATATTCCAGGAGAATGTCACTTGACTGCTACAGCCACTGATTGGTTGCCGTGGTCATCTCATACTGAACGCTCACTGCAGCGCACATCCCTCACCCGCTTAGCTACTAAGCACCGCTGCCACCGCTGGTCAAGTGATGTGCCCACTTTCACATCACATGTTTAGCAGCGGCAGCACTTAGTAGTGCTTCCTGGGTGAGGGATGTGCGCTGCAGTGAAGGCTCAGGATTTAGCGCCATCGGAGGTTCAAATCAGCTGTGGATACACAGATGAATACCAGTCAAAATCCACAAATTTGATGCAATTTTTGATGTGGAAATACTGCAGATTTTGATACGGAATCTTCCACTGTGGAAGATCCACTGCATTTCCGCTACCCTTAAAGTACATCAATATACTGTTCATGTTACAATTAGAGATGAGCGAACGTACTCGTTCGAGCTTGATACTCGTTCGAGTATTAGCGTGTTCGAGATGCTCGTTACTCGAGGCGAGCACCACGCGATGTTCGAGTTACTTTCACTTTCATCTCTGAGACGTTAGCGCGCTTTTCTGGCCAATAGAAAGACAGGGAAGGCATTACAACTTCCCCCTGCGACGTTCAAGCCCTATACCACCCCCCTGCAGTGAGTGGCTGGCGAGATCAGGTGTCACCCAAGTATATAAATCGGCCCCTCCCGCGGCTCGCCACAGATGCATTCTGACAGAGATCAGGGAAAGTGCTGCTGGTGCCGGAGCTGCTATAGGGAGAGCGTTAGGAGTGATTTTAGGCTTCAAGAACCCCAACGGTCCTTCTTAGGGCCACATCTGACCGTGTGCAGTACTGTTGGGGCTGCTTTTAGCAGTGTTGCACATTTTTTTTTTTGTATATCGGGCGTGCAGAGCATTGCGTCCTCAGTCTGCAGTCATTGTACAGAGTATAGGGCCAGTACTGGTGAGGCAAGGAAAGAGATATACAGGCTATATAGGCAGTGGGCTTTTTCAAAAAAATTGGGGAAAAATACTATATTTGGGCTGCCTGTGACCGTCTTCAGTTTACTGCATGTCTGCTGGGGGTAGTAGTCCTAATTCATACGCAGCTAAGCATTACAGCAGGCTTGCGCAAAATTGTTTCCTGGCTCTGCTGTCTCCGTTACATCACTGCCGTCATCCCGGCAGAGGGAAACAGTATACATAATATTATACGCTGCCTACAGTATCTGTCTGCTGGGGGTAGTAGTCCTAATTACTACGCAGCTAAGCGTTACAGCAGGCTTGCGCAAAATTGTTTCCTGGCTCTGCTGTCTCCGTTACATCACCGCTGTCATCCCGCCAGAGGGAAACAGTATACATAATATTATACGCTGCCTACAGTATCTGTCTGCTGTATCAGCTCAGCATTTTTAAAAAATAGAAGCAAAATACTTAAGGCCTACTACTGGCCCTTGGCCACTTGACTGCTTCTGCGCTGTGAATTCCACTAGCTCAGTCATACGCACCTACGTCTCACTACAGGCGTGCGCAAAATTGTTTCCTGGCTCTGCTGTGCGTTCTGTAAGGGAAGTCAGCCTCCAACCACAGGCCAATAAGCGGCACATTTAATTATAGCGTTCTGTTTCTGCACTACTGGTAATACAGCATGCTGAGGGGTAGGGGTAGGCCTAGAGGACGTGGACGCGGGCGAGGACGCGGAGGTCCAAGTCAGGGTGTGGGCACAGGCCGAGCTCCTGATCCAGGTGTATCGCAGCCGACTGCTGCGGGATTAGGAGAGAGGCACGTTTCTGGCGTCCCCACATTCATCTCACAATTAATGGGTCCATGCGGTAGACCTTTATTAGAAAATGAGCAGTGTGAGCAGGTCCTGTCGTGGATGGCAGAAAGTGCATCCAGCAATCTATCGACCACACAGAATTCTGCGCCGTCCACTGCTGCAACTCTGAATCCTCTGGCTGCTGCTCCTCCTTCCTCCCAGCCTCCTCACTCCATTACAATGACACATTCTGAGGAGCAGGCAGACTCCCAGGAACTGTTCCCGGGCCCCTGCCCAGAATGGCCAGCAATGGTTCCTCTCCCACCAGAGGAGTTTGTCGTGACCGATGCCCAACCTTTGGAAAGTTCCCGGGGTCCGGGGGATGAGGCTGGGGACTTCCGGCAACTGTCTCAAGAGCTTTCAGTGGGTGAGGAGGACGATGACGATGAGACACAGTTGTCTATCACTCAGGTAGTAGTAATTGGAGTAAGTCCGAGGGAGGAGCGCACAGAGGATTCGGAGGAAGAGCAGCAGGACGATGAGGTGACTGACCCCACCTGGTTTGCTATGCCTACTGAGGACAGTTCTTCAGAGGGGGAGGCAAGTGCAGCAGCAGGGCAGGTTGGAAGAGGCAGTGCGGTGGCCATGGGTAGAGGCAGGGCCAGACCGAATAATCCACCAACTGTTTCTCAAAGCGCCCCCTCGCGCCATGCCACCCTGCAGAGGCCGAGGTGCTCAAAGGTCTGGCAGTTTTTCACTGAGAGTGCAGACGACCGACGAACAGTGGTGTGCAACCTTTGTCGCGCCAAGATCAGCCGGGGAGCCACCACCACCAGCCTCACCACCACCAGAATGCGCAGACATATGATGGCCAAGCACCCCACAAGGTGGGACGAAGGCCGTTCACCGCCTCCGGTTTGCACCACTGCCTCTCCCCCTGTGCCCCAACCTGCCACTGAGCTCCAACCCCCCTCTCAGGACACAGGCACTACCGTCTCCTGGCCTGCACCCACACCCTCACCTCCGCTGTCCTCGGCCCCATCCACAAATGTCTCTCAGCGCACCGTCCAGCCGTCGCTAGCGCAAGTGTTGGAGCGCAAGCGCAAGTACGCCGCCACGCACCCGCACGCTCAAGCGTTAAACGTGCACATAGCCAAATTTATCAGCCTGGAGATGCTGCCGTATAGGGTTGTGGAAACGGAGGCTTTCAAAGGTATGATGGCGGCCGTGGCCCCACGCTACTCAGTTCCCAGTTGCCACTACTTTTCCCGATGTGCCGTCCCAGCCCTGCACGACCACGTCTCCCGCAACATTGTACGCTCCCTCACCAACGCGGTTACTGCCAAGGTCCACTTAACAACGGACACGTGGACAAGCACAGGCGGGCAGGGCCACTATATCTCCCTGACGGCACATTGGGTGAATTTAGTGTAGGCTGGGACAGAGTCAGAGCCTGGGACTGCTCACGTCCTACCCACCCCCAGAATTGCGGGCCCCAGCTTGGTGGTGGTATCTGCGGCGGTGTATGCTTCCTCCACTAAACCACCCTCCTCCTCCTCCTACGCAACCTCTGTCTCGCAATCAAGATGTGTCAGCAACAGCACGTCGCCAGCAGTCGGTGTCTAGCGGCACGGCAGCACAGCGGTGGGCAAGCGTCAGCAGGCCGTGCTGAAACTACTCAGCTTAGGAGAGAAGAGGCACACGGCCCACGAACTGCTGCAGGGTCTGACAGAGCAGACCGACCGCTGGCTTGCGCCGCTGAGCCTCCAACCGGGCATGGTCGTGTGTGACAACGGCCGTATCTATAGTGAAATACCAACTCCAACATGGGCGGCGCAGTGGGAGTCAGCCTCCTCAATTCTTTACAGAAGAGTGGGCCTGGTTGGCAGACATCCGCCAGGTCCTTGGAAACTTTGAGGAGTCTACCCAGATGGTGAGCGGCGATGCTGCAATCATTAGCGTCACCATTCCTCTGCTATGCCTCTTGAGAAGTTCTCTGCAAAGCATAAAGGCAGACGCTTTGCTCTCGGAAACAGAGGTGGGGGAAGACAGTATGTCGCTGGATAGTCAGAGCACCCTTCTGTCTATATCTCAGCGCGTTGAGGAGGAGGAGGAGGAGGGGGAGGAGGATGAGGGGGAAGAGACAGCTTGGCCCACTGCTGAGGGTACCCATGCTGCTTGCCTGTCATCCTTTCAGCGTGTATGGCCTGAGGAGGAGGAGGATCCTGAAAGTGATCTTCCTAGTGAGGACAGCCATGTGTTGCGTTCTGGTACCCTGGCACACATGGCTGACTTCATGTTAGGATGCCTTTCTCATGACCCTCGCGTTACACGCATTCTGGCCAATACAGATTACTGGGTGTACACACTGCTCGACCCACGGTATAAGGAGAACCTTTCCACTCTCATACCCGAAGAGGAAAGGGGTTCGAGAGTGATGCTATACCACAGGACCCTGGCGGACAAACTGATGGTAAAATTCCCATCCGACAGCACTAGTGGCCGAAGGCGCAGTTCCGAGGGCCAGGTAGCAGGGGAGGCGCGGAGATCAGGCAGCATGTACAGCACAGGCAGGGGAACACTCTCTAAGGCCTTTGACAGCTTTCTGTCTCCCCAGCAAGATTGTGTCACCGCTCCGCAGTCAAGGCTGAGTCGGCGGGAGCACTGTAAAAGGATGGTGAGGGAGTACGTAGCCGATCACACGACCATCCTCCATGACGCCCCTGCTCCCTACAACTACTGGGTGTCGAAGCTGGACACGTGGCCTGAACTCGCGCTGTATGCCCTGGAGGTGATTGCTTGTCCTGCGGCTAGCGTCTTGTCAGAGAGGTTGTTTAGTGCGGCTGGGGGAATCATCACAGATAAGCGTACCCGCCTGTCAACCGACAGTGCCGACAGGCTTACACTCATCAAGATGAACAAAGCCTGGATTTCCCCAGACTTCTCTTCTCCACCAGCGGACAGCAGCGGTACCTAAACAATACGTAGGCTGCACCCGCGGATGGAAGCATTGTTCTCTATCACCATCAAAAACGTGGACCTTTTAGCTTCATCAATCTGTGTATAATATTCATCCTCCTCCTCCTGAAACCTGACGTAATCACGCCGAACAGGCAATTTTGTCTTAGGCCCACAAGGCTCAGTCATAAAATTTTTGTAAACAATTTTTATACGTTTCAATGCTCATTAAAGCGTTGCAACTTGCACCTGAACCAATTTTTAGTTTAACTGGGCTGCCTCCAGGCCTAGTTACAAATTAAGCCACATTAACCAAAGCGATTAATGGGTTTCACCTGCCCTCTTGGTTGGGCATGGGCAATTTTTCTGACGTACATTAGTACTGTTGGTACACCAATTTTTTGGGGCCCTCGCCTACAGTGTAATCCAATTAATTTTTTGCCCACCTGCATTAAAGCTGACGTTACCTCAGCTGTGCTGGGCACTGCAATGGGATATATTTATGTACCGCCGGTGGCTTCCTGGCACCCACCCATGCTGTCGGTCCACACGGAGTTGTAACTGCATGTGTCCACTTCTAAAGAACCCCAGTCTGACTGGGGCATGCAGTGTGGGCCGAAGCCCACCTGCATTAAACATGACATTACCTCAGCTGTGATGGGCAATGCAATGGGATATATTTATGTACCGCTGGTGGCTTCCTGGCACCCACCCATGCGGTCGGTTCACACAGAGTTGTAACTGCATGTGTCCACTTCTAAAGAACCCCAGTCTGACTGGGGCATGCAGTGTGGGCCGAAGCCCACCTGCATTAAACATGACATTACCTCAGCTGTGATGGGCAATGCAATGGGATATATTTATGTACCGCCGGTGGCTTCCTGGCACCCACCCATGCTGTCGGTCCACAGGGACTTCACAATAGGGAGTTGTACCTGCCTGTGTCTATGAATTAAAAACCCCGGTCAGGTTGGGGCATGCAGTGTGGGCCGAAGCCCACCTGCATTTAATCTGACGTTAACTCTGATGTCCAGGGCACTGCAATGGGATACATTTATGTACAGCCGGTGGGTTCCAGGGAGCCACCCATGCTGTGGGTGCACACGGAATTCCCATTGCGGAGTTGTACCTGCCTGTGACTATTTATAAAAAAACGCGGTCTGACTGGGGCATGCAGACACCTTGACAGAATGAATAGTGTGTGGCACATAGGTTCCCCATTGCTATGCCCACGTGTGCAGCTCCTGATGGCGGTGGCACAGGATTGTATTCTCATTGGAT
This sequence comes from Eleutherodactylus coqui, assembly GCF_035609145.1. NCBI lineage: Eukaryota > Metazoa > Chordata > Amphibia > Anura > Eleutherodactylidae > Eleutherodactylus > Eleutherodactylus coqui. The sequence continues at coordinate 475,411,739 of NC_089837.1, read as the reverse complement.
TCTCATTGCTTCTGTACAGCATTGTGGGCTATCGCCCCGCCCCTTTTAAAGAGGGTCACTGCCTAGACGTGCCAACCCTCTGCAGTGTGTGCCTGCGGTTCCTCCTCATGGCAGACGCACTTATAAATAGACATGAGGGTGGTGTGGCATGAGGGCAGCTGAAGGCTGCGCAGGGACACTTTGGTGTGCGCTGTGGACACTGGGTCGTGCGGGGGGTTGGGCAGCATGTAACCCAGGAGAAGTGGCAGCGGAGTGTCATGCAGGCAGTGATTGTGCTTTGTTGGAGGTAGTGTGGTGCTTAGCTAAGGTATGCATTGCTAATGAGGGCTTTTCAGAAGTAAAAATTGTTGGTAGGGGGGGGGCACTCTTGCCGCTATTGTGCCTTAATAGTGGGACCTGGGAACTTGAGATGCAGCCCAACATGTAGCCCCTCGCCTGCCCTATCCGTTGCTGTGTCGTTCCCATCACTTTCTTGAATTGCCCAGATTTTCACAAATGGAAACCTTAGCGAGCATCGGCGATATACAAAAATGCTCGGGTCGCCCATTGACTTCAATGGGGTTCGTTACTCGAAACGAACCCTCGAGCATCGCGAAAATTTCGTCCCGAGTAACGAGCACCCGAGCATTTTGGTGCTCGCTCATCTCTAGTTACAATGCTTCAGTACTAATATACTATTACACCCATTTAAGGTTGACACCAACTCCTGCTTGTGACACCATTCTAAAGTGCTGGTCATATGCACATTACTGCTCCTCTTGGCCTATCTGACACCTAGACATTAACAGCAGATCCCTTAAAAGGGTTCCGCGAAAATAAAGTATTGATGATCTATCTTCAGGATAGGTCAGCAATATCTGAGTGGTGGGGGTCCGCCGCTCAAGACCCCCTTTGCTCAGCTCATTGAAGAAGCCTTTTCTCAGGTCTGTGAGTTTATATTCATTGATCATATGGCCTGAGAGTAGCCCAGTCTTATTCAAGTGAATGGAACTGAACTGCAATACCAGTACAGTGCTGTGCCTGGTATGCAGTGAAGTAACAATGACCAGTTTGATATTGATGAACTATCCTGAGGATAGGTCATGAATAATAAAGTCTTGGAAACCTTCTTTAAGTCCTGTAAGTTGTGAGGTACGGCGTCCATGGATCAGACTTTTTTTCTCCAGCATATTCCACAAACGTTTGAGAATGTTGAGATCTGGCGAATTTGGAGGCCAAGTCATCCCCTTGAACTCTTTGTCACATTCCTCAAATGATACATGTTTTACAATGCGGTTGGATGCATTATTCTCCTGAAGGAGGCCACTGCCGTTAGGGAATGTCACTGCCATGAAGGGTTGTATTTGGTCTGCAGCAATAATTAGGTAGTCAAAGTGACATCTACATGAATCCCAAAACCCAACCCAACAGAACATTGCCCAGATCATCAAACTGTCTCTGTCAACTTGCCGTCTTCCTGTACTGCATCCTGGTGTCTTCCCTTCCCGAGGAAAGTGATTATAGAAGAATATGTGATTCATCAGACCAGGCCACATTCCACCACAGCATCTGCGATTTCACCTGGCCAGAAGAAGCCCCAGCAGGTTTATGAGACGTCATCGGTAATATCCCGTTGGGTCTTCTGTTGACTGCAGTGGGTAAACAACCTACAGCTGTCAACAGAAGACTAGAGGACCAAGAGAGCATGGCGAGGGAGCATCGCTGCAGCAGGAGGTATAAGACTTTAGTTTTTTTATGTACCTCCCTTCTTCACCCCCCACTGCCACCAAAGAAAACCCCTTTAGCTTTTTCACAATTTTTCCTACAGTAGCTCTGTTGTAGGATCTGACAAGACTGACTAGCCTTCAATCCCACATAAGGCAGCCTTCATTGCCTATGACCCTGCCACTGGTTCAAGACCCTGTCTTATATTACTTTTTGCCCTAAAAGAAGCGCTAGGTCTTATTTTTGTGGGAGATCTTATTTTACTTACCTAGCAGGCTCGGTCCGGGTCCTCCCACTGCTCTCCGGAGCTCCAATGCGATGGCTGTGATTGGTTCATCCATTGCTGCATTGATTGGCTGAGTAACAGCCATCGCATTGTGGGCGTGGGGTTTATGCATTTACTCAGCCACGGTATTGCTTGGCCAATTCATAAATCCTGCCTTCACAACACGATGACTGTGATTGGTTGTTCAACCGCTGCTCAGTCAATCAATACAGAGCTGGATGAACCAATCACACCTATCACTTCCTGGAGGCAGGATTTATGAATCTCGTAACCAGGAAGTGATCTTCTGTGGGCGAATGAGGACTGCAGGATGCGCAGAAGACCGAACATGCTAGATAATGTATTTCTTTTTTTATGTAATGCAGCTATAGCTTATTTTTGGGGTAGGGCTTATATTTCAAGTCTCCCCGAACATCACGAAAATTGCAGCAGTGATTCAAGTGGTTGTTGCGGGCTCGTCCTTTGCACAAGTTTTAATATACATCTTGTATCAAGCCTCCTGCGCACAGACTATTCCAAGTTATGGCACATGCACACAGGCACCAAAAACGTTGTGCTCGATTTTCCCAGACACAACTCGGATCAGACAGCACATTGACATGTACTAGTTCCAAGAAACGGACAAAATAGGACATTTTACTTTTATTCAAATGAATGAGTGCTATCTCCGGACGACTTTCAGTCCAAAATTTGGATGTAAATCATATCCCTGTACATGTATCTTACGGCTATTTGCAGTCATGTTTTTTTTGCCTGATTTTTGGACCGGAAAATAGCACTCGTTTATTTGAATGGGTGTATGCCCATTTTTTTTTTTAGACCTCTATGGGGGCCTTTGCTGCACAATACACAGAAGGACAGAGAAAAATATGCCCTGAGGGCTTATTCAGACGGGCGTATATCGGTCGGGTTTTTACACCCGGCCGATATATGCTGCCCTTTTCTGCAAGGGGAGGAGGCGAGCTGGGCCGAAAGCTAGTGCACTGAGCCTTAGCCTTATCTCCGCCCCCGTCCCAACCCCGCCATTGCAAACAGTGGTGAGGGGCAGAGAGGGGGCAGAGCTCAGTGCACTGCTCCCGGCCCAGCCCGCCTCCTCCCCTTGCAGAGAGGGGCAGCGTATATTGGTCGGGAGTAGGGATGAGCAAGTATACTCGCTAAAGCACTACTCGCTCGAGTAATGTGCTTTAGACGAGTATCTCCCTGCTCGTCCCTGAAGATTCGGGAGCCGCCGCAGCTGACAGGTGAGTTGCGGCGGGATGCAGGGGAGAGCGGGCGGGAGAGAGGGAGAGAAAGATCTCCCCTCCGTTCCTCCCCGCTCTGCGGTGGCCCCCGTATCTTCGGGGACGAGCGGGGAGATACTCGTCTAAAGCACATTACTCAAACCAGTAGTGCTTTAGCGAGTATACTCGCTCATCCCAAGTCGGGAGTGAAAACCTGACTGATATACGCCCGTCTGAATAAGCCCTGAGAATGAATCCATTGAAATCAAGGGATTCTAATTTCTGTGTTTTGTGCGTGTATATTTTATGCACTCAAAAACATGCGCAAATACGGTCATGTGAAGGAACTCTAAAAGTCCAAGTAAAAAATAAAAGCGCAGCATGTCCTATTCTTGTCTAATTTTTGGATGTGGATAACTCCTGGGAGAAATAACAGCATTATAAAAGGTGTGTTTTATATTTGTCTGTTGATCCCCCTTTCTGTCGATATCAACTTTCCAGGTTACTTACATTTCCAAAGACGCGCCATTCCTTCATGCTTCCTATGATGTCACCGATTCATCCTGGCTCAGTGATGTCCATATACAGATCACATGGACCACTAGCTGATAGTCCCAACTCAGTATATGGGCCACCACCATTTCAGGACATGTATTTCGCATTGGCGATGTGGGTATGGAGCAGCGGGCAATTACCATCCAAATACCGCGTCAATTATTATTTTAGAGTGCTTCACAACTCAGACAACCCCTTTATTATAAGAGGGGGGTCATTGCACATTCTGTATAGAAGGTGACATGACACTAAGTCCATACATTGGTACATTTTACTTTATTACCTCTGAGAATCATGCAACAAGAAATCACTAGTAGACCGCAGTCTGACTCCGACATGGGTTTACAAATGTTCAGATGCAAACATATAGCGCAGCCAAATAAAGAAAAGCTATGACATACACATATCAGAAAATATTTAATGACGGATATATACAATATAGTATGGACTGTTACTCATCCTTAGCACAGAGTATTGCCAAGGATATGCGATGCGTCCAATGCCGTTCATCTCCGTCGTTTCTTTTCTAACCAAGTCAGCCATCCTTAAAGGCAAAAAAAAAAAAAAATAGCCTACGTTTGAATTATATTATAATCACTCGGCGCTAAAAGATGATACTCGTAGAGTAACTCAACGATGCTGAAATATCAGAGTCTGTGACAAATCTTCATCCAACGCTCTCAGCCCGAAGAATTCTGTGGTGTTGAAGGCCACCTACACACAGCCAATAAAGGTCAGATCTGATTGCCACGTTGCGGACGCCTACACAGAACACCAGAATCTGTAAAACCAAACCCATTGAATGCCAGAAAGACTTTAGAGCAAAGTGGAGGTTGAGCTGTGTGGGCTTAGAATTCATTCTCACGCATTCCTAAAGCAACCACTGGCTTGCTGAATCACTTCACAGATTATAATGCTGAAGATCCTGATAATGCAAGTCGAATTTAAGAAGTGAAGTTTGCGATATTGTATCAACACAATTGTAGTCTGCAGTAATGAAGTCAAGAACTTAACGGTTGGTCAAGCCCTCGGATGCAATCAGAATAAAGCTCCTATACAAATAGTATAACCCTGGACGGACTGAACTATACGGTGATACATTGTGATTGATAACTGAAGTGCTTGGCCTGGAAAGGTTCCCCGTGTCCTACATAGATGCTGTGAAATCTTCGTACTGTACATCTCAGGAAGAAGTGTTAGTATTGTAGCAGCCCACAGTCAGTTTGTCCAGTCGGAGTCTTGTTGCATGGGAATCCCATCATTGATTATAGGTTGACCAAAGTAGGATGCGTTGGACATGTGGCTGTCGTTATTAATGATGTCCAGAAGTTCAGAAATATCCGATCTAAAAAAGAAGACATTAAATTTTAAAAAAATCCCAAAGATTTTTCTTAAAGGGGTATTCCAACTGTAGCAAGTTATCCCCTGTCATTTGTGGGTCAAACGGACCCCTGTTCTTTGTTCTTGAGATCGGTAATGGTCCCAGCGGTTGGATCCCCACTGATAAGCTAGATATTCCCTATCCCTTGGATATTCCATGGGTAGGGGATAAGCTCCTACAAATGAAATACCCTTTTAATGTCTATAAATAGAAAATCAGTATGCAATCTCAAAAGATGAATACTTCATTTATAAGGAATAAAGCACTGATTATCTAACATGTTTCCCCGAGAATAATACCTATCCTGAAAATAAGTCCTAGTCTAATTTTTGGGAGGCTTGAAATATTAGTCGTACCCCGAAAATAAGCCCTAGTTACACTACATAAAAAAAAAATAGAATACATTACCTACAAGGCTTGGCCCAGGTCCCTCCCATTGCTCTCTAGAGGTCCGGTGTGGTTCCTGCAGTCCTCAGCCAATCGTACAAATCATTTCCTGGTTGTGGATTCATAAATCCAACCTCCAGGTAGCGATGGCTGTGACTGGTTCTTCGACCGCTGCTCAGCCAATCAATGCAGCGCTGGATGAACCAATGCGATGGTTGTGATTGGCCGTGGCTCAGCCAATTAAAAAAATCCCACCTCTACAACATGACGGCTATTGATCGGCTTAACAGCGGTGAAAGAATCAATTAATGTAGCTATCGCATTCCTTCATCCAGCTCTGCATTGGTTGGCTGAGCAGTGGTGAAGAACCAATCCCAGCTATCGCTTTCTGGAGGTGGAATTTATGAATCCTGTAACCAGGAAGTAATGTTGTATGAGCAGCTGAGGATTGTGGGAAGCACGTTGGGGCTATGGAGAGCAGCGGAAGGGACCTGAACTGAGACTGCTAGGTACATATAATAAGAGCTTCCCGAAAACTAAGACCTAGTGCTTCTTTTGCAGCAAAAATTAATATAAGACAGGGTCTTATTTTGGGGAAAACATGGTAATAACCACAAAATCTGGAGCCTTACAATGTTTCTTTATCTACTTATACATGTGTATTCCTCAAGTTAAAGGGGTTGACAAGTGAATTTAGAGTTAAAGAGGTTTTCCTCTCGATCGGTTAAAAGGTAAAGACAACACATCCCTCAACATGCGGACAGTTAAACTGCTAAACGGAGGAGTAATTACACAGGTGCAAAGTCCTGATGAACATCCACTCACACACCTTCCTGTTCATCGGTACCTTGCACCTGTGCAATGCTCTTCCATTTAGCAATTTTGCTGTCTGCATGTTGAGGGATGTGTGATGTCTTCACCTGGCCCTTGTATCAGTATATCAGGAAGTATATGTCCGCTTTCTGTGATCTTTTTGTCTATTTATATTTCCTTTTCTGTGATTTTGATCTGTTAAAAGGGTCCTTTTATTATATAATAAGCTGATCACAAAAAATCCTTCAGCTGAGACCCTCATCGATCAGCTGGAATCTGCAGGGATATCTGGCGGGAAGTGTTCAATTTGCCTGCAGTGCCAGCACAGGAAGAATGAAGTGAAAGGATGGATCGGGGTGAAGACCTGGGCACTCCCCTGTACCCTGCAGGTGCCCACCAGTCATCTAGGAAAACTGTGATCAGAAGTCATCATGGTGCTTGTGTAACTTTATTAAGCACATAACAAGGACAAATCAGGTCAGTAAATATCTTTCTGTATGTCAGGATTCTCAAAGAATATGTTTTACACTCCCCATTCCTGGATGTTATTGAACAAACAACTAGACTTCCCGAAACATGTAGAACCAAGTTCTTCCCATTTATTGGTCTGCCATTAGGCCAATTGGGAGAACATTAAGGCCGCCTATACATGGCTGGGTCGGACCTTGCATGCAGAATCCCGTAGCAGAGTTTGATCCTGTGCCGGGCCGGTGACCCCTGTGTACCCCTGTGTCTTCTTTCCTGTGCTGCGGATGTGCTAGCTGGCGCACAGGCGCAGTACAGATGACGCTGTGCCGTCACTAAGCGATGACGTGGATCCCACGACCATTCTGCAATGATGATTGCGGAATGGCCACGGGACGGACGGCTTCCATTGACTTCAATAGAAGCCATCCATGCGGAGCTCGCAAAAAATCGCAGCATACTGCAATTTCTTCTCCGCCAGTGGAAAATCTCAATCGATTTCCGCTCTTGGACATGAAATCACGTATTGTCATAGCATACTATGGGCTGGTTTGCTGGGGAATCCAGTGGCGGATGCCCACTCTGGATTTTGCAATGTATATCTGCCAGTGTGCAGGTGGCCTAAATCTATGGATATCCCATTTGCTCGCGGTAATAAGTCTATTTCTCGCTACTCATTTCGCGGGTCGCTATCACTGCAGTTTTCTTCAAGGAGGTAAATACCTAATATGCTTGACGTAAAGTAGGAAGTACAACAAAACAGGTCTGTGCACGGTTGTACTTTCCTCTGTGCCTCAGGCTGTGATCTCTTTATTTCCTAGAAACTATATGCCCTTCAGGCTGCAGTCGTCTGCACAGGAATGCTCTGGGGAATATCCCCTGCTCCAGGACCAACAGCATTGCTGTTCTCCTCCTCCTTACTCACGCTTTCATTCACTTCCTGTTCCCCCTCGGAGACCAGCTTGCTGCATGCCCTCACCTTCTTAAAGTGACAGTCACTAATATATCAGTCTGTTTATCAAACTTACGAAAAACAAGAATTAATTGGCAACAGCAGTACAACTGTACCCCTCTTGCAACACTGTGTCCATTCAAAAATGGGTTGCTTGCATAATGTAGGGCAGGTCCTACAGAAAGAGACAAGCTCTTTGTACCTGCTTTCCATTTTAGCCCAGAGATGAGGATCATAAACAGAGGAATTCTTTTATTAGGTAAGAATTCCTTAATAAGATATATGAAAATGGGCTTTTCTAAACTAGACAAGCAGTTTAATAGAGGGTAGTCCCTTTGCCAGAATGCACCATCATGCATTGTGCAAGTGGGATGCTAATGTATGAAGCAGGGTCATTAGCAGAACCTGGTCAATAGACATTAGTGATTGGAGATAACTTCCATCTTGGCCATTAACCCTTCAGATAATGCTGTCAGTACTGAGAGCGGCATTAATTTAAATGGCCCAACAGAGGGATGGGGCTCCTTCAGCCTCCCGAACGTTCCCCTTCATGACAAGACTGTTACTGTTACTGTGTTATCCCAAGGCCAGCCATCGATGTCTTCCTATTAGGCACTGCTTGTGGCACAGCTGAAAATAATGCCTGCAAATGTACAGTATGCTGCAGTACTGAAGTATTGCAGTATACTGTACATGTAATTAGACGATCGCCAGTTTATGTCTGCTATAGAGAGTAAAATAAAAAAAGTAAAGCTAGGATTAATAAAGATGTTTTAATTAGCTTTTTTTCTTTTAAACATTTTTGCAAGTCGTTGCATCAAAATTAATAGCATCCAATGACAGTCCAGTATTCACGTTTTTTGAACAGTTTAAGCCATGGGCAACAAAGATGTTGTTCTCTAGATATTTGTAAGACGATACTCTAAATCTATTTAAATAAAGAAGGTTTTGGCAATTTTCATCTCCTTTGATTGTTTTTAGACACTTTGTGTGCCTCTGTATGGTATTCTTCATTAAAGGCAATACGTCTAGGGATAATTCCTCCGTAATGCAAAATCTGATGGAGCATGCCATGATTTTTTTTCTGTTGGATTCTATATGACTCATATAGGAGAACCTTTGTATGCCTATGTGCCAACAAATGAAATTGTATTCATGCAGAGGTACACTAGGCCCCATAGTCTTCTGTTAGTGCTGTATTACTTCTATTCAGCCATGTGCATAAGCCCAAACATTTTCCACATATTCTAAACTGTTGTAAAAATAAATGAGAGAAACACAAGGATGATTCAAAGAGAATGGTACAAAATGATACAATATTAAAACAATATTATATGATATATTAGCACGTCATCCAGAAAATAAACAGTGCAAAATCAATGATGGGCAGTATAAAAACTCATCTTACTCTCTTGGAAGACAATCAACTGTATTAAAGTTGGGTGTTCCATAGGCCGAGGTCCACTGAGAACTGTCCACAAGTGGATATGCGGGTGATGAGTTATACCTAAAGCATAGAAAAATAAGAATGTTTTTATCTATGTGTGCTTTGTTTATCATTTATGCATATAACCAATTTTTAACTACAGTACATCTCAGCTCCATTAAAAACTATGGTAACCAAAATTACTTCATTGCTTCAAATGTATCTAGAATGAAAAAATAAAGCAACTTTGCAAATAGTCTTCATTAAAATGTCTACTGTATTGTTTCTACAGCTCCTATGCGAATTATTTGTCTCCATGGTAACAGACTACAAATAAACCTTGAGCAGTCTGATGCAGTCTTGCTTGCCTCCATCTATCCCTTAATTGGTGCTATCCTAGTACATGTACTGTATATTAGCAAGAAGTAGAGGACGATGGACTTTAGCAGTGTTTCTCAACCCAATGACTTTTCCAGGCAGTGCTCGGTGGAATACCCTGGGGTCAGGGTCAGCTGCTCTGACCTCTGTGTAGTGGCCGATGCTTGTGATTGCAGGTACAGTTCTCATTGAAATCAATGGGAGCTCACCTGCAATAATGAGCACGACAACTACACAGAGGCCAGAGCAGCTCTTCCGCCCCGACCCCAGAGTATTCTGGTGAGCTGGGTCCACACGGGGCAGGTTTGCCATAGAATTTTCATGCCGATCCTCTGCACAGAAATTCTACGGTAGCAGCAAAGTGGATAGGATTTTGAAAATCTCATCCCCAAGTTGAAGAAAACAGCACAAAACCAATGCGGAAATTGACACGTGGTGCGGAATTTAATTCCACAGCGTGTCAATTTTTTCACTGTTTCTGCTGCAGAATTCAACTCTTCTTCATGAGGGGGTGAATTCTACACAAAAATATGCCATAAAACCCACACCAAATGATACATGTTTTGAGACAGACTTTCCGCTGCTGATCTGATGCAGAAGGTTTGCTGCGGACATTCAGCCTCATGTGGACCCAGCCTTAGGCCTCCTTCCCACGAACGGATTTACGCCGCGTAAATTCGCGGCAAAAATCCGCTGCGTTGCCCCCTGCTATTAGGTTCTATTGAACCTAATAGCACAATGCTCACGATGCGGAATTCCACAGCGGAATTTCGCACCATGAAATCTCCCGTCCTCACCCGCAGCATGCTCTATTTGCCGCGGGTGTACGCGCTGACGGCTTCCATTGCAGTCAATGGAAGCCGTCCGTTCATGCTATCTCCCGCTCTCTACGTCACATGACGCGACGGCGGTGGGCGGGGAAGCGTCTTCACGCTATCTTCCGCTGGTAAGTATGGGGTCTCTGGGGGGCGCCGTGACGGGCTTCACTGCAGAATATTCCGCAGCGGAGCCCGTCACGCTCGTGTGAAGCCGGCCTTATGGTATGTTTACACATAGAGAAAATGCTGCAGACTTTCCACAGCGGAACATTCCGTGACAAAATCCGCATCATTTCTGCAAAAGGCACAGAGTCAAAATACACACCACTTACTTGTGTACCCAAAAACTCTACTGTCAAAGCTATATATACTCGCATAATTATCATATAGGTGTAAGACATACTCGTATGTATTTCATGTGATTGTCAGGAGGTCATCTACAATTTTTCATTGCTTTACTTAACCATTGTGTTGGTATTCCTGTGTCATTTCTGCTCATACGTCGTATAGCCGAGACCTGATGAAGAGCCGACTAGCTCTTCTTTACTAACATTGAAATCTGAATGATGATGATTTCATTGCTATAAACAAAGTTATAAATTAGTAAAAATGTATGGAGGGTGACTTTTTCCTTACCTTGTATTGGGAGGAAACAGTGTGGGGTCAATGGGATATTGAGAAGACTGCATTAAGGGTGGTAATGCAATATTGTGTCTAGAATATAAATATATAACAGTTAATATCAAGATAGGTACATGGACAGACAGACCGAACGAACTCTGAATTCTTGAACTTCCCCATCCTCATAAAAAGCATTCCCTAAAACTGACTTCTTCCAAAAATTCTTCTAAATTTTTAATTAAAACCAGTGGCAAATCAAAGTGGAGTATTATGGCCACTACTCAGGGCCGATGCCAGCTCATACCTCCTCGTACTGTTGCTCATAGTCAGTGCAATGCCCCTCCTGTCTAATGTGGCAGATGCCACATCTCTCCTCCCAACTATAACTACTTCCCACAGGGTAGCGAGCATCTGGTCCATCTCTCCAGTCCCTGCCAATCTGGATAGGTTCCAGTCATTTTACAGTCTGATCTTGTTTTTTGACCTGTGTGCTAATTGGCTTCCCTGGTTTCTCCGCTCCTGTCTTTGGCTAGTTTATTGACCAGGATTCTCATGTCTGTTGCCTGCCGTTCTAGGGATCCTCAGATCTAGCCCTAAGTAAAATCAGTTTAGAGGTACAGCAGATCCATGTCCACTGTGTGAAACAGAGGAAAAGTATAAGGGATCTAAGCTTGGTTTTGGTTTGTCAGAAAACTCCCCTACTGAACAGTATTTCCCTTTTTTGTTTTTAATTGCAACTCTACATTTCATGAAGTACATTACGTTCACATGAGATAATTCCACAAGAGCATAAACCATGGGAAGAAAGCAATAAAACAATTCCCAAAGTAACATGCTGCAATTTTTAGCAAAAATTAAATGTTAGAACTCTAGAATGGTAAAGGTGGAAGGGACCTCCAGGGTCATCGGGTCCAACCCCCTGCTCAGTGCAGGATTCACTAAGTCATCCCAGACAGATGTCTGTCTAGTAGAGATGAGCGAGCACCAAAATGCTCGGGTGCTCGTTACTCGGGACGAAATTTTCGCGATGCTCGAGAATTCGTTTCGAGTAACGAACCCTATTGAAGTCAATGGGCGACCCAAGCATTTTTGTATTTCGCCGATGCTCGCTAAGGTTTCCATTTGTGAAAATGTGGGCAATTCAAGAAAGTGATGGGAACGACACAGAAACGGATAGGGCAGGTGAGGGGCTACATGTTGGGCTGCATCTCAAGTTCCCAGGTCCTGCTATTAAAAGGGGTTGTCCCGCGCCGAAACGGGGTTTTTTTTTTTTTGAATAGCCCCCCCGTTCGGCGCGAGACAAACCCGATGCAGACGTTTAAAAAAAGAAACGGATAGTACTTACCCGAATTCCCGCGCTTCGGTGACTACTTACTTACCTTGTGAAGATGGCCGCCGGGATCTACACCCTCGGTGCACCGCAGGTCTTCTGTGCGGTCCATTGCCGATTCCAGCCTCCTGATTGGCTGGAATCAGCACACGTGACGGGGCGGAGCTACGAGGAGCCGCTCTCCGGCACGAGCGGCCCCATTCAGAAGGGAGAAGACCGGACTGCGCAAGCGCGTCTAATCGGGCGATTAGACGCTGAAAATTAGACGGCACCATGGAGACGGGGACGCCAGCAACGGAACAGATAAGTGAATAACTTCTGTATGGCTCATAATTAATGCACAATGTACATTACAAAGTGCATTAATATGGCCATACAGAAGTGTATACCCCAACTTTGTTTCGCGGGACAACCCCTTTAAGCCACAATAGCGGCAAGAGTGGCCCCCCCCTCCCAACAATTTTTACTTCTGAAAAGCCCTCATTAGCATGGCATACCTTAGCTAAGCACCACACTACCTCCAACAAAGCACAATCACTGCCTGCATGACACTCCGCTGCCACTTCTCCTGGGTTACATGCTGCCCAACCCCCCCACCCCCCGGCACGACGCAGTGTCCACAGCGCACACCAAAGTGTCCTTGCGCAGCCTTCAGCTGCCCTCATGCCACATCACCCTCATGTCTATTTATAAGTGCGTCTGCCATGAGGAGGAACCGCAGGCACACACTGCAGAGGGTTGGCACGGCTAGGCAGCGACCCTCTTTAAAAGGGGCAGGGCGATAGCCCACAATGCTGTACAGAAGCAATGAGAAATCCAATCCTGTGCCACCTCCATCTGGAGCTGCACACGTGGGCATAGCAATGGGGAACCTATGTGCCACACACTATTCATTCTGTCAAGGTGTCTGCATGCCCGAGTCAGACCGCGGTTTCTTATAAATAGTCACAGGCAGGTACAACTCCGCAATGGGAATTCCGTGTGCACCCACAGCATGGGTGGCTCCCTGGAACCCACCGGCTGTACATAAATGTATCCCATTGCAGTGCTCTGGACAGCAGAGCTAACGTTAGATTAAATGCAGGTGGTCTTCGGCCCACACTGCATGCCCCAGTCAGACTGGGGTTCTTTATAAGCAGACACATTCAGTTACAACTCCGTGTGGACCGACAGCATGGATGGATGCCAGGAAGCCACTGACGGCACATAAATATATCCCATTGCATTGCCCAGTACAGCTGAGGTAATGTCATGTTTAATGCAGGTGGGCTTCGGCCCACACTGCATGCCCCAGTCAGACTGGGGTTCTTTAGAAGTGGACACATGCAGTTACAACTCCGTGTGGACCGACAGCATGGGTGGCTCCCTGGAACCCACCGGCGGTACATAAATATATCCCATTGCAGTGCCCAGCACAGCTGATGTAACGTCAGCTTTAATGCAGGTGGGCAAAAAATTAATTGGATTACACTGTAGGCGAGGGCCCCAAAAAATTGGTGTACCAACAGTACTAATGTACCTCAGAAAAATTGCCCATGCCCAACCAAGAGGGCAGGTGAAACCCATTAATCGCTTTGGTTAATGTGGCTTAATTTGTAACTAGGCCTGGAGGCAGCCCAGTTAAAATAAAAATTGGTTCAGGCGCAAGTTTCAACGCTTTAATGAGCATTGAGACGTATAAAAATTGTTTACAAAAATTAAATGACTGAGCCTTGTGGGCCTAAGAAAAATTGCCCGTTCGGCGTGATTACGTGAGGTTTCAGGAGGAGGAGCAGGAGGAGGAGGTTGAATATAATAAACAGATTGATGAAGCTAAAAGGTCCCCGTTTTTGATGGTGATAGAGAACGATGCTTCCATCCGCGGGTGCAGCCTACGTATTGTTTAGGTATCGCTGCTGTCCGCTGGTGGAGAAGAAAAGTCTGGGGAAATCCAGGCTTTGTTCATCTTTATGAGTGTAAGCCTGTCGGCACTGTCGGTTGAGAGGCGGGTACGCTTATCTGTGATGATTCCCCCAGCCACACTAAACACCCTCTCTGACAAGACGCTAGCCGCAGGACAAGCAAGCACCTCCAGGGCATACAGCGTGAGTTCAGGCCACGTGTCCAGCTTCGACACCCAGTAGTTGTAGGGGGCTGAGGCGTCACAGAGGATGGTCGTGCGATCGGCTACGTACTCCCTCACCATCCTTTTACAGTGCTCCCGCCGACTCAGCCTTGACTGGGGAGCGGTGACACAGTCTTGATGGGGAGCCAGAAAGCTGTCAAAGGCCTTAGAGAGTGTTCCCCTGCCTGTGCTGTACATGCTGCCTGATCTCCGCGCCTCCCCTGCTACCTGGCCCTCGGAACTGCGCCTTCTGCCACTAGCGCTGTCGGATTGGGAATTTTACCATCAGCTTGTCCACCAGGGTCCTGTGGTATAGCATCACTCTCAAACCCCTTTCCTCTTCGGGTATGAGAATGGAAAGGTTCTCCTTATACCGTGGGTCGAGCAGTGTGTACACCCAGTAATCCGTAGTGGCCAGAATGCGTGTAACGCGAGGGTCACGAGAAAGGCATCCTAACATGAAGTCAGCCATGTGTGCCAGGGTACCTGTACGCAACACATGGCTGTCCTCACTAGGAAGATCACTTTCAGGATCCTCCTCCTCCTCCTCCTCAGGCCATACACGCTGAAAGGATGACAGCCAAGCAGCATGGGTACCCTCAGCAGTGGGCCAAGCTGTCTCTTCCCCCTCCTCCTCATGCTCCTCTACCTCCTCCTCCTCCTCCTCAACGCGCTGAGATATAGACAGGAGGGTGCTCTGACTATCCAGCGACATACTGTCTTCCGCCGCCACCGTTTCCGAGCGCAAAGCGTCTGCCTTTATGCTTTGCAGGGAACTTCTCAAGAGGCATAGCAGAGGAATGGTGACGCTAATGATTGCAGCATCGCTGCTCCCCATCTGGGTAGACTCCTCAAAGTTTCCAAGGACCTGGCAGGTGTTTGCCAACCAGGCCCACTCTTCTGTAAAGAATTGAGGAGGCTGACTCCCACTGCGCCGCCCATGTTGGAGTTGGTATTCCACTATAGCTCTACGCTGCTCATAGAGCCTGGCCAACATGTGGAGCGTAGAGTTCCACCGTGTGGGCACGTCGCACAGCATTCGGTGCACTGGCAGATTAAACCGATGTTGCAGGGTGGCAGCGTCCTTGTGGGAGTTGCGGAAATGTGCGCAGAGCCGGCACACCTTTCCGAGCAGGTCTGACAAGCATGGGTAGCTTTTCAGAAAGCGCTGAACCACCAAATTAAAGACGTGGGCCAGGCATGGCACGTGCGTGAGGCTGCCGAGCTGCAGAGCCGCCACCAGGTTACGGCCGTTGTCACACACGACCATGCCCGGTTGGAGGCTCAGCGGCGCAATCCAGCGGTCGGTCTGCTCTGTCAGACCCTGCAGCAGTTCGTGGGCCGTGTGCCTCTTCTCTCCTAAGCTGAGAAGCTTCAGCACGGCCTGCTGACGCTTGCCCACCGCTGTGCTGCCACGCCGCACGACACCGACTGCTGGCGACGTGCTGCTGCTGACACATCTTAATTGCGAGACAGAGGTTGCGTAGGAGGAGGAGGAGGAGGGTGGTTTAGTGGAGGAAGCATACACCCCCGCAGACACCACCACCGAGCTGGGGCCCGCAATTCTGGGGGTGGGTAGGACGTGAGCGGTCCCAGGCTCTGACTCTGTCCCAGCCTCCACTAAATTCACCCAATGTGCCGTCAGGGAGATATAGTGGCCCTGCCCGCCTGTGCTTGTCCACGTGTCCGTTGTTAAGTGGACCTTGGCAGTAACCGTGTTGGTGAGGGCGCGTACAATGTTGCGGGAGACGTGGTCGTGCAGGGCTGGGACGGCACATCGGGAAAAGTAGTGGCGACTGGGAACCGAGTAGCGCGGGGCCGCCGCCGCCATCATGCTTTTGAAAGCCTCCGTTTCCACAAGCCTATACGGCAGCATCTCCAGGCTGATCAATTTGGCTATGTGCACGTTTAACGCTTGAGCGTGCGGGTGTGTGGCGGCGTACTTGCGCTTGCGCTCAAACACTTGCGCTAGCGACAGCTGGACGGTGCGCTGAGATACATTGGTGGATGGGGCCGAGGACAGCGGAGGTGAGGGTGTGGGTGCAGGCCAGGAGACGGTAGTGCCTGTGTCCTGAGAGGGGGGTTGGATCTCAGTGGCAGGTTGGTGCACAGGGGGAGAGGCAGTGGTGCAAACCGGAGGCGGTGAACGGCCTTCGTCCCACCTTGTGGGGTGCTTGGCCATCATATGTCTGCGCATGCTGGTGGTGGTGAGGCTGGTGGTGGTGGCTCCCCGGCTGATCTTGGCGCGACAAAGGTTGCACACCACTGTTCGTCGGTTGTCTGCACTCTCAGCGAAAAACTGCCAGACCTTTGAGCACCTCGGCCTCTGCAGGGTGGCATGGCGCGAGGGGGCGCTTTGGGAAACAGTTGGTGGATTATTCGGTCTGGCCCTGCCTCTACCCCTGGCCACCGCACTGGCTCTTCCAACCTGCCCTGCTGCTGCACTTGCATCCCCCTCTGAAGACCTGTCCTCAGTAGGCTTAGCAAACCAGGTGGGGTCAGTCACCTCATCGTCCTGCTGCTCTTCCTCCGAATCCTCTGTCCGCTCCTCCCTCAGACTTACTCCAATTACTACTACCTGAGTGATAGACAACTGTGTCTCATCGTCATCGTCCTCCTCACCCACTGAAAACTCTTGAGACAGTTACCGGAAGTCCCCAGCCTCATCCCCTGGACCCCGGGAACTTTCCAAAGGTTGGGCATCGGTCACGACAAACTCCTCCGGTGGGAGAGGAACCATTGCTGGCCATTCTGGGCAGGGGCCTGGGAACAGTTCCTGGGAGTCTGCCTGCTCCTCAGAATGTGTCATTGTAATGTAGTGAGGAGGCTGGGAGGAAGGAGGAGCAGCAGCCAGAGGATTCAGAGTTGCAGCAGTGGACGGCGCAGAATTCTGGGTGGTCGATAGATTGCTGGATGCACTTTCTGCCATCCACGACAGGACCTGCTCACGCTGCTCATTTTCTAATAAAGGTCTACCGCGTGGACCCATTTATTTGTTAGATGAATGTGGGGATGCCAGAAACATGCCTTTCTCCTAATCCCGCAGCAGTTGGCTGCGATACACCTGGATCAGGAGCTCGGCCTGTGCCCACACCCTGACTTGGGCCTCCGCGTCCTCGCCCGCGTCCACGTCCTCTAGGCCTACCCCTACCCCTCAGCATGGTGTATTACCAGTAGTGCAGAAACAGAACGCTGTAATTAAATGTGCCGCTTATTGGCCTGTGGTTGGAGGCTGACTTCGCTTACGGAACGCACAGCAGAGCCAGGAAAGAATTTTGCGCAAGCCCGCTGTAACACTTAGCTGGCTGCGTATTAATTAGGACTACTACCCCCAGCAGAGACGCAGTACAGTCAGGACGGTCACAGGCAGCCCAAATATATTTTTCTGTCCCAAATTTTTTTGGAAAAGCCCACTGCCTATATAGACAGTATATGTCTTTCAGGTTTTTCACTGTCCCTGCCTCAGCACTACTGGCCCTATACTAGGTAAAATTACTGCAGTGCAGACTGTTTCCCTCTGGACAGGATGACAGCAATGATGTAACGGGCAACGCAGAGCCAGGAAAGAATTTTGCGCAAGCCCGCTGTAACACTTAGCTGGCTGCGTATTAATTAGGACTACTACCCCCAGCAGAGACGCAGTACAGTCAGGACGGTCACAGGCAGCCCAAATTTATTTTTTTGTCCCAAATTTTTTTGGAAAAGCCCACTGCCTATATAGACAGTATATGTCTTTCACGTTTTTCACTGTCCCTGCCTCAGCACTACTGGCCCTATACTATGTAAAATTACTGCAGACTGTTTCACTCTGGACAGCATGACAGCAGTGATGTAAGAGGCAACGCAGGGCCAGGAAAGAATTTTGCGCAAGCCTGCTGTAACACTTAGCTGGCTGCGTATGAATTAGGACTACTACCCCCAGCAGAGACGCGGTACAGTCAGGACGGTCACAGGCAGCCCAAATAGATTTTTTTTCCCAAATTTTTTGGGAAAAGCCCACTGCCTATATAGACTGGATATGTCTTTCACTGTCCCTGCCTCACCACCACTACTGGCCGTGGACTATGTAAAATTACTGCAGGACACAATGCTCTGGACGCAATGCTCTGCACGGCCGATATACAAAAAAAAAAGGTGCAACACTGCAAAAAGCAGCCTCAACAGTGCTGCACATGGTCAGATGTGGCCCTAAGAAGGACCATTGGGGTTCTTGAAGCCTAAAATCACTCCTAACACTCTCCCTATAGCAGCTCCAGCATCAGCAGCACTTTCCCCGAGCTATGTCAGAATGCATCTGTGGCGAGCCGCGGGAGGGGCCGATTTATATACTCAGGTGACACCTGATCTCGCCAGCCACTCACTGCAGGGGGGTGGTATAGGGCTTGAACGTCGCAGGGGGAAGTTGTAATGCCTTCCCTGTCTTTCTATTGGCCAGAAAAGCGCGCTAACGTCTCAGAGAGGAAAGTGAAAGTAACTCGAACATCGCGTGGTACTCGTCTCGAGTAACGAGCATCTCGAACACGCTAATACTCGAACGAGTATCAAGCTCGGACGAGTACGTTCGCTCATCTCTACTGTCTAGCCTTTGTTTGAAGACTTCCATTGAAGGAGAACTCACCACCTCCCGTGGTAACCTGTTCCACTCATTGATCACCCTCACTGCTAATATCTAATCTGTGTCTCCTCCCTTTCAGTTTCATCCCATTGCTTCTAGTCTTTCCTTGTGCAAATGAGAATAGGGCTGATCCCTCTGCACTGTGACAGCCCTTCAGGTATTTGTAGACAGCTATTAAGTCTCTCAGCCTTCTTTTTTGCAAGTTTAACATTCCCAGATCCTTTAACCATTCCTCATAGGACATGATTTGCAGACCGCTCATTATCCTGGACTATTAAAGGCATTCTAAACCAAATAAAGTGCTTTGGTCATAAACAAAGAAAAAAATCCACTTTGTAGCATAAACCAGGCTTCTATTTTGCACTATTTTCCAGCTGTCTAAATGCAGCCAGCAATGTAAACATTGAATGCTTCGATTCTAGTTGCCATAACCTAATGAAAGCTATGAAATATATTTCCTATGTGAGTAGAATCTGTCCTCCACCTTGATATACTTGTATATAACTATACTGTTTCCCATGTGTCTCAGTTTCTAAATCTGTAGGAAATGCATACTAACGGCAGCTCTGGGATATATTATACATATATATACACACACACACACACACAACTGGTCAAAAGTCTTAGAACACCTACATTTTTCCAGTTATTTTTTTACATTAGCACAGTTCAAGTCCAGCAAATAACATAAAATGGTTTAAAGGTTTAAAAGTACGTTAAAAGCATAAAAGTATTGTGACATTTTAACCTGAAACGCTACAATAGTCAGAATTTTTGATTTTAATCAAAGGGCTTTTTTCAAAGAACGCATCAAGGATATCTGCTGCACAGAAAGCAAATTCTGCTTTGAAATTGGATGAAAACTATTCCTACAGGTGTCTCAACTTTTGTAGATTACTTTCAAACCCTCTGATTCTATATTACCAGTGTTGGAACAAACTGCATTACAATGCCCTCTAGGGCAGGATTTGGACAGTTTTGCTCTTCAGGACAGAGCACATTGCTATCATAGTGGCAAGAAAGAGGCTAAGATTGCAAAATATATTTTAAAAAAAGACTTGCCTGGGCCAAGCAGCACCTCATTTGGACTACTGAAGCTTGGAAGAAAGTGTTATGGACTGATGAATCAAAATTTGACAGCTTTGGTACATCACACAGGATTTTTGTGGATCATTAAATAGGTGAAAGATTGTTCTTGAGTGTGAGACACCAAGAAGGGGGGAGGAAGCATGATGGTCTGCAGCTCTTTTACTGGATTCAAGGTTGGCAACTTGCACAGTGACTGACACATGCACAAAAAAGGCTACCACAGCATTTTGATACATCATGCAAAATCCTCTGGTGTACGCCTAGTTGGTCAGGAGTTCATATTACAGCAAGAGAATGATCCAAAACATACTTCTAGGCTACATCAGAATAAGTTAAGAAAACAAGAAGAAGACGGCAGGCTTCAAAGAATGAAATAGCCTGCACAGTCTCCAGAGCTTGTTTGGGATGAATGGGACAGAAGGGTGAAAGCAAAGCAACCTACAAGTGCAGCACAGTTGTGGGAACTTCTGCAACAATGTTAGGTAGAAATTTACTGAACAATATCTGAATGTGATTATAGAAAGAATGTCTTGATTGTGTAAAGCTGTTGTATCAGCCAGAAGGGGCTACTTTGGAGACTTAAGAATGTAGATTTAATTTGGTGAAACCAAGTTAATTCATTATTTTTATTCACCTTAACTGGAAAAATGGAGGTGTTCTAAAATTTTTCCCCTGCAGGCTGTGGGTGCAATACACGGATAAAATATGAATAGGACCATAAGACAAAGTGGACCTACTTGGGTTACTACTGCTATATACATAGTCACAGGAAAAGCAGCAGTAGCTACCCTTATGTGCAGCAAAAAACGCCTGTCTGACTGAGCCCTGTTACTTGCGTTCGCAATCTGCATCTATTAGAACCAATGCTTTTTATATGCCCGATTTTTACCTGTGCACAAAAATGTGCAGCGGTAAGTATAAGGCAGAAGATTTTAAAAAGCAAATAAATGAGGCATTCCGCATTTTTGGGATGTGCAACCCCTGGATGCTGTGACACCGGTGGTCAATGGGGCCAGCGGCAGCAGCAGCAGCGGCCCCATTGACATACAGAGAAGATTGGGATCCTCTGCTACAGCTGTGACAGCTGTGACAGAGGATTTCTTCATCTCTGCGGGGAGTCCCCTTGTCACTGAACACTGACTCCACGCGGGGATGAAGAAATCCTCTGCCACAGCTGTGGCACAGGACCTCAATGCTATCCCATTGTATTCCATGGGAAAATCACTGCAGGGGCTGCCAGCATCTTACTGCTTTAATTAAAGCTGGCTGTAGCGCCGGCTCCGTTAAATTCAATGGGATAGCATTGCGTTCCTCTGCCACAGCTGTGGCCGAGGATTTCTTCATCTCCACGGGGAGTTCCCTGGTCACTTGACACTGTGACAATGCTGGCACAGTGTGCAGTGATAAGCGGACTCCCCGTGGAGATGAAGAAAACCTCGGCCACAGCTGTCACAGCTGTGGCAGAGGAGCGTGATCTTCTCTGTATGTCAATGGGGCTCCCGCCGGTGAAACCCCTCGATGTCACAGAATCCAGGGGTTGCACATCCAAGAAATCCCCTGCTGCAACTGTCACAGCTGCAGCAGGGGATAGCAGGCAGATGTAGCAAACTTTATCTTGAGTGTGGTAACTTTTTGCAACAAGTTATTTTAAGCCACTGAAAAGCTATTGATACCTTAACACAACAAAAACCACTGGAAAGCTCCAGAAAGGGCAAATCAACTGCGGCCTAGAACTTTCTATTAAAGCATTAAGGGCTTAAACACATGGGCGTGTTTTTGTCTCGTTATGCAGTCGTGAAATTCGCAGCCGCATAACGGAACAAAACCAAACCATTTATTTCAGTGGTTTCTTTCACTATGAGGATTCTCACACATTAATACTACGAGCAAGAAAAGATTGGACTTTTTGTTTCCAAGAGTGGCAAGCATATTAGCGCATATTAGTGTATGCGCCCATCTGTTTGAGCCCTGAAGTCTGAAGATAAGAATCTGTACATATCGAAGAAATTCAGAATTCACAAATAAGAGCAAAAATGTGTTTTTTACAGACCCGTATACATGCTGTGGGGTGCTTATATGCGAAATCGGACTTCCAACAGGTGAAGGATATGGGGGTGACCTTCAAAAATTATTAAAATAAGGCAATGTCGATTATTTCATCTTAAATCAGGTTTGTAATAATACATCGTAGGAAAAATAAACTTTTTAACATTTACATAATGCACTGAATTATAAGCTCAACCTCAGGCATGTAACCATATGTATAAACAGCATGTTGTATCATATGTGATAAGATGGAGTATTATCCCCCCTGAAGCCTTGTTTCTAGGTAAGAAAATGAAGATGACATATAATTAGAGATGAGCGAGCATACTTGCTAAGGACAATTACTCGATCGAGCATTATCCTTAGCGAGTACCTGCCCGCTCGGGTGCTGGCGGGGAGCGGCGGGGGAGACCGGTGGGGGGGGGGGGAGATCTCTCTTTCACTCTCCCCCGCCCCGCTCACTTCCGCAACTCACCGCTCACCCGCGCCGGCACCCGAATCTTTTCTTCCGAGCGGGCAGGTACTTGCTAAGGACAATGCTCGCTCGAGTAATTGTCCTTAGCGAGTATGCTCGCTCATCTCTACATATAATATATCAGTGCACAGACTGTGGCTCCATATAGATGTATTTAGAGCGCTGCACGTGCGGTTTTCAAGCCCGTTTTTCACACTTGTAAAAGTCACATATTGTTTCAATAGTAAAAATAGAAAAAATTGCATCGCACTCTCATGAAATTTGCATTTAAAATGCAAATTTTTTTTTTGCTCCCTTAGGAACTAATTGGGTAATTTCTGAACATAATCACTCAAAAATAGGACATATTGCAGTTCTTCGTTCTTGGACTCTGGGTCTGAGAGAAAAATCGCAAATGTAAATTAACCCATTTAAAATAATAGGTTCTTTTCACCTGTGACTTCTGTGCGTCTCGCTATGCGCAGAATTGCCCGTGTGAATACACCCTTAGGGCTTACACAGATGAGTGTATGCACTAGTACGCTTACCACTACATAGCGTATTAGCGCATGAAGCGGGGGTTTCTTTTTTTCCGGACCATTCAAGCGCTATTCCACACGAGTCTGAAAAATAATTACTAAATACAATCTACTTTTTCACAGTAGTTTTGCTGTTGATGAGAGAATGCAAAATAGTGTTTTTACACTTTTGGACTTTTTTTCTGCTGGTAAATTTCCCTTTTCTCTTTTAACTCTTAATAATTGAATAGTTGAGAGCGGCCTCAGCCAATCAGAAGAAGCTCTTTCCGCAGGTGGGGATTTTAATTCCCCGGCTGCTGAAAGAACTTCAGTGCAGAGTCGGGGACAGCGGCTGAAGAAAGGTATGATTTTTATTTTTTTACACCAGTTTGGGTTGTTTTTCTGGGAAGGGTTTACATATATGGCTACTTTTCTACAGTATTATGTGTACCCATATGCATTTTTTATCATCAGCTCATTTTTAGTATACAGTTCCTACAATTCTTCTAAAGATACTTGTACAAAAAGAGTTTCACTCACGTATATGATAGAGTTCTGCTTGTTAACGGTTGTTGGATATCAATTCCCTCCATAGGGACCGAGTCACTGCTTGATTTCTGACTGCCCTCAGGATCATCCCTGCGAAGAAGAAGAAAAGTCCTCTAAATGGGATATATATATATGTAAAATTTGGACGCTAATTCTTTTGCGCATAGAATTGAATAATCGAGTTGGGACCCATTAGCTTTTCCTACTTATGACATAACCAATGCTCGTGCCAAATTTCCCGTTTCTATGACACCGGAAAGTGAGAAAATTACATTCCACACGTAAAATTTCGACGCCAATTCTTTTGCGCTAGAATTGAATAATCGAGTTGGGACCCATTCGCTTTTCCTATTTATGACATAATCAATGCTCGTGCCAAATTTCCCGTTTCTATGACACCGGAAAGTGAGAAAATTAGATTCCGTACGTAAAATTTGGGCGCTAATTCTTTTGTGCATAGAATTGAATAATCGAGTTGGGACCCATTAGCTTTTCCTTTTTATGACATAATCAATGCTCCTGCCAAATTTCACGTTTCTATGACATTGGGAAGTGAGAGATTTAGATTATGTACGTAAAATTTTGACGCCAATTCTTTTGCGCATAGAATTGAACAATCGAGTTGGGACCTATTAACTTTTTCTTTTTATGACATAATCAATGCTCCTGCCAAATTTCCCGTTTCTATGACATTGGGAAGTGAGTGATTTAGATTATGTACGTTAAATTTCGACGCCAATTCTTTTGCGCTAGAATTGAATAATCGAGTTGGGACCCAATTTCTTTTCCTATTTTGGAGATAATCTATGCTTGCGCCAAATTTCATGTTTCTACGACATCGGGAAGTTGGAGAACTTTTGGCGAGTCAGTCAGTCAGTGAGTGAGTGAGTGAGTGAGTGAGGGCTTTCAGCTTTATATATATAGATGTGTGTGTGTGTATATATATATCGATTATTCAATTCTATGTACAAAAGAATTAGCGTCCAAATTTTACGTACGGAATCTAATTTTCTCACTTTCCGGTGTCATAGAAACGGGAAATTTGGCACGAGCATTGATTATGTCATAAATAGGAAAAGCGAATGGGTCCCAACTCGATTATTCAATTCTAGCGCAAAAGAATTGGCGTCGAAATTTTACGTGTGGAATGTAATTTTCTCACTTTCCGGTATATATATATACACACACACACACACATCTATATATATAAAGCTGAAAGCCCTCACTCACTCACTCACTGACTGACTCGCCAAAAGTTCTCCAACTTCCCGATGTCGTAGAAACATGAAATTTGGCGCAAGCATAGATTATCTCCAAAATAGGAAAAGAAATTGGGTCCCAACTCGATTATTCAATTCTAGCGCAAAAGAATTGGCGTCGAAATTTAACGTACATAATCTAAATCACTCACTTCCCAATGTCATAGAAACGGGAAATTTGGCAGGAGCATTGATTATGTCATAAAAAGGAAAAGTTAATAGGTCCCAACTCGATTGTTCAATTCTATGCGCAAAAGAATTGGCGTCAAAATTTTACGTACACAATCTAAATCTCTCACTTCCCAATGTCATAGAAACGTGAAATTTGGCAGGAGCATTGATTATGTCATAAAAAGGAAAAGCTAATGGGTCCCAACTCGATTATTCAATTCTATGCACAAAAGAATTAGCGTCCAAATTTTACGTACGGAATCTAATTTTCTCACTTTCCGGTGTCATAGAAACGGGAAATTTGGCACGAGCATTGATTATGTCATAAATAGGAAAAGCGAATGGGTCCCAACTCGATTATTCAATTCTAGTGCAAAAGAATTGGCGTCGAAATTTTACGTGTGGAATGTAATTTTCTCACTTTCCGGTGTCATAGAAACTGGAAATTTGGCACGAGCATTGGTTATGTCATAAGTAGGAAAAGCTAATGGGTCCCAACTCGATTATTCAATTCTATGCGCAAAAGAATTAGCGTCCAAATTTTACGTACGGAATCTAATTTTCTCACTTTCTGGTGTCATAGAAACACGAATTTGGCACGAGCATTGATTATGTCATAAATAGGAAAAGTTAATAGGTCCCAACTCCATTATTCAATTCTAGCGCAAAAGAATTGGCGTCGAAATTTTACGTGCGGAATGTAATTTCTTTACTTTCCAGTGTCATAGAAACAGGAAATTTGGCACAAGCATTGATTATGTCATAAATAGGAAAAGCTAATGGGTCCCAACTCGATTATTCAATTCTATGCGCAAAAGAATTAGCGTCCAAATTTTACGTACGGAATCTAATTTTCTCACTTTCCGGTGTCATAGAAACGGGAAATTTGGCACGAGCATTGATTATGTCATAAATAGGAAAAGCTAATGGGTCTCAACTCGATTATTCAATTCTATGCACAAAAGAATTAGCGTCCAAATTTTACGCGCGGAATGTAATTTTCTCACTTTCCGGTGTCATAGAAACGGGAAATTTGGCACGAGCATTGATTATGTCATAAATAGGAAAAGCGAATGGGTACCAACTCGATTATTCAATTCTATGCGCAAAAGAATTAGCATCCAAATTTTACGTGCGGAATGTAATTTTCTCACTTTCCGGTGTCATAGAAACGGGAAATTTGGCACGAGCATTGATTATGTCATAAATAGGAAAAGTGAATGGGTCCCAACTCCATTATTCAATTCTATGCGCAAAAGAATTAGCGTCCAAATTTTACGTGCGGTATGTAATTTTCTCACTTTCCGGTGTCATAGAAACGGGAAATTTGGCACGAGCATTGATTATGTCATAAATAGGAAAAGCTAATGGGTCCCAACTCCATTAATCAATTCTATGCGCAAAAGAATTAGCGTCCAAATTTTACGTACATAATCCAAATCTCTCACTTCCCAATGTCATAGAAACATGAAATTTGGCACAAGCATTGATTGTGTCATAAATATGAAAAGTTAATAGGTCCCAACTCGATTATTCAATTCTAAGCGCAAAAGAATTAGTGTCCAAATTTTATGTACGTAATCTAATTCTCTCACTTCCTGATGTCATTTTATATGAAGGAAAAATCGCATGGTCACCTCCACGTGGTGTTTCCTGGGTAACGCAGAGAACTATGCAAAATGGTAAACATATGTTTTTCCTCAGTATCTCTAAAGCAACCACGACTTCATAAGATTTTCCGTGTGAACACCAGATAAACACCAGTACCAAATTAACTCGGGCGAAGCCGGGTATATCAGCTAGTACATACATACATACATACATACATACATACATACATATACATAACTTATTGATTTCACATAGGAATCTAGTATTTATATGCAGCTCCAAGTACAAGGTAACACAAAACTACATAGCGAGCAGAAGCATAGTATAGCTCTATGCAGTTTTCCTCTATTCGGAATAGACATGTAAGAAGGTAAAGCTTCAAGGGATTTCAGGACAAAAACTATTGATGAGATGACCTATTGAAAGGATAAGGCCGCTTTCATGCGACCGAGAAAAGCACGCGATTATGAACCCCAATCTTTTGAGTGGGGTCATATACATGAGCGATGTCCTACCTTTTTGCTTTCTGCGGAACACATCGCCCATTGATTTCAATGGAGCCTTTAATGTTTTGCATGGCTCTAACATGCCGTGCCATGTGCATACGAGAGTGATGCGAGGTTTCCCATTGTAATTCCCATTGGAAACACTTTCGATCCTCGTGGAACCGTCATGAAAAGAAATTTCTTCCCCCAAGCTGGGCGTTCAAACTCCACGCCATAGTGCAGAAGTTTGAGAACAACTGCGGAAAGTTAGGTCCTACCCTATTGGGTCCTATCTTTTCTCACCCGTACAATTAACAGGCGAGAATCCCTTGAAAACAAGGGGGCGAGGCATTCCAAGGGAACGCCCAAAGGTAGAATATGCACAGCCGTAGAGAACAGTTTGCTGTATGTTGTGGATATCCGCGGTAAAATAGAACATGCTGCGATTTATTTTCTGTTAATGTGATCAGAACTGCGTAATCAATGCATTTGATTACCGTGAATCATACGCTCACGGAATCCGCAGTTCAAATCCGGTCATGTGAGACCAGACTAAGGCTAATTTCACATGGGCGAGCGTGATATCAGGTCGTGAAACTCAGGCCGATATCGTGTGTGGGAACGTACGATGTACCCGTGGATGTGAGGCGTAAAGACGTCTCCCATCACTTCAATACAATTAAGTTCCTCCATCCCCTTTTGCTTTTGTGCTGGTTTTACCATAATTTACTTGTCCTCTGAGCTAAACAATGATAATACCGGAGTCACTGGATCCAGCCCACCGGACCCAACCGCCCTACAGATCCCAGTAACTATGGTGGGTCCATCCGGCTTCCAACATGTCATACGAAATTTGCGCTAATTTTGAGCTGGGATGTCATGTCAGATCAGCATCAGCGGCTCGGAGATGTGATCATGGCATTCATTACAAGCCAAGCATTAGATGAAGCCATGTTGTGTACCAACATAGTACTATGGTAATATACAGAAGAGAAAATCATTTCCTGTATTAGACGTGCGGATAACCTCTTAAAACACTTACCCTACAACCTTCACTACAATAGTAGTTCTCTTATATCCATTCGGACTGCTTCCAATATCTGAGGGATTGAAAATTAGAGGAAAAATGATGCAACATAAAATATTCTACTTTAGCAAATACATGATATATGGTATGTTTAACCCCTTCTCGACCGCCCCACGTAAATATATGGTAGCCAACCTTGTTCCAGTTTGCCGTATATTTACGGTATTGCTTTTCACAGCCATCGCTGACTTCCAGCTTCACGGTTGTTCTAGCTATGGCTGTAGCTATCAGCCTCTGATCTGGGTGCCAACATTGGGACCTGATTGGTTTCATGGCACCTGGATCAGAGGCTGGGGGTTTAATCCAGGAATGTCGCAACGCAGGAGCAATCAGCTGCCACAGTAACTTTGGTCATGTTGATTTTAGCGAGAACTGCCCCTGCAATTATCAGTGCTGACCACTACATAAGAATCAGAGTAACTTGCTTCTGCTATGTACCCTGTGTGTTTTGCCGGTGGTAGTGGATGCCAGTACAGCTGATCGGTCAGGGTCCGGAGTGGTGGATGCCAGCCGATTGATGACCTATCCTGAAGATAGGTCATCAATAAAAATTGCCTTGAAGACCCCTGTAAATGTGTATTTATACATTCATATTGGAAATTCATCGAAACATACTGAAGCGGGAACTCACTTCTATAGTATTTCTCAAAGACTTCATCTTTGCTCCCCTTTTTGTACAGATATGTACAAATCTTCAAATCTTTCACCCGATCACCTAAAGACAGGATCTGAAGATCTTTGGCACCAAATGGTTGAATATTTTGGATCTGGCCAGAACCTGAAATACAAACAAGAAAAGATTATACAAATGTAGCACATAAATGTATGTAAGGCTGAAAAAAGGCATACTGTGTCCATCCAGTTCAGCCAATTACCCACCAATGTTGATCCAGAGGAAGACAAAAATACTAAGTCAGGGCTCCCACCCACTGGCGTTTTTTTCTCCACTGTGCTGCGAGAGTAAGTGAAAACTCTCGCAGAGCAGTGCGAGAAAATCGATGGGATATCGCTGCAACATCGGCAGTCTTTTCAATGGGGCCAGCGGCAGCAGCGCTAGCCCCATTGAAAAGATATGGAGAACGCCACAGCTGTGACAGCTGTGGCAGGAGCTTCCTTCATCCCCGCGGGGA
The DNA here is from genome assembly GCF_035609145.1 of Eleutherodactylus coqui. Lineage (NCBI taxonomy): Eukaryota > Metazoa > Chordata > Amphibia > Anura > Eleutherodactylidae > Eleutherodactylus > Eleutherodactylus coqui. The sequence continues at coordinate 475,382,285 of NC_089837.1, read as the reverse complement.
TGAAGGAATCCTCCGTCACAGCTGTTACAGCTGTCACAGCTAAGCCCGCGGCATGCTATCCCATTGCTTTCAATAGGATCGGCACTGCTGCCGATCCCATTGAATGCAGTGGTTTCTGACAAGCCCCGCAAAATGATTATCGGAGAAGGGCTTGAAATATAAGCCCTTACCCGATAATCAGCAAAAAGTGGTTAAAAAAATAATAAAAAAGTTACTCACCACTCCTGCTGTCAGCGGCGTCCTCCGGCTGGCTCCCCGGCACTGCTACTGAGCTCTTTCAGCAGATGGGGATTTAAAAATCCCCGCCTCCTGAAAGGGCTGTGCGGATTGGCTGAGGGCTCAGCCAATAGCAGCTAGTGCTTAGCTATTGGCTGAGCGCTCATTCATGAATGAATAGCTAAGAGCTATCTGTCATTGGCTGAGCGCTCAGCCAATAGCTAAGCAGTAGCTGCTATTGGCTGAGCCCTCAGCCAATCTGCACAGCCCTTTCATGTGTAAGGTTTTACACCTGGTGTGCATGTGCAAAAGATGGCGTCAGGTCCTGCAAGGACCAGAACGCTGTGGGAAATCGTAGAGGATGGAGGGGAGTACTCTCAGCTCACCTCATAGATCTAATCCATGAGGGGAGCTGAAACTTTTTTTTTTACCTTCTATTTACCTTCATTTGATCGCCGTTACTCATTGGATAACGGTGATTGCATGACCAGGGGTCACATATTGTGGCCCCCCATGACAGCTCCAGGTTGTCACTTACCTTCAGCTGCCGACAGCAGGGAGCTGTCGCGTCCACGACCCCCGTGGCTTTAATCCTCAGGGTTAGCGTGTTTTTATGGCCCTGAGGATTAAAGCCCACAAAACCAGGACATAAAAGTCACTAAGGGGTTAATTATGGGCATCAAACAATTGAAAGCAGCCGTAAAGAACAGAGAAGCATGGAGAGGATCGGTCTACAGAGTATCCAAGAGCCAAACACAACTAAACGGATAAAATTGGAATTAGTTATCTAAAATGTCTTACAAGTATGTCATTGTTTTATTTTTTACAAATTTATAAATTGCGCAGTTATCTAAATACATTATTTATTATATACATTGTGATACAAATGTTATTTACCATCCTCTCCTCGAATAACATGTGCGATTGTGATGCCACCAATCTCCGAGTCACTAAACCGCAACAAGAATGTACCACTTGGCTCACCGCTGAGAAGCTTGTGTACGTACTGCTTGCTGACAAATCCCATTATTAAACTAGGATAAAAAGAAATGACTCTATATGATACTCATACACAGAGACTAACATCATATCAATCACTTATTTTCTGCAATTCTAGAGTTAATAAAAGTTACTGATCTACATGGAGTGAATTCTTCATTTCATATACAGGGTCCAGTCCAGCACTATATCTCAATACTGGTGTCTTATATTGAAATAACAATAAAGTACTTGAATAGGAAGTCATGGATGCGCTATATGAATGGTTTACTAGGGCAATAACTCAAAATTGAAATCTATATTCTGGGGCCCCCAAGAGCCCATGTGCCATACCATTGTGTAGTGCATCCATTCTTAGTGTAATGCATCCATTCTTAGTGTAGTGCATCCATTGCTTTCCAATTCAAGTACTCTATTGTTACTTCAAATAGGACACCAGTATTCAGATATGCACTGGATCTGTCTTTTTGACTACTACACCCCTTATAAATAGCATGAGCCTCTTCAAGATTCCACCATTTCTTGGTCATTGTAACTACAACAGTGTTCCCTCTTTATTGTAGATATGATACATTTGCTAGCCTATAAGTAGGCTACCACTCTGATTGTTGGGTGTTTAATATTAAAGGGGTTGCCTCTGTAAATAAAATGTGATAAGGTTCAATACAGTAATTTCAGAAATATGTTATCACGTATCAGCAACTACTTTTGATAAGGAAAGATACTGTATATCATCCTAAAGTACATCGGTAAACCTCTATCATTAAATAATCGACCTGTTTTTTTTGCAATGTTTCTTACCCATTTGACCAGTACTCTTTTAAATGCTTTTTGGTGAGGTCCACAACACCATCAAACCACTGCCAAAATGTAAAGTTTCTTTCCCGAAGTGGTTCCTGAAATTAAGAAGAAACTTCTGTTCAAACCAATTTCCCAGGTCAGCAGAGATGGGCCAAGCTTTTATGTTGCCTGTGGTGAAGTGTGAAATGGCCCCACCTGCAAAAAAAAAGTTAGTGGCCCCAGTAATAATAATGCCCCTAATTGTGGCCTCAATATTCATAGTGACCCTGTTAGTGGCCCCAGTAGTAATAATACCCCCATAGTGGCCACAGTAGTAGTAGTGTCCCCCCATAGCAGCACCAGTAGTATAAGTAACCCTCATAGTGGCCCCAATGGTTATAGTGCCCCATAGTAGAAATCCAACCGGGTAGCAACCCCACAAGCATTTCAATCACTCCAGGTGTAGCTCCGGTTGCCGCTGTTGTACTCAGTCTGTGACCCCTGATCTTTCCCCAGTGTCTGCTCTGCCATGTAGGAACGCAGACACCAGGAGGAGAGGTCAGGGGCACAGACTAGCAGCGGCACGTGGAGCTTCACACCCAGTAAGTAAAATGCTTGTTGAGTTGCTGCCTGGCGCGCTCGCAGCTGGCAATTATTTTTTACTGGACATTAATATAGCCAGTAAAAAAATGAATACTGGCAGCGCTGGTGACATACCGGCAGGGCTGGCAACCTGCCGCCACCACTCTGAGGTCCTGCAGTCTGAGATCGCCTCATTGTAGGGGTGTCTAAGCATATATGTACAATCTAAAGAAGCATGCGCCAATGTTTTTTATTATGTTATTCCACACGTGGAGACTTAATACAGAAGTATAATCCGAAGCTTCTATGCCCAATTCAAATCTGTGCCAAGCCCTTGCCTATCATGAGCCATTAACAAGTCTGGTGATGTCTTATGTATCAGGGGGTACGTTTAGCCTGCACAGACACCAGGACCCGAGTGCAACTGCTAGCACTTTGTTCTTTATATTACAATGTTTTCATGCTTCAGTCTTTGCCAAAATGTATTACACTGAATGAGCTTTTCATTTACTTTTCAGTTGTCCTAATTACATTCTCACAGTTTTATTAGCACTTTAGCTGGGAGATCTGTCTGGGCATGCTATAATCTTCACTTCTAGTCTCTGGCACAAAACAAATGGAAATGTAAAGTGTTTCCTTTAACCCATTTTCCGCAAGAAGTCATTAGCAAATGCATATTTTGCAAGAAATAAGCTTTGTTACAAACACTTAGCACTTGTCATACAGTTTACTAGCATTTAACACTTTATCAAGGGCGCCGCAAACCTTTGTGCTGCCTGAGGGGAAGTGCTTCATTTTACAGGTATTGACGGCGCCAATACACAAGATCCCCAACACATATTTGAACCATTGAGACTTGTCTGAAGTGAGAGAACAATAGTCCCCCCAGTGGGGGCCCCAATAGTAAGTATTCCCCTTAGTGTCCCCAATAGTAATTTCATTAATGGCCAAGTAGTAAAAGTGACTCTGTTAGGGGATCCAGCAGTAATAGTGACCTAATTAGTGCCCCCAATAGTAACAGTGACAGCATTAGTTGCCCCAGACGTAATAGTAATCAAGTTATTGGCCTCAATAGTAATAGTAACGCCCCATAGTGGCCTCTGTTATATTAGTGACCCCTATAGTGGCCCCAGTAGTAATATAGACCGTCTTAGTGACCCCCATAGTGGCCTCTGTTATATTAGTGACCCCTATAGTGGCCCCGGTAGTAATAGTGACCTTTATAGTCATCCCAGTAGTAATAGTAACCCCCATAGTAGCCCCAGTAGTAATAGTGTCCATAGTGGACCTCCAGCCAGGTAGTAACCCAGCAAGAATTTCACTCACTCCACCTGTAACTTTTGTCTGGTGGCTGATGCTGCTGTTTCCCCCATAGTGGCACCAGTAGTAATATAGACCGTCTTAGTGACCCCCATAGTGGCCCCAGTAATAATGACCCTCATAGTGGCCCCAGTAGCAATAGTTCCCATAGTGGACCTCCACCCAGGCAGTAACCTGATAAGAATTTCACTCACTCCATCTGTAGCTCTGGTCCGTTGGTCGTTGCTGCCATCAGTCTGTGACCCCTGACCTCTGACGTCTCCCTCACCATCTATGCTGTGTACAGGAATGCAGATGATGGGGCAGGAGAGGTCAGAGGTCACAGACTGATGGCAGCAGCGCCCAACAGTCCAGAGCTACAGATGGAGTAAGTGAAATTCTTATCAGGTTACTGCCCGGATGGAGGCCCTGTTATGGGAACTATTACTATTGCGGTCACTATGAGGGTCACTATTATTGGGGCCACTATCCCGGTCTATATTACTACTGATTTACCAGCCAGGTGGTAACCCCTCACTGCCCCTCTGAGGTTCTGCTGCCTGCCACCTGAGGCAGCAGATTCAAGCTGCCTCATGGTAAAGGTGCCCCTGTGCTTTATAGTACAGCGCACTAGCATTTAAAGAGGTTCTCCAAGACTTCAAAATTGATAGCCTATGCTTAGTATAAGAAAAAAGAAACAGCTTTATAAGCAGACCCACTTAAAATACTGCTAACTCTCAAGTGCAATTTGCTCATCTTGCTAGCCTATGTTTCACACAGCAGAACTTGAGCTTCTCAGAAGACATTGCTGCTCACTCCTTCAGGCCAATTGCTTGGTATGCAAGCTGACCGATTGACAAATCTTCAGCTAGCAAGACACAGAGCTCCACAACGATGCATATACCAATCCAAGGAGGTAAGTATTCACACATTTTTTTTTTACAGTGGCGACACAACAAACAACATGTTTCAAGGCTGGATGAACCTCTTTGTCAGGCAGGTCACCACTAAGATGTGCCTGATGAAGAGGCCCGTCCAGGTATAAACCATGTTGCTTGTTGTGTTGTTGAAGTCATTCTCCTGGTAATAGGGAAAAAGCTGTCAATCATTGGTGGCCAGGTAAGGTTATTCTTTATCTCATGAATGAAAGAGTTTGATAGTGTAAACATAGACCAGGCCATCTAGTGCAGCATGAGGTGCTTTTCTTGTTTTCGAAAAAAGTTGGGTTCCGTGTTTAGGCCCATTTAATCAGCCGATGATCGCTTAAAAAAAACAAAAAAAAAACGCTAGTCGGCGATCATTTAGCGATAATCGGTGCGTGTAAATGTGCGCTTTTCGGGCAATGCTAGCTGATCGTTAAATTTAAGTCAACCTAGAAATCGTCCTTCACTCTTATCAGAAGTTCTCCACGGGGAGTGCTGATAGCATTGTTTCCCCGTGGAGAACAAGGGATCTGAGCGCAGATAATAGCCTCAGAGCTACTAACTGCTTTCAGAGAAGGCTTCATTTGCACACCTAATTGCTACTTAAGTAGCTGAGTAGCTACTTAATACTTTATGCAAAATGATCGCTCAAAGTTGTCTTTGAGTGATCATCTGCTGGTGTAAATGGGCCTTAAGCCAGTAAAGCAAAATGTGATTGCTCTCAGTAAGAGAAACCAAGTAATCTTGTAGATAAGATACGTTTTATTGGCTAACAAAAATACATGATGTTATAGCGAGTTTTCGAACCTCTCAGGGTTCTTCCACCAGACTTTGTAAATACCCAACTTTTGTCTTAGTTCTCTCCTAAGAGTTCAAAAGAAGTAAAAATAAAAATTGGGCTCTAAACCAGAAAACTTTCTTTATCAATTTCTATCTGTGTAGAGCTGTGCGAACCACAGCAAGACCCGTTGGGGTCGGCACGGCACATTCTGCGAAAACTGAACATCTGAGGGGACTTGTTATTTGTATAGCGCCAACCTATTCTGCAGCGCTTTCAGGTAATTTATTTATTACCCCCCAGAAAGCTGGGTACTCATTTTACCAACCTCGGAAGGATGAGTCAACCTTGTCCGGCTACATGAACCATGCGGGGATTGAAATCTCAATGTTTAGGTCGTGAGTGATAGCTTAGGACTAGCATTCTGTTGCCTTAACACTCTGCACCACATGGAGCAAACTGTTTGCCCTTTTTACTTGGTTCCCATGCTCAATATGGGCCACCTAGCCTCTTATAGAATATACTTCTTATACATACAGCAGGTAAATAGTTATGTTGTATATAATAATTTGATTGTGCATGAACAAGTGCCAATAAAAAAGGTTCTGTGATCACAAACATATGTTATGGAACCCTTACCAAGAAGCAGTAGAACTAATGGAGGAGGCCGCACCCAACAATACATTGTTCCAATTTACCCTGTTTCTTTACTCTTTATCCAAACAAGAGTAAATTTTAACTATTTCATCCACCATCAGTTTATTAATAGTGAAAAAGAAAAATATATTAAAATACCTTGTTGAACTGGGACCAGGATACAGTGCGTTCTCTTAGATCATCATAGCTAAGGCCATTTTCTCCAAAGACCTTCTGAGCAAGGAACCAGAAATGATCAGCAGACAGTTCGTGTTTTGTATCCACCTCGGACATGAATTTCATATTTAAGGTGCTACACATCTTTCTCCATGGCACTTTCTCTTCTACGTAGAAGGGACGTCTTACCTATCAGCGATAACAATACAAAAAGTGAGCTACGGTATATATTAGGTAATCATAATTCTCAAATTCCTAAATAGTAGATCAAAGATGATTGATGACTTATAGAATTGTAAAATTAAAATTAAACATTCAGAAAGTACATCTGATGCCTGTTTTCGACATAATGATCAATGACGATTGCACCCTCAAGATCGAGGCAAGCTTGGAGATGATAAACCACATGGTCGCACGCATCCCTAGACATTTGAGCTGGATTGTTATTGAATTCCTTAGTGATAGCAAGCTTCGATTCCTCAACTGTTGAAATGGGATGCATTTACACTTTATCCTTAAGATAGCTTCAAAGGACAAAGTCAGATGGGGTAAGATTCCGGGAGTGAGCCGGCCAGTCCATTGGCCCACGTCTGCCTGTCCAACGCTCTGGAAATATCTTATCTAACCAGTCACTAACACAGAGTACATAATGAACTGGAGCCCCGTCCTTCTACCATCCTGGATGATGGGACAAACAGTGTGTTAACGCAGATCCAAGCATCTGTTTTCTGTCATAAATCTCTCAAAAAAGAAAGGGCCCAGAAATCCCCGATATGAAATTCCTTCCAAGACCATCACACTTGGACTGTTTTGATCCACCTCCAATTGTCACATCCGAATTTTCAGGTCGCCAATAAACATAATTAAAACTCCTCTAGATACTTGGAACTCGGCCTCATCAGTCTACAGTACTCGTTGTTGCAGTTGAAGCTTGCTATCATTGAGAAATTCAATAATATCCCAGTTGAAATGTGTGGTCTCCAAGATTTCCATCCTGAGAGTGTGATGGTTGATCCTTATGTCAAAAACAGACAAGAGATGTACTTAAAATATTGTTTCAAACAACAAGCATTGGATTTTAGTGATTAGCACTGAGCTGCCCTTTTGACCCCTGCTTGGCTGAGAGCTTTCCCACCAAATTTGTATTTACTTCACCTCTTGCCCTGCTCTGGGTGGTTTTGGGAGCCAGCTGGTAAGAACAGCTGAGTGGCTCAAACCCCTGAACCATGGAAGCAGATGTTCACATCTGTGTCATATTACCTCCACTTAAAATTGGTCTCTACATGTCTTATTGAAATATGATTTATAATCCCATGTTACTTGTCATGTATTTCGTACGGTGTTTCCATATTTTTGTCCACCCTAATACATATTCATCAGATAAGTACATTAATCATAGTTTGTCTTAAACATTCATGTCTACAAGATTGACAAAGCTGTCTTTTCAAGTGGGCAACTCTTAACACACCTGCAAGTTGTTCATCTTCTATTATATTCTACATAGGTGACATTCCTCTTCAGACCTATACTGCTTTCCATAGGTTGTAGCATAAGGCATTCACCTGAATGGAACTCAGCTTGCAATACCATTCCAAGTAAATGCACAATGTACAGAACTTTGCTATTTCCAGCGCACAGCGGCTCCAGCACTAGCGTAGCTGCTCCTGTAAATAGCTGATTGGCGGGGGTGCCTGCTGTTGGAAATCAGGAAACTCCAGCAACTTGCTTTTTTAATGAATGTCTTCATGTTTTTGAAAAGCAGATAAAGAATCAGACTTCTTGCTAAAAGCCAATATGTAGGCCACTAAGCATGTCTAGAAAAGTTGCAATGCATTTTCGGCAAACACTCTGTTTGCTCAATGCCACGTGAAGCGATCCTACGTCAGGAAAGCAGTGTTACATAATGCCCAGTATGTTGTATCTTTCCTAGTATGCATGTAAAATCTTTTGCCAGCACGTTTTATACTTACAATCTCGGAGAAGGCATTGTCCCACAGAATTGTGGCCTTAGCATTGTTGTCCTGATTTCCATGGACTATTACAACTAAAGGCAATGACAAAGCCTAAAGGAAAAGAAAATACTAAACTGTAAACCAGGCATGTTAGCAGAAAATGTCAACATAATGAGAACTAGGAGCGAACTTTTCAAAGGTCCAGTTCGGACGGTTCACTAAATTTCACCAAAAAGTTCTGTTTGCTCTGAATTATTTAAACAGAAACTTCATTAAAAAATCCTAAAACAAGCAGTGAACACTTTTTAAGAGCTTGGTGGTGGGTCAGTGGTTACCACTTTTGCCATACATTGGTGGGCTTGTAGATTCAAATTTGACAAAAGACAACACCAGCATTGAGTTGGAAAACTCCATGCAGATGTTATCCTTAAATTCCATCTCTGAAAAACAAAAGTTCAAACCACTGAGCCACTATGCATCTTCCTTCTCTGGAGGAGAAGAAAAACAGAAGAATAAACACAAGAATACATACAAACTCCATGCAGAAGTTGTCCTCAGTTAGAGTTGAACCTAGGACTCCAGCTCTGCAAGGCAACAGTGCTAACCACCAAACCACAGTGCTTCTTTTTCCTTCTTTCTTCTCTGGAGGAAAAGGAAGAACAAGAAACATAAAAAGACATACAAACTCCATGCTGATCTTGCCCTTGGTCAGATTTGAAACTTGACCTCCAGTGCTGCAAACCAACACTGCTAACTACTATACTGATTCTCACTGTTTTCCTCTTCATTCTCCTCCTCTTCCTCTTCCTCCTCCTTCACTTCATTTTACTTCTTCTTGAGGAGGAATGAGTAAAAAGAAGTAAAAGGAAGGACCGGAGTTCTAGGTTAAATTCTGACCAAGGACAATATCTGCTTGAGTTTGTGTGTTCTCTTTATGTTTATGCTTCTTCTCTTTCTCCTCCAGAGAATGAAGAAAGATGAGCATTGTGGTTTTGTGATTAGCACTGCTGCCTTGTAATGTTGGAATTCTAGGTTCAAAACTGGCTAAGAACAACATCTGCATGGCATTTGCATGTTATCTTTATGTTTCTTCTTATTTACTTCTCTTCTGGAGAAGAAAGAAGGAATAAGAAACATTGTGGGGTACTGTTGTATCTTGTCACCACCGGAAGCTAGACGTGTAACAGGTGTTAGCAAGAGTGAACACCCCTGTCATACCCCTAGATGCCAATTGGGAGACAAGATGCAGCAGTAACGTCCAGGGGAGCAACGAGCAGCACACTGTGTATCCCGACACAGTGGCAGCGCTGGGAGGCGGACGGGGACAGTGAGCAGCTGCCATTCATCAGTGGTGCTCAGAGTTCCGGTCGGCCCCTCAGCCCAGGAACTACCTCACATCACCGCTGCATGATCTGCTTCTGTGCAGCCACGCTGCTACCGCTGCCCTCCGCTCTCTGTCTCACCATGGGAGCCGCAGTATCTCTGCCCAGGGGTCCCCCATGGTGACAAGGTACAATAGTACCACATTGTGGTTTAGTAGTTAGCACTGTTGCCTTCCAATGCTGAAGTTCTAAGTCCAAACCTGACAAAGAACAACATGGAGTTTGTATGTTCCATTTTTGTTTTTCCTGGTATGACCTCTCTTCATACAGCGCGGGCGTCAGCTGTTTATTACAGCTGACACCCACGGGCCATAGCTGCAATCTGCCGCGCGGCTAACTAGAGATGAGCGAGCATACTCGTCCGAGCTTGATGCTCGTTCGAGTATTAGGGTGCTCGAGATGCTCGTTACTCGAGACGAGCACCGCGCGGTACTCGTCTCGATTAAACGAGCACTGACCATTGAATTCAATGGAGCCGGCTCCATTGAAAGCAATGGCCTGCCGGCGAGTGCGGGATGAATTGTCGGGAAGGGCTTAAATATATAAGCCCTTCCCTGCAATTCATCCAGAAATGGGTAAAAAAAATATATATATATACTCACATTGTCCCGGCAGAACGATGTTAGCCCATTGAATTCAATGGAGCCGGCAATGCAGCCGGCTCCATTAAAAGCAATGGGCTGCCGGCGATCGTGGGATGAATTGTCGGGAAGGGCTTAAATATATAAGCCCTTCCCTGCAATTCATGCAGAAATGTGTAAAAAAAAAAAATATATATATTTATGGTCTCGGCAGACGGAGTTCAGCGCGGGGCCAGTCCTCCTGAACTGCTCTGAACAGCTGTGAGTAGTATTCAGCAGCCGGGGACCAATCATCTGATTGGCTCAGCGGGACCAATCAGATGAGAGGCAGCAGTCACTCACCCATTCATAAATTCATGAATGGGTGTGTGAGTGGAATCTGCCTCTGATTGGTCAGGCTGTGACCAATTAGAGGCAGCTCATTCAGCAGGCGGGGATTTTAAATCCCCGACTGCTGAATACTACTCACAGCTGTTCAGAGCAGTTCAGGAAGACTGCCGCTGGCCGCGCTGAACTCCGTCTGCCGGGACCAGGTGAGTATATATATATTTTTTATTTTTACACATTTCTGGATGAATTGCAGGGAAGGGCTTATATATTTAACCCCTTCCCGACAATTCATCCCGCGATCGCCGGCATCCCATTGCTTTCAATGGAGCCAGCTGTATTGCCGGCTCCATTGAATTCAATGGGCTAACATCGTTCTGCCGGGACAAGGTGAGTATATTTTTTAAAAATTTTTACACATTTCTGGATGAATTGCAGGGAAGGGCTTATATACAGCTGGCTCCATTGAAAGCAATGGGCTGTCTGCGATCGCGCCATGAATTGTCGGGAAGGGCTTATATATTTAAGCCCTTCCCGACAATTCATGGCGCGATCGTAGGCAGCCCATTGCTTTCAATGGAGCCAGATGTATTGCCAGCTCCATTGAATTCAATGGGCTAACATCGTTCTTCTCTGCCACAGCTGTTACAGCTGTGGCAGAGGAGAATGATCTTTATGCTGACAGTGTGGGGGGGGGGTCTTACTCTTGCCACTATTGTGGCTTAATAGTGGGACCTAGGAACTTGAGATGCAGCCCAACATGTAGCCCCTCGCCTGCCCTATCCGTTGCTGTGTCGTTCCCATCACTTTCTTGAATTTCCCAGGTTTTCACAAATGAAAACCTTAGCGAGCATCGGCGATATACAAAAATGCTCGGGTCGCCCATTGACTTCAATGGGGTTCGTTACTTGAAACGAACTCTCGAGCATCACTGAAAGTTCGACTCGAGTAACGAGCACCTGAGCATTTTGGTGCTCGCTCATCTCTACTATTAACCCTTTAAATGCCGCTGTCATTTCTGACAGCGACATTTAAATTTCCCGAATGATGTTCAGGGGTCCTGTACGTCCTCCCGGGATGAGATCGCAGGGAGCTGTGCAGGTGTCATTGCAGCCGGTGGCCTTCTGAAAGGCCCCAAGGCTGCCTTAGCAGACTGTCTATCAAGCTGTCCCGTGGGGTAGCTTGATAGGCTGCCTGTCAGATTGCAGTATGATGTAATGCTATGGCATTACATCATACTGCAGGAGCGTACAAAGCATCGCACGTTGTGGTCCCCTAGGGGGGGGCTAAAAAAGAAGTAAAAATAAGATCAATAAAGTTTTACTAATTGTAAAAAAAAAAAAAGTAATAAAAGTTTAAATCACCCCCTTTTGCCATATCTATAACAGTCTTTTCAATCTAGCTGTGGTTGAATTGCGTAAGCGGTTGGGACCTGGGGTCTGTTGCTTGTAATATTTTACTGTGGATGTCTAAATAGATCTGTGGGGTCGTAGTAGCCTGCACTGGATTTCCTCTTCTACGTATGCCTTATGACGTCGCGCAACTTGCTGCTTTTACAAAGTTGTCATACAGCCATGTGTACGAGCCTTTAACATGTACCTTGTATTATTAACAAAACTGTTATATTAATACTACAAGTGGTAATAATAGTAATAATATAGGTGGTGATAATAATGTGGTCTGAAAGCTATGATATTACCTGTATAATGTAAGTGGAGCCGCTGAAATTGATTTTAGCTTCAAACAATACAGCACATTTCTCCTCCGTCACAGATTCGGATCCCTTTCTTTCACAGCGCTTAATCTTTTTCAGCAACTGAAAATCAGAAATACAAGAGATACTGCAGTAGATGTGGGCAATATGCGAAAGGTTAGAAATATGGCAACGATAATAACATAGTATGCGAAGCTGAAAAGAAACATATGTCCATCCAGTTCAGCCAATTACCCCCCACCCCACCCCAATGTTGAGGAAGGCAAAAAAAAACCAATGAGGTAGAAGACAATTTTCCCCATTTATGGGAAAATAAATTCCTTTCCAACTCCAATCTGGCAATCGGAATAATCCTTAGATCACCGACCCTTCTGAAGTAATCAGTGACTATAACATGTAATATTATTACACTCAGGAAAGGTGTTTAGGATCCTTTAATTGAGTTGGTCATCACCATGTTTTCGGACAGAGATTTCCATACTGCTCTTACAGTAACTCCCTTACAAAACTACAAAAAATATATTACACAATACCAACTTAGACATAACAAATATACCCTTACACAAAGCCATATTTTACATCAGTATTTGCAGCCAAAACCAGGAGTGAGTGCAAAACACGGAGAAAAAAATTCATGGAAACATTTGCACCCCTTCTGTATTTTGGATCTAATCTTGTTCTTGGCTTCCAACTACTTATGCAAAATGTTAACCAAAAACTGCTGTTGTGAAATTAGTCTTTGCTTCCCCATAGATGTAGGTTTAGCAGTACTTCATCCAATACATGGCTAATGTTACCCCATGGAGGTATTCACATTTGTATATGAAATACACTTGCATGTTTTAAAACGAAAGCATGCAGTACTTTCCATTTTTTGTGGATGGAAAACACCCATTAACCCCTTTAGTAGCACGCCCGGAAAATCTCCGTGGCTTGCTGCACTGACCATGCGGTTAAACCCCAGAAGATTTCCATGGACAGCTCTAGTGCTGAAATAAATACTGGCTAGGACACACAGTTATTGTACCACTGTACGTTTGCCACTTTGAATTACCTCAGGAAAATCTCTGGGACTTGCTGCTAATAATAAACCTGCCACTGAAGGGGTTAAGGGCAAAAACATATGTGCATATGCACTAATACGCTCGCCACTACAGATTGTATTAGCGCATGAACAGGTGCTTTTTTTGGACTATACAAACTCTGGGCAAATCCTATCTCTTCTCTCGCGTTGTATTAACATGCAAGAATTCTGCTAATGGAAACCCAACCATTGAAATCAGTGGTTTCATTTTGGCCCGTTATGCAAACGGGATTTTCATGGCCGTATAACGGGACTGAAACACGCCCATCTGTTTGGGCCGTAAAGTCTATGGTGAGTGTTTAATCCTTTAAGGACGCACACTTGTTTGGTATTTAAAGGGTTGTCTGAGTTGTAACATCTTGGTGGAACTCCTTCCCTGTGCACTAACATTACAAATAGTGACATGCTCACCTCTACCCGCTCCCACTGTGTCCTGTACCGGTGCTCCGTCCCACTCTCTGGTCTGTGTTCAGCTGCAGTCCTGCCTGGTTTACTGGACATCACAGAGCTCAATGATCGATTTTATGGCATTTCATGCTAACTGCTTCCCCCATAATATACATCATGTGGCAGTAAGGGGTTAAAGGGCATCTGTTATTTACGCTGCCTTACCCAAGGGCAGCATAAACTAGTGAACGAAACCCTTACGGCAGAAAGGGGTCACTTACTTTTATTGGGGCAGTACTTTTCATTAAATCCTTATTTCTTTGCTGCAGCATGAGGGGGGTATATAAGGCTGCTTTCACACCTACACTGGGGGTTCCGCTTTCCTACTCCATTTGGGGAGCAGTAAAGGGGAATCCCCCCGGCTGAATGGTTCTATCTCTGGACAGAACTGAATCACGCTGGGTGGACCCCATTGACTGTAATGGAATCCGCCTACTTTCCATCCAGCTGGCTGGCTTTTCGTCGAGAAAAAAAGCATTTTCTTCCAATATTCTTGAGCTGTGGCTGAACTTTCCCTCCACAGATAATTGATAGCTCTCTCACAGCCGCCAATCATGTGCTGATTTAGTTTTCAATTACCCCTTTGGCGCACCTCTGCCTAGTAGTTTTTTTATTGTCCCAAAGTTATGTAGCATTAATTAAAACCAGTGAGTATGACTCATACCATGTTCTTAAATGCTGCTCCGCAGGTCCGCGTGGCTTGGGTGAATTCAAAAACAGATCTTCCATTTTCGATTTCACCAGTGCCATCCCTGGAATCAAAGACACAGAATCAATTGTGAACGTCATAAAAGGAATCCATCCATTCTAGCTATATAATATGGCATCAGCATTCTAGCCAGATGCCATGAGGTCCATTATTATTATCATTAGCGCCATGTGCTATTGTGATAATAGCTGCAGACTAGGTCACACGTCAAGTATGTGATATAAACCTCGTCTGCAAAAACCATATATATAAGATTATTATATAATAAAAATTGTTTTATTGGTATTAAAGCACTCAAAAAACACACACAAAGCACAAAACGTGCCACATCCAATGCATGTACACCATAAAAAACGTGTCATCCGTGCAAAAATAAAACATGCTGTCATTTTTTTCCTCTGTGAGCGGAAAATCGCAGTTGAGTTCCACTTGTGTGGAGGAAAAAGTGTTTTTCGATAGCATGTTATAGGCAGTATTTTCTACGGAATCCCGAGGCGGATGCTCGCTCCAGATTCCACAATGCAAATTCGCCCGTGTGCAGGCAACCCGAGTGTGAGTCTTAAGAAGGAAGCTGAGGAGCATGGAAGAAAGAGGTTGCTAGAGAAAGCTCCAGAGAAAGACCGATTTACTAATCAGTGCAGTGGGGAGAAAAAAACGCGTGAGTACCTAAAAGTTCTACAATTCATACTGAGCAAGGACAAGAGAAGTAATAGTCAGTCTTCATCAAGAATCTAGAGAAACTGTACAGCACTAAAGAGACTTTCAGTCCTGAAAGAATAGAAGAGAGTCAGCCAAAGAATAAAGTAACTGTAATGTTCTAGAAGAAAGGAAACTCAAAGCTCAAATAAACAGGAGAGTGTGACTCAGGAGGACAGAGCATAGGGGATAGGAAAGAATCCCATGTTTAGTCACTGTAGAAAGAGCCCGTTTGTTGTCCAGATAACAAATCTACACTTCCTACTTGTATCCTCTCCAATAGCTTTGCTACTACCTCTAAAGAAACTGATTTGCATTTTAAAGAAACATAATTTAGAATTGTGCTGAAAATGCAAAGTACTCTTCAAATTGCATTAGTTGAAGCAAAAGAGTCTAGCTGTCTTGAAATATTAAAATGGTTATTGTTTTCACTGTTAATTCTGCCTCCTGGAGGCTCTTCCCATCATTCACCATCAGCACTGAGGTATGGCACCACACTTCAGGAGACAGAAATGTTTTATTTTATTTTTCTCTTTTTTATATTTTTATTTTGTCCGGCATAGACCTTGGTCTGTATACAGACTGGCATCATGAACTTGACAATTGTCTTTTTTCGCCTGTCGAAAATGCACCAGAAAAGCATTGTTTCCAGGGAAGAAAGCAGAGGCGCCACCGTGACAAAAATCTGGCTCTGGTCCAGTGTACTGCACATTCATTAAAACTACATTACTGTTAAATATACAATGCATATAACTGAGGTTCATTTTGATCAAATTGTGGGAGCCCATCTGCCAGCGATAGGATGACCCGATCACCCAGATTCAGACTGAGTGCAAAGCGATGATGTCCTAACTCCATGAATGTGACTGCAGTGAGCAGAATCCACCTGTAAACTGCGGCAGATATTTGCGGATATTCTGATGCAGTTTTTGCTGCAGATCCACATGTAGATTTAACCCTGTCAATGTTTTTGCATAGACCATCACGAAGAAGTGAAAAATATATATTTTTACTGTAAAAGGTT
Organism: Eleutherodactylus coqui; assembly: GCF_035609145.1. Taxonomy (NCBI): domain Eukaryota; kingdom Metazoa; phylum Chordata; class Amphibia; order Anura; family Eleutherodactylidae; genus Eleutherodactylus; species Eleutherodactylus coqui. Next base: position 475,365,979 of record NC_089837.1, on the reverse strand, counting down.
TTAAAAAGGCAAATTAGGACATTTGGCATGAAAATTATCCATGTGATAGCCCCTTAAATGCGAACCTAGAATCTTTCCCAAATTCCAGATGCATGAACCGGGCACCTTCATCATTGCCAACAAATTTCATGCTCTACTTGTTTGCAAAAAGTTTTATTGGGTGTTTGAATGACTGTATCCATCTTTGTACTTACATTACTGGCTCACTAGTACTAGCAGAGGGTTCAAACAGCTCCTGTGCCCTTTTCTCAGTGATAATTGATGCTTTTATCATAGGCATTTTACTGACACCAGTAAGGATTCTGGAGCCCAACATGAAGTTGACGTTGGCTTGAAACTTGGTTTGTGTCTTCAGCACTTGAGGGGGTTGCTTTTCCACCAGAAATGAGCTATGGAAATGATTGTCAAATGGTCAACAACTTCAGCTTATACAAAAATGTTGTTAATAAAAGTATATTTTCTATTAAGACAATATTGTACTGCATAACTATGTATTGAGAAGATAGTCATACCTCTTGATAAGAGCTCCAGAACCTGTGTTTATTTGATCAAAAAATTCCTGGGGCACCCATCTCTGACCAATCTCATTGACTTCTCGTATCATAGCAAACAGCTTATTGTATATGCCAAATATTAACTCCACCCTGGAACCAAACAAATGTGTCAAAAAATGTCATTTGATATCATATTTTCAACTTGCAACATATAATCTTAAGCAATACAGATGATATAACCAGACACCAGTACCCACTGCCATTCCTAAAGCTATATCAGGGATGACAGGTATGAAGTGCAAAAATAATCAAAACAATGTCAGCATCTCAAAAGTGTTTATTGTTCTAAAACACCATACAGAAATGCAATGTTTCAGCGCCTTATGAGGCTTTATCAAGCCTTTGTCAAGTTTTGAGTCTGGGCTGGACCAATCGGGTATGGATGTTCCTTTTGTTATACTTTTGATACTGTTTTCACTGCTGGTTAGGTATGAAATACAGTCAGCAGCAATATTCAGGTCATCAAAAACATTGGATATAGCTGTCATAGCTCTATTCTGAAATGTGAGTCACAAAGATCGTGTAAACAGAGTTAAATCTGTCAGTCTATTGCCTCTCTCCACCCATACTTTTCTACCCTCTAAGATCCAGAAAGAATATACTTGTTAGAAACCATCTTCTCAGGAAGCCATTATGAGGTTGGAGAGAGCTTATCATTATTATTAAAAGAGTATTCTGGGCTCTATTCAACTGATGACCTATCCTCTAGATAGGGCATCAGCAGTTGGTGGACGGGGGTCCATTGTTTGGGACCCTCCATCCATCAGCTAATCATCTGGCCCGTTGTCCAGTGCAGTAGGCCAGACAATGACATCACTCCATGCTGCTATTCCACTTTCTGCTCTTGTTACTGACATCCTATCCTGAGCAGGAAGTGGAATAGGAGAGTGTCACCTAATTTCAATGGGAGTGAAGCCGATACTCCCACTTCCTCCCTGTCTGCTGATGATGATGTCTGGCCTGCTACATTGGACAGCAGCCCAGACAATCAGCTGATGAAAGGGGTGTTGAGCAGCAGACTGCTCTCCATCAACTACTGATGGCCTATCAGTAGCCTGGAAGCCCAGGCTACCACTTAATCGGCTATATCCACAGACAAAGACAATGTTTTTGGCCAAATGATTTTTTAGACACCCATATATCAGGTTCCTCAATTTGACAAGAGAAGATAAGAGGCTGATAGGCTTTGCCTTCTCAGGAAAATATTATAGAATTTGGCTGCAACACAAGTCTGGTTAGCCATGTTTACATCAGGGTCCGTTTACACCAAGCGATTTCGCAGTTGAACGAGCCAAATATGTCAGAGTTCACTGATTCGTTCCGACAGGCTCGTTCAAACGAGAAACTGTTCGAAAAAAACGAAGAATGATAAGCAAATGATATAGTTTGTCGTTCGATCGTTGGCTTGCGTTTACACTGAGCGATTATCGATTTTTTGAACTATAATCATTCCATTTAAAAGAGCCTTTGGTTTGTTGGCTTGTTGGTCAATCTCTCACTTGCCATCAGAATGCTAAACATCAGTAGAATAGAACCAAGCACCCGATACTGTCCCAGATTTATTTATCCCTGACTTCTTGGTTATATCTCTCACTTGCCCATTTATTTGCCCCTTTTTAAGAATTGAATTTACCTGTCCTGCAACGGAAGCAAACTGTCATCGAAGGGTGCTCCATTGCCTGCCATTTGTTGTTGCCTCTTCCAGATATTGATTCTCTTAATGGTTTGTTCTTGAAGAGTGGACAAGTTAGTTAATGATTCCTTCGCCAGAACAATCCACTTCTGCAATGAAAACAGTTTAAATATGACTATTATGAGAATTATAATAAAACTAAAAAAGTAGCTTCGTATTCTGTAACTCTTGTACATTACATTCTGAAGACTAGACAAATCCGAGAACTGTAAATTCTCCATGGCGTGCTTCAGAGATTCTTGCATCAGCTCAGTCTGCCTCACTTTATATTGTGTTTTCAAACTCCTGAAATTAAACATCACTTCCTCCTGTCTTGATTGGAAGGCCATGTTCAAGCGTGGATACTAGAGAGGACAGAAAAAAATGTTTAAATATCAACTGCTTATATGGTCTGGGCACATTTGAAAACCTTAAAGGGGTTGTCCCGCGGCAGCAAGTGGGTCTATACACTTCTGTATGGCCATATTAATGCACTTTGTAATGTACATTGTGCATTAATTATGAGCCATACAGAAGTTATCAAAAGTTTTATACTTACCTGCTCCGTTGCTGGCGTCCTCGTCTCCATGGTGCCGACTAATTTTCGGCCTCCGATGGCCAAATTAGCCGCGCTTGCGCAGTCCGGGTCTTCTTCTTTTATGAATGGGATCGCTCGTGCAGGATGCCGGCTCCGTGTAGCTCCGCCCCGTCACGTACAGATTCCAGCCAATCAGGAGGCTGGAATCGGCAATGGACCGCACAGAAGAGCTGCGGTCCACGGAGGGAGCAGACCCCGGCGGCCATCTTCAGCAGGTGAGTATGAAGACGCCGGACCGCCGGGATTCAGGTAAGCGCTGTGCTGTTTGTTTTTTTAACCCCTGCATCGGGGTTGTCTCGCGCCGAACGGGGGGGGGTTAAAAAAAAAACCCGTTTCGGCGCGGGACAACCCCTTTAAGGGTACATTCACATGCTGCGGAAGTGGTGCAGAATACCATAATCACGCATTGTGTGAAGTACCTTAAAGGGATTTTCCATAGTCATAAAAGTTATACATCTGCAGATTCTCTCACTCAAAGGCTGGCTGAAAACCACAACTGATGCACAGGAAATGGAGAAAGTCCAGCGTTGGGTTAAAAGTTTTCAGTCTGTATTAAATGATCCAAGCAGACATAAAGAAACAAAGGACATGTGCCGTCTTACATGTTTTAGGTAAGCATGTTGCCCTTAATCATGCTTGCCTGAAACATGTAAGACGGCACATGTCCTTTGTTCCTTTATGTCTGCCTGGATCGTTTAATAAAGACTGAAACTTTTAACCAAACGCTGGACTTTCTCCATTTTTCTGTGCATTGATTTCAATGGCTTCATTTTCAGTTCCTGATTTTACGCGTGCAAAAAAAAAAAATCTGACCTGCTCTACCTTTCTGCACGTTTGTGCATCAATGGCCCCCATAGAACTCTATGAGGGATGCACAAGGCCCATTTAGACAGGACGAATGCTGGGCAAACAATGCCTGACACTCGTCCCCACACATACTCGCTAGTATCGCTGGCTCACAGCGAGGCGGCAGATTTCTCTCCTCACGCTCCCCCGCCCCTCTCCATTGACTTAACATAGCGGTTGTTCAATACTGAACAGCTGCTGTTTACACTGAATGTTCATCGTTCAACTCATTGACCATCGTTTATGCTGCATAAACGATGGACGATGAGCTGATCGCTCAGTGTAAATAGCAGCCATTCAGTATTGAACAGCCGCTACGTTAAGTCAATGGAGAGAGGCGGGAGACAGCGAGAGTGAAATCTGCTGCCCCGCTGTGAGCCAGAGACACTAGCTCCTGTGCAGTAGCATGAGAGCAAGTATGTGCGGGGACAACTGTTGGGCATGGTTTGCCCAACAGCTGTCCCGTCTAAATGGGCCTTTAGCAACAGGTCTGTGTAGCCTGATAAAGGGCAAAAAAACCTCAACTTTTAACTGTGACATGAAAACCTTCCTGATAATCAAGAAAGTGTGCTTATGGGGCATAGTAACATACCTGTTTCAAAACAGTATCCATTTCTCCTTTACAAATAGTCTTGAAGGACTGTATAATGCTCATTGGCTCCCGCTGAGCGATTGCCTGTATATAACAACAAATATATACAAATATGTCTTTGTAAGAAAAGCTGTGCTTTCCCATAATAACTAAATCCAGATTTTACAACCGCAGCAATAAACGTGTGCACATCACATCACTAAGAGGGCCCAGATGGGGCAGATTAACCGCGGAATTTCTGGGCGAACATTCCGCACAGAACTTCTGCTGCATTTACAGTCGCAACAAATGATATATAGAAAGTCTCGCCAAAAGCTGCAGAAATAATCGGCATAACACCTGTGCGGAAACTGACATGCGGTGAGGAATTCAATTCCGCAGTATGACAACTTTTATCATTGTTTCCCCTGTGGAATTCACCTCTTTTCAATGGGGGGTGAATTCCGCACAGAAATATGCAATAAAATCTGCTTCAAAATCCGCACCAAATGCTGCAAGTTTGGAGGCAGGCTTTCCGCTGCTGATCCGCAGTGGTATGCCCGCTGCAGTCATTCCATTGCAAATCAGCCCCTGTGGACCCGGCCTAAGGCTCTTTACTACCAACATCCTTACTGAAAAAGTCCCAGAAAGCCACTGTGGTATTAAAGTAAATGAGTGTTACAGCCCCATATACATTAGAATTTAGTAGTCTGAAGCCTTTAATTTTGGTAGGACTCAAGGGCGTAACTATAGAGGGTGCAGGGGATGCGGTTGCACCCGGGCTCAGGAGCCTTAGGGGGCCCAAAGGCCTCTCTTCTCCATATGGGGAGCCCAGTACTATGAATAAAGCATTATAGTTGGGGGCCCTGTTACAGGTTTTGCATTGGGGCCCAGAAGCTTCAAGTTACGCCTCTGGTAGGTACGCCTTACATTTGTGTTATGCAAGTATTTGTTTGCAAGTGACAGGAAACCAAATGATACAAAGAAGTACTGTAACTAGCAAGCTGAGCACCTGCGTTGTAATTACATGGCCAGGACACATTGAACTTCAGTGACTGCAACTAAAGAGCTGCTACTGAATTACTGTAGAAAGAATGGCAGAAAATGACAGAACTTTTTAGTTTACTGCACCACAAATGTTCTTTTATACAGCAAGCCACTGTACACTGTTGTACCTGGATTTATTGAATGTGGACACAGAAAGAAAAGTATAAAAAAAAGATGTACACTGTTGCCTAATTTAAAGTTTATCTGATGAGTAAATATACAAAGGAGTTGTCCAGGGTAGTTTTGATTGGGGTTGTTTTTCAAATAAAGAAAAAAAAATGACAGTCGGTAGATAATGGTGTAAAATAGAAAAAAAATAGCTGTTCTCACCTTTCCGATAGCCTTCCCAATGGCGGGTCCAATTCCAGAATCAACTACACAGGTCATATGCCTTTAATTGCTCACACGACTGCTCAACCAATCATTGGCCTTAGCAGTCACATGCTGCTCTGGACTCAGACCAGCAGGAAGTGGAATGGCGATGCAGGACGGGGGAGGCTACTAAAAAGGAGAATATGGCTTCTCTACTATTTTACACCATTATCTGCCGCCCGTGAATTTCTTTTAATGTTGGGAAAACCTCGTTAAATAGGATCTGTTATCTAGCATGGATAAATCTTTCTAATTTTGTACAATGGATATCTCAGACTAAAAAGCACATCAGTCCTTCATATATTACAAGGGACGGACCAATAGCTGCATTTTCCCGGTCTGCTTGGCGTTATCAAAATAGAAGGCAGACCCAGTCTCTGGATCAGTTGGGGTATCGGTGGTTGGACCCAGAGGCGTAACTTGAAGCTCCTGGGCCCAATGCAAAACCTGTAACAGGGCCCCCAACTATAATGCTTTATTCATAGTACTGGGCTCCCTATATGGAGAAGAGAGGCCTTATGGGTCTCGTAAGGGTCCTGTGCCCGGGTGCAACCGCATCCTCTGCATCCTCTATAGTTACGCCAGAGGTTGGACCCCTACCAACCAATCACTTGCATCCTACAATTGTGCCAGAAAGGTTTGTGATGAGATAAAAACCCTTAATAAAGTGGAAAGTGGAAAAATGTTTTCAAGACTTCTTGTTTGTTTTCATAATATACTTCTGCAGGGATTCTTCAAGACTTTAAAAGTAACAATTCAAATTTCGGGTTATGTAGCAACTGATTCACTAAGAGACGGAACAATATTTTTCAGTGTCTCCTCAGGATTTTGGAACTCTGTTTGCAGTTGCCAGTTTATTTCGCTCTGTATATTTTTTCAGGCCGTCGTTCAGCTCTTCCCATAGAACACAATGCATGGATTATAATTAGTCCCAAACACGTCATGTATCCCTGTTTTAGCTGTCGCCATGTGAATCGGTCTGCAGCTGGAAAACCAATTGTAGAATTTTAAAAAAGCTAAAAATAAGTGGTTATGAAAACAGCCGCAGATTCAATTTTAGAAAAGGGACCTTTCGCATGGAACAGAATTAATCCGCACAGATATCTCTGCGTTACAATGTTATCCCTATGGGGCTGGAATTGTGCACCTATTAAAATCCGCGAGTCTTTATTCCAAAGCCACAAGATTAAATTCTGCAATGGAAAAAAACTTTCTGCTGTGGAATTAGGCCAGCTTCACACAAGATTTACATGTGTAATATGCAGTGAATAGAACCCATTGATATGTATATTGGACCTATGCATTTTGGTCATGCAAAAAAAAACACAGCATGCTCTATTTTCCAGTGCATTTTCGCACCAAAAGTCATCATAGAAGTCAATGGGGGTGGACAGATGCTAGGAGAGGCATCAAACACTGTGTAACTGCACAAGAAAAAGGACACATCTGAAACTCATTAGACTAAATAACAAAACAAAGGAAAAGACAGGCCGCGCTCAATAGGTGTAATGGAAGCAGATCACCTGGAATTGGGAGCTATATGTGCGGGCCATATGATAAAGATAAGTCACTTACTAGTTTAGGGGGACTTCCTCATGAGCCCCCCCTACAACGTCTCACAGCAATAAAGTAGTTCCACCACAGGAACGTATTGGAAGGTTCCGTTTCAATCAATGAAATCACAAATACAATTAACAGCTACGCGTTTCAGCCTATGATAGGCCCTTTTCAAGCTTGATGCACAAAAAAACATCATTCGGTCTACAAGTTAACTCAGGCGTGCGCAAATGTGCATTCAGTCGTGTGAAGGGGGGCTTAACAACCTAGGATCAAGATCTGGTTCTCTTTGTACCTTCTTCCTCCCCAGTTTAGATACTGCCGATAAGGCCAGGCTCACACGAGCGTGTCGGTACAGCGTATTCCACGCGGGGTTCTTGCACGTGTAATACGCTCTACCAATCTTCCATAGGTGACCATGTTGCCACACGACTTGTGCGAAATACGCACGCAAGAAAAATCGCTGCATGGCCCATCTTGGCACATACATGCCAAGATAGCACATGGCGATGAGCGGCACGCGGCAGCACGTATATTTTGTAGCCTGCACTCTGCGAAGTATGCTCATGTGAGCCTGACTGAGGAGGCAGAAGAGGAAGGGTCATACTTTGGGTAATAAATTGAGTAGCGTCGCTCCCTTCAATCCTTTGACTTTAATAGTGTATGACTGAAGGGATAGAAGAGGGAATGAGATGTTTTTGTGTCATCATGTCTGTCAAATCAATCTGTAATACTCAACATTGAGTTTAATCAAATTATTTTATTAGTACTTAATAAAGGTTAAAAAAAATTTTAATGAGTCAATTTATGATATTAGGAAGGCGTTGAGCTTTTGCCAAAAACGGTGGAATGTAGGATAACCCCATTAAAGAAGTATTCATTAGATAGGCGATAAATGTTAGATCAGTTGGGGCCCGATTGCTGGGACCTCCACTATTCACTAGGACACACAAGTCCAGTCATTTTCCTGCACCTGGCTGTTCGACTACAAGGAGGAGATTGAAGAAGCATGACGGCATGTAAGCTGGACAGAATGGTGACATCACAGCTCGTTTTCCTTCTATTAATTGAATACCCATAATAAAATCAATTGATTCTGTAACATTTTCATGATCACCTACCTTAACATTTTCCACCCACTGAATGACCAAATGTTTGTCACTTCCACAACTCTTTGCCACCTTCTCAAGTTCTTCCACTAATTTACTTATGACAGTGTTCGCCATTTCAATGCAAAAAGAGTCTCCTGCCATGATTTGTTCCCTGTAAGCACAAATGTAATACATCAGCATAACAACATTCTTTATTACGCCTAGTTATGCAATGACTACAGAAACTGGAGATGACTCGGAATATTCCTTGGACATAAGTCAAGTCAAGAAATGCATTTATTAGTCAAATCATACCACAAATACTACAATTGTGTCTTACATGCATTTAGCACCAATCGTACCGACCCATAGAATAAAGTTATCATGTCGTTTTTGTTGCAGTTTGTGCGCCGTAGAAACAAGACATTATATAGCACCATTAAAAAATACAGCTCGTCCCGCAAAAAACAAGCCCTCATACAGTAACATGGATGAATAAATAAAGGAGTTATGATTTTTTTAAAGAGGGGAGGAAAAAACAAAAATGGAAAAAAAAAGGGGGCCGCACCATTAAGTGGTTAGGAATGTCCTACAGTAGCAATATTAAAAAAACAATTGTGAGAGTTGGCTAAAAGTCATAAACAAATCATAGTTACACCGTTAACAAATGAACAAACTCTTAGTGTTTCATGTGTGTCGAAACTATGGAAAATGCTTTATTTCAGAGAGTTGGTATAAAACAGTAATTTCGAAACCCTGTGGTATGCCACAGCTAAGTATGTAATGGTGGGTTGATACATGGTGGAGAGATGGTGCTAAAGGGGTGCGAAAGATGCTCAATCTGCTGGAAATGAGATAAAGAAACAACTTACATTCCACCGATCCCAGCCCCCCCCCCCCCCCCCCCCCCCCCCCCCCCCCCGCTCCTGGCTGCAGCAGTGATAACTTACCCACTGAGGAACATGTGATCACTGCAACCAATTACTGGTGATCCAGTGATTGGCTGGAGCAATCTAATGTTGTTGGTGTCAATGACATCATTGCTGATTGAGAGCCGTGGGGGCCCGGATACCGGCGGAAAGAGAGTGGTGGGGGATTGGGTCAGCAGAACATTGCTTCTCTTACCCTTTTACACCAGGCTAAGCAACTTTAAAATAATATTTTATTCCAGGATAACCCCTTAATGACACGGCCTATTTTGGCATTGAGGACCAAATGATTTTTGGTATTTTTTCATCTCCATTTTTCCAAAGCCATAACTTTTTTATTTTTCCGTTGACGCAGCTGTATAAGGGCTTGTTTTTTGCGTGGCGAGCTGTAGTTTTTATTGGTACCATTTTTGGGTACATAGACTATACTGTAAAACTTTTATTATTTTTTTATGATCGTAGGGAGAGAAAACGCATCAATTCTGCCATAGATTTTTTTTTTAAAGCATTAATTATGCAGCATAAATGACACAATCCATTTTTTCCTGCGGGTCGGTACGATTACAACGATACCAAAACTCTTATATTTTTTTTAGGTTTTTCCACTTTTCCACAATAAAAACCCCTTTTTTGGAAATTATAATTTTTTTCTAAACTCACTGCATTCAAAGTCCTATAACTTTTTTTTTTTTCCATGAACGGAGCTCTCTGAGGCCTTTTTTTTTTGCGAGACGAGCTGTAGTTTTTATTGGTACCATTTTGGCTACACACTTTTTTTTAATCACTTTTATTGCGTTTTTTGGGAGGCAAAATGCTAAAAATTAGCATTTTGCCTCAGTTTTTTAGCATTTTTTTAAACGCTTTTTGCCGTGCAGGATAATAAGTGCGTTCAATGTATTATGCGCATCGTTACAGACGCTAATATAAGAAAAAGCATAAAAAAGGTGTTTTTTTAAACATTTTTATCTATTGTACTATATTTTAATCTTTTTTTTACAGTCTGTGTCCCTCTGAGGGACTTTTACTGCAGCATTGCAGATCGCTACGATAAGGCATGGCAGGACTTCTCTCCTGCCATGCCTTATCGCTTACTATAGCGATCACAGGCTATGGCAATACAGGATGCCGGTATCTGGCGTCCTGTTGCCATAGCAACCAGCTGGGCTCTCACGATGTTATCGCAAGAGCCGGCTGGAGTCTGTGAACCCTTTCCCTGGCTCCCGCTGCAGGATAGCGTGAGATCTGCTATGATCTCGCGCTATTCCCATGACGTAATAGTACGTTTTTTTGCGGGAAGTACCCCGCACCCATGACGTACCCTTACGTCATGGGGCGGGAAGGGGTTAAAGTCCTTGACAATGTAAATCTGTGAATGTACAGTAAAATATAATGCAATGGGACCAATTTACTTATTAAAATGTACCAAAAAAACCAAACTATCTTTTATGCTTTGCAACTATTTATCAATTGTTTTAGTTTCTTTCAGAGAATTTTTTTGCCATGTCCAAAAATGGGTGTGGCTTCATGGAAAGGGACATCAAATCCTGCACTAAAATGTGTTATCAAAACTGGCATAAACTAAGCCAACTAATAGGAGGCATAAAGTTAGACAGAAGTGTCTAAGGATGTGCTAGATTTATCATCCAGCCTGAGCAACTCTGATAAATCTGGTGCATTTTAAGATTGTCTAGTCTAAGGTTTGCACTGTCTATTTATTTGACAGTATTAGTAAATACGGCTCCAAAGGTTCTCGTTTAAAAATTTGTATAATTTGTGTTATGCAGACGGCCGGGTCGGATCCAGCTGTGAGAATTTTCGCAGCGGGATGCGAGCCGTGCCCCTGCAGGGACCAGTGCGGCTCACCTCCTCCGGCGTCTCTTCCGGTCTGCTATGTGCCGGCTGCCGCACATGCACAGAGCAGGCCCCGCCCGTCAGAGGTGACGTTTCTGTGCGGGCCTCTGTGAGGCTTGCACAGAAATAGGACATGCGGCAATTTGTTTACCGCGCGAGTTTTAACGAGGTCAAATCGTGGCTGACTGCAAAGGATTGCATTATCTAATACAATCCTATGGCAGTGTGCACGAGTGGAAATTCTGTGGGAAATCCCGCCATTGAATTTCCGCCCATGTGCATTCACCCTAACATTAATATAAAATTGTGTACCAATTCCTCAGTATTCCAAAATGTCCAAGACTAGATCGATAGATAGCAGATAGATATGAGATAGATAGATAGATAGATATGAGGTAGATAGATAGATACATATGAGATAGATAGACAGATACATATGAGGTAGATAGACAGATAGATAGATAGATAGATAGATAGATAGATAGATAGATAGGATACCATAGATAAAAGAGAAAAAAAAAGGATAAAATAGGACCCAAGGGTCCTTCTTAGAGCCACATCTGACCATGTGCAGTACTGTTGAGGCTGCTTTTTGCAGTGTTGCACTTTTTTTTTTTTTTTGTATATCGGTCGTGCAGAGCATTGTGTCCTCAGTCTGCAGTAATTTTACATAGTATAGGGCCAGTAGTGCTGAGGCAGGGACAGTGAAAAAGGTGAAAGACGTATACTGTCTATATAGGCAGTGGGCTTTTCCAAAAAAATTTGGGAAAAAACATTCTATTTGGGCTGCCTGTGACCGTCCTGAGTGTACTGCGTCTCTGCTGGGGGTAGTAGTCCTAATTAATACGCAGCCAGCTAAGTGTTACAGCAGGCTTGCGCAAAATTCTTTCCTGGCTCTGCTGTGCGTTCCATAAGCGAAGTCAGCCTCCAACCACAGGCCAATAAGCGGCACATTTAATTACAGCGTTCTGTTTCTGCACTACTGGTAATACACCATGCTGAGGGGTAGGGGTAGGCCTAGAGGACGTGGACGCGGGCGAGGACGCGGAGGCCCAAGTCAGGGTGTGGACACAGGCCGAGCTCCTGATCCAGGTGTATCGCAGCCGACTGCTGCGGGATTAGAAGAGAGGCACGTTTCTGGCTCCCCACATTCATCTCACAATTAATGGGTCCACGCGGTAGACCTTTATTAGAAAATGAGCAGTGTGAGCAGGTCCTGTCGTGGATGGCAGAAAGTGCATCCAGCAATCTATCCACCACCCAGAGTTCTACGCCGTCCACTGCTGCAACTCTGAATCCTCTGGCTGCTGCTCCTCCTTCCTCCCAGCCTCCTCACTCCATTACAATGACACATTCTGAGGAGCAGGCAGACTCCCAGGAACTGTTCTCGGGCCCCTGCCCAGAATGGGCAGCAATGGTTCCGAATCCTCTCCCACTGGAGGAGTTTGTCGTGACCGATGCCCAACCTTTGGAAAGTTCCCGGGGTCCGTGGGATGAGGCTGGGGACTTCCGGCAACTGTCTCAAGAGCTTTCAGTGGGTGAGGAGGACGATGACAATGAGACACAGTTGTCTATCACTCAGGTACTAGTAATTGGAGTAAGTCCGAGGGAGGAGCGCACAGAGGATTCGGAGGAAGGGCAGCAGGACGATGAGGTGACTGACCCCACCTGGTTTGCTAAGCCTACTGAGGACAGGTCTTCAGAGGGGGAGGCAAGTGCAGCAGCAGGGCAGGTTGGAAGAGGCAGTGCGGTGGCCAGGGGTAGAGGCAGGGCCAGACCGAATAATCCACCAACTGTTTCCCAAAGCGCCCCCTCGCGCCAGGTGCTCAAAGGTCTGGCAGCTTTTTACTGAGAGTGCAGACGACCGACGAACAGTGGTGTGCAACCTTTGTCGCGCCAAGATCAGCCGGGGAGCCACCACCACCAGCCTCACCACCACCAGCATGCGCAGACATATGATGGCCAAGCACCCCACAAGGTGGGACGAAGGCCGTTCACCGCCTCCGGTTTGCACCACTGTCTCTCCCCCTGTGCCCCAACCTGCCACTGAGAACCAACCCCCCTCTCAGGACACAGGCACTACCGTCTCCTGGCCTGCACCCACACCCTCACCTCCGCTGTCCTCGGCCCCATCCAGCAATGTCTCTCAGCGCACCGTCCAGCCGTCGCTAGCGCAAGTGTTGGAGCGCAAGCGCAAGTACGCTGCCACGCACCCGCACACTCAAGCGTTAAACGTGCACATAGCCAAATTGAGCAGCCTGGAGATGCTGCCGTATAGGCTTGTGGAAACGGAGGCTTTCAAAGGCATGATGGCGGCGGCGGCCCCGCGCTACTCGGTTCCCAGTCGCCACTACTTTTCCCGATGTACCGTCCCAGTCCTGCACGACCACGTCTCCCACAACATTGTACGCGCTCTCACCAACGCGGTTACTGCCAAGGTCCACTTAACAACGGACACGTGGACAAGCACAGGCGGGCAGGGCCACTATATCTCCCTGACGGCACATTGGGTGAATTTAGTGGAGGCTGGGACAGAGTCAGAGCCTGGGACCGCTCACGTCCTACCCACCCCCAGAATTGCGGGCCCCAGCTCGGTGGTGGTATCTGCGGCGGTGTATGCTTCCTCCACTAAACCACCCTCCTCCTCCTCCTCCTCCTCCTACGCAACCTTTGTCTCGCAATCAAGATGTGTCAGCAGCAGCACGTCACCAGCAGTTGGTGTCGCGCGGCGTGGCAGCACAGCGGTGGACAAGCGTCAGCAGGCCATGCTGAAACTACTCAGCTTAGGAGAGAAGAGGCACACGGCCCACGAACTGCTGCAGGGTCTGACAGAGCAGACCGACCGCTGGCTTTCGACGCTGAGCCTCCAACCAGGCATAGTCGTATGTGACAACGGCCGTAACCTGGTGGCGGCTCTGCAGCTTGGCAGCCTCACGCACGTGCCATGCCTGGCCCACGTCTTTAATTTGGTGGTTCAGCGCTTTCTGAAAAGCTACCCACACTTGTCAGACCTGCTCGGAAAGGTGCGCCGGCTCTGCGCACATTTCCGCAAGTCCCACACGGACACTGCCACCCTGCGCACCCTGCAACATTGGTTTAATCTGCCAGTGCACCGACTGCTGTGCGACGTGCCCACACGGTGGAACTCTACACTCTACATGTTGGCCAGGCTCTATGAGCAGCGTAGAGCTATAGTGGAATACCAACTCCAACATGGGCGGCGCAGTGGGAGTCAGCCTCCTCAATTCTTTACAGAAGAGTGGGCCTTGTTTGCAGACATCTGCCAGGTCCTTGGAAACTTTGAGGAGTCTACCCAGATGGTGAGCGGCGATGCTGCAATCATTAGCGTCACCATTCCTCTGCTATGCCTCTTGAGAAGTTCCCTGCAAAGCATAAAGGCAGACGCTTTGCGCTCGAAAACGGAGGCGGGGGAAGACAGTATGTCGCTGGATAGTCAGAGCACCCTCCTGTCTATATCTCAGCGCGTTGAGGAGGAGGAGGAGGTGGAGGAGCATGAGGAGGAGGGGGAAGAGACAGCTTGGCCCACTGCTGAGGGTACCCATGCTGCTTGCCTGTCATCCTTTCAGCGTGTATGGCCTGAGGAGGAGGAGGAGGAGGATCCTGAAATTGATCTTCCTAGTGAGGATAACCATGTGTTGCGTACAGGTACCCTGGCACACATGGCTGACTTCATGTTAGGATGCCTTTCTCGTGACCCTCGCGTTACACGCATTCTGGCCACTACGGATTACTAGGTGTACACACTGCTCGACCCACGGTATAAGGAGAACCTTTCCACTCTCATACCCGAAGAGGAAAGGGGTTCGAGAGTGATGCTATACCACAGGACCCTGGCGGACAAACTGATGGTAAAATTCCCATCCGACAGCGCTAGTGGCAGAAGGCGCAGTTCCGAGGGCCAGGTAGCAGGGGAGGCGCAGAGATCAGGCAGCATGTACAGCACAGGCAGGGGAACACTCTCCAAGGCCTTTGATAGCTTTCTGACTCCCCAGCAAGACTGTGTCACCGCTCCCCAGTCAAGGCTGAGTCGGCGGGAGCACTGTAACAGGATAGTGAGGGAGTACGTAGCCGATCGCACGACCGTCCTCCGTGACACCTCTGCCCCCTACAACTACTGGGTGTCGAAGCTGGACACGTGGCCTGAACTCGCGCTGTATGCCCTGGAGGTGCTTGCTTGTCCTGCAGCTAGCGTCTTGTCAGAGAGGGTGTTTAGTGCGGCTGGGGGAATCATCACGGATAAGCGTACCCGCCTGTCAACCGACAGTGCCGACAGGCTTACACTCATAAAGATGAACAAAGCCTGGATTTCCCCAGACTTCTCTTCTCCACCAGCGGACAGCAGCGATACCTAAGCAAGAAAATAAATGGAAAGAGATTATACAGTACTGAGAGAGCTAACTATGAGTGCATCAATGCCGATATTAGTAATCTGAATGAATTAAGAATCCAGGACTACTAAAGAGGCCCTGGAAGGAGAAGAAGTGTGCTCACTGACATCTATACGGGGCCCACAACTTGTCCTTATATCCTTTCTCTTTTACTCGCATGAATTCAAGCATAAGAGGGTTTCTAGAGAGGCTTATAGGTTTCTGAATAATGATATGAAGACCCGCACCACTGCATGATCTATTTCAATCAACCTTTATTACAACACAGCTCTCTAGAAACATATTTTCCCTCTGTTTAAAACTATACTATGCTCATCTATTTAAGCTTCATTGCTGAGTCTATCTAGTGATGGTAGCTGACTTGTTCGTTACTTTGATAGTGAACTAAGAGCACAAGAGAGGGACACTAGTATAGAATTTGGTCCGAGTTCTTTTTAATTGTTCGTTGATTAAAGCCACTCTATGTTGCCAACTTCCCATAACATGCTCTTCCTCTCTGCTATGATTGTATACAGAGGTAAGCAGTATTAGGATGTGGCACCTAGGTCCTTGAAGAGACTCTTATATCTCCATCAACCCAGTGGCTTCTGTGTTGTGCCCCGTGTTCGTTCAAGTAATTTTTAAATATAATTAATAAAGAATTATCATTTTAGATTTGTCTAAACTGTGAAAAAGCAATACGTAGGCTGCACCCGCGGATGGAAGCATCGTTCTCTATCACCATCAAAAACGGGGACCTTTTAGCTTCATCAATCTGTGTATTATATTCATCCTCCTCCTCCTGCTTCTCCTCCTGAAACCTCACGTAATCACGCCGAACGGGCAATTTTTCTTAGGCCCACAAGGCTCAGTCATATAATTTTTGTAAACAATTTTTATACGTTTCAATGCTCATTAAAGCGTTGAAACTTTCACCTCAACCAATTTTTATTTTAACTGGGCTGCCTCCAGGCACTGCAATGGGATATATTTATGTACCGCCGGTGGCTTCCTGGCACCCACCCATGCTGTCGGTCCACACGGAGTTGTAACTGCATGTGTCCACTTCTAAAGAACCCCAGTCTGACTGGGGCATGCAGTGTGGGCCGAAGCCCACCTGCATTAAACATGACATTACCTCAGCTGTGCTGGGCACTGCAATGGGATATATTTATGTACCGCCGGTTGGTTCCAGGGAGCCACCCATGCTGTGGGTCCACAGGGACTTCACAATAGGGAGTTGTACCTGCCTTTGTCTATGAATTAAAAACCCCGGTCAGGTTGGGGCATGCAGTGTGGGCCGAAGCCCACCTGCATTTAATCTGACGTTAGCTCTGCTGTCCAGGGCACTGCAATGGGATACATTTATGTACAGCCGGTGGGTTCCAGGGAGCCACCCATGCTGTGGGTGCACACGGAATTCCCATTGCGGAGTTGTACCTGCCTGTGACTATTTATAAAAAACCGCGGTCTGACTGGGGCATGCAGACACCTTGACAGAATGAATAGTGTGTGGCACATAGGTTCCCCATTGCTATGCCCACGTGTGCAGCTCCAGATGGAGGTGGCACTGGATTGGATTTCTCATTGCTTCTGTACAGCATTGTGGGCTATCGCCCCGCCCCTTTTAAAGAGGGTCGCTGCCTGGTCCTGCCAACCCTCTGCAGTGTGTGCCTGCGGTTCCTTCTCATGACAGACGCACTTATAAATAGACATGAGGGTGGTGTGGCATGAGGGCAGCTGAAGGCTGCGCAGGGACAATTTGGTGTGCGCTGTGGACACTGGGTCGTGCAGTCGTGCAGTCCACACCCAGGAGAAGTGGCAGCGGAGTGTCATGCAGGCAGTGATTGTGCTTAGTTGGAGGTAGTGTGGTGCTTAGCTAAGGTATGCATTGCTAATGAGGGCTTTTCAGAAGTTAAAATTGTTGGGAGGGGGGGGGCACTCTTGCTGCTATTGTGGCTTAATAGTGGGACCTGGGAACTTTAGATGCAGCCCAACATGTAGCCCCTCGCCTGTCCTATCCGTTGCTGTGTCGTTCCCATCACTTTCTTGAATTGCCCAGATTTTCACAAATGGAAACCTTGGCGAGCATCGGTGATATACAAAAATGCTCTGGTCGCCCATTGACTTCAATGGGGTTCGTTATTCGAAAAGAACCCTCGAGCATCGCGAAAATTTCGTCCCGAGTAACGAGCACCCGAGCATTTTGGTGCTCGCTCATCTCTAGTCCTAACACTAATACCAGGTGGTTTGATCCTAACCTGGGAAAGATGGGTACCTACCTCTCAGAATGCTCTTCTCTTGGGACTAAGCCTACAAATAAAACCAGGGAAGGTAGGATACCATTTATATGGTCCAATAGGAGGGACAGAAGGTAAATGAGCAGCAGGTGTGCACGACCAAGTGAAGGCAGCCAAAACGCCACAAAATTTGTAGAAAAAAAGGATTAAATAGGTCAGCACTTCCCAATAGAAATCTATAGGTGCACGTCAAACCATGGCTGCAACATGGTATACTACTGATAGTAAATGTATCTTGAATGCTGTTGCTGCTTTTTGGTTTCTGCTTCTATTGTATGTTGCAGTCATGCTATAGATAGAATAGGGATAGATAGATACCATAGGTAGAAGATAGATATGAGATAGATAGAAGATAGGTAGATAGATAGAAGATAAATAGATACATAGAGAAATAGATAGATATGAAATAGAGAGATAGATATGAGATAGATAGACAGATATGAGATAGCTAAGTAGATATAAAATAGATATATAATGGCTCCGTACATGCTTTCCTGGCCCCCTCCATAATGTCATACATGTAATGTCTTATGTAGATGCTCTGTGCAAAAATGTCTAGTCCTTCTGTTTTGTGTATTGCACAGCTGCAGCGTGTGATGGGTTAATGTCTGCAAAGCATGAGCTGCCTGTCTGTAAATGTAACAATTTATGTCCTATCATGTGGTATCAAAGAATGGTAGAGTTGAAAAGGACTTCCAGGGTCACGGGTCCAACCCCCTGCTCAGTGCAGGATTCACTAAATCATCCCAGACAGATATTTGTCCAGCCTTTGTTTGAACACTTCCATTGAAGGAGAACTCCCCACCTCCGGTGGTAACCTGTTCCACTCATTGATCATCCTCACTGTCACAAAGTTTTTTCCAATATCTAATCTGTGTCTCCTCCCATTCAGTTTCATCCCATTGCTTCTAGTCTTTCCTTAAAAGAGAAGGTATAAATGCAAGTGCTTGAGAGCGGGAAAAGATCCATATCTTCTGGATTCCTGTCAAAGAGTGCCAGCTACATGGAGGCACCTTCAGTCCTCATATAGTGAAGAATAGAGGAGGAGGAGAGATTTACTGCATATCACCAGAATTGCTTCTAGAGGAGTGAGCCCCCATCCCCCAAAAGAGAGAGAGCGTGGGTTGGGCGTGTGTGTTCTTGTGGCAAGGCATAGTGCAGAGGTACTCTTATCAAATCAATTAACACCTGCGTGTCCTACAGCCTGGCACCGCCAGGTGGAGGTACCTCAGTTTAATTGTTCACGCTCAATTGTCTAAAAGTCTGAGTCTTGCTGAGTGGAGGTACGCATCTTTATTCAATCACACATGGGCCTCCTAATGACTGGGTCTGCCGTGTGGAGGTACTTTGTTTCAACTCATTCCTGCGCGTGCTGAACTTGTCATTTGTGCCTTATACTACTAAAGTTTCAAGTAAAGGTTATTCAAGGTCCTGACCATTCCAGGGGACCTGAGGTACTATACAACTGTCTGTAGCTCGTTTGTTTCCTCACCGATGTTCATGCTGGTGGGAACTGGAATGGAGGCATCACCCGTGACAACCCCTGCTCCTTTCCTAACGTTTTTTGGGCATCCCCATGCTGGGGGTGTTCGGAAGAGGCCCAACGCTGCCCTGGCCTTGGCTGCATGCTTCCATCCGGGAGGGAATGTGATAAGTGCCGTGACAAGCCAGCATCTTGCCCTCCCAGCTCCTCAGCGTATGCCATGTGTCTCTGGTCACCCAACGGGATGCTGCAGGACCCTACTCCTTTTTGGCGTCACTAGGAAAAGGATTGAATCTCGTGTACCACACAGACATGCCTGTGATGATGCAAAGGTACTACCCAGAAATAAGAAATGTCTTAACAATTCACTGTATGTTCCGCCTGGGACTACCCAAAATGGTGCTCATTTGCCAAAGCTCTCCACTCTCCAGCTCACTCCCGCCAAGTATTTGGCGCAATGAAGACTGCGCCCTGGCCAAATGCAAAGTAGGAGGGAGGACTACCCCCACTAGGACTTTCAGTAACTCAAAAGGGGAGGAATTACCTGCGGCTGTAGACTCCTTGTGCCAGACTTTCAAAAACCTCCACCTAAAGAAGATGGATCCAGTGTGCAGGCATCTAAGGCTACACCCCGTCCCCGAGGCTGTAGCTGGACTGTCCCTCTGGAGGCAACCATTCTACTGGGAGAAAGATCCCCAACTAATCTGGTTACCCACCTATTCTACATCTTCTGCCACTACCATTCCGTGACCTGATGTGCCCCCCAGGGATGCCGCAGAGCCCCCACTCCCTCTCTACACATTCAGGAGAGATAATATGACCGCCCTAGCGGAATACCCGCCATGGTTATTGGTCCATCAACAGAACTCTGTCATGAGGGACGATATTCCAGTACTCTTGAGAGCCATTGTGCTAGAGTATGGAAAGGGATGAGGAAAGGGACCCAAGCCTGCGTCGCAGCTTGTCAGAAGGGTCCGTGGTGGTGGTTCCAGTGAGTACCCAATCCCCGTCCATCATTTCTGTGTCAGATTCTGACAGAGGGGGGAGCAAGAGGTTGACAAACTGCTGTTACCTGCCAACAACTTTCATTTCCCATAAAATTAAACTCTATATACAAGAGACTCTTTATGTAAGAGACATTGTGTTTATTCCACGTTAAGCCCCTCATACAAGAAAAGGACTTTAAAGTATATCCCCATTTACATAGTCTGAACACCTGTTTTTCATATTGTAATGTTTTATGTTTTGCAACGTTCAAGTATTGTGCAGGAGAGAGTAATATAAATGTGTTTGTTATTTTTCTTATTTGCTTATGCTCTATATTTTTCTAAAGCAATTTTCCTTTTAATCCCTTAGTAACGGAGCTTTTTTGCTTTTTTTTACTTTCGTTTTTTCCTCCCCCTTGGCCCCCTCCATAACGTCATACATGTAATGTCTTATGTAGATAGTCTGAGCAAAAATGTCTTGTCATTCTGTTTTGTGTATCGCACAGCTGCAGCGTGTGATGGGTTAATGTCTGCAAAGCATGAGCTGCCTGTCTGTAAATGAAACAATTTATGTCCTGTCACATGGCATGAGAGAAGGTATAAATGGGAGTGCTTGAGAGCGGGAAAAGGTCCATGTCTTCTGGGTTCCTGTCAAAGAGTGCCAGCTACATGGAGGCACCTTCAGCCCTCATGTAATGAAGAATGGAGGAGGAGGAGAGATTTCCCTACACATCCAGAAATGCTGCTAGAGGAGTGAACATTCCCCCCAAAGAGAAAAAGCGTCAGTTGAGCGTGCGTGTTCTTGTGGCAAGGCCTAGTGCGAGGTACTCTTATCAAATCAATTCACAGTCAACACTGTGTGAGGAAGCGCTGTGATTGGATCGAGCACTGGCCAATCACAGCCGGCGCTCGATAATTCACAGCCATTTAGTGAATGACATCACTGAATGGCTGTGATTGGTTTATCGAGCGCCGGCTGTGATCGACCGGCACTCAATCCAATCACAGCGGTTCCTCACACAGCACTGACGGCGGGGGATTTCAAAACCAAGCCAGGGAGATGACAGCGGGTAGAAGACTGAAGCAGCTTGCCACACCGCCGGGGAGACCATCGTCTCGGGGACACAGACATCGGCTGAGAGGTGAGTATTGCGTTTTTTCTTTAACCTAGTATATACTCCAGTATACAGTTTTTGTGGTAAAACTTATTGACTCGGCTTCTACTCGGGTCGGCCAATAGTCGAGTATATACGGTACTATTTTTTAAATAATTAATAAAACTTTTTTAAACAAATTTTTACAGTCTTTGTTAGTCGCAAGAGGGGAAAAGAATTTGCGATGCTTTGATCACTCCTGCAGTATGACGTAATGCCATAGCATTACATTATACCCCGATCTGACAGGCAAACTATTAAGCCATGCCACCTTTCAGAAAGCTCCTGCTGCGATTGAAACTGCACAGAAACCCACAGTGCGGCAGCCCCGATCATCGATCGGGGGATTTAAATGCTGCTGTCAGAATTGACTGTGGCATTTAAATGGTTAACAGCTCCAATCAGCATAGTTGCTGATCGGAGCTGTAGCATGTGGGTGTCGGCTGTAAGAAACAGCCAGCACTGGAATTGTATCGAGTGGGATTGACCCCTGATCCCTCTCCATACAAACCCCTAACCTCCAGGACGTAAATGTACATCTTTTAGCGTTAAAGGGTTAAAACAAGTCTTCAGCAGGAAGTAGAAGATATGACTATGGAGCTTGGCCACCAATGTCAGACTGTGTCCAACTGGGAGAAGAAACAGAAGAAGTTTGATTAGTTGCTTGGTGAGAAAAAAAAGAATGTCTGCTCAACATGCAGAAGAACAGTGCAGTAGAGATGCTGAGAAGGTGAGGGCTGAGGTATAGATGGAAGGTGAGGGCTGAGGTATAGATGGAAGGTGAGGGCTGAGGTATAGATGGAAGGTGAGGGCTGAGCTATAGATGGAAGGTGAGGGCTGAGCTATAGATGGAAGGTGAGGGCTGAGCTATAGATGGAAGGTGAGGGCTGAGCTATAGATGGAAGGTGAGGGCTGAGCTATAGATGGAAGGTGAGGGCTGAGCTATAGATGGAAGGTGAGGGCTGAGCTATAGATGGAAGGTGAGGGCTGAGCTATAGATGGAAGGTGAGGGCTGAGCTATAGATGGAAGGTGAGGGCTGAGCTATAGATGGAAGGTGAGGGCTGAGCTATAGATGGAAGGTGAGGGCTGAGCTATAGATGGAAGGTGAGGGCTGAGCTATAGATGGAAGGTGAGGGCTGAGCTATAGATGGAAGGTGAGGGCTGAGCTATAGATGGAAGGTGAGGGCTGAGCTATAGATGGAAGGTGAGGGCTGAGCTATAGATGGAAGGTGAGGGCTGAGCTATAGATGGAAGGTGAGGGCTGAGCTATAGATGGAAGGTGAGGGCTGAGCTATAGATGGAAGGTGAGGGCTGAGCTATAGATGGAAGGTGAGGGCTGAGCTATAGATGGAAGCTGATGGCTGAGCTATAGATGGAAGCTGATGGCTGAGCTATAGATGGAAGCTGATGGCTGAGCTATAGATGGAAGCTGATGGCTGAGCTATAGATGGAAGCTGATGGCTGAGCTATAGATGGAAGCTGATGGCTGAGCTATAGATGGAAGGTGATGGCTGAGCTATAGATGGAAGGTGATGGCTGAGCTATAGATGGAAGGTGATGGCTGAGCTATAGATGGAAGGTGATGGCTGAGCTATAGATGGAAGGTGAGGGCTGAGCTATAGATGGAAGGTGAGGGCTGAGCTATAGATGGAAGGTGAGGGCTGAGCTATAGATGGAAGGTGAGGGTGAGCAATCCTGTGAAGTACGAGAGACCAAAGTGAATGTAGAAGGTAAGGTTGGATTCACACAGGCGTATATCGGCTGGGTTTTTACTCCCGGACGATATACACTGCCCCTCTGATGCATTGGTTTACAATGCATCAGTGCATATGGGCGTATTTCTGGGACATAAAAGCGCCCGACTAGCCAAGACAGTGCATTTCGGGCAGGTGCTTTTACACCGGCAGCTGCTGCATAGAACCCTATGGCAGGTTAAGAGAGAGACAGATACTGAGAGCCAAATCTTGTGCTGTGAGGAAAACTGGGTATAATTGCCTCAGTAGAGCTGAGTAAAAACCACTGCTGAATTTCTATTCCTAAAAGCCTGAAATGAAGGACATTTAATTTCCGAGATCTGCTACTGAAACAAGCTGATGTTTCTTTGGAAGTATAAACAAATACGAGAAATTGGACTTTAACCTTTGATGGTGTCTACCTGTTTCATGAGCTAATAATCCCAAGTTATCATATATGATGGAGGAATACACCTGGTGCAGTGACCAAGAACCAGGCCTTCAGCTGAGGAGACAGCGGGGTACATGATGGCAGCGGTTTATGGTGGCTCTACCATCTCCTTTCCCCCAAAACTAAAGTATAGCCCGGCTTAGTCACTTGCAAGTGAGATAAGATTTTAGCAGACTTGATAACTGCAGTTCAGTCCTAGATTATTGTCGTAACGTCAATGTTCCTAAATTAGTCATAAGTTACTCGCGATAAATGAATGAGTTTACAGCAAAGAGTGCTTTTTGAAACTGGGGACACACGATTTCCTTTTACTGACGTTCCAACTTTGATTTTCCAGCACGGACAAATTACTTTTACTTCTCAACATGAAGATACAGGCTTCGGAAGAGTTTTCTGAGCTCTAACTTTTTTAACACATTTGACAACAGAAGGTTCTTCTCCAGAGATGAGCGAGCATACTCGTCCGAGCTTGATGCTCGCTCGAGTATTAGGGTGCTCGAGATGCTCGTTACTCGAGACGAGCACCACGTGGTACTCGTCTCGATTAAACGAGCACTGACCATTGAATTCAATGGAGCCGGCAATACAGCCGGCTCTATTGAAAGCAATGGGCTGCCGGCATCTAGAAATGTGTAAAAATAAAAAATATATATATACTCACCTGGTCCCGGCAGAACGATGTTAGCCCATTGAATTCAATGGAGTCGGCAATACGGCCGACTCCATTGAAAGCAATGGGCTGCCGGCGATCGCGGGATGAATTGTCGGGAAGGGGTTAAATATATAAGCCCTTCCCTGCAATTCATCCAGAAATGTGTAAAAATAAAAAATATATATATACTTACCAGGTCCCGGCAGACGGAGTTCAGCGCGGCAGGCTGCAGTTCTCCTGAACTGCTCTGAACAGCTGTGAGTAGTATTCAGCAGCCAGGGATTTAAAATCCCCGCCTGCTGAATGAGATGCCTCTGATTGGTCACAGCCTGACCAATCAGAGGCCAGCCCTCACTCACACCCATTCATGAATTCATGAATGGGTGAGAGAGGGCTGCCTCTGATTGGCTTAGCGCAGGGACAGCTGAGAGCTGCCCCTGAGCCAATTAGAGGCAGCCCTCACTCACCCATTCATGAATTCATGAATGGGTGTGAGTGAGGGATGCCTCTGATTGGTCAGGCTGTGACCAATCAGAGGCATCTCATTCAGCAGGTGGGGATTTTAAATCCCCGGCTGCTGAATACTACTCACAGCTGTTCAGAGCAGTTCAGGAGAACTGCAGCCTGCCGCGCTGAACTCCGTCTGCCGGGACCAGGTAAGTATATATATATTTTTTATTTTTACACATTTCTGGATGAATTGCAGGGAAGGGCTTATATATTTAACCCCTTCCTGACAATTCATGCCACGATCACAGGCAGCCCATTGCTTTCAATGGAGTTGGCTGTATTGCCGGCTCCATTGAATTCAATGGGCTAACATCGTTCTTCTCTGCCACAGCTGTTACAGCTGTGGCAGAGGAGAACGGTCTTTACGCTGACAGTGGGGGGGGGGGGTCTCACTCTTGCCGCTATTGTGGCTTAATAGTGGGACCTGGGAACTTGAGATACAGCCCAAAATGTAGCTCCTCGCCTGCCCTATTCGTTTCTATGTCGTTTCCATCACTTTCTTGTGTTTTGCAGATTTTCACAAATGAAAACCCTAGCGCGCATCGGCGATATACAAAAATGCTCGGGTCGCCCATTGACTTCAATGGGGTTCGTTACTCGAAACGAACTCTCGAGCATCACTGAAAGTTCGACTCGAGTAACGAGCACCCGAGCATTTTGGTGCTCGCTCATCTCTATTCTTCTCCCAAAACACACACACCCTCAGTCGCTGTTATCTGAAGGACACTTTCTTGTGTTACATGGTCTCTCAAAATCACCCCACTTTAGCTGTAAGTGGCAACAGGTTTCTGCGCTTCCCCTCCAGATGCAGTTCAGTGGGGGCACGTGCGGCTCTCATATTCCCAAACCAGCACTTAAGCAACATCTCCTGTGCTTTCGCCCCTGGAGGAGACAAGCCTTCTAGCAGCAGAGACACAGCCGTGGGCCGTGGCCTAGCCCCGGCAGGAGCATCAGCCCGTCTCTCCTGCATGCACCTCCTATTCCGACCACACCATACTTCTCCTTCTCTCTCACTCACAAACTCCTCCCTATTCTTCCAAACCACCAATCACAACACACTGGTGGGACAGGGAGACAAACGAACTTACTTAAAGACAAACGACTTACAAGTGATGGAGGGACCCTACTGTGGGTCACTACACTGGCATACAAAAAAATTGGCAAACTTCCCACTGGTGAATGTCCGGCGTCAAAACAGCGGTAAAGTTGCAAACAGCCTCTGCAAGCATAGAGCAGTGGATTAAACAGCTGGTGCAAACTCAACAGGAGACAAACCAACTCCTAATGAAGCAAATTGCTGCACTGAGTCAGTCAGGGGTAAAGAGAGTGTAGCACTTCCAAGCCAAAATGCCAGTATTGGTGTACTGAGGACAGTGAGAGGGGCTTAGCAAAGGATGACCCCTGCAGATAATGTGGAAGAGTGGTAATGGATCAATTTATTCAGACCCCACCTGAAGGCTGATTTAGACACAATGATTTTCACTCAAAAGTCGCTCAAAGCCATCTTATGAGCGATAATCGTTGAGTCTAACTGCACTGACATTGTGCAGTTTTCGTTAAGCCGTCGCTGATCGCTGATCTTTCAGCATGCTGGATATAAACAACTGTGCACTTTTTTGCGCACATGTTACACGGAGAATAGGCCCCATTAATTTCAATGGGTTTGTTCACATGCGCTATATTCCTGCGAAAGGAAACCTATTGAACTCATTACACTAATAGGCCTTTCTAATGGCTGAAAGCATCGTTGTGCACAGAAATGTACATCATTTACACTCCCGAAAAGGGAAAAAACGCACTTGTGCACGCAAATACGATAACGCCCATTCTGCAAAAATGCAGTGCAAATGCGTGAGTAAACATGTATACGCTTGTGTGAATCCGGCCTAGCACTAACATAATATAGGAATGGGTTCCCCATTTTATTTAGGTCATTTTGATATATAACTTGTATAGTCTTTAGAGATGAGCGAGCGTACTCGCTAAGGCAAACTACTCGAGCGAGTAGTGTCTTATGCGAGTACCTGCCCGCTCGTCTCAAAAGATTCGGGTGCCGGCGGGGGGCGGGGAGCGGCGAGGAGAGCGGGGAGGAACGGGAGGGGGGGGGGGGGGGGGGGGGAGATCTCTCTGTCACTCTCCCTTCCCCCTACTCACTCCAGCAACTCACCACTCTCCCCCGCCGGCACCCAAATCTTTTGAGATGAGCGGGCAGGTACTCGCATAAGACACTACTCGCTCGAGTAGTTTGCCTTAGCAAGTACGCTCGCTCATCTCTAATAGTCTTAGATTACAGGGTGGCTACAGATGCTTTCAGGACCAGAATTGATTTTATTGAATTTAAAACTGTTTAAAACTACGGTGCAAATATGTCACTTGGCCCTCAAAGGGTTAATACATTTGTATGTTGTTCTGCACTTACCTTTGTATGTATATGTGTGTGTACATATAATTTTTTTTTTTTTTTTTTTTGCATCTATTCCCTCTAAGACATCCTACAAGATTTCTAGGGGACATTCACATTGTAATTTTTTTCTTAGCCCCAGTTATAGGAGAAAACATTTCCATAGTGTGACATTAGTCACTGACTGAGTTAGATTTACAAGACACCACAGCTCTGCCATGCCGATTCCTATAGAGGAAAAGACACTGCTGCTTCCTCCATGATCCATATAGGAGTCATCAACTGCTATGTAGGGTGGAAAAGCGGAAACCACTTCTGTCTAGTCTTCAGGGTTCTCGTCTGTCTTTTTTTTACTATTTATTTTGTTGTCTTGTTTACTACAGCTGACACCCGCAGGCAATAGCCTCGATCGGTCGATCGCGGCTATTAACCCTTTTAATGCTGCTGTCAATTCTGACAGTGGCATTTAAATCCCCCCCCTCCCCCCCACGGTGAGACCGGGGAAGCCGTGCAGGTGTCAGGGCAGCCAGGGGCCTATTGAAAGGCCCCAGGGCTGCCTTAGCAGACTGCCTATCAAGCCATCCCCGTGGGGTGGCTTGATAGGCTGCCTGTCAAATGGCAGTATGACATAATGCTACAGCATTACATCATACTGCAAGAGTGATCAAAGCATCGCTGGTTGTAGTCCCCCAGGAGGACTTTAAAGTAAAGTAAAAAAAAGATCAATAAAGTTTTATTAATTTAAAAAAAAAAAAGTTATAAAAGTTTAAATCACCCCCCTTTTGCCATATCTATTATTAAAAAATGTAAATCATAAAATAAAAATACATATTTAGTATCGCCGCATCTGTAAAAGCTCGATCTATTAAAGTAGTGCATTATTTTTCCCGCACGGTGAACATCGTCCGAAAAAAAAAAATGCCAGAAATGCACTTTTTCAGTTACCCTGTCTCCCAGAAAAAACACAATAAAAAACGATCAAAA
Organism: Eleutherodactylus coqui; assembly: GCF_035609145.1. Taxonomy (NCBI): domain Eukaryota; kingdom Metazoa; phylum Chordata; class Amphibia; order Anura; family Eleutherodactylidae; genus Eleutherodactylus; species Eleutherodactylus coqui. The sequence goes on along the minus strand of NC_089837.1, from coordinate 475,337,848 downwards.
AGTCGTATGTATTCCGAATTGGTACTATCGGAAACTATAGGACATCCCGCAAAAAATGAACCCTTGCTCAACTACGTCGACGGAAAAATAAAAAAGTTATCGCGCGCACAAAATGACTGCAGAAAATAATTGAAAAAAATTACATGTCTTTGGAAAAAAAAGTTGTATAGTATTAAAAACCTATACAAGTTTGGTATCGTAGCAATCGTACCGACCCATAGAATAAAGTTATCATGTTGTTTTTGTTGCAGTTTGTGCGCTGTAGAAACAAGACGCACTAAAAGATAGCAGAATGTCATTTTTTTTTTCATTTTACCCCACTCATAAGTTTTTGAAAGTTTTTCAGTACATTATATGGTACATTAAATAGCACCATTAAAAAACTACAACTCGTCCCGAAAAAAACAAGCCCTCATACAGCGACGTCGATGGATAAATAATGGAGTTATGATTTTTTTAAAGGGGGGAGGAAAAACAAAATGGAAAAAAAAAAGGGGGGCCGCGTCATTAAGGGGTTAAAGATGCAACAAATTTATCAACCTCATGCAACATTTGATTAATTTTCACGCATTTTATACTGGAAAAGAGAAAATAAGCATGCTTCAAAACTGACATTCAAAAATCCCCTGATGATAAATACTTGCTTTAGAAATGAACATAACTAGACTAAAATATTTGAATGCGGCTCTTAGTAATAAAGCTAAAGAGTACTTACCATGGTTGATTTTCCAGCCAATCACCCAGATAGTGCCGGATTTTTGGGGGGAACCCACCATATACTTTTTCAAAGTGCTCTTGAGGCATCTTGGACACATAACTCCAGACAGATGGAGCTTTGGCCATATTTGCAGCTTTGCCTTTTGAAATAAATGGAAAGCAAACACAATTAAAAGACCTGCCATATGTGCCGGAGACGGCAGAATTTGTTTTCATTTCACTTTACTGCATTATTTTTGTTATACGGTATTACTGCATCGTTTTCACATCGAGTGACCAATGTACTTTATAAATGACCCCTATCTCATGTCAGCACTAGATAAGTTCCAAAAAAACTTGCACCATACCCGTGGAAAAGTCATTCTTCATTACTTAATATTTTTTTTGTGGTAGGAAGTAGGTGTGAAAAGTACGGCTTTATTTCACTTCCTTCCTCTCTTGATTTTCTCACTTTCATCAGATATACCATATTTTTCTGACTATAAGGCTTCTTCACACAGGCGTGATTTAGTCTCATTAAGCACCCATGATAATCATGGGACAAAACGAAACCCTTGATTTCTATGATTTTGTTTACATTAGCAGTATATTTTCCCATTAATAGTATGGGTGAGAAAAGACACGCGCAGGAAAGATCAGGCAGGATCTATCTTACCGCAGTTTTTTTCAAACTTGTGCGCTATGGCATGGAGTTTGAATGGCCGGAGAAAAAAAAACTTGGTTCATGCGCAACTACGCTACTATATTTAGTTGCACATGCGCCCATGTGTCTTTGCCCCAAGAAGCAGTTATTAACAAAATCTTGCTGGAAAGCGTCTGCACGTAATCATCCAGGGGCAGGGAGGGCTGGTAAATCCAGAGAGCCCTGACCACTGCCTTCATGATCCAGCAGTGTGCTGATTGATCATCAGGATAACTCTGCAGCCATACATTATGCTTCTATCTCACTGCTCCTTTAATCTCCTCCAGCAAATAAGGCTGGAGATCACTCACATATCTCCCCGGGGTGCAGGTGCTCCTCTGTACAAACAGGGACAGATAATAGCAAAGATCAAAGGTCTTAAAGTAGCAGCAGGACTCTTGGTGATATCATAACTATGTGACCGGTAGCTTTGTGACCAGGCAGAGGCTAGAAGGGGTCATGCATTCCTACACTTATATGTGGGGATTTAAGGCTCCTGCCCATGGACGGATATTTGCGGCATGCATCTGCACCATGGATCATCAGCAAATAGTGCCCATAGCATGCTACGGGAAAATCGATTCTTCTTGCACACCTGCAGAAACCAATTGCGGTTTCCGCAAGCGGAGGTAAAATGGTAGCATGCTCCATTTTTTTGCGGATTCCACGTGGACAGCTTCCATTGAAGTCAATGGAAGCCGTTCCGATCCGCAGCCCTTCCACAATCACATTAAGGAAAGATCGTGGATTCCGCATCATAACTAGGGAAAAGCAGGAATTCCAAAGAAAAATCTGTACAGCGGCCCGCCATGCGGACCATCCACAGTAAAGATGAAAATAAAAGTGATCAGGTAAGCACGGACGCCGCTGCTGGCAGAGCCGCAATCCGGCTCAGCCGTGTGGAGGGGACTCTGATGTTAATAACATCAGTGTTTAACATGCCAACTGCCGATATGTGTGCATTGTATGAGTTGTGTGCCTGCATGTGTGTAGCAGAGCTGTGTGTGCGCCTGCATATGCATAGTAGAGCTGCATGTGCGCATGTATGTAGCAGAGCTGTGTGTGCACATGTATGTAGCAGAGCTGTGTGTGCGCGCAGGTAGCTGAGCTATGTGTGTATGTTGCAAAGCAGTGTGTGTTGTGTGCATGTACAAGGTGTGTGCAGCAGAGCTGTTTATGTGTACAATGCGATCTTATGTGTTTGCGCCATTGTTTGAATGGATAGTTCACTCTTAACTCCCTTTTCCATACTAAACACCAAAAGTAATGATGGTAGTCCCTTTACTTTCTTAGACTCCCAAAGATGTTTAAACTAGTATGAAATATGTTTTCCTGTTGTCTAAACCTGGGGTGCGTCTCATAGTCCAGAAAATACGGTATTCAGTTTTACTTCACTGCTGTTTGTTCTCGGTTTCTACATAAAGTCCACTACAACCATTACTTCCACATATGAAAACAAGCAGCTCACCTTAATGTGACAGGGCATTCCTTCCACCAGTCTGCTGCAAGCATGTGTGGAGCCTTGGCTAGCTGCAAGTCCAAGCAGCAAAGTATATGCTTCAAGAAAAAGGATAAGTTGCCAGCTTCTTCACACAACTTCTTTCTTTATTGAAAATTCATACTTAGAACACGAGACACATAGATAAAAACTCCCTGTTTTGGCATCAACTTCTGCTTTTGACGCATCGCCACGTAAGTTGTGTGAAGAAGCTGGCAACTTAGCTTTTTTTTTTTGAAGTATACTCTACAACCACGCTGCGCCACGTGCCTAAGCACCCTCTTTATTTGGACCGTGTCCTGATAATACTGCTACAACTAACTTACATTCATCTCTGATACATAATGTCCTCCTAGTTCTGAGGGTCTACACATCACAGGTAGTGATGGCATTAGAGTTGAGCGAACATCTCTGCCGAGCTTGAGGCTCGTTCGAGCATTAGCGTACTCAATGATGCTCGTTACTCGAACGAGCATCAAGCTGTGTTTGACCCCGCCCCAGTTTTTGGCCCCTCCCCGCTGTGACGTGCCTGTTTTGGCCCTCCCCCGCCGCGACGCAGCGTGCGTCATTAGCAAATTTTTTTTTGTCTGGCAGGCAGGGGAGAGAAAGAGAAAGAGAGAGAGAGAACGAACCAAGAAAAAAAAAAAAAGCTCGGCACTCGGCATCCCACATGCAGAAATGCTCGAGTCTCCCCATGCAATCAATGGGGTTCGTTACTCGAGTAGAGCTCTCGAATTTTACGAAAAGCTCGACTCGAATAACGGGGACTCGAGTATTTGGGTGCTCGCTTATCTCTAGATGGCATATTGCTAGGATATCACTTTCTGAGCAGTGGGTGTAAAGAACGGTGACATAAGACCACTTAAAGGAACTTGGATTTACATAGACGTATTTGTGCATGAAAAATTGGCGTGTGTGAGATACAGAAAATAGCACCCATTGACTTTAATGGGTTTGTTCACCTGTGTTTTTGTCGTACACAATTCAGTTGTGCAAAAAAATACGCAGCAGCGCCAGCCCCATTGAGAGCAATGGGAGAACTCTGAAATCCTCTGCAGCAGCTGTGACAGCCCCGGCTGGGGGAATCCCATCAGGTATGAAGGGATTCCCTGTAGTGATGCGAGGATGTTTTCACATAAAAACACCTCACATCCACGGGGCTTTCACATGGTGGAAAGTACGATATTGGGCCGTGAATCACGGCACAATATCGCGCTCGCCCGTGTGAAACTAGCCTTACAGTGGAAAACTACATAGTAAAAATACAAACATGAAGTCTAAATTTCCCCTGAGGTCTTTTATGGGGTCAATAAATTGGAAACCCATCATTTAAATTCTTTTTTTTAGTGTGAATTCATGAAATTAACCAGATAATGTTAATTATCTGCACTTCACTGCATGGTTGTTAAAGAGAAATAACTAATGTTAAAGGGGTCGTCCAGTTGTAAACTACTGATGGCAGATCCCTTAGGTTTAGAGATGAGCGAACCTACTATTACTTGATCGAGCATCGCTATTTTCGAGTACTTGGCTACTCGGGTGCAAAGATTCGGGGGGCGCCGGGGAGCGGGGGATGGCGTGGTGGAGCAGGGGGTAGCAGTGGGGAACAGGGGGGGAGCTCTCTCTCTCTAACTCTCCCCCCCCCCACTCCCCTCTGCAACCCCCCGCTCATCCACGGCGCCCCCCGAATCTTTTCACCCGAGTAGAGAAGTACTCGAAAATCGCGGTGCTCGGGCGAAAAAGGGGCGTGGCCGAGTACGGTTGCTCATCTCTACTTAGGTTGCCTTCACACTTGTGATAAAATTGTGCAAATTTTCTAGCGACGCGAGAGTGAGTGAAGATGCAGAATAATGAAACCAATTATTTTCAATGGTTTCATTCCCATTTCTGACGTTTTCACTCATGTTTTCACTTTAAAAAAAATTGCAGCAAGTCCTATCTTTCTTAAGATATATTTTATAAAGGTTTTTTTTATCTCCCATATTTCCCTATGGAGCCTCCTTTTTATCGCATCGCAAAGCACAATCTTGCCATTTTCATGCAATGTGTTTTTAACATTAAAAACTCTTATTGGCTTATTTGTGAGAAAAAACACCTGATAAAATCGCAAACGGCAGCGATGTTTTTGCAAGAAAAAGCATCGCTGATGCTCAGACATCTCACGAGCAAAGTTGAGATTTTGCTGCGATTTTCCTGCGGCGATATCGCAATCGCAACTGTGAAGGAGCTCTAATAGTACATCACCTGGGACTCCCGCTCTTTAGCTGTCTGCTGAGCTGCTGTGCTTGTGCATTGAGCTTATTCCTGAGCTCCATTCTCACTGCAGTGGCTAGGATTGGTATTACAGGCAAAATTCCCATTCACTTCAATGTCTCCAATACCAAACCTGACCACTGTTGTGGGAATGTAGCTGTCTGCTCCCTACAGGAATCAGCTCAGTACACAAGTAAGCCAGCAGAACCAGCAAGTAATTGGCGTGGATCCTGGGCAGAGGACCCATTTTTATATACTACTGAGGACTTATTATGCATACAGGCCATCAATAGTGTACAACTGGACAACCCCTTTAATTGGGTTACAGCAATTGTATCTTCAGGAATTGAATAAAATATTATATCAAAGGTGCGACTGTTCCATGTTCCTGGCCCTGTCATAGTATAATAAAAGTGATATGAAGCTAATATTAACTTTGAGAGAAGATTGTGATAAGAAAAGTTCCTCCTGATAACTCTAACTTTAAGGCCCCTTTACACGCAAAGATGATCGCTCAAAATCCATTCAAAAGATAGGGAGAATGAGAGTTTGAGCGATCATTTTGCATAAGCTGCTAATGGGTACTGATGCCTATTAGCAGCTTATTACCTTCATTTGCATGTAAATGAGCCTCCCTGAGCTGTATGCAGAGAACAGCAGGTGGTCTGTTCTCTGCATACAGTTCCTATGTTCTGCCACTGGGCTGCCTACTGAATACAATGTTATGAGTGCTCCCATGGAGAAACACAGCATGCGGTCCCTGCTATCAGCTCTCCGGCTGAACAATGGATTTTACGCTCACCTAAAAATTATCGTTAAGCCGAAGAGTGAAAGACGGGAGCCTTTACACACAACGATTATCGCTAAAATGATGGCTTTTGAGCGAATTTTGAACAATAATCGCTGTGTGTAAGTGTGGCTTTAAGCATCTGTCTTGTGTGAACAAATAACAATCATTCTTTGGTCTGCACTGACTGATAGGATTCACATGTGCATGGCTTCTAAATACAGGGGTCATTCACATCATAAATAATATGCTGACCACGTTATCAGGTTCAGAAATGTAAGTAACAAATATCCAGCCATATGTGTAGTCATCTGTACATTTCTGTATGAGCTTCTGTGGGTATATCTATTCTACGTACATAGGTGACGGCTGCAGCAGCCGCATACTCAGGCTGATGCCGAGGACAAGAACTAGAGGAAAATGTATAAAATACTCTACAACAAAAGCTGCTCAAACAAAGTACATAGTGATTTAAAACAAAACGAAGCATACAAAATGAAAACAAAAGATCAACTATATGAACCCCTTAGGGACCAGGGATCCAAAAGGACCAGACCCCTTTTAGGGATTTTACCCATGCGGTGGTTTTACTGCCATATATTTTTTTTCTTCAATTATTTTTGCAACATTTTTTTCCATGATATATAGCGCAATTTTTTAATATATTTTTTCACAGAATTTTTAAAAAATTTGTTTTATATAATTTGTATTGTCTCGAATTACAGGGGGCATATAGCGATGGTTTAGTTTGGTGCCGTCATTCGGTTGTCTCTATATATTGTGAGGGATTAGCGTTTAGGATCGGTAGCAACCTGGGCATAAGCAGTCAGAGACAGTGACACTTGCGATAAAGTCTTTAGTCCAGGCTTTGCCTGGGTTTATTTCCAAGCAAACAAAGCAAAAGACAGGCCTTAACATCAGGCAAACACAAAGTAAATCCTGCTCGTCTGAGCACTTACTATACATGTAGCGTCCCTGTCTACACACTGGTAACAAAATGGCTCCTGCACACAGCCAGCCAGGACTCTCAGACCTGCAGAGGTCTCAGCTCTTCTCCTGGCCCTGTAGGCGCAGGCTTTATAAGGCCTGGTACCAGCCCCACCTGGTACGTGGGAGTGACCATCCCACCCTTAGCTTTGGTCACTCCAGGAAAAGCCGGCCCGGATTATGCGGCTTGGAGCCACTTACTTACAACGTGTTAGTAGCTTAATGCTACTAACACTATACTGCCGGCTTCCTCCACGGAGCCCAGGCTGCTCGGTGGCACGTATCTGCCCAAGCGCTCCCCAAGGCCGCATAGGAGAGCATCCTAGGCGACACATACCTGCCCTCCAGCACCTTGCCGGTCACCGTCTCACATACCTTCCCCCTCTGTTCGAGCCTGTGGGGTCGGACACCTTTCGCCGTCATGCAATGCGTCCTTGATAAGGCATCGGCATTGCCCTGTAGCTTTCCGGCCCTGTGCTCTACCGAAAAACTAAAATTTTGAAGGGTCAGGAACCATCTAGTGACTCTGGCATTTCTTTCTTTTGCCTGTGACATCCAGGTTAAGGGGGAGTGGTCTGTGATCAGCCTGAAGTGCCGACCTAGCAGGTAGTATTTTAGGGATTCCAGGGCCCACTTGATGGCTAGGCACTCCCGCTCAACGATACTGTAATTTTTTTCCGGTGGCGTGAGCTTCCTGCTCAGATAAATTACGGGATGTTCCTCTCCCTCTACTTCTTGGGACAGAACTGCTCCCAGTCCCACATCGGACGCGTCTGTTTGGACAATAAATTCCCTTTTAAAATTGGATGTGACTAACACTGGACGTCTACAGAGGGCCCGTTTTAATTCTTGGAACGCCTTTTCGGCGTCAGGGTTCCACTTGACCATGACTGACTTACTGTTCTTGGTCAAGTCTGTTGGGGGTGCTGCTATGCTAGCAAAGTTTTGCACAAACCGCCTATAGTACCCTACAATGCCTAAAAAGGCTCTCACCTGCTTTTTAGTTGTGGGTTGTGGCCAGTTCTGAACGGCTTCAACTTTATTGACCTGGGGTTTTATAATACCCCTACCCATTATATACCCCAGGTATCGTGCTTCTTCAAGACCCAGGGCGCACTTCTTTGGGTTTGCTGTGAGCCCTGCTTTTCTAAGGGAGTTCAGTACTGCCTGTACCTTGGGTAGATGGCTGTCCCAGTCTTCGCTAAAGATGATGATATCATCTAAATATGCTGACGCATATTGACGCTGGGGTTTGAGTATGATATCCATCAATCTTTGGAGGGTTGCTGGGGCTCCATGCAAACCGAAGGGTAGGCAGATGTACTGAAACAACCCTTCTGGTGTGGCAAACGCAGTCTTTTCTTTCGCGCTCTCTGTAAGGGGAACCTGCCAGTAGTCTTTAGTAAGGTCGAGAGTGGAAAAGTACCTGGCATGACCCAGTCTCTCAATTAACTCGTCCACTCTCGGCATTGGGTATGCGTCAAATTTTGACACGTCATTTAGCTTCCGGAAGTCGTTACAGAAGCGCAGAGAGCCATCAGGTTTTGGTATCAGCACGATAGGGCTGGACCATTCGCTTTTCGACTCCTCAATTACTCCGAGGTCTAGCATTTTCTTGACCTCCTCTGAGATGGCTCGTCTGCGGGCTTCTGGAACCCTGTACGGTTTCAACTGAACCTTTACCCCTGGTTCAGTTATAATGTCGTGTTTTATGACACCAGTACGCCCTGGTATATCAGAGAACACATCTGAGTTACGTTGTATAAATTCCCTCGACTCTTGTTGTTGGGATTTGGACAGGGACCCTGATACACACACCTCTGGGACCCCACCATGGGGGGTGCTCACTGCAGTCAGGGCTTCTCTGTCCTTCCATGGCTTAATTAGGTTTACATGGTACAACTGTTCTGGTTTCCGCCTACTTGGCTGGTATACCTTATAATTTACCTCTCTGACTTTCTCAATTATTTCATAGGGCCCTTGCCATTTTGCTAGGAATTTACTTTCTAGGGTGGGCACCAACACTAGCACCCGATCCCCAGGGTTGAAGGTTCTCACCTTGGCGGACCTGTTATATACCCGGCTTTGGGCTTCTTGAGCCTGCTGTAAATGTTCTCTAATAATGGGCATGACCGCCGCAATTCGATCTTGCATGAGGGAAATGTGTTCAATAACACTCCTGTAGGGGGTGGACTCGTGCTCCCAGGTCTCCTTAGCTACATCAAGGAGCCCTCGGGGATGTCTACCATAAACTAATTCAAAGGGAGAGAACCCAGTGGAGGATTGTGGGACTTCACGGATTGAGAACATTAAATATGGCAGCAGACAGTCCCAGTCCTTCCCATCCTTATTGACTACCTTTTTTAGCATGCTTTTTAGGGTCTTATTAAATCTCTCAACCAGACCATCCGTCTGTGGGTGGTACACAGACGTCCGTAAGTGCTTAATATTCAGCAGCTTACACAATTCCTTCATGACCTTTGACATAAAGGGGGTTCCTTGGTCCGTCAGGATCTCTTTTGGTATGCCCGTGCGGGAGAACATGTGAAGTAGTTCCTTTGCAATACCCTTGGATGACGTATTGCGTAAAGGAACGGCTTCGGGGTAACGGGTGGCGTAGTCTACAACCACCAATATATGTTGGTGACCCCGGGCAGACTTTACCAAGGGCCCAACTAGGTCCATAGCGATCCGCTCAAACGGCACCTCTATGATGGGCAAGGGCACTAAGGGGCTCCGGTAATGGGGCATAGGAGCTGTTATTTGACACTCCGGGCACGACTCACAGTAACGTTTTACATCACCATGTACCCCCGGCCAGAAAAAACGCGTTCCCTCGTCTTTTCGCTCCCGAGATGTCCTCCCAGCACATGCTTGTGCGCCAGGTCTAAGACCATCCTACGATAAGACTGAGGTACCACCAGCTGTTCCACAACCTCCCCACGGACCTTGTCAACCTGATACAACAATTCTTGGTTGACTGCAAGGTGTGGAAACACAGTATCAGCCCCTGGGAATTGAGGCTCCCCATTTATCACTTTAACATTTTCCCTAGCTTTTACTAAGGTGGGGTCTCAGAGCTGCTCAGTTCCGAAATTGGCACGTGAGACCTCTAAGTCAGGCATAGCAACTACTTCATCCTGTACCTCCGTCTCACCCGCCAATACTGTTAAGGGGAAGTTATCCCCATTCTCTTGGGTCACCCCTACTGCTGGAACCGTACCCTAAGGGTCAAACGGTTCGGAACACACATCATACACATTTGCATCATCATGAAACTTATTTGCAGACGACCCTCGGTGTCGCCACAAGTCCCAAAATAGGGGAAAGTCTCTCCCGAGGATCACGGTGTGCATTAAGGATTTTACGACGCCCACCTCATGGGTGGCAAGTCCACATGGAGCCTCAAGTCGTACAAGGGCAATAGGATACTCCTTGGTGTCCCCATGCACACAAACAACCCCCATGCGACGGCTGGTGAAGGTTGTGGGATCGACCAGGCTGGAGTGCACCAGCGTAACCAAGCTCCCTGAGTCCAGTAGAGCTGTCACCGCAAAGTCATTCACCTTTAGGTGACATAATGGTCGATCAGTCTCTGGCACAGTCTCTGCAGAACATACTGGCCGTGCGAACATCGACCTCCGCCGGGCAGAGTCACAGTCCATGGGTTCCACGGTAAGTGGACAGTTGGCGGCAATATGCCCGGGCTCACGACAGCGCCAACAGAATATGGGGCCCTGGTCCCCTTGGGGTTCTACCCGGGACCGGACTGTCCAGTTGGGACTCCTCTTCTGTCCCACATGATCCCCCTCTGAGCCGCCTCCCTTTGGGACATTTTTGACACCCCTTACATACGGAACAGTCTTACCCGGTGCTCCGGCCGACTTGCTGTTCCCGGGGTTGGAACGTCGAGGAGGCACGGCTTGCAGTAAGTCCTCCGTGGCTTTATACCTCTCGATGAGGCTCACGAGTTGGTCCACGTCCTGGGGACCTCCTTGTCCCACCCAGCGCTGGATTGCGGGGGGCAACGAGCGTATAAACTTATCCAGAACCACTTTCTGTTTGATCTCGGCCGGGGACGACTCCTCCAGTTGCAGCCACTTTCGCACCAGGTGGAACAGGTCGTACATCTGGGAGCGAGCTGGTAGGTCGTCCGTGAAAGTCCAGGCGTGTACGCGTCGGGCCCGCACATTGGTGTCCACGCCCAAGCGTGCCAGGATCTCACCTTTCAGCTTAGTATAGTCCTTGGCATCCTGCTCACCGAGGTCAAAATAGGCCTTTTGGGGTTCTCCTGTCAGGAAAGGCGCTACTACCTCAGCCCACAGAGGCGCCGGTAATTTCTCCCTCTCAGCCACTCTCTCAAAGACCGCGAGATAGGCCTCGATGTCATCGGTGGGTGTCATCTTTTGTAAGGCCGCCTGTACCGCGGTACGGGTAGTGGGGAGCGAACCAGACGTCCTCTGCACACTTTGCGCCACCGCCAGGATTTGCTCTTGCAGCTGCTGGCTAACCCGCTGTTGCTCCTGCAAGGCTAACCGATTGGCTTCCGCCAGGAGGGCATTAGTCTCGGCCTGAGCTCTCATGGCCTCCTCATGGACCTTTTGCTGGGTCGCCGTCACTTGTTGCTGCTGAGCAAACGCTTGCTGTTGCTGAGCAAACGCTTGTTGTTGTTGCACGGTAACTTGCACCAGCTGCTTTATCAGTTCTTCCATCTTGGCTGTATCTGATGGCTGTGCCGTTGCAGCTTTCACCCAGGACATGGGGGTTACAGCACTCTCCAGTCAATCTCTGTTGGGCGGTTGCCCTTAGCAACGGTTCTCCAGCTGCTGCAGCAAAATGTCCATTAATTGGTGTATGTCTCTTTAAGACCGCTGCCCGCATCCAAACACCATATGTGAGGGATTAGTGTTTAGGATCGGTAGCAACCTGGGCATAAGCAGTCAGAGACAGTGACACTTGCGATAAAGTCTTTAGTCCAGGCTTTGCCTGGGTTTATTTCCAAGCAAACAAAGCAAAAGACAGGCCTTAACATCAGGCAAACACAAAGTAAATCCTGCTCGTCTGAGCACTTACTATACATGTAGCGTCCCTGTCTACACACTGGTAACAAAATGGCTCCTGCACACAGCCAGCCAGGACTCTCAGACCTGCAGAGGTCTCAGCTCTTCTCCTGGCCCTGTAGGCCCAGGCTTTATAAGGCCTGGTACCAGCCCCACCTGGTACGTGGGAGTGACCATCCCACCCTTCACTTTGGTCACTCCAGGAAAAGCCGGCCCGGATTATGCGGCTTGGAGCCACTTACTTACAACGTGTTAGTAGCTTAATGCTACTAACACTATACTGCCGGCTTCCTCCACGGAGCCCAGGCTGCTCGGTGGCACGTATCTGCCCAAGCGCTCCCCAAGGCCGCATAGGAGAGCATCCTAGGCGACACATACCTGCCCTCCAGCACCTTGCCGGTCACCGTCTCACAATATATATTCTTTTTTTCCTTTTAACCCTTTGCAATCCAATTTTGGATTCAGGGTTTCCTAGGGGGCTTTCTCTTTCTGCCATTATACAATGGCGCCATCTGCTGGCCAGAGCCAGTACTGCGGTATGTGACATGCTGAAGAGGCCCCCCGACAACAGAGTGGCCAGTAATCTACAGTAAGAATACCCTGCCGGACGTCTTCCAACATCAGAGCTGTACAGCCTTCAATCAGAATGTCTTTAGACATCAGTCAGTGGATTGGAAAGGGTTAATTATGTCTTTGATCTTATCCTGTAATTTTTTTTTTTACTTAGTTTGGAACTTTTTTTTTCTTACCATCTATGCCCCCCATGACGTCGTATACAACCTCTGGGGAACATTCACATTGTCTTTTTTATTTCTTCTACTGTACCTGGGTCACTAGTCACTAACAGAGCTGATCTGGATTTGCTAGGACCCTGGCAGCTGTGCCGTAGCATGGGGCACCCAGAAGTCATCAATTCACTACATAGAGCTCACTAGGCGCTATGTAGCCTGCAAGGGTCCTCGGCTGTCATCCTGCACCATATTTTTACTATTGGCTGGGATTAAAGCCCAGAACCAAGAACTAGTGATTGGTCCTTAATGGGTTAGACAGGCAACTTATATAGCTGCTATCATGTTTGCTATATTTTATGCCAGTTACTGTTGTAAATTATAGTAAATATATCATCCTGCAGGAAGCCATGCCCCTCCCATTATGCCCCATCTACTTTTCTCAGCACTTTGCATAACTGGAAAGATAAGTGCAAATAGAGCAACAATTATTGCGCAACGGTGACATGTGCCATGATTTTATCATTTTACACCTACGCATTGATTGCATTGATGAGAAATACAACACACCCACAATACTCTGTGATATTACTTTATAACTTTATGAATTGTTTACTTGAGGAGAACTTTAGAATTTGAACAAGCACAAATTACCTCTGCTGTAGGCACACAGTATTATTTTGTGGTATTGTTGTAAGCATCAAACTTAACACCCTTGTAGCTGCTGGAAATAGAATTCCCAATGCCAAAATAAACTTGTAACGATAGTCCTATTCAGCTGCTTTCACCCCTGTGTAAAACTGTCTGCATGGAGCTACTGTAGGTGGGTGAACCTTCAACCAATAGCATATAAACACAGGAAAAATAAAGGTCTCTGAGGCTAACAGAATGATCACGTGCCTTAAGTATCGTAAACACTATACATATTCATGATCACTATTTATTTTTATGTTTTTATTAGTGTTACTGTACGTTCTTTGGTGCAAACTTATCAGCAGTTGTGAATGCACTTATTGAATGCCGGGGGAGCCAGACAGCAGCGAGACATAGTGATCTACACTGCACATGGCCCCCTTGTGTGCTGAAGAAGCATGGACAAGAACCCTCAGATAACTAGCAATGGGGAATTCTTTACTGAGCCATTAAATGCAAAGAGAGAGAGAGAGAGAGAGAGCGTTGAAGTTAAAAAGTGTATTGTGTTAATCTAGAACTTGGAGCAAAGTTATTGTCAATGCAAAACAATGCTTCTGCCTTTCTAATGAACTGTACATGTTGTGTCTAAATGTTACCAAAAGCTAAAGTAAACTGAGTACCTTCGGTTTGCAAACAAAGCTACAAGGACTCATGTCATTTATTTCTTTATCTGTAACTGGAGTCAATTAAGAAAGGGGTACTGGCGTCACGTGACAAACTACCGTTGGTAATTGCTACCCATAGTAAACCTTTTACCACTGTGCATGACCAAGCCAGGCCCTTTGCCGCCATTAAGGGAGAGATCACATAGCCACCCGTGGCATCCATCTTGTTTCTCAGTGGTCTCCCCCACATTGGCTCACCTCCACTTGGACGCTGCACCTTCTCACCTAACATAACTGATGTCCACCTACAATTCTATCCACTGCAACACTCCAGTATGTCACTGGGATCTATAGGGATAACCCATTCTATTATGACATTCCAATAGATTGACAGTCCTATGCCGCAACATGCAAGCAGCTATGTCTGCAGGTTCTTTTACTGTAGTATGCACCATATTCCTTAGACACTAATGAATATGCAGCAACCTTAAAGGTGTGCAAGGTTGTGCCTGGGAAGTGAACAGGTCCTCTTTAATAAATTTAAAGCATACCTGAGTTTTCAACAAGTTTCTAAAATATACCAGGTTCTGCTTTCCCGCTCATTTATTGCTGCTTGTACCCTGTATGATCTCTGTAAGTTCCAATTTTCAAGTGCTCTTCCCTGTTTTTCTATTTTTCTGCTGTATGCATTCTACTTTCAGAGAGGGAGCATGTAGCAAGCCTAGCATTCTGCCAGTAGTTCACTGTCCTACACTTCCTTGCCCTTACTTCCCAAGCTGAATTGCACTGTCTCTGGTCCAATCAGTAGGGAGGCAGTATCTGAATAGCCAACCACCTGCTCTCCCAGGGTAATCAGGCATTTAGAGACATTCTGGCCAAATAGTTAGTAAACCCACTATAATGTGTGTGTAATGTGTGCACACACAGACACTCACTTACACGCTGTAATAGGAGGCGAGGCAGAAACTGCATAGGTTGTTGTGACAGTGTCTGCAGATCAGTCAGCCTGCAGCTTGTGAGTTCAGGGGAGTCACCTGTGAAGATAGTTTCTACCCTTGTTGCTATGGAAATATCCCTATGTTCTTGTTACTATAAAAGCTCTGCACCTAAGGACAGAAAGTAGATTGCAGAGAAACTGGAAGGGAGGCCCTTAGTGGCAGCAACTTCAAACATAATTTACAGTAGTAAAGCAACAACAATTTTAATGCATGTATATTACAGAAATGATGAGACTTAGGCCTCATGCCCACAGCCGTGTTGGACTCCGCCAGTGGAATATCACAGCTGAGTCTGACATGGCGTCCCCCAAGGACCCCATACTCACCTCTCCGGGTCCACCGCGCGAGTCCCGTGTGGCAAGACGGCGCGCATGTGCAGTACAGCGCATGACGCGTTGGCAGTGGGTGATGACGCGGCCAGAGTATCCTGCGCTTTCTTTCATGCTGCGGAATTCCACTGCGTGAACATTGAAATGCAGAAGGTTATTAGGTTCAATAGAACCTAATAGCTGCGGAATAACGCCACAGATTTCCGCCGCGTGAAACTCGGCATAAATCTATCCGTGGGCATTAGCCCTGAAGCAAGTTAATAAATAAGCAGAAGTTATTTGAAAAAGTTAGTGCCCCTTTAGTCTTTGTTAGAAAAGAACAGATCTAGCAATTATTACCATAACTCACATCATGCTAACCTAATTTACTACATTGTAGTTGAGTTATCATAATGTGTTGGATGTGCAGTTCATGTTTGCTACATCTGTATGTCCAGTTATGGTAAAATTAAAAAACAACAGCTTTACATGGCATTTCTTTACTTTTCACACTACTAGGTAGAAGCCAACAGTCCTAACCAATATCCCCTAGGTGTTACCGTCACTCATGGGATGGTCCCTACCGCACATTAGCCTTTTACTCTTCAGCTGAGTACTAACAACCAATCAGGTTGAATTAGCAAACCCAAACAACCAATCAGGTTGACTCAGAAAACCCAAACAATCAATCACGCTGCTGGAATTGTGAATCAGAACCAATGAGGTTGCTGGAATTGCTCCATAGTACTGAGCTGAAGAGTAAAAGGCTAATATGCGTCCCTACCGCATCCTATATCAACAGAATCCCTGTGACATTTCTGACCCATTTACCAGTAGTAATTAATGCTTGACAAAGACCAAAGGCTGGATGAAACGTTGCAGCATGTTTTATGTACAGAGGAAATAAAAGCAACTCTTACTGAAGATTATTTTAATCCCCGAGTGCTGTTCCAACTGCTTTTCTACTAGTCTATGGATAGTTTTAAAGTCTAAACCTGTCGCTGGAACGTGCATCACCTACAGTTCCCCACGGTTAGTGAATAGGCTGTGCTGCTGACTACTATTTGTTTGGATGTATTTCTGACCCATTTGTATTTGAGGGCAAAAACTCATGGGTTTGCCCCCCCCCCCCCTCCCCCATTTCAGCACGGAAACCAGAAGAAGCATGCCTTTCATTGTGCATGTAACCACTCAGCCACTCACAGGCTTCAGCAGCCATAGAAGAATAACAGCTAAAGTCTGTAGGCGGCTGATTGGTCATGTGCACAATGAACGGCACATGGTGGCCTGCTGCTTCTTCCGGGTTCCATGTGGCAGGCACCAGAGTTTCAGCGCTGGACGGGGAGCTGACGGCATTGATGAATATTCAATTTCTCTTAATTTTAATCCTTTAAAAAAATGTTAATGTCCCCGAAAACTCCTTTAAGATTATGAGAGTCACGTTTGACTCTCATCTACTATAACTATGTGTACTATGGAAACACCATTATAGAAAGGAAATAGGAGGCAGAAAGGGGTTGGAGACATTTGTTAAGCAAATCTGTTTTGCATAATTGGAGGTTGGTTGAATTTGCATTTATCCTTTGAACCCCGCTTAAAGTAGTTTCTCAGGACTCTAATATTGATGTCCTGCCCTTACGATAGGTAATCCATATCTGATCAGTTGGGGTGCGCCACTCGGAACCTCTGCTGATCAGCTGCTTCAACAGGGAACGCTTGGGCCACTTCTCAGGCTAGTGAGATCACATTGATTCATCTTGTGGTCTTAAGAGTAGTTCAGTCCCATTCAAGTGAGTGGGATTGACTTTCTATACTAGGGTCCTGTGCCTAAAAATGTATAGCGCTGTGCCTGGTATGCGGTGAAGAGGCTGCGGTGCTCAGGTTACCTCAACAGCTGACTAGCGAGGATGCCAAACAGTAGACTCCGCAAGTCAAATATTATTAATATGGGAGGTCCTGAGAACCTCCTTTAACTCCAATACTCATTTACTATCAGTCACTGCTATGATACTTACGGTAAGCACATAATCAGTCTTATCTGAGCTCATTGAGCCATAGTTACTATCAGTAGATAAGCAAACCACTACTTGTGCTAGAAAACTTGCAAAGACTTGAGATACTGCTGTAAAATATACATATAGTCTTATCTGATTTTTGTAGTTTTTCACTTACAGGCTGCCAGAGATAAGGCAATACTTTATCATGAACACTAATGATGTGTTTTTCATGTGTCATTTACAAAAAAGAATCCGCAAAAAGGTCACATGGGAAGTTACCGATAGTGTAAGAAAGAGAGTTTGAAAAAAAAAAATAGTGCAGGAGTTTGAAAAGAATTGCGGAAAGATAGGGCAAGTCCTACCTTTCCTCGTACGCTAACCCCAATAGTAAAAACGAAACCATTGAAATAAATGGTTTTGTCCATGAATTTCACTGTTATACGGCCATGAATTTTACTTTTATGTGTTTAAGCCCTAAACTGTCAGATACATGTTGGAAAAATCTGACAGTTCTATGGCCGCGTCAAAGAGGCTTTAGACTACTATAGAGCCCTTCTTTAACTTTCTATGTGTCCAATTTCATATGAAAACAACTAAATACCCTGGTTTTAGGACAATTAGATCATAATCCCTAAAATATAACTTTTAATGTGTTTCAGTAAAAACCACCAAACAAAAGAAAAATTAAAATACTTGCCCACATGAATAGCCTAGAACAAGGGAACATCTACTGTCTCATCATATATTATATATGTATACATTGTGGCAAGGCAGTGCACAGAATGGCCTGTAAAGGGCTGCAAAACAGGCATTCTGTGTGCTAATCAGCAGGGGCAGCTGTAAGGGTGCAGGAGATCAACCTCCATCATACACAAAGATGCTGCTGGAGCTGCTCCCTGGGAGAGAAGCTGGGGGGAGGCTGACAGGGAAGGACGCCCCTAGACTGATACCTTGTTTGGGAACGCTTCTGTGACGTGTAGTGGCGCTAGGCTGCTGTATTAGATAGGAGAGCTACATAACAGTGTGAAGAGTTGTTACCTTTGTAACTATTTCCTGCCAAAAGAAAATGGGCAACCTAAATTTGACCACCTACACTGGTCTAGTTATGTCATTGAAGTGCAGCCACCCACCTAGGTCAAGAAAAGGTGGTGAGGTGACTAATCCCACATTGTCTATGAAGTCGCTAATTATTCAGACAGTGCTTATATGCATATGCTTGTGTATCTATCTATGATTAGACAGTTGATGACTGATGTTCTACATTACTCATATGTGCCCTGATTTTGAACTTTTCTTTTGTTGGGTGGTGTTTACTGAAATATAATAAAGGTTATATTTTAGGAATTACAATCTAATTTTGCTAAAACCCAAGTGTATTTGGTTGTTTGCAGCTACTCAGCACCAGATGTTGTCCCATCTTTTTTGTTGTTCTCAATTTCATATGCAGGCATACAGAAATTCTTTCAGTTGAATTCTGTCTGGGTCCAACAGAAGACAGCTGTGGAATGCTCCGTCAGATACTGTATAATGGAGTTATCCTACACTGCAGCTCTAACTGTATTGAAAACAGCATTCTCCTATTGTATATACACAACCATTCACAAAAAAACTATACTGCGAAGTATACAGCTTTTTAAAATGTCAATCAATGGCATAATCTTGGCTATGTTCCTCCAGAAGATCAGAAGAACCATCTTTAATGGATGTGATGAGCATAAACTCCCAAAATATTGGTATGTGATTTGTCTGAGATTTAGGGTGCATTCCCACGAACGTATATTGGCTCAGTTTTCACGCCGAGCCGATATACATTGTCCTCGTGTGCAGGGGGGGAGGATAGAAGAGCCAGGAGCAGGAACTGAGCTCCCGCCCCTTCTCTACCTCCTCTCCGCCCCTCTGCACTATTTGCAATGGGGAGAGGTGGGGCGGGGCTAATTCTCGGAACCTAGCCCCGCCCCCACCTCTCCCCATTGCAAATAGTGCAAAGGGGCGGAGAGGGGGTGGGAGCTCAGTTCCTGCTCCTGGCTCTTCCATCCCCCCCCCCCCCCCCTGCACACGAGGACAACATATATCGGCTCGGCGTGAAAACTGATATACGTTCGTGGGAATGTACCCTTAGGGTACGATTATCATTGATTAAATTATTGAAATGAGCGAAAGTGAACAATAATCATTCAGTCTAAACATGAGCCAACGACTAAAAGACAAACATGAATCGTTCTCTTCTCTCTCATCATTCATTTTATGCAGGCTTAAAAATCATCGTTGGCTCATTCACTCGTTTGGTTTAAACAGCACTTGTTCAGTCTTTCACCTTTATTATGTGAAAGACTGAATGATACTGAATGATTCTGATTTTAAACAAGTCAATGATGAATCTGCCTGTCTAAACAGGCTGCACAACAGCTAAAGAGCTAGCGGTAACATAGTAACATAGTATGTAAGGCTGAATGAAGACAATGTCCATCTAGTCCAGCCAGTTATCCTTCTGTGTTGTTGATCCAGAGGAAGGCAAAAAACCCCAACAGCAGGAGCCAATTAGCCCTTTTGGGGGAAAGATTCCTTCCCAGCTCCCTAATGGCAATCAGACTAATCCGTGGATCAACCCCTAATAGTTCCTACCTGCCTGTATACCCAGATTAACAATTAACTTAAGATTTCTATCCTGTAATATCCTTCCGCTCCAGAAAGACATCAAGTCCCATTTTAAACTCCTCTATGGATTTTGCCTTCAACACATCCTCAGGCAGAGAGTTCCACTGTCTAACTGCTCTTACAGTAAAGAACCCTTTTCTGTGTTGGTGATGAAACCTGCTTTCTTCTAGATGTAGAGGATGCCCTCTTGTTACCGTCGCAGTCCTGGGTATAAACAGATCCTGGGAGAGATCCTTGTATCGTCCCCTCATGTATTTATACATAGTTATTTGGTCACCCCTTAGCCGTCTTTCCCTAGAGTAAATAATCCCAATTTTGATAGCCTCTCTGGGTATTCCAGTCCCGTCATTCCATGTCTTAGTTTATTTGCCCTTCTTTGAACCGCCTCCAGCGGTGATGCCCCCTGCTTGTTCACTCATGCAAACGAGAATTGGTTCATCTAAAAGCAGCATTACTGTTGTGAATTCTCACTTATGTTCAGTATATTTGAAGACATTCACTGGTTAACTATGAATAACTTGATATCTGCAGGGTAACTGATATCTGATACTTCCCTATGGTTTAATGGCACTAGATAACGGCATCATACTTTCGCCATCTCTTAATTATGCTAGACTGTATTTTCTTACCAAATGGGTTTCTAGGGGAATTTTAGGTCTAGTATACAGTTACTGTTTGCTATTTTCTTCTTCTTTATCTAAAAGATACTGTAATAAGCTGGAAAAATGGGTTGTGCTACATGACATAGGAGAACAGGACTCTCTCTTCTTTATGTGTGCTGTGTATGGGAAACACCATAACAGCTATAGTTGTCTCCACCCACCAGCTCAGGGAAGCCTGAGAATTAAAGATGGAACCAGCAGGATGGTAAAGAAAATGAAAGATACAAATCATATAATGGCCAGAAATACTGCTACTCCTCGTGTGCGTACAATGGCTTATTCTGAAGAGTCACCTGATATGAGAGGTATGCTTTTAGTCCTGTAAATTTGGAGGTGGTGCCTCCACGGGTTGGACTTTTCCAGCACAAACTGTACAACAGATGCTTCATTAGATTTAGACCATCTGAGCACTGATGAGGGGCAAGAAACAGATACATTCTGATAAATGGCGCTGCAGAGGCATTTTTCCATCTCCTATTTGTATACCTTATTTCCCAGGGGAACATTGCACTCCCTATAAGGCTAATGCCCACGGACGGATTATGGCTGCTGAATTTGCAGTCAGACACTTGCCACAAACTCCGCAGCAATATCCATCCATAGACATGCTGTGGTAAATTATTCTCCCAAGCCCACGAGCGGAAATAAACTGCGATTTTTCGCTCACGGGGGAGAATCACAGCATGTTGTATTCTATGCGGAAAATCGCCCGAACGACTTCCATTGCATTCAAAGGAAGCCGCCCATCCCGTGATACTTCTGCAAGAATCCATGTCACCACCCAGCGCCGGCGCATCGTGCGCTGCACTGCGGATGCGCGCTGGTTCACCGGGCAAGACACTCACGGCGGATCCTGAGAGGTGAGGAGGCGCCGCGACTATACAGGATCTCTGGGGGGTGCTGGGTGTGATTCTGCTGCAATATTTCGCAGGCAGAATCTGACCCGGCCGAGGGCATGAGCCCCAAGTGTCCTGATACCCACTTGACACTCTGCAGAAGGAAAAACTATACTTCCCTAGAACCACAAACATACAATATCAATATCTGCAAATTATATAAAAATATGTAACACAATTAACACAAGAGAGGACTGTATATAATTGCAAATGGATCCCATTAAGTTGGGGGCAGAAAAGTGGCAAATAAAGTGTAAGGTTCTAAATATGGGCAGAGGAAATACATGTCACCATTACACACTAAAGGTGCATACCCACTAGAAATATTATTTCTAGCGATGCGAGTGCCTCACAGCGCAGAGAAAACTCTGCTATATTTCTTATTGTTTTCAATGGGGCCGCCGGCAGCAGCGCCAGCCCCATTGAAAACATAGGGAATACATCGCGGACTTCTGCCACAGCTGTGACAGCTATGGCAGAGGATTCCATCATCCCAGCAGGGACCGCGGGGATGAAGGAGTCCTCTGCCACAGCTGTGACAGCCGTGGCAGAAGTCTGTGACGCTATCCCATTGGTTTCAATGGGGTCGACACTGCTGCGATTGAAATATACACCCTTCCCTGAAAACTAAAAAGTAAAAAAAAAAAATTATACTCACCTAGAAGATCCGTCCGGCTCTTCTGTCTGGCTCCAGCAGTCTTGTTCTGTGTTCTGGAGGCTGGGGATTGAAAAATCCCCACCCCCAGAAAGTGCTGGTCTCATTGGATGAGCGCTCAGCTGAGCGGTGCCTGTGATTGGTCATAGCACTCAGCCAATCACAGGTAGCACTCAGCCACTCATGAATTCATGAACAGCTGGAACTCACCTGTTCACGTGATTTTTGCATGAGCGAAATGCAATTTTTTTAGTGTGGCTATTTGAGCACTAAAACCATACTCGTGTTAATGAGGCCTTAGCTTGGGTGAGGTAAGTATCCAGTCTAGAGCTTACTTGTAGCACTTTCTGGAGGCGGGGATTTTTCAATCCCCGACCTCCAGAAGACAGAAGATGACTGCCAGGGACGAACAGAAGAGCCGGACAGCTCTTCTAGGTGAGTAATTTTATTTTTTTTTACTTTTTTTTTTTACAGCTAGGCATGTTTTTCAGGGAAGGGCTTATATTTCAAGCCTTTCCCTGAAAATCATTGCTGCAGAGGTTGCTTGCAACCCATTGCTTCCAATGGGGCATCAGCAGCGCCGACCACATTGAAAGCAATGGGATAGCATCAGGGACCTCTGCCACAGCTGTCACAGCTGTGGCAAGGGATGCCTTCATCCTCGCAGTCCCCACGGGGATGATGGAATCCCCTGCCACAGCTGTCACAGCTGTGTTAAGGGAGCACGATGTACTCCCTATGTTTTCAATGGGGCCAGTACTGCTGCT
Source organism: Eleutherodactylus coqui (assembly GCF_035609145.1). Lineage (NCBI taxonomy): Eukaryota > Metazoa > Chordata > Amphibia > Anura > Eleutherodactylidae > Eleutherodactylus > Eleutherodactylus coqui. The sequence continues at coordinate 475,314,900 of NC_089837.1, read as the reverse complement.
GCTGCTAGCCTTATTGCAAACAATGGGCGATAGCGCAGGTTTTTCTTAGCGCACACAACGCAAATGAGTATGAAACCATTGAAAATCATTGGTTTCATAATCATACGTTTTCACTCACTCTCGCATTGCAAGAAAACCCATTGCTAGTGGGTAGGAGCCCTTACTGATGGTTGTTTGCTGCAAGCCAGCCTTGGGTGAGGAGAACTAAAGGTACAGCTGATGCCTTGCCGAAGTACAGTTTATTTTGTGTTCTGTTTTTCCCTGAAGCTCAATGGCCGCCAGTGGCTGCTGTTTATTTGTGTTACCATCTGGGCTAAAGTGAGCCTTTGTGAAGTCCCCAAACCCACCCCATATGCAGACATTGCTGCACTATGTATAACTATATCAAGGGACAATACAGAGATCTCTCCCATGATCTGTTTATACCCAGGACTGTAACTGTAACAAGGGGACATTGATGCCCCCTACGTCTAGCGGAAAGAAGGTTTCATCACCAACACAGAAGGGGGTTCTTTACTGTAAGAGCAGTGATATTATGGAACTCTCTGCCTGAGGAAGTGGTGATGGTGAATTTGATAAGCGAGTTAATTAGGGGCCTGGACGACTTGAGTGTAAAATTATTACATATTATAGTCAGTTAGTCACTGATTACTCAGAAGTGTCGGTGATCCGGGGATTTTTCTGATTGCCAGATTTGGAGTCCCTAAGGTAAAGAAAAGATAAAGAAAAATGGCTTGCATGATCGTGGTTGCATGATTATAGGCTGAACTGGATGGACGTAAGTTTTTTCCAGCCTTACACACTATGTTACTATGTATGTTAGGCTCTATATGTGTTTTCCAAACCTGGACACATTGTTGAATCCATTACACACAAATACCATCAGCACCTAGGGTCTGCTATTCTTTCTATGCAATCTGCTGGAACTGCCAGCAGAGCCTTCACACGGAGCACCTGACGGCAGTGTGAACATAGAATGATATAGTATCAAATGTGAACAAATAATCTTCACATGCAAAATAATCAAATCTTACAAACTGCTAAGTCATGTTCATAATTTAATATTCTGTCCAATGGTTTAACCTGAAGAAAGATAGTATTAGTGTATTTAGACGCCACCGGAAGCTAAGGGTTTGACAGGGCTTCTATGGCGGAACACCCCAGTTACACCCCTACACCCCTAGCTTTCCACGCAGTGCTGCAGCTGTCAGCGGCCGCCGGCTCTCACTGTGTGTGTCGACGCTGCTCTCCGCTCCTCGCTGCCGAGGCGAAGGTGACATTGAATTGCTGTTCTCTTGCTGTCAGCAGCCGCTGGCTCTGACAATGTGTTTTGCGGGCGCTGCCGGATCCCCTCTGCCATCCGTGAGGTGAAGGTGACATCTGGGGCGAAAGGCGTGGGGGCGCTCGGCAGCAGTACTGCTGCTTCACTCCGCTATGGCTTTCATACTGGCTACCCAGCTTAGCATTTCGCGGAGCAACACATACAGGTGGTGCCTCCTTGTGAAGCACTTTCACATGGGCCTGCGCGGCTGCATTGGGGTCCTGCTGTAGGCTTTGTAGATTCTTCGTTAGTGGACTGCCAGGACCTGCAACCGACCCCGCTGTACAGCCTATCAGGTACAGGGGTGTCACTCCCCTGTAAATCTTGACTTCACCAGCATATGCTGGTGGCGTCAAGATACACTAATACCCAGAAAGACAATCCTACACTACTGACTTGCAATTTATCTGTAGTTACAGACCCTGTATTTACTATAACAATTTTTCTGCTTGTACAATCCTATGCAAAACGAATCTAACAGGTGTGGGGTCAAATGTATAATAGTATATGCAAAGCAGCAGCTGCTGTTCCTTGCTGTAAACCCCAGCGAAGGAACAAGACCAAATCTGGAGATGTCAGCTGCAAATATATTCTAACTGTCTCGAAGAAAAGTTGGCTGCTCAGAGATACGTATTTTACTATGTAACCTGCACTGTGAAAAGGAAATGTGGCCCCCAACTCCCTGTTATGGGAAGCAAAACACGTTTAGACATACAGTTGGGTCAGATGTATTTGGACAGCACCACAATTAAGTGAGGCCCTGTACATCAATGCAATGGACATGAAACAAAATCATCAATATGGGATAGAACTGTAGACTTTCAGCTTTAATTCAAGAGGTTTCACAAAAACATTGCATTGACCGTTTAGGGGTAACAACCATTTCTTCCATAGTCCCTCCATTTTCATGGACTCAAATGTAATTGGACCTACTAACTAAAATGATTAATTTTAATATCTGCATGAAAACAGAAATAGTAATAGTGCTTCTCTTGGTGCTCCATACATTAATATTGACCCTTTGTGTTCCCATACAGTAATAATACCCCTTTTGTGCCTCCACTTAGTAATAATGTCTATTTTTCCCCTCTAGGAAGAATTAAAGCTCACTTGACAGTAATAATGCCCCTATACTCCTGTATGCCACTACGAGGGTAATAATTAAGTGCCTCCTTAAAAAGTATTAGTGCCCCCTTAAAGGTTATAGTGCCCCTATTCAGCATGCATCACATTAACTGTAGACCACAAGATCCTGTGGGTGGCTTTTAGACCCCCTAGGCAGTAATGATCATGGCCTTGCATGGGACAAATAGAATGAGGAGAAACTTCTACTCGAAGTTTTCTTACATAATTGGGGCAGTTCCAGACCGTTACTTGGAAAAACTGTAGTGTGGGCTAGGTGTACCCTGCAGAAATTGCTGTTCAGACTATTTGGTTGTAACCCTGAGCATCATGTGTATGTTGCCTTGTAAAGTAATAGAGCTTGTAACCACAATGCAGTGTGTCTTCAATATTGACTGTAACCACTAAGTTGTGTGCCATATTTGTAACCAAAAAGCTTGAAACCATTAAGCTCTTTGCCTCCTGTGAAGTTATTCAAGTTCATTGTTGCATGTGTGCTTCCCTTATTGTGCTACCCTTGAGTAGGACTCCATACTAAGAGTAAAAGCTAAACCTAAAGGCTTAAACAGATGGGCGTAATTTGGTCCCTTGATTCGGCCTTAATTATCACGGTATTCTTGGGCGGTAATACCGGTACTACGCCTGAGAAAAAATAGGACTTGCCCTATCTGTCTCCAACGTAGTTAAATATTTTTTCTTCAAACTTGTACAGAATAGCGTGGGGTTTAAAAAGTAAAAAAAAAAAAAAAAAAAAAAAAGATTTTTATCTTGTTCATGCGCAACTATGCTTCGTAGTGGTGAGGGTAGTTGTGCATTCTCCTATGTGAAGAAGCCCTAAGACTGACCTCCCACATACTGCTGCAGCTTTCACCTCATTTGATGTTTCATTCTAGAAATAGTTTTTGTAACACCAGAGGTTTTTGAACATTTTAGAGAGAGCCTGCAGGAATCGGCAGGCTTCTGAAAAATGAGTAAAATTGAGATCCCCCCCCCCCCCCCCCCTGATAATCTTTGCATGACGCTATGATGGGTAAAGTAGGTGTGCGTTATATTGTGTAGTATGTCAACATCCCCAAACTACAGTTCAACTCAGGCCTACAAATATCACACATTATGCTACCCAACTGCAAAGGAAATGGGGAAGATAATTGATTGCTTACAGGAGAAACTCAGAAGAACATGAACACTGGATATGAAACCTTTATCACCGCACTTCAATGTGACTACATCACCTTGTTTTGGTTATTATTACTCCTCTTTATATACATTTTGACCTTTTAATTAATTCTAGGAATCCAAGCGCTGGGAACCATTGTGACTAATAATACATGTTTCTAAAAATGGTAATATGTGACTAGAAGGCTTGTGACATGCAGTAATATAATGAGTGATATCTATGTATACAGACAGGGTTGTAGCAAATATTGGAATGGGACCTCGATGCAGAATGATCACTATCAGCGGCCTATGCAGTCAGATCGAAAGTTGTGATTATCATGATCTTCACTTCCTTGTCCCTCTGGTTTCATTTAGCGCTGCAGAATAAGTTGCCGCTATACGAATAAAGATTTAATATTATTTTTGTTACGTAATTCCTTCACACGTTGCTGTCTGCCCCTTACTTCTACTGCACAATCAACTTTTCTCACCCCTCCCAGACATCAGTGGCTGTTCTTGACCTCCAAGGTTTTTCTTACATGGCCTTTACCACTAAGGACATTGCCTGTCCATGTACCATGTTAGAGCATTGCAATTTTGGATATGAACGCAATTTCGTTTTTCTTAAAAATGCATTGCATCTATGGATTGAAAATTTCCTGGAAATTATTCCTGTTCATGAAAAAAAATCGCAAGTACTTCCTAATGTTTCAATAGTAACAATTGCATCGCATTCGCAAGCAAATCGCATGGCATGCAAGTGTGATGGAATTTTTCTTAAATATTCCATAGAATATAATGGGTGATTATTTGCAAAGAACCACCCAAAAATAGAAAATGCAGCAATTTTCTATCTCGCAGCGTCACCTTGAGAGAAAAAATCTATCATCTGCATAAACGTGAAATCACGTGCAAGTTCTGTCCATACCATAGTTAGGAGGAACTCGCATGTAAAAATTGCCCTTAGTCAGAATGGAGATTTTGTACCACAAACAGTTCTCAGGCTTTATTCTCACGAGCGTTTTCACAGCGGCCGCTATATGCTACGATCTGGGTTGTAAAAACTCGTAAACGGGTGTGCAAATCTAATGTTTATGTGCCCATTCAGACGGCATGGGCCCCGGCGCATATACGCCAAGGCCGCCATGCCCTGGCCCTTACCCCTCCTTCCCCTTTGCTGGCTCACCTGCTCTCTCCTCTTAGCTCTGTCCCATGCCGCTCCTCCCATTGCAAGCAGAGGGGAGGAGAGAAGAGGGAAGGAGTTTAGCAGTCATGCTGCTAAATTCCCTCCCACCTTCCCTCTCCGGCCGCTGTCATTGGCTCCCATAGGAGCCCATGCAGTGGCTGACGTATTCCGGCCAGGAAGATAGTTCCAGGACTATCTTTTGGGCCCGACCTAAAAACGCCCGGCGCTATTATGGCCGGCCAGGCGCTTTTATGTCTCAGGAATATGGCCATGTGATCTCATGCATTAGAATCCAATGCATCAGATCATAGCATATATCAGCCTACCCTGAAAACAGCGGGCCTATATACGCTCGTGGGAAAGAGGCCTCGGGTGTATCTATTGCATATTTATTTCAAAAGCAATAGAGTAATAATAGATTTTGGGGGAATCAAGTAGGTAAACGCAGAGTTTTAAACGGGTATTCTGGGACTTTTACTATTGATGATCTAGCCACAGGGTAGGCCATCAACTGTTGATCGTCGGGGTTCTGCCGCACTGATCAACTGATTATCCATCCCACTGCCAGTGCAGCTTGCCAGACATTGTCATTGGTCATCAGGGGGAAAGTGTAATAGATGTTTTCACTCCCATTGAAATCAATAGGAGCGATGCCTCCTATTACACCGCTCTGATCACATTGAGGAGCCTAATAGGAGGCATTGCTCCCACTTATTTCACTGTGAAGGAAGCCGTCTATTACACTTCTGGCCCTGACCGCCAATGATGATGTCTGGCTTGCTGCACGGACACTGGGCCTGAGGATCAGCTGATCGTCAGGGATCCCGAGTAGCAGACCTCCACCAATCAACTATTGATGACCTATCCTGAGGATAGGTCATTGATAGTAAAAGTCCAGAAATACCGCAGACACCTGGACAACGTCTTTAAGACCAGCGTATGAAATGCCGTTCTTTGCAAACTTCCCCCAATGAGTTCAAATACCATAATGACAATGAATACAAGAATAAGTACACAAAATGTCATTTGTCAATTAACGGGGGATTTCATGTCAATTACATACTCCTACAGGTGGCTGCTCCCATGAGAGCTCTGTAGATCAGATGAGCAGGTTCCCAGTACATACGCCAGCACAGATGTGATATCACAGCACGCTGGAAAATCTGTGGCAATACCCAACAAAAACAACCTGATGAAAACTGCAGACAGCAGCAGCTAAATGTCATCCTGACGGCTTCGGCGTATTGGCGAAAAAATACTCTGCAGAGCGGAAAACCCTAAGTCGGCAGAAATAGTCAGAATGACTGTTAATAGAGACAGCTGTATTCTTTTCCTAGCATTGGACACAGGTAAACTCCTTCCCCTTCCCTTTTTTTCTGCTCCCATAGGAGTCTATGGGAGCCTCCAGCGTATCTTGGCAAAAGATAGGGCAAGATCTATCTTTTCACGCGTCGTATAGAATTGGTGGCTGTTTTTAATCACCAATGTTCTATCTTTCCTGGAACGCTGAAAAATTTATTTATTTACACGCTGAAAAATTGCCTGTCTGAATGAATACATTGGAATCTAATGCTTAAGCTGATTGCGATTTTTGGACGCAGCTACATTAGCCACGTATATTGGTTATTGTAACACTTATCATTCAGCCGAAACTTGAACTAACAACTGAACAACGAATGAGAATCGTTCACTTCTCGTCCGTCAGTCATTTTATGCAGGCATAAAAATCATCGTTGACTCATTCACCGTTTGGCTTAAACAGCTGTTTCGGGCTTTCTTATTAGCTTAGAGCTTAAACAGATATGCGCAATTAAGTTTGCGGCTAGGGCAAGTCCTGTCTTTTTTCATGCATAGTATTAATCCGCGAGAATCCCGATAGTGAAAATGAAACCATTGAAAACAATGGTTTCATTTTGTCCCTTTTTGCGCCTGTGATTTTCACGCCCACAGAAATCTCCAAAATCACAGCCATGTGTAGAAGCCCTTATATAGGGAATGAACGAGCCAACGATGCATTTGCCCATCTAAATGGGTGGCACAACTGTAAACGAGATAGCGGTGATGGCACTGGCTCGTTCAATGAGAATCCGCTTGTCTAAAAGAACCCTGAGCGCTCATTCACATGAGTATATGCGTTTTCACGCTGGTCAAAATGCCACCGAAAATCGAGTGAATGAAGAATAGCCGCGATCAAGTCCCGAGCTCCAGCTGTGTTTTCTCCTCCATTCACCTGGGCTGCGATGTATAAGCGAAAATATACGCGGCAGCACAGAAACCTCTCGGCCGGCAGAAATCCTCAGAATGACTTCTAATGCTTAAATAGAGCCAGCTGTCTTCTTTCTGCAGCTAAAGTCCCTCCCCTCATTTTTTTAGCTCCCATAGAAGTCTATGGGAGCCTCTAGAGTACCTCAGCAAAAGATAGGGCAAGACCTATTTCTTCAGACTGTGTATAAAATTGGTTGCCGTTTTCAGTCGCCGATGTCCTATTATTCCCGGCGCAATGTTTTTACGTGGCTAAAAATCCTTAATTTGAATGAATACATTGGAAACCGATGCTTCAGATGGTTGCAATTTTTTTTTGCAGCTAAATTAGCTGCGTAAAAACACTTAGTACCGCTTGCGAAGATTTTCCAGTTGGGAAAGCTGTCCGGCTCCGCTGCATCTTCTCCCTGGTCCCGGCACTGTTCTTCAGCGTCTCTTCTGGCCAGGATATGGAAAATCCCTGCCTCCAGAAAGCGCTGCCTCTGATTGGCTGCGTGCTCAGCCAATCAGAGAGAGCGCTCAATAAACCAATCACAGCCATTCATTAGCTGTGATTGATTTATTGAGCGCTGGCTCTGATCAGAGGCAGCATTTCCTGGAAGGAAGGATTTTCTGATCCCCGGCCAGAAGAGATGCTGAAGGTGATGTATGTTTTTTTTTTCTTGTTTTTTTTCCTGCAGCTAGAGCTTAGTTTAGGATTTTGACAGTAGCATTTCCTACTGTGAAAGTTTCTTCGCACCACAAGAAAAATGCGTTTTGTGCAATGTAACAGAGGAAGGCTCAACAGGAAAACATGGGATACAATACCTCGCAAGTTGTGTGCATATCGCGAAACCCGCAAGGTTTTTGACTCGCAATATAGCATGCTACAAAACATTACAAATGTGAGGAAACCCATAGGAAAGCATGGACTTGACATACATGTGATTTGTAGCATTGTCGCATCTCGAGAAAATCGCATGACTTTGTCGCCCGTGTGAACTAGACCGCTCTTAAAGCTATTTTATTGCAGAAGTGAATAGGACTTAACCTGCAGTACCAACGCAGGCCACTGGGTAATGCAGTGTCTCCCAACTCCAGTCCTCAGAGACCCCCAACAGGTCATGTTTCTTAGTAAGAACACCTGTGGCAACGTCTGAGGGACCGACCATAATTACATCACCTGTGCAATACTGAGTATTGAGGAACACTAGTATAATACATGGGCCTGTCTGCTAGAAGTGGGACAACCCCTTTAAAGGGTACATACGCCTACATTACCTTGTTTTGGTTATTACTCCTCTTTATGTACATCTGACCTTTTTGTTCATTCTAGGAATCCAAGTGCTGGAAACCATTGACTAATAATACATGAGAAATAGACAATCCCCTATATACATAGATTGGAGCATTGCCAGCTCACTTCTGCAGAGCACAATATACAGTTATAGAGTAATTGTAATATGTGACTAGAAGGTTTGTGATATACAGTAATATAATGAGTGATATCTATGTATACAGACAGGGTTGTAGCAAATATTGGAATGGGACCTCCATGCAGAATGTCCACCATCCGCAGCCTATGCAGTCAAAGAATGGAAAAGTCCCTCCGGTGTCATTGACTTCATTGCTTAACGCATCGCTGTCTGTCCTTAACGGTTCCTTCACATGGGGGTATTTGCGCATACAACATGCATAGAATTCAACCGTTATTATCAATGGTTTTGTACACATTTCCATTTTCTGTGAGCGTATTTCTGACGCGTTAAAAAAAAAAATTGGACATGCTCTATTTTCCTGTGCATTTGCATAACAAAGGAGCCTACAGGAGGTGCGCAAATGTGCGCTCCATAGAACACGCAAATGTGCAATATGCTGCGCAATTCTGCTGGGAAAAGAACACATCTGGACTAAATAGCTATTTAAATCAGGGGGTGTTTGTCTCTTCTTCTATCAAAGATGGTGCCCCCATGACTCCCCTCCTTATATTACCCCCCACCTCCTAATCTCCCCACCAATCCTGACACTACCCCTCCTTACTTCCAGCACTTTCCTAACTAAAACTCCCAGTTAACCCTTTCTTTTCCTAACTCTCAGCTATCTGCCCCCCATGTCATGCCGGGCTTCCTCTTAAAGGGGCCGCGACCCCCTCGCTCTAGCTCTCACTTGACTTCTAAGATTTTTTTTAAGGCATTTACCACTGAGGACATTGCCATATACCCTGTTGGAGCATATGAAAGTGCCAGAGTGGGTCCCCTGCTGAGACCTCCACCAGGCTGGATTCACACGGGCCAGTCTGTTAGTTATGTCCGCTGTCTCCGTGTTCAGCCAGAATTCGCCAGTTCATGAGTGTGAAGGACGTAACACCAGGCTTAATATTCCCCTATATTACTCTGTAGTATGACGCTGTACAAAGGCACCATATGGGGGTAAACTTACGAAGCTCGGCATTTCCGCGACCAGGCTTAGTACAATTTTCCCCAGAGCACGGTGCGCTTAATACATGAAGACGCACAAGCCTCTCCAGGCATTCCACGCATCCCAGCACCTCCATACGGCTTCAGAAAAATGTACGCTAGGTCCAATCTGGTGCACATTTCTGGTATCAATTATGCCATTTTTTGCCTAAATTATACATACGCCCCACGCCAACAAGCACCACCCACTTTCAAAAGTCGCTGTGACTTTTCTTCCTTCTGCATCAGCTAAACTTTTATGCCAATAACTGCGCAAACATTTTCAACTTTTATTTACGCCAGAAGCCGGGTGAAAAGGTTCCTAAATTCTCCCTAGTTTCTATGGCTCTACAGTAATACTTCCATTACATTCTGGATTAGACAGATATTTTGTAAATCGGTGGTCTCCACCCTGTGGCTGTCCAGCTGTGATTACACTATAACTCCCAGCATGCTGCTGCTATCCGTACATGCTGGGAGTTCCCATTTTCAGCACAGCTGGATCCATCTGCATATGTCTACTGAGGTAGGTAGATCCTGTAGACCTGTTTTTCTCTTCTGGACATGCACTAGTTAACTGAGCTTTGTGTTGCTCCTTCCTTCTAGAAAGTTTACATTTTAGTATCCTGTTTGTGTTTGTTGTGCTCTGTTTAAAAATGTAGCTTTTTCCTTTCAATTATTATTTATGACTTGTATGTTAATTGCATTTAAATGGCAGCTGTACAAAGCACTTAAAATTTAGTTTCCCCATTGGGGCTAGAAATCTGTGATCACCTAGTAAGTTTTTGGAGTTTGGGAGGAAACCTACTGAGTGAGAACATACAAACTCCATGTAAATTTGAACCTAGTACCCCAGTGCTGCAAAGCAACAGTGCTAACCACTGAGCCACCATGGTGCTTCCTCCTACATCTCAATAAATGTATGTTGTTGTTAGCCATTTTTTAGTCGCTCACAACCCTCGGCCACCCTAAAGGCGAGCTCCCTCTATGTTTTTCAGTTTTGCCCGGCTTCTTTCAGTTGTGTGATATTCATGCCAGTATCCACTCTGACAGTATCGGCCATCGTGTTCTTTAGCGACTGGGTCTTCTTTTGCCACTGATCTGTCCAAGCATTATAGATTTTTCTAGTGACTCTGCTCGCATTATATGGCCAAAATCCGTGAGTCTGAGCGCGGCCATCTTGCCCTCCAGTGATATATTGGGTCTTATACGATTCAGGACTTCTCTGTTTGTTACTCTCGCTTTCCAGGGTATACGCAGCAGCTTTCGCCAGTGCCACAGCTCAAACTCATCAATCCTCCTTCAGCTTTTTTCTCAGTCCAGCTTTCACATCCATACTTTTCCAGGTCTTGTCCATGTTTAGCATCGCGCTTCGCCCCAGTGCTATCCTACGTTTTATCTCTGGCATAGATTCTCCAGCCTGGTCAATCCAGCACACATTCTATGGCCTCGTTGTTGATTTTGATTTAAATTTGGCCATTTTTTGCAGTTCTCATAATTTTAGTCTTCTCTAAATTCAGGTATGTGCCCATTTTTTCACTTTCAGTTCTAATCTGGCTTCTGTTTCTGCAAGCAGAGTTGTGTCATCCGCATAACGGAGATTGTTGATGTTTCTTCCACCTATTTTCACCCCGATTTCCAATTCGTCTAGCTCCATTTTCCATATGATCACTTCCGCATATAGGTTAAACAAGATGGATAAGAGGATGCAGCCCTGCCGGAAGCCATTGCCGATCCCAAAGCAATCTGTGTCCCCATACTGTGTTCTCACAGTGGCTTCTTGATTGGTATAAAGCGACTTTATCAGCTTGACTAGATGTGCCGCTACGCCCAGCTCTTAGTGCATACAAATAAATGCACTATATAAATTAAGGTGCTTTTTTTAGGAATAAGAAACCCAAATAAACGCGGGTAGAATTTGCAAATTCAATACAGATGTTGTCCTTGGTCAAATTTGAACCTAGGATCCCAGCACTGGAAGGCAACACTGCTAGCTACTAAGTTGTCATGCTTCTTTCTCCCTCTTTCTTCCCCAGTACTGGGGACGTAGATTCAAATCAGACAAAGGACAATATCTGCATGGAGTTTTTTATGTTCTCCCTGTGTTTGCATGGGGTTCTTCTTAATAATAATCACCTTTATTTGTATAGCACATATATATTACCCAGAGCTTTACATCACTTGATATTTTCTGTCCTCATTGGGGCAAAAATGTATTAGTATGTTTTTGGAGTATGGGAGGAAACCTACATAGGGAGAACATACAAACTCCATGCAGATGTTCTCCTTGGTCAGATTTGAATCTAAGACCCCAATGCTAACCACTGAAGCACCATGCTTATTCCCCCTTTTTCTTTTTCTTGCTTAATAGATGTATGCGTTATATAAATAAAGGTGATAATTGTGAAGAAAACGGATAGTACCCAAAATGTTGCAATTAGGGCTTAAGACAAGCATATTTCCGCAAGTTTTTGCATGCATGAAACTTGTGGTAAAGTGAACCCATTGACTTCAACTGATTCATTCTCATGAGCATGTTTCTCGACTTGCCCAACATGCCATAGAAGTCTATGGCAGGTTAAAGAAAACAAAGGGAAGGGTATGACCGGAATACAACCCCTTTAAAGAGCCATGTTGCATCATTTTGCACTATGTCAAGGATGGAAATTTTAAATACACAGCTCTTTCCTCCAATGCTAGGGTCTTAACAGACTGGTGCATGCGCAAATATGCTTGCTGCTACGGAGCGTATTAGCGCATGGCCAGGCAATTTTGTTTTTTTCTACCTTTCAAATTTCACGTTATTGCACACCGGTAAAAAAAAAAAAAAGCAGGAAGATGGGTCCTACCCTATCTCTTTTGCTTGTAGAAAAACTACGTGTGAGAAAGATGGGGCAAGTCCTATCTTTTCTCGCGTGTAGTATTAACATGCAAGAAACTCAATAATGAAAACAAAACCATTAAAATCGATGGTTTTGTCCCGTTTTTGACTTACATGTCCATTTGTCTAAGCCCTTAGCAGCACAACATGTGAAGATCGTTGTACATAGCTAAAAGAGGAATTGAAAGGGTTCTGTCTAAAATGCTAACAAAATCGTTGACTATCATTTGATGGCGCAGCAGATATGAGTGGGGGCTACAATGGGGTCCAGGCCCACATGAAAGCCACAGCATACAATTCCATATATACTTGGTGCTATCAACACATCCTCAATTTAATGATCATTGGTGGGATTCAGTCTTAGCCAGGCTAAAAAAAAAAAAGGACACACCCGGTGGTGGAGGGCACTAAGTACAACTTGTGGCTCATCTCATAACAGCTTTATAGCACTCAGTTGTATTACTTGGAACACATTGCAGATTTACACAAGCATTAGCTTCACATATTTGCGCAATGGGCGTTGTATATTGGCACACACATGTACATGTTTTGCTGTAATTTGCAATAAGCAGTGAAAAGAACCCATTGATTTTGCTTGCCCCCCCCAAAAAATGCAGCATACTCTATTTTCTTGCGCCTTTTTACACAAAAATAGCACATATTGAACTAATTAATTACTCATTTCAATGAATAGGCGCATGCTTGTGTGTGTTTTTTCTTCGCACAACTAATTAGACAGGCTCTTTTAGAATCCCTCAATTTAAAAGGGTTTTCCAGTGAAATCCTATTGATGTCCTATCATTAGCTGAGCAGACGCATGCTGTCAGTGCTGCAATAACACAGAGGTGTACGTCTCTCGTTGAAATCAATGGGAGCGGTGCCTGCAGTTACAAGCGTTGGCCACTACATGGGAAGTCGACGCAGAGGCTTCTATTCCAAATACACTGAGGTCAGAGTGGAAGCCTCAGCGCCAACCTCCTTATAATGGCCATCGCTGGTAACTGCAGGCACAGCTCCCATTGATTTCAATGAAAGCTGTGCCTGCAGTTACAAATGCCGGCCACTACATGGAGGTTGGCGCAGAGGCTTCCGCTCTGACCTCTGTGGTATTGCGGCACTGACAGTATATGCCCACTCAGCTGATTAGTCATGGCCCCGAGTGACAGATCCCAGCCGATCAGCTATTGATGACTATGCTGATGATAGTCCATGGAAAACCCCTTTAATGAGCAAAGAGAGGGATATTTCCATGACTTTCGATCAGGATGACACTGATCTGGAAACTGATCTCCAGAAGCTGCTGCTATAATCAGGTTGTATCATTTTGGATTTTTCGTGTTCGTAGCTCTTCTTTCTGAGATTTGACATTACTACTGTTCTATTGTAAGTTTCTGTCCTGCGCAGTTACTGTGCACACCAATGTAACTTATATTCAATATGTAACCCAGTTAATATTTATTTCATGTTATTTAATGTGCAATAAAATAATTTATGTTTTTGAATGTGTATTTGAACTATAATGTGGTTTGTTGCACATGACTGGATTAGGGATTTCTATCGCACATCCCAAATATTGCCACCATGCTAACTGCCATATAAAATAAAATACCTTTTTTATATAAACAGTAAAAATGAATTAATATCCGGCGGACTTTGGACTCAAAAAACCATTTTTTTCACTGCTTAAAGGTAAACTCGCTTTAATAGAATGCACAATATAAGGGCTCAGTCAGTCGGGCGCATTTTAGAACATAATATAGTGTGCAAAACAGATTTAGGGCTCAGTCACAGTGGCGCATCCAGGCGCCGATGTGCCCATGTTCCTGCATGAAGAAGACGGCCGAACTGCAGGTGTGGACGACTCTCCGCACCGCCGGAAGAAAGAACACATGAGCGGCAATGGAGCTGGTCATGTGTTCTTTCTTCCAGCAGTGCGGAGAGTCATCCGCACCTGCAGTGCGGCCGTCTTATCCTGCAGTAACACGGGCGCATCGGCGCCCGGATGCGCCCCTGTGACTGAGTCCTAAGTCTGTTTTGCACACTATATTATGTTCTAAAATGCCTGCCTAAAGATGAACAGTTAATTTTGGGTCGTCCTCAAATTCAATTCTGCTGTTGGACCCCAGACGCCCCAGTCCTAACTGGACTTGCTTTACCCTAAGGACAGAAATATTTGAATTGCGAGCATAGACAGGACTACAATGTCTCATTTCCCTCTTTTTTATCCATCCCTTTAGGGCTCCTTAAGGCTTAGGTTCTCACGGGACAGAAATCCCACAGAAATCTTGTGGCTTGGCCACGCCGAAAAAACGTGAGATTTCCGCGGGATAAGCGCAGCTTCGCCGCCTGCATCTCCCCTGTGGCCACTCTCCCCATAGAGAGAAGAGAGGCTGCTGCGGAAAGGAAAAAAGAATCGACATGCCGCATCTTTGTCTTCAGCGCGGCATGTCAGTTTCAGCGCGGCTTGGCCGCAGCATGTGGATGAGGTTTTTGCAAAATCTCATCCACTTTGCTGGCTGATTCCGGGATTAGGAGCCTTGGGCGGAATTGCTGTGTGATCATTCCGCACGGAAATTCCACGGCAATTCCGTCCCGTGTGAACCTAGCCTTACAATGGCGATCACAACTAATTCCCATGATTTTTGAGCATCAGTGCTGCTTTTTTCTCACAAAAACATCGCGGACACTTGCAATTTTCTTGCATGTTTTATTTCACACGATTTTGCCGCAATTTTTTTTTAGGGAGAATGTCAATAGGACTTTCCAATGTTAAACGCATTGCATCGCATGAAAATCACAAGTTCGCGCTTTGCGATGCGATAAAAGAAAGAGGCCCCATAGGAAAACATTGGAGATAAAAACGCAGAAAAATAGGACATGCTGCGATTTTTTTTTCCCCGCAACATGGCATGAGTGAAAACATTGCTAATGTGAAGGAAACCATTAAAAATCATTGGTTTCATCACTCTGTGTTTTCACTCACTCTCACATTGCCCAAATATAGAAGATTGCCACACTATATCGTACATGCTGATCAAGAACAACATTGCTAATTAGTTAAAAACCTGTTTCTAACCGTATCTGACTTTTTACCAACTGATACTGAAAGTAGTCAAAACTCCGGATCCTATTTCTCATATCTTATTCTCTTTTTAAATACACATTTGAGTCACAGCCCTGAAAAATGAGAAGCATCCTGATGAGATTTCTTATTCCTATTGCAAAACTCTAACATTAACACATTAAGTGAAAAGTCTTCTGAGATAAGTCTTATATAATGTAGATATACAATAAAACCTAATATCACAGTACATGTACAGTATACACTCATTGTCAAAAAAATCAAGCACCTAGAAGTTGTCGGAACGGATTGAAACTTTCCATGCATGATTGTAACATTGATATAATGTGTCCATTTACATGGGACGAGCTGTCGTCCAAGTGATGCTCGCTCCTGCACTGCTACACAAGAACTAGTATCGCTGGCATCGCTCAAAGTGACAGCATGGAGAGGGAGCAGACGAGGAGCGCTCGCCTCCCGCCCCCCCTCCATTCACTGTAAGCAGACAGGCGTTCAGAAGGGAACAACTGCTGTTTACACTGAACGGTACGTCGTTTAGTTTTCTGCATTTACATAAGACGATTATCGTTTAAATGCCCATGGCGGCCCGGGAATTTTAATGATTTTGAACAATTGTCTCATGTAAAAGGGTCATAAGTGATTACAGTATTAAAGCAAAAGGGTCATTTATTGTAGGAAACTGAACACTTGAAGGGAGGCTCTAGTACCCTGTTGTACCGCCTCTAGCTTGGATACAAGATGTGATACCGGCAGGCATGAAGGCTCTAGTACCCTGTTGTACTGCCTCTAGCTGGGATACAAGATATGATACGAGTGGGTATAGAGGCTCTAGTACCCTGCTGCACCACCACTAGCTTGGATACAAGATGTGATACAGGCAGGCATGGAGGCTTTAGTACCCTGTTGTACCACCTCTATCTTGGATACAAGATGTGATACGGTCGGACATGGAGGCTCTAGTACCCTGTTGGGCTGCTCTAGCTTGGATGCAAGATGTGATACAGGCAGGCGTGGAGGCTCTAGTACCCTGCTGTACCACCTCTACCTTGGATGCAAGATGTGATACGGGTGGGCATTGAGGCTCTAGTACCCTGCTGTACCACCTCTACCTTGGATGCAAGATGTGATACGGGTGGGCATGGAGGCTCTAGTACCCTGTTCTACCGCCTCTAGCTTGGATACAAGATGTGATACAGGCGGGCATGGAGGCTCTAGTACCCTGTTGTACCAGCTCTAGCTTGAATGCAAGATGTGATACAGCTAAGTATAGAGGCTCTAGTACCCTGTTGGGCCGACTACAGCCTAGATACAACATGTGATCAGGGCGGGCATGGAGGCTCTTGTAATCTGTTGTACCGCCTGTAGCTGAGATACAAGATATGATACGGCAGAGCAGGGAGGCTCTAGTACTGTGTTGTACCACCTCTAGCTTGGATACAAGATGTATTACAGGCAGACATGGAGGCTCTAGTACTGTGTTGTACCACCTCTAGCTTGGATAGAGGATGTATTACAGGCAGGCATGGAGGCTCTAGTACCCTGTTGGGCTACATACAGCTTAAATGCAAGGCAATACATTAAATGAGAGGCAATACATGGGGCTGCAGGATGTCCTGAACATATTGCTGCGCTGTTATTGTCACTTGTATCACTACTAGGGATGACAGACTGTCCAATGTGACAGCCCCCCCAAAACATCACACCAACTGTGGGGGCAGTGTGTCGCTCCACAGCAAAGGCAGGATTGAGGCGCTCACCCCTAGGACTCCAGACATGAACACAGACGGTCAGAACGGCCCAATTGGTGGACAATCCATTGAGACAACCATCCAGCTTCTCACATTCCAGTAATGCACCCCTCTCAGACTCTGGTACCGGGGTGAAATCTCTTCTCTGCGTCGTAGAGGCATCTAGTGGTCAACAAGCTCTACACAAACGGAAAAATAGGTCCCTTCAATGTGAGACCGGCCTAAGACATACTTTACAGTCCAGTCTATAATAATCATTCTAAGTATTATCATTACATGGAGTAAAGGAGCTCCACAGTACAGAGTCTGTGCATTAGTAGTAGTAATAATAGTTGTTATGCCCTTTCCATTCACGCCTAGTGATGGACAATGTTGTATCAGTTCCTGGCGCTGCCGCAGTATTCCTCCCCTAAAGGCAGTGTAGTTTTTTTCCACATGAATAACTGCATATTTTTCTTATGACGAACCCTAGCTCCCTTCCTACTCCTCTGTTGCTAATCTATCATAGTCTGCCAAACGATTCAGTGCATTTCTCGTCACTGCAATAAATTGTGTCCAGAAACTTTGCAGAACTGATGACAAGTTGGAATTTTTTATGAACCCTATACTTTAAGTTGATCACACATTGGGAACATCAGGCAGTCACTTTCTTCTAATTCATGATCTCACATGATCTGAAATGGAGCTATTCGTTCATCCAATATATCTCTGGTAATCCTTACTAGAGATGAGCGAGCACCCAAATACTCGGGTCCGCGTTATTAGAGTTGAGCTTTTCGTAAAATTCGATAGCTCTACTCGAGTAACGAACCCCATTGACTACAATGGGAGACTTGAGCATTTTTGTATGTGAGACGCCGGGTGCCAAGCTTTTTTTTTTTCCTAGGTTCGTCTCTCTCTCTCTCTCTCTCTCTCTCTCTCTCTCTCTCTCTCCCAGACAAAAAATTTGCCATTGACATGCGCTACGGCGGGGAGGGGCCAAAACAGGCATGTCACAGCCGGGAGGAGCCAAAAACTGGGGCAGGGTCGAACACGGCTTGATGCTCGTTCGAGTAACGAGTAACATCGAGTATGCTAATAGTAGAACGAGCATCAAGCTCGGCAGAGTACGTTCGCTCAACTCTAATCCTTACACTAAAGCTGGCCATATCTATCCGGACTAGCAAAGTCTCCTGGAACTACAACCTATTCTTAACGAATAGAAAGTAATTGTACCCATCTTCAATATATCGCAAATCTACGACACCTAGCATTTATTTCTTGTCTATTTTTTTGAAATGCAGACAAATATATTGATCTAAATAAGGGAAATTTACAGAAAAGGGAGTTAAAGGGGCTGAGATTAGTGCAGTTTTGCGGACTACTTTAAAATAGGATGAGCAGTGATTCTGGCATATATGCTGTATGAGGCGAAGTGGGAAACTGTGTCTTCTATAAACTTGGCAGTGAATTAGAGAGTTGTAAACTATAGATGGCATATCCTCAGGACAGGTAATTAATAGTTGACTGGCAGGTGTCTGACACCCGAGGTCCTTGTCAAATAGCTGTTTGCCAGGTAAGTGCACTGATTTTGACATGATGCAGACAGTTCCATTCTTACTGCAGTGGCAAGGTTTGATATTGGAGGCTGTAAGGTTGCTGCTTCTGTCTGCTGCCCTCATGCGGTTCCGGGCAGCTGCAAGCGTCCCTCTGCTCTCCCTGTCTGCTTTCGTCCAGTACTGAAAGGGTTAACCAGATCTGTCTCTCAGCTCACCTATGTGGTTAATTAGGCTTTACTCCGCTATTTAAGCTGAGCTGTGACACTTCCTCTTTGCCTCAGAATTGGTGTGTGTTCTGACACACTGCTTTTTTTGGTCAGCTGCTTCTGTCTAAGTTCTGTCTCAGTTCTGCGTTTGCAGCCTGAGTTCTGTCTGATCTCAGCCTTCCTATGTTGGGTCTGTTTCAGGCCTTGTGTTCTGCCTGAGGCTCCTTGCATATCTGTTATGTCTGTATGTTTCTTTTTTGTCAGTTCCCATTCCTGATTATGGTCCCTTGCTCTGTCTCGCATCTGTGTGCTCCTCCGTCTGCTGCCTGTCCCTGTGTTTGCTACTGCATCAGGGATAGTCAGACCCGAGGTTCCACGGTTATCGAGACTATCGCCCTGCTTGCAGGCAGGTATCCTGGGATTAGTTGTCTTGTTAGAGCAGGGACTGCGAAACAACAAGGACCCTTGAAGTGGGCTCGCGGCTTAAGTGGGTTGGCCAATCAACAAACTAATTCCTCATACTTATTAAAGCAATTCCATCTGTTTGTGCGAGTATGTTGGTGAGTGTTTTGGGTGTTTAGGTGCCTGGCTGCCTGTCTTGCTTTTGTCTGTCCGCTAGTGTATATCCGTCTTTGTTCTGAGTTCTGTCTGTATTCCTCTATCTGAGTTTGTACTAAATTTCTGGCTACAGTCCCTCTACCTGAGGAGTCAGCTGCCAACCACTCCAGGACTGGTCTCAGCTTGGTTGGTTGGTCCAGTGGATCCACATTCTGTAAATCTGTAACACAGGCCAAGTTGCCTTTGAAATGAATGGGAGATGGCCTGCAATACCAAGACTGGTTACTGCAGTAATAATGGAGCTGTCTGCTTCCTGAAGAAATCAGTTCAGCACGAGAGCATGCTGACCTCGGCACACAGCTGTTCAGCAGGTGTCCTGGGCAACTGACCCTCGCCAATCTATTATTAAATCCCTGTCCTGAGGATAGGACATAAATAGTTTAACAGGACAACAACTTTAAAGGGGTTGTAGCAAAATTACAAATTTTCCACAGGATGGATGATAACTAATTGATTGGTTCGGGTCTTATCGGTGGGATCCCCAACTAATCTCGAGGAGGTTCCATATTTCCCATCCTCCTCATTGCAGGGTTACTGCACCCTCTGCAGTGAGGAGGAGATTGAATGGAGCGCTGGTCATGCAAGCTCGCTACCACTTTATTCACTGTCAATGGGACTGCCGAGATACCAGAGCTGCACCTGCTAGAGTTTTACCGTCAACCCAATTCAAATGAATAGAGCGCTGGCCGCACATGCTCTGCCGCCACTCTATTCACAGTATTATCACTGTAGAGTAAGCAATGAACTTCCTAGTGACAGCAAGAGTGGAAGACATGAGCCCCGTTCTGGAGATTGGCAGGCTTCTCAGTGGTGAGACTCCTACCAATCAGCAAGTTGTGTCCTCTCCTGTGGATAGGAAATAACTTGCAATTTTGGTACAACCCCTTTAAGTTGGGAGTAATTAGCAAATATGAAACTTCTCAGGAAAGACTTGAAAAACCTAATTTGCTTAGCCTGAAGGAAAGAAGGGAGAGGGGGGAGATGATCAAAAAAATTTTAAATATGTCACAGGAGGACAGAAAGGAGAGGAGGACATGATGGAAACCTTTTATATATGTTAGAGGAGAAGAGGAGGCATATAATGGAAACCTTTATATCACAGGAGGAGAGAAAGAAGAGGGGGGACATGATGGAAACCTTTATATGTTACAGGAAAAGAGAAGGAAAGGGGGACATGATGGAAACCTTTATATGTTACAGGAGGAGAGAAGGGAGGGGAGGGACATGATGGAAACTGCTATATGTGTTATGCGAGGAAAGAAGGGAGAGGGGGGAACATAATGGAAACCTTTATATATCTTATAGGAATAGAGAGAGGGGGGACATGAGTGAAACCTTTATATATGATAAAGGAGAAGAGAGATGGGGGACATGATGGAAATCTTTATATATGTTACAGGAGGAGAGAAGAGAGAGGGAGGACATGATGGAAACCTTTATATATGTCATAGGAGGAAAGAATGGAAAGGAGGACATGATGGAAGCCCTTCTAATTCTTATAGGAACGGAGAGGGGACATGATGGAAACCTTTATATATGTTACAGGAGGAGGGAGAGGGGGAACATGATGGAAACCTTTATACATGTTATAGGAGGAAAGAAGGGAGAGGGAGGACATGATGGAAACTCTTAAATATGTCATAGGAGGAAAAAATAGAGAGGAGGACATGATAGAAGCCCTTATAAATCTTATAGGAAGGGAGAGGGGACATGATGGAAACCTTTATATATGTTACAGGAGGAAAGAAGGGAGAGGGGGACATGATGGAAACCTTTATACAGGTTATAGGAGGAGAGAAGGTAGAGGGCGGACATGATGAAAACCTTTATATATGTTACAGGAGGAAATAATGGAGAGGGGGGGACATGATGGAAGCTTTTATATATATATTACAGGAAGAGAGAAGGGAGAGGGGGACATGACTGAAACCTTTATATATGTTACAGGAGGAGAGAAGGGCGAGGGAGCACATCATGGAAACCTTTATATATGTTATAGGAGGAAATAATGGAGAGGGGGGGACATGATGGAAGCCTCTATATATATATATATATATATATATATATATATATATATATATTACAGGAGGAGCGAAGGGGAAGAGGACATGATGGGAACCTTTATAGATGTTACATGGGGATAGAAGGGAGAGGGGGACATGATGGAAACCTTATATTTGGTTTTTGAAAATGTATAAATAATATACAGAAGGGAAGTGTATTTTTAGGAAGCTAAACACCAGAACAAGGAGGCACAATCTGAGATTAGCTGGGATGAAGATCAGAAGCAACATCAGGAAATATTATTGTTCCGAAATAGTAGATGTTTGGAAGAAACTTCCAGGAGACTTGGTAGGAAAAGAAACAGTACATTAATTCAATCTGGCTGGGATAAGCACAGATCTATCCTAAGAGAATAATAAGCAAATAATGCAAGGGTAGACTTAATGGACTATGTTGTCTTTTTCTATATTTCTATCTGTGGTGCTCAGCATTATTTTTTGCAATCAAAACAAGAGAAACCTCACCAGATGTGAACAAGTACAACAGCCCAAATCAGCACAACAATAGTTGGAATGAGAGAAAAATAAGAATGAATTCCCAGAGAGTGTCAAAGTTAATTAGTGTAATATTGCCCAACAAATGCCATTGGGAATCACTTGAATAAGGTTTGAAAAATTGCTGCCAAGATGCTGAGGACCAACGGCTATCATCTTCTGTACAACGCAGGGGCAGAAGTGTGATGTCCACAAGCACAGACCAATCCAATTTGATTAAAGTGACTCTCCGTGGCCACACCAGCTGCTCCGAAGACTTGATACACAGTGTTTATTAGAGCGTAAACACATGAACGTGTTTTTCGGGATCCTCGCTGGTTAATTGTAAGGGCAAGTAACAATGCAACTTGCCCTATCTATCCTGCATGTAGTAGAAACTAAGTGTGGGGAAAACCAGGGCAGGGGCTATCTTCTCACTATTTTTTTTCAAACTTCTGCACTATGGAGTAGAGTTTTATTGGTCAAAGAACGAAAAAAACCCTCATTAATGCACAACTACGCTCATAGTTGTGCATCTTTTCCAGTCTTCCGAGACTTCTCCTGTTTTCCAGGAATTTTTAAAAGGCAAATGTTGACCCTATCTTCAAAAAAGGGAAGAAGGCGGAACCAGGAAACTACAGGCCTGTGAGCCTGACTTCTATACCGGGATAGTTCTTTGAACAAATTATTAAACAGCATGTATGCAAGTACTTGATGAAAATGTAGTAATTAACCAGAGCCAGCATGTGTGTAACAAACAAGTTATGCCAGATGAATTTAATTTCCTTCTATGACAGAATCACCGACTGTGTTGCACAGGGAAATGCGGTAGATATAATATATCTTGACTTTAGTAAAGCATTTATCTCATACTATACTTATTGAAAAAATTACCAAATATGGGATTGACAAAGCAACTGTTAGGTGGATTCACAACAGGCTGAGTGATCATACTCAGAGAGTAATCATAAATGGCTGCACATCCAAGTGGAAGAATGTATCAAGTGGGGTACTACAAGGCTCTGTCTTAGGCCCAGTGTTGTTCAACATTTTTATAAATGATCTGGAGGATAGAATTGATGGGAAACTGATCAAATTTGCCGACGACACAAAGCTAGGTGGGATAGCTAACACAGTGGGCGGCGACAGACAGAATACTATTTAAGAAGTAGAAATGCAAAGTCCTACATCTGGGCAAGAAAACTGAAAAAAAAAGCACATACAGAATGGGCGGAATTGGTCTAACCAGCAGCACATGTGAAAAAAAAAGACTTGGGTATACTAGTAGATCATAGACTGAACATGAGTCAACAATGTGATGCAGCAGCCAAAAAGGCAAACACAATTCTGGGATGTATTAAGAGAAGCATAGAGTCTAGATCACATGAGGTAATTATCCCCTCTACTCTTCCTTACTCAGACCTTATCTGGAATACTCTAAAAAATACATTGACAAACTGGAGCAAGTTCAGAGAAGAGTTACCAAGATGGTGAGCGGTCAGAAAACCATGTCCTATGAGAAACGGTTAAAGGATCTGGGAATGTTTAGTTTGCAAAAAAGAAGGCTGAGAGGAGACTTCATAGCTGTCTACAAATATTTGAAGGGCTGTCACAGTGCAGAGGGATCAGCCCTATTCTCATCTGCACAAGGAAAGACTAGAAGCAATGGGATGAAACTGAAAGGGAGGAGAAACAGATTAGATATTAGAAAAACTTTCTAACAGTGAGGGTAATCAATGGGTGGAACAGGTTACCACTGGAGGTGGTGAGTTCTCCTTCAATGGACGTGTTCAAACAAAGGCTGGACATATATCTGTCTGGGATGATTTAGTGAATCCTGCACTGAGCAGGTGGTTGGACCCGATGACCCTGGAAATCCCTTCCAACTCTACCATTCTATGAAAAAAAAAGTGCCGATATACGTGCAATAGCCTGCAATAGTGCTCCCTTCACCGTGCTATTACGTCACACTATCGCAAGAGTATCTATGCATACCTTCGTCTACAGTAGCCAGTGCTGTCCAAATGAACAGTACTGAGCAGTCAGAGCAGCATGTAGTGTTTTAGACTAATGATGCATACTAATACACAGTGTGCAACAGGTGGTCAGAGAACTTTTTAGGTCATCCTTGTTTCTCCTGGCCTGGAGGATCGTTGTAAGGCTAGTTCACATGTTTGGGCATACAACCAGACAGTATACATTTGAAACAAATAAGATTACAGTGTAAAGACAGTCTCCATGTTTTGCAACGCAGTCAAAAAATATCCGGTCATAAACCCGCCAGACAAATGTCAGAAGGTTACACGTCTGGAATATATCTGCTTCCCAGCAGTCTATGGTGACTAATAAGTATGTATTTGGCTGATCCTTTGGCTGTAGACATACCATGATAACTAATAACACTAAAACCACTAATATATAACATGCTATACATAATAATGACACATATCAAGGGAAGGAATATATTAGGCTGCAAATGAACAGTCAGTTCTTGAAGTTAATGTGTTGGAAGCAGGAATAGTAGGCAAGTGTAAGGATCTCAGTGACTTAGACAAGGACCAAGTTATGATGGCTAGATGACTGGGTTAGAGCATGTCCAAAATGGCAAGTCCTGTGGGGTATTACTAGTATTTAGTTGTTAGTTCCTGTAAAAGGTGGTCCAAAAAAGGATAAATGGTGAACCAGCAATAGGATCATAGGGACCCAAATGTCCTTGATGTGCACAGGGAGCTAAGGCTAGACCATTTAGTCCGATCCAATGGAAGAGTTACTGTAGCACAGGTTAATGCTGACTATGGTATAAATGGAGTCAGAACATACAGTGCACAGTAGCAGCAGACTGATCTGAGTGCCCATGCTAATCACCAACAAAAAAGCTTAAAGGGGTTGTCCCGCGCCGAAACGTTTTTGTTTTTTTTTTTTTTTTTTAACCCCCCCCCCCCGTTCGGCGCGAGACAACCCCGATGCAGGGGTTAAAAAAACAACCCGCACAGCGCTTACCTGAATCCCGGCGGTCCGGCGTCTTCATACTTACCTGCTGAAGATGGCCGCCGGGATCCTCTGTCTCCGTGGACCGCAGGGCTTCTGTGCGGTCCATTGCCGATTCCAGCCTCCTGATTGGCTGGAATCGGCACGTGACGGGGCGGAGCTACACGGAGCCGGCATTCTACACGAGCGGCCCCATAGAAGACTGCAGAAGACCCGGACTGCGCAAGCGCGGCTAATTTGGCCATCGGAGGGCGAAAATTAGTCGGCTCCATGGGAACGAGGACGCCAGCAACGGAGCAGGTAAGTATAAAACTTTTTATAACTTCTGTATGGCTCATAATTAATGCACAATGTACATTACAAAGTGCATTATTATGGCCATACAGAAGTGTATAGACCCACTTGCTGCCGCGGGACAACCCCTTTAAGTTGGGCAAGAGATCATCAGAACTGGACCATGGAGCAACAGCCGCAAGGGCCTTGGTCTGATGAATTAATGAAATGCAATCCATGGAGGTCCCATGTTGCAACAGTATGCTGTCAATATCTTCGTGCCAATACTACAAATGGCTTCAAAGATCTGGTCGATTCCATGTCTCAATGGGTCAGATGTTTTGGTGGCACAAGGGGATCTATACAATATTAGGGAGGTGCTCCTAATGTCATGTTGTTATAATATTACGACCTGTGTATGCTGCCAACTGTATTGAAAGCCTTAAATGGAGCCTTTGTAAGACACAAACTCATTTGGGTGCTGGCTAGCTTCAGATTCCCTTCAGTCACTACTGATTAACCTTTACAGATTGTAACATTTAATCATCAACCCAACAAAATAGAACATCATTCCCATCAGCTCAGATATATTTAAGCCTATACAGTTTCAAAGCCCGGTGTTGGAATACTCAAAAGTATTGAAAGAAAACCTTTTGTTTATGGCTAGGTTTTCTTTCAATATTTAGCAGATACATAGCAATCAAACCTATTAAAGAAGATTAAGTGCAACACAAGAATAAAAATAGTGCATAATACCAGCCAAACTAGGAAAGGTATAGCGGGCTGACATTTATGACTCCATTGTGTTCATAAGGGGAGTGCCTTCCCTCCTGCTCTGCTCTCTCCTATAATCCTGTATACAGCAGTATTTATCAGCCAGATAGTGGGAGAAGAAAAGAAGGCACTCTTTTCATGAATATAGTGAAGCATAACTGTGCTGCATTATTTCTAGTAATTGACAGCATTGCACCATATTCCTTTTTTTCTTGCACTGTTTGGCATAACAGCTAAAGGGAACCTGGTGCAAGTATGACTATTGCCCCCATGTGTGTTTCATTCTGAAATACTTTGGAGTTTGACTTGAAATGGAATTCTGAGTCAAGAGGCAGGCTGTGCTGGCCTTTCCTCACCCACACCATGATGACTGACAGCTCTCTCCCCTTTTGTGTATAGAGTGAGAGCTGTCAGTCAATATACTGCGAGTGGGAAGGTCGGTGTCTTTTTGACTCGAAAGCTCCATTTTTAGCCAAACTTCAAAGTGTATGGAGTTTCAGAATAACACATACACCGGGGCAATGAGCTTATCTGTCTCAGGTTTATGCTGCTTGTGGTTCAGGCATTATGAAGCTTGTGGCAGGTTC
Source organism: Eleutherodactylus coqui (assembly GCF_035609145.1). Classification (NCBI taxonomy): domain Eukaryota; kingdom Metazoa; phylum Chordata; class Amphibia; order Anura; family Eleutherodactylidae; genus Eleutherodactylus; species Eleutherodactylus coqui. Next base: position 475,288,184 of record NC_089837.1, on the reverse strand, counting down.
CCTTTAAGCAAACCTATACTCACAAAATGACATATTTAAGGGCAGATCCACTTTAAAGGAGTTTTCTAAACATATAAAAAATAAAGAAAAGTAACTATATGAGTCTGAATATACACTACATGATACCATCGTCACTCAAAAGTGATTATTATATCTCCTACAGCACTGTTGTCTTGATGCCTCAGCAGTTGATGTGTGTTGGTGTGCGCTGCGCTCTTGGTGCTGACAGCGCTCAGTATTCGGAGGTGAGATGAGTGTTATGTGCAAGCTGAAATCAGCTGCAGATCCGCAGCTGAATCCGAGTCAAAATGTGTCACGATGGCGCAGATTTTACCGCGGATTTTCCGTTCCGTAAAGTCTGCAGCCTTCTACGTGTGAAAATACCTATAAATATTAATAATACAGTACAATGATAACATAAGAGCAGTTGTAAGCAGGGTCAGATTTACCTAAAGAACGCCTATAGCCAAGCAAACCTGAGAGAACAGTGCTGGAAGAGAGAAAAAATCATGCAGAAACACATATCCAGAGCATTGTGCTATTGGATGTCTCCATGTCAATTCGCTATTAACCGCATTGAACAACTGAAAGCAGATCACCGAGATAGAGACAATGGAACGAATACTATATGTATCAAGTATCTCATCACTTTTCTGCAACTGCAACATCTTTATAGTCGGCAGAAAAGGGAACATGAACCTGATGAACTTCGCTAGTAGAGATGGGCGAGCATACTCGCTAAGGACAATTACTCGATCAAGGATTGTCCTTAGCGAGTATCTTCCCGCTCGGGAGCAAAGGTTCGGGTGCCGGCGTGGGTGACAGGTGAGTTGCGGCAGTGAGGAGGTGGGAGCGGGGGGGGAGAGAGGGAGAAAGAGATCTCCCCTCCATTCCTCCCCGCTCTCTCCAGCCACTCCCCGCCCGCCGCCGCCGGCAGCCGAATCTTTTCTTCCGAGCGGGCAGGTACTCGCTAAGGGCAATGCTCGATCGGGTAGTTGCCCTTAGCGAGTATGCTCGCTCATCTCTATGCGCTAGCGTTGTCATATTCCTAAATTAATGCGCAATGTCTTTATATACTGTAAATCAATGGGAGCTGAAGAGACTGCTACACTTCCACTTATGGCCCTGATGACCAAGTCTGGCCCCGCAGCACTGACAGCAGGCTGGGCAATCAGCTGATCCCTGGGGATCCCGAGCGGCAGGTCCTCAACAATTAACTATTGACGACCTATCCTGAAAATAGGTCATCAATAGTTTTTGCCTGGAAAAACCCCTTTAAAGCTTAGGTTATATGGCTACATGGAAATCATAGTATAATCAATTGTACCATGTGTGGAAAAAGCACAAACCACTATTGGAAAATATAAAGCACAATCAGAAACTTTGCAATGATCACCAGGTTACAACTTTGTACTGCTGTGTAGAGCTACAGTATTTTTAAATGGACTGGCCCCCAGGAAATGTGCACATAGGCATATCCATTACTAGACACAAATGAGAAACTGAGTCATGGCTGCCTCCAATGAACTTCAGTTCCAAAACACCAACTCTGGGGCCTGCTGTATGATTTCACGCTACCCTAAAACTAAAATGCTATATGCTGGTAGACATTTGGGGTTTATTCACACATCCGTATATTTTGTCCGGGGGCATTTCATATTTGCTACGGGCTGCACACGACTCATTGACTTTAATAGGCTTTTTCACACATGCAATTTTTTTTTCATGGGCCTGTGCTATGTGCAAAAAAAAAATTGCAGCGTGTCTTATTCTTGTCCGTATCATGGAAGAAAGTAGGACATGGGATGTCCACTGCCTGCGGACATTGTGGATGCGTGTTCGTGTGCTGCCCGATGCTGACTGTGCCAAAAAATCTTGGGTGCAACTTGCACACAGAAGTGTGAAATTAGCCCTTATTCAAGAGTATTCCACTAGAGACATTTACACCTATCATACAGGATAGGTGATAAATGTATGATCACTGGGGTACAACTGTTGGGAATGGTGCACCCTGAATATCCCTAGTGACTGGAATAGTGGTGCACATGTGTAACCGTAGCAGCATTTATGTCCATGGGACCGAAGGAGGCAGCCAAGCGCACCATTTGGCTATCTCAGTGGTGGTCATGCATGTGTACCACTGTTCTATTCACTAGAGGGATTCTGGGTGCGCCATTCTCATGATCCCTGGGGTCCTAGTGGTTGAATCTCTAATAATCCTTTCTCTTCCCTTATCCCTTCTCCTGTGATTCCAAAACAGCTCTGCCCTCATCTGTATGTAGGATGTAACTACACGCTATGCCTTACACTCACTCATCATCACCATAGCATCTACAGGTTGGACCATGGAAAAGTAGCCGGTACACCACTCTTATGACAGCTGTCTAAAAAAACACAGTGCAGATTTAATTTCTTATACTACTAAGGTAAAATGAAAACTCAGCTGTAATTGGTTTCAATGAGCAACAAAGTTGGTTTTTTTAAGACAGCCTTCATAAGAGTGTGGTTTGAGGCTAATTTCCATGGCCCACCCTGTACTTCAGTGGAATGTTGTTTAGCGGGAAATATTTTCAATTACATGCGCCAAGAATTTTAAAAGACCCTGTGGAGGCCTTTAAAAAATTCCGCCAGTTTCTCATCAGGGGGTTACGATTCTCATGCATAATTCTCTCCCACTGATTGTCACACAAACAGAAGGCGATCCATAGGGCAGATTTCTTATTCTACAGGGAAATCTCTGCGACAATAAAGTAACGATAGTTAACTCCTACGCCCCTGTCACAAACCCACATAAACTCTTCTCCATGGTGGCCAATAAACTCCGAAACATCTCAGATACCAATATCTATTGGATGGGAGATTTTAACTTGGTGCAGTCCCCCTCTACGGATTGCTCCTACTCAGGCTCGGATAGGCTTAGTCCAGAGCAGCGAACCTCAATGAAGGCTACATTGGTGGATCAGGTAATAGCGGACTTGTGGAGGGAGAATCATGGAGCTAGAAGGGGTTACACTTTCTTTTCCCCACCACATAAGTCATACTCACACATATATTGGACTGTTGTATCCACCTCAATTTTACTGGCACTGGTTCAGGCCCGACATATTTCGTGTACCTGGTCGGACCATGATATAGTTATGTCACATTTCTTGGATCAATTTCCAGCTAAACATCCGGCAAGATGGTGGCTTAATGAAGCCCTCCTTAAAAACCCAGTGTCCCATTCCCAAATTCAAGATCAAGTTAACACCTACCTAGATACTAATGCCACCCCTGACTCACAACCAGTTTGGGTTTGGTTAGCACACAAAGCATTCATGAGGGGACAGATAATTAAAATCACATCGCACATTAAGCAAGAGAAAATTCAGAAAACAGCAGACTTGGAGAGACGATTGAATGTCCTGGAGTGAGCTAACCAAAAGCTCCCGAGCCTAGCCCTGATTAAAGAAATAAGAGACATTAAGCTCCAGCTGAATCTACTCTACACATCCCAGGCTGAGAGGGCCCTTCAATGGACACAATCCCGTTAATACCGGCTGGCTAACAAACCCAATAAGCTATTAGCTGTAAAGTTGCGGCAAAGAGAAAGACTCAACACAGTCTATTCTATTCGATCCCGCAATGGGAGCTGCACCTCAAACCCCCATACAATTGAGCAAACATTCCGAGACTTCTATAGCTCTCTCTATAAATATAAACCACAGAAGAACCCACAAGCTCCATAGTCCTTCCTAGAAAGGATCTCCCTACCACAATAGGATCCAAATCGACTATCCAATTTAAATCAACCCATTTGGGCAGAGAAAGTAGAGGAAACCATAAAAAAAACTAAAATTAGGTAAAGCCCCAGGGCCTGACGGGCTGACTGCTCTCTATTATAGAAAATTTGCAGAGTCCCTTATCGATCCCTTGGTTTGTCTGTATAATGACCTATTATCGGGAAAAAAACAAGTACCTGAGGAGTTTTTAGACGCGCACATACTGGTAATCCCTAAACCCAATAAAGACCAAAGAACTACCGCCCCATATCTCTTCTAAATCTGCACTATAAAATATTTACTAGTATCCTTCCACCTGGTTAAATTATCTCCTTCCCTCCCTTATCCACAAAGACCAAGTAGGTTTTATACCTGCATGCCAAGCCCCTGACAATGTCAGACAAATTCTGAACCTTGTTCATATTTCACGCTCCCAAAATTCACCATTGCTCCTTCTAGCACTTGACATATAAAAGGCATTTGACAGCCTATCTTGGGACTACCTATTTGCCGTCTTGGATGAGATTGGGGTGGGAAGTCCATACGTGGCGGCTCTGAGATCCCTATACTCTAGTCCATCTGCAAAACTAAAGCTTCCCAGCTCAGAGAACTATTCGATCCCTATTCAAAGGGGGACAAGACAAGGTTGCCCTTTATTCGCAGCTCTATTTGCACTCGCGATGGAACCCCTCGCTTGCCTAATTAGACAAAACCCAAATATATCAGGTCTTAATTGTAGTGATAGAGAATTAAAGTGGAGTCTGTTTGCAGATGATATTCTGCTCTCTCTCACTAGGCCCCTAACCTCCTTGCCCAACCTGATTAAAACCCTTGACTCCTTTGTGGAGGTGTCAGGTTTAACAGTCAATATGGATAAGACAGAAACTCTTTATATTAATGTTCCCAGTCCGATAAAAAAGCTGATTAACCTTAACTTCGGATTTCACGCTCCCCCCACTATCTTACATAGGCATACAACTTACCCCTGACCTGGCCTCACTGTACAGGTTGAACCACCCCCATTATTTAAATCTATTAAGGTAGACTTGATTTGATGCATAAACGCTATTAAAATGACCGTACTGCCACGTCTCCTATACCTCTTCCGATGCCTCCCCACCAACATCCGTACAGATGAATTAAAAGATTTCCAACAGGCAGTTTTCTGATTTATTTGGGGTGGGAAGAGACATAGAATTTGCCAAAATAGTATGCACTATCACAGACGGGTGGGCGGGTTGTCTGTTCCCAACTTCCAAAAGTATTTTGTGACGGCCCAATTATCCCATATCCCCCCAATTTTTGCTGGGACTGGAGCACCTCTTTGGGCAGAACTGAAATCTTCTATGATAGCCCCGGTGGGCCTACATACAGTTTTCTGAGATAGGAGCTTCAAGGCATCAGCCCTACGTCTGTTTTCACCACTGACGACACATCTATCTGGAGAAAGCCTAGATTCAAATATTCTTTGATGTCGGGCCTCCCTCCCCTTATGCCCCATTTTCCCTGATCAGGGCTTCCCCCCTGAGCACTCAGCAGAAGACCTTCCGCTGGTGGAGGAGCAGGGGTATAGTTCACGTAAACCATAGCATGCATTTTCAAAAACTGCTTAGTATTCCTTAGATTATTAAGAAATACAATATCCCCGACAACCGATGGTTTGAGCTTCACCAGATCCACAATTATGTCAGATCACTACGGCCTACGTCGTCCCCTATATTTAACTATTCTACATTTGAACGGTTTTGTCTCTGGAGCCCCCTTCAACCACGAATCATCCCCTACCTGTATGAAACAATGAACCAACCTCCCCAGATGGCAAACTTTCATTTATGATAAAATGGGAACAAGATCTAGATATCTCTATCTCTGCCATGTTGGCATCATTGTTGCACATTCACATCTAAGGGCAGCCACCAGGTGTCATTGGCGGAGACATCGATTAAGGTCCTACATAGGTCCTACATGGTTCCCGAAATGAATTAGAACTGGGTTCTATTGTGCACACCTGGTGGACCTGCCCGAAGGGAAGGTCGCTCACCTTGTCTCCTCGGTGATCGCCCAACCTTTTGATCGGGTCCCTGCGACATGTTTGCTAGCGGATAAACAGTCAGGCTTCAACAATCACCAGCATAAATTGGCGCAAAATATATGCATGGCCACCAGAGTCTATATAGCATCACAATGGTTATTGCCAATTCTGCAGATTGGCTAGAATCTCACGAATGATGGTGTACACGAAGCTTTCCGCTATGAGGGAAGATAGGATGGGGTTATTCCTGAAAACATGGCAGCCGTGGTGTGTTTTTTTGGGAGCTCCGGGGCTGACAGAAGCCCTACAGCGGTGAGATGGAGCAGGCGGTGGCTCGGGGAGGGAGAGGAAGCGTACAGAATTCCTATGGATGATACAGAAGGTAACAAAGTTCACCTGTAGAATTGTGTGACACAATAAATGTGGAGGTTATTGCCTACATTTTCTATCAATATCTGCTATGTTATGTTTTGCTTTATAACTAGAGATGAGCGAGCACCAAAATGCTCGGGTGCTCGTTACTCGAGACAAAATTTTCGCGATGCTCGAGTGTTCGTTTCAAGTAACGAACCCCATTGAAGTCAATGGGCGACTCGAGCATTTTTGTATATCGTCGATGCTCTCTAAGGTTTCCATTTGTGAAAATCTGGGCAATTCAAGAAAGTGATGGGAACGACACAGCAACGGATAGGGCAGGCAAGGGGCTACATGTTGGGCTGCATCTCAAGTTCCCAGGTCCCACTATTAAGCCACAATAGTGGCAAGAGTGCCCCCCCCCCCCAACAATTTTTACTTCTGAAAAACCCTCATTAGCAATGCATACCTTAGCTAAGCACCACACTACCTCCAACAAAGCACAATCACTGCCTGCATGACACTCCGCTGCCACTTCTCCTGGGTTATATGCTGCCCAACCCCCCTCCCCCCCCCCCCCCCCCGCACGACCCAGTGTCCACAGCGCACACCAAAGTGTCCCTGCGCAGCCTTCAGCTGCCCTCATGCCACACCACCCTCATGTCTATTTATAAGCGCGTCTGCCATGAGGAGGAACTGCAGGCACACACTGCAGAGGGTTGGCACAGCCAGGCAGCGACCCTCTGTAAAAGGGGCGGGGCGATAGCCCATAATGCTGTACAGAAGCAATGAGAAGTCCAATCCTGTGCCACCTCCATCAGGAGCTGCACACGTGAGCATAGCAATGGGGAACCCATGTGCCACACACTATTCATTCTGTCAAGGTGTCTGCATGCCCCAGTCAGACCGGGGTTTTTTATAAATAGTCACAGGCAGGTACAACTCCGCAATGAGAATTCTGTGTGGACCCACAGCATGGGTGGCTCCCTGGAACCCACCGGCGGTACATAAATAAAACCCATTGCAGTGCCCTGCTCAGCAGAGCTAACGTCAGGTTTAATGCAGGTGGGCTTCGGCCCACACTGCATGCCCCAGTCAGACTGGGGTTCTTTAGAAGTGGACACATGCAGTTACAACTCCGTGTGGACCAACAGCATGGGTGGCTCCCTGGAACCCACCGGCGGTACATAAATAAATCCCATTGCAGTGCCCTGCTCAGCAGAGCTAACGTCAGGTTTAATGCAGGTGGGCTTCTGCCCACACTGCATGCCCCAGTCAGACTGGGGTTCTTTAGAAGTGGACACATGCAGTTACAACTCCGTGTGGACCGACAGCATGGGTGGGTCCCAGGAAGCCACCGGCGGTACATAAATATATCCCATTGCATTGCCCATCACAGCTGAGGTAACGTCCGATTAAATGCAGGTGGTCTTCGGCCCACACTGCATGCCCCAGTCAGACTGGGATTCTTTAGAAGTGGACACATGCAGTTACAACTCCGTGTGGACCGACAGCATGGGTGGCTCCCTGGAACCCACCGGCGGTACATAAATATATCCCATTGCAGTGCCCAGCACAGCTGAGGTAACGTCAGCTTTAATGCAGGTGGGCTAAAAATTACTAGAATTACAATGTAGGCAAGGGCCCCAAAAAATTGGTGTACGAACAGTACAAATGTACTTCAGAAAAATTGCCCATGCCCAACCAAGAGGGCAGGTGAAACCCATTAATCGCTTTGCTTAATGTGGCTTAATTTATAACTAGGCCTGTAGGCGGCCCAGTTAAAATAAAAACTGGTTCAGGTGCAAGTTTCAACGCTTTATTGAATTGAGAATTGAAACGTATAAACATTGTTTACAAAAGTTATATGACTGAGCCTTGTGGGCCTCAGAAAAATTGCCCGTTCAGTGCGATTACGTGAGGTTTCAGGAGGAAGAGCAGGAGGAGGAGGATGAATATAATACACAGATTGATGAAGCCCTCGGAACTGCGCCTTCTGCCACTAGCGCTGTCGGATGGGAATTTTACCATCAGTTTGTCCGCCAGGGTCCTGTGGTATAGCATCACTCTCGAACCCCTTTCCTCTTCGGGTATGAGAGTGGAAAGGTTCTCCTTATACCGTGGGTCGAGCAGTGTGTACACCCAGTAATCCGTAGTGGCCAGAATGCGTGTAACGTGAGGGTCACGAGAAAGGCATCCTAACATGAAGTCAGCCATGTGTGCCAGGGTACCTGTACGCAACACATGGCTGTCCTCACTAGGAAGATCACTTTCAGGATCCTCCTCCTCCTCCTCCTCTGGCCATACACGCTGAAAGGATGACAGGCAAGCAGCATGGGTACCCTCAGCAGTGGGCCAAACTGTCTCTTCCCCCTCCTCCTCATCCTCCACATGCTCCTCCTCCTCAACGAGCTGAGATATAGACAGGAGGGTGCTCTGACTATCCAGCGACATACTGTCTTCACTCGCCTCTGTTTCCGAGCGCAAAGCGTCTGCCTTTATGCTTTGCAGGGAACTTCTCAAGAGGCATAGCAGAGGAATGGTGACGCTAATGATTGCAGCATCGCCGCTCACCATCTGGGTAGACTCCTCAAAGTTTCCAAGGACCTGGCAGATGTGCCGTCAGGGAGATATAGTGGCCCTGCCCGCCTGTGCTTGTCCACGTGTCCGTTGTTAAGTGGACCTTGGCAGTAACCGCGTTGGTGAGGGCGCGTACAATGTTGCGGGAGACGTGGTCGTGCAGGGCTGGGACGGCACATCGGGAAAAGTAGTGGCGACTGGGAACCGAATAGCGCGGGGCCGCCGCCGCCATCATGTTTTTGAAAGCCTCCGTTTCCACAAGCCTATACGGCAGCATCTCCAGGCTGATCAATTTGGCTATGTGCACGTTTAACACTTGAGCGTGTGGGTGCGTGGCAGCGTACTTGTGCTTGCTCTCAAACACTTGCGCTAGCGACGGCTGGACGGTGCTATGAGAGACAGTGGTGGATGGGGATGAGGACAGCGGAGGTGAGGGTGTGGGTGCAAGCCGGGAGACGGTCGTGTCTGTGTCCTGAGAGTGGGGTTGGATCTCAGTGGCAGGTTGGGGCACAGGGGGAGAGGCAGTGGTGCAAACCGGAGGTGGTGAATGGCCTTCGTCCCACCTTGTGGGGTGCTTGGCCATCATATGCCTGCGCATGCTGGTGGTGGTGAGGCTGGTGGTGGTGGCTCCCCGGCTGATCTTGGCGCGACAAAGGTTGCACACCACTGTTCGTCGGTCGTCTGCACTCTCAGTGAAAAACTGCCAGACCTTTGAGCACCTCGGCCTCAGGGTGGCATGGCGCGAGGGGGCGCTTTGGGAAACAGTTGGTGGATTATTCAGTCTGGCCCTGCCTCTACCCTGGCCACCGCACTGCCTCTTCAAACCTGCCTTGCTGCTGCACTTGCCTCCCCCTCTGAAGACCTGTCCTCAGTAGGCTTAGCAAACCAGGTGGGGTCAGTCACCTCATCGTCCTGCTGCTCTTCCTCCGAATCCTCTGTCCACTCCTCCCTCGGACTTACTCCAATTACTACTACCTGAGTGATAGACAACTGTGTCTCATCGTCGTCGTCCTCCTCACCCACTGAAAGCTCTTGAGACAGTTGCCGGAAGTCCCCAGCCTCATCCCCCGGACCCCGGGAACTTTCCAAAGGTTGGGCATCGGTCACGACAAACTCCTCCGGCGGGATAGGAACCATTGCTGCCCATTCTGGGCAGGCGCCCGAGAACAGTTCCTGGGAGTCTGCCTGCTCCTCAGAATGTGTCATTGTAATGGAGTGAGGAGGCTGGGAGGAAGGAGGAGCAGCAGCCAGAGGATTCAGAGTTGCAGCAGTGGACGGCGCAGAATTCTGGGTGGTCGATAGATTGCTGGATGCACTTTCTGCCATCCACAACAGGACCTGCTCACACTGCTCATTTTCTAATAAAGGTCTACCTCGTGGACCCATTAATTGTGAGATTAATCTGGTGACGCCAGAAACGTGCCTCTCTCCTAATCCCGCAGCGCAGCAGTCGGCTGAGATACACCTGGATCAGGAGCTCGGCCTGTGCCCACACCCTGACTTGGGCCTCCGCGTCCTCACCCGCATCCACGTCCTCTAGGCCTACCCCTACCCCTCAGCATGCTGTATTACCAGTAGTGCAGAAACAGAACGCTGTAATTAAATGTGCCTGTAATTATTGGCCTGTGGTTGGAGGCTGACTTCGCTTACGGAACGCACAGCAGAGCCAGGAAAGAATTTTGCGCAAGCCTGTAGTGAGACGTAGGTGCGTATGACTGAGCTAGTGGAATTCACAGCGCTGAAGCGGTCAAGTGTCCAAAGGCAGAGGCCTTAAGTATTTTGCTTCTATTTTTTTAAAGGCTGAGCTGAGACAGCAGACAGATACTGTAGGCAGCGTATATATGTATACTGTTTCCCTCTGGACGGGATGACGGCGGTGATGTAACGGGCAATGCAGAGCCAGGAAAGAATGTTGCGCAAGCCTGCTGTAACACTTAGCTGCGTATTAATTAGGACTACTACCCCCAGCAGAGACGCAGTACACTCAAGACGGTCACAGGCAGCCCAAAGATAGTATTTTTCCCAAATTTGTTTGAAAAAGCCCACTGCCTATATAGACAGTATATATCTTTCACCTTTCCCACTGTCCCTGCCTCACCACTACTGGCCCTATACTATGTAAAATTACTGCAGACTGTTTCCCTCTGGACGGGATGACGGCGGTGATGTAACGGGCAACGCAGGGCCAGGAAAGAATTTTGCGCAAGCCTGCTGTAACACTTAGCTGCGTATTAATTAGGACTACTACCACCAGCAGAGACGCAGTACACTCAAGACGGTCAGAGGCCGCCCAAAGATAGTATTTTTCTGAAATTTGTTTGAAAAAGCCCACTGCCTATATAGACAGTATATATCTTTCACCTTTCCCACTGTCCCTGCCTCACCACTACTGGCCCTATACTATGTAAAATTACTGCAGACTGTTTCCCTCTGGACGGGATGACGGCGGTGATGTAACGGGCAACGCAGAGCCAGGAAAGAATTTTGCGCAAGCCTGCTGTAACACTTAGCTGCGTATTAATTAGGACTACTACCACCAGCAGAGACGCAATACACTCAAGACGGTCACAGGCCGCCCAAAGATAGTATTTTTCCGAAATTTGTTTGAAAAAGCCCACTGCCTATATAGACAGTATATCTCTTTCACCTTTCCCACTGTCCCTGCCTCACCAGTACTGGCCCTATACTCTGTACAATGACTGCAGACTGAGGACGCAATGCTCTGCACGCCCGATATACGAAAAAAAAAAAAATGTGCAACACTGCAAAAAGCAGCCTCAACAGTACTGCACACGGTCAGATGTGGCCCTAAGAAGGACCGTTGGGGTTCTTCAAGCCTAAAATAACACCTAACGCTCTCCCTATAGCAGCAGCAGCATCACCAGCACTTTCCCTGATCTCTGTCGGGGCAGATTTTAATGCTCGGGTGACACCTGATCTCCCCAGCCACTCACTGCAGGGGGGTGGTATAGGGCTTGAACGTCGCAGGGGGAAGTTGTAATGCCTTCCCTGTCTTTCTATTGGCCAGAAAAGCGCGCTAATGTCTCAGAGATGAAAGTGAAAGTAACTCGAACATCGCGTGGTACTCGTCTCGAGTAACGAGCATCTCGAACACCCTAATACTCGAACGAGCATCAAGCTCGGACGAGTACGTTCGCTCAACTCTATTTATAACCTGTTTTATTTTGAGATCCCCCTGTATGGGGTAAATTATACACTGCTAGATTTTGAAAATTTAATAAAATCATTTGTAACTAAAAAATTCCGCCAGTTTCTACAAAAGCCAGCCAGTGGGCAGGAGCGTACACAGTCCTCATGGGGCCCCATAGCGAAACTCAGAATAGGCTGTATGCCAGCATACAGTGATATTTTTTGCATGAGTGTTTCACAGGCTGTCTGTGAGAGGCACAACTGAAAGTCAATGTGAGATTAGTACGGCGTATTACACGTGCAAAAACGTAATACGCAATCGCATACACTCGTGTAAGAGAGCCCTAAGTCAAGACAAACTGAGCATTTTGACTAGTAGCTTCCGTAGTCTGCTGACACCACCAAGAGAATCATAAAGTAAAGAGTAAATACGGCTTCAGCTGCTGGCTTTTCCTTATGGGAATCGCTGATAATGGTGATAGGCTTACTTATTATCGCTGAGAAAAATATTTATATAAAATATAAAACTTGATTAAATCTCTTTAAAATATTGAAATCAAACTCAGCGTTGAGTGCTTTCAATTAATAGACATATGACACACTATTCAAATCAACAGTTTCTAATTTCCTCTTCTATCACCACAGTCGAGTACTGTTTACGCTTAGGAGAGAGAAGGTACTCTATGTTCATGAAAGTCATACTTCCTCTTCCACGTCCTCAGTCATCACCTAAAAACAGCCAATAGATTGGGGAGGGCGAAGGTACTGGAATAAATTCTTATGGACCCAAAGTCTTGACCCAATCCATTTCCACCAAAATCGGTTTCATCAGGGGTCGATATTATCAAATAACTTGGTTGCTGTTTATATTTCTGCCATAACAATGATGTTTTTGGATGAATTTCTTAGTTAGTCCTCCAAAGAATAAAACAACACCACTAACAGACATCCACAGATGGCCAAAAATACCTCTCTATACCAATATTTAGAAATCCATTACTATACTGAATGTGATTGTTCTCCGATCTTGTAGCTCTAATACCTTTTAATGGCTAACAAAACTATGGTGGTGCGAGCCAATCCCCTGATGCCACATTCCTCACAAAACTCCGATCAAGTGATCGTGACGTCAGTGACCCTCTTTCAAAATAGTGTGTCATATGTCTATAAATTGAAGGCACTCAACACTGAGTTGTATTTCAATATTTTAAAGAAATTAAATAAAGTTTTATATTTTATATCAATATTTTTTCTCAATGGCTTTACTTTATGGAGGAACCCTTTAGACCGGTTTCACATCTGCATCGGAATCTCCAGCCGGAGGTTCCATCACAGATCCAGCTCAAAATACCATGCAGAACTTTTTCTTCTGTCCAAAAGCTGAGCAGTTGGCAGAAAAGCAGAAAGACCCCATTATAGTCAAAGGGTCAGTTCAGTGCTGTTTGGTTCTGCCCAGAGACGGAGCCATTCGGCCACAGGGATTCCCCTTTCCTGCTTCCTGAGTTGTTCTTTCAGAAACAGCACCACACCGGTCCACAGGTTAACTATGATATTGCAACTTAGATTTGCAGTATTGATATCCAATCAATAGTGCTAAAGGTACCATTACATGGGGCAACAGTTGGGTGCATAAGCACCCGACAGCCGTCCCACCGACTTTCACAAAGGAGTGATAGTCCTTCAGAGAATTGAGGCGGAGAGGACAGAGATCTCTTCTAGCCACCTACCTCCATTCACTGCAAACAGGTAGTCATTCGTAGATAACTGACTGCCTGTTTATACAGGCTGATAGTCACTTGGTTTTTAGGTGAGCTAAAAGCCAAATGACTTCGAAAGATGAGTGATTTCTTGACTATCCCTCAAATTCACAGTTCCCAGCAATTATTCGGATGATAATGAACCCGTGTAAAGGTACCTTAAGCTGTAATACCAGACACAACCCGTGGATGGGTATGGCGCTATCTCTAAAAGAAAGCAGCCATGCTTATCTACTCTGACACATCCACTATAAAGCCCTTTCCCCTATTAGCCCATCATTGGAGTTCCGTAAAGTTCGCCATCATTGTATGTTTCAGTAGCGGAAAAGTTGAGGCGATGAATCACTTGGTACTCGGATGGGTAAATGTGGGTGTAGCAGGAGAATGATTCATGCCCAAATGTGCAACACAACTGCTAGATCTGGTAAAGGAGAATAATGGTCTGGAGTCATTGTTCACAATTGAACCCTTTTACACGGGAGGACTGTCCAGCACTGAAGCACCCAACAGCCGTCTCAGCAATGTCTACTTATGTGCTTTCACGCGGGAGCCATCATTGCTCAGTGAATGGAGGTGGAGCTGAACAGAGATCATTCCGGCTCGCCGGTCTGCCTTGACAGTAAATAGGCAGCTGACGATATTGCGTTAGACTGTAACAGGAAATTCATTTTAATCCCCTATTGCAACTTAAGCGATCTGAACGTGTCGACAGGGATTAGTTTTATGGTGATGTGTTTTTTCTAGGAAGGAAGAGTTGGGGTGCTTTCACATTTGCCTATAAAATTTTAGCGTGACGCGAGAGTGAGTGAAAACACAGAATTATGAAACCAATGATTTTCAATGGTTTCATTCCCATTTGCAAATTTTTTTTCACTCATCCGATGAGGAGTTTAAAAAAAACGTGGCCTGTCTATCTTTCTGCGTTTTGCTTTTTTTTTCTCGCCCATGTTTCCCTATCAAGCCTCCTTTTTATCACAGCAATGCTATGGAAAGCTTCAGAGGCCGTGATTCGCCGACGATTTACCGCCGGCGAATTCACGGCCGTGGACAGGAGGCCCAATAGTTCCAATATGATTGTCCCTAAGGGTATGTTCATATGTAGCAGATTTGGTGCTGATTTTGACGTGGATCTGCAGCACAATTCATCCCTTCAATTTAAAGGGTGAAATCTGCTTCGGATCCGCATTATAATCCGCACCAAAATCCAAAGAAAAATGCACGATTTTCGCCTGATGTGAGAGTCAGTAAAAAATCACATTATGAATTCACTGATTTACAATGCTTTCCTTCCCATTTGTGATGTTTTCACTTATGGGATGTTGAGTGGAAAAAAACATAGCGGCGTGCCCCATCTTTCAGCGTTTTTTTTTTTTTTTTATCTCCCATTTTTCTCTATGAAGCCTCCTTTTTATCGCAACGCAACAAATTGTGATGCAATTTTAATATTAGTCCTATTGACTGTCGTGTTAAAGAAACGTGCGATTTTAATACGGCAGCAGCAATACGAGATTATTCTAAAAAAAAAGCCTTTAAAAAAATCGTGGCAAAATCGCAATCGCCTGTGTGAAACTAGTCTAAGGGTATGGTCCCATGGTGGATTCTGCTGCGGAATTTACCGCGCTGAATCTGCCTGGAGGAATGCAGCAGAAATTCTTGACTCCTCTTAATGGGCTAAATATAAAGCACACACACTGTGTTACTGTATCATCCTGGCCTGTATAATTACCTTCATACTCTCACTCAAGAAATCCCACTGTACCAAGACCAACATTACCAATAGTAACACTACATAAGGACCAAATAATACCGCCACGTCATGATCACATATTACCACCACATACCAACATACTGCCATTGAATAAAAACCACTACAAAGATCAATATTACCAAAACAACACCATATAAGTAGTAATACCTCCAAACTATGGCTACATAATACCACTATAGTATCACTAAAAATCAGCACAAAGACCAATGTTACCCCTCCCACATACACAAACTGTGACCCTTTACCAGTATATACAAGATCTACACAGGCACTTTACAGACCATATAAATGATTACAGTACCGTTATATCCAGTGATCACAGGTGACATCTCCTCTGACTGCAGTCATTCACTTTCCCTTTTTCTTCATCTGGCCCAGACCATCATGATGACTTCTCCCGATCATAACTTGTCTCTGCAGAATTTGACACACAGACAGCTTTAACTCCTCAATTTTCCAGGGACCTAGCTTTGTTTTACAAAACTTCCACATAATCTCTCCATCTACAATGCCCCAAATACTAGTAATGCCACCTGAGGTGACCCACACAGCAATAGCATTTCCCTTTTTTGTGCTCCCTGTAAACCCCACATAGTAAGTGCTACTTTCGTGTTCCACACACAGTAAAAGAACCCGCACTGAATAATAATGCTCCCCTTATGCCTTCATTCAGTAAAGATACCCCAATAGGCCCCCACTCAATAGTAATACCCCTCAAAGGCACAAACTGAATGATAATAGCCGATATGGGCTCCCACTCAGTAATAACACCCTATATAGGCGCACACTCGGTAATAATGTAGCTCACCAGCCGCAGCTCAGTCATAATGCTCCATACAGGTTTCCACTGAGTAATAATGCCCCATATGGGCCCTCACTCAATAATAATGCCCCATATAGGCCTCCACTCAGTAATAATCCACCTCATAGGTCCCCATTCAGTAATAATGCTCCATATAGGCCCCTGATCAGTAATAATGCTCCGTATAGACTGCCACTTTGTAATAATGACCCATAGAGGCTCTTACTTTGTGATAATTCTCCATGTAGGTCTTCACTCAGTAATAATCCCCCCCCCCCCCCATTCAGTAATAATGCTCCTCACAGGCCCCCACTCAGTAATAACATCCCATACAGGTCCCCACTCAGTGACTGCCCCATATAGGTCCCAGACCCCCGCTCAGCAGTAGTACCCCTCATTTGCCCCAGTCCTTTAACTCAGTATCGCTGCCTTTTGTGTATAGTAAAAAAAAACAACTTATGCTTACCTGCTGTTCTGCTAATCCCGCTCCCAGCCTCTGCAGTCCGTGCCACCCACACAGTTCGCCTACTCATCTTCCAGTAGAGCGATCATACAGTCACTGAGGCCAGTTCCCGGCTGTGGCAATCACATGTGCGTGTCACTTGATCGCTCTACCGGAAGCTCAGCCAGTGAGCAGTGCGAACAGTGTGGACTGCAGAGATTGGGGGAAGCAGCACAGGTGAGTACTTTTTATTTTTTACATTTCACCAAAGATGTCCTCCCCTGCACAAGCCACAGGTCTGACAGATTATCAATAAGGCCTCCTGTCCACGGGTGACATTCCATTGCGTTATCCGCACGCAGGTAAACGCTTTCCATAGGATAACTATGGAAAGCGCAGCCCGATGTACACGAGTATATAAAAATCATGGCATTCTTATAATTAATGATAGGTTCATCGTGGTGACTTTAGCATTATCCTGCAGCGGCTCCTGCTGCAGAAATCCTTGTAGGAAAACGCTACACCCATGGACAGCCAGCCTAAGGGTAATGTAAATGGCTGTGAGACCCCTTGGAGCATGAAGCCTGGGGTGACCATTCCTGTTCTAATCTTAAAGAAAGGCTTTCGGAGGCTACTTGTGAGTACTGACCTCTTCTTCCGCTTGTGTAGAGCTTGTTGACCACTAGATCCCTCTACGACGCAGAAAAGAAGTTTTCCCCTGTTACTAGAGTCTGAGAGGGGGCGCATTTTTGGAATGTGAGAAACTGGATGGTCGTATCGATGAATTGTCTCCACCGGCCATTCTGACCAGACTGTTAGGGGGTGTTGGGACCAGTGGATGTGTGAGGGCACACAGACAAGGTGCAGAACCAACATCGGAGCACTGTCCTCCATAGAGTTAGAAACATATGTCAGCCCTCATCCAACATCAGAGCTATGTAGGGAAATCTTAATATTGGACAAGGGCCGACACTGGATACGAAAGGGTTAACGGTCCGGAAGTCCAAAATTCCAGAGACTGTCTCTATACTGTGGATATGAGCAGATGTTGCTGCAGCTGATGAATAAAAACGAATAATGAAAAATTCCAGGCACAGTTGGAAACTGACCATGTGGCTATGAGGGCACAACAGGAGGTGTCCCCACCAAAGGGCTATGACAAAGTTTCAAGATTCTGTTCCTCTGGAGGACAAGTGGAACAGAGTGCTATTGCTATGGGAGACAAGCGATAGTTGCATTGCTGGGGTTGCATATAAGTGGCCTTATGCATTTCTGGATATCCAGTTTACAGGAAGCCTAGTGCTTCCTGCTCAAGTGTGCTGCTTTCCACAAATCCCATTGCGCTGAAAACATCTGTTGCGGTTTCCGAGGGTAAAAAACGTTGTTAGCAAGTGTAGTGTACAGAAGTCCATGTATGGAAGTTTCTGAATGGTCTATGTAGTCGCGTGCTTATGTGTATTGCCAATGTGTTCCATATGAGTTAATATGATGTGTATTGCGTAGCTGCAGCACTAAATGGGTTACAGTCTGGGTTATGTCTGGAAAAGTATCTAGTTGTTTGTCATGTGACCTTGTTTTATATATGTGGTTGCAAGGTGCATGAGTGAGAGTGGCTGTTGGAGTTTGTCTTAGCTGGTTCTATTCACCTGTCCGTCCTGACAAACTGGCCTGCACCCAGACACCTTTAGTCTGTGTGTAGAGATTATGGAGGAGGCCGAGCGGATAGACTACTGTTGCTGTGAACCCCTTTCTTCCCTGTATGGAGAGCTAGAAGTGTGACAAACTGCAGAAGAAGTGTGGGTTCCCACCGTTCAGTGTAGAGTGTAATTCTACTCCATGAGTGTAAACCGGTAGAGAGTCATCAAGGTGTTCGTGAGAAAGTGTCCGGGACCAGAGAACCACAGATAACGTGGCCTGTGTAAGTTAGTCTGTTCTCCAGTGTTTTCCTCTCTGTCACATCACGTGTTCTCTTGCACTATCTGTCCTGACAGTGGATGTAAGCTTGGACTGTATTAGAGTTGTTACAAGTTGGGTTTCCAGTAAACGGCTTTACCAACCGTTCCCGGTTCTGCCTTTAAAACTTCACCCTGTGTGAAGTTTAATAGCCTGCCTATTGGACATGTCCCTGGTTACCCTCTGGGTGGGAGACGGTAGAGCCAGTGTGATAAGGTCTACATTAATCCCCACTGTCTGCTAGGCTGGGGCCGGCTCCTCAGACACTGCACAGGTAGCTGTCACAAAGGAGCAAAAAGACTTTTATAGGAGGTGCAACAATGTGGATTGATGTACACCTGAGTGTCCTCTGGCCAGGAGACCAGTGACACTGAAGATAAGGACATGTGAGTTGTCGGTGGGTAGAACCCGACAGTCGGTCGCGTTGGTCACCAATCAGGAGGTATCAAGAGTGCTTCTGTATATACTGCTGTTTATTAAGAGGAGACAAGACACTGGTGAGACTGTATTGTTTGATTTTCTAACTGATGGAACTGTACAGCATGCCCTGGTTAAGTGTACAAAGTGAAATGCTGTGTTTGTGTTGGGCAAAGACTTTTCATACTTCTGGCAGTTGCGGGAGGGAGAGGATCGTGTGCAGCCTCCTACAAAGTCAGCTGTTCAGCAGTCTCACCAGCCGAGCCAGAAAGACTTTTCTGAGCAGATGGTGGCTGGAGTTTCACTATCTGATAATGTGAACAGTGTCCAAGGTCCTACAGATAAGTCCAGTGCCACAAGATAAGTCTGCAGGGTGCTGAAACCATCCCAGGGACTGATGACTGGGTGCAGCATGGACTGATAAAAACTGATGGACTCGGTGTTAAAAATGTGTTGCAGGATGTGTCTATTGCTAAAAATGGCGCAGAACAAAAATATGATATGAATGCAAAGTCATGTGATGTGCATGCTATGTTTTCTTTGCAGGATAGTGCCGTGGAATTTGACAATGTGCATTAGCGTTTAAGAAAAACGTATATGGAGGGTGTACTGATAAAAATGTTACATGAAATATTGTCTGATGAAACAGACACAGAATCGTTATGTGATAAGGTTAATGGACTGTCCTTCTCTGCATAAAAAATGCCTTTAATATGTGAAAGTATTCCACAGTCTGCACAGGTGAATGCAGAGTATGAACACACTGGTCCAGAAAGTATGCCCCTAGTGGTAGGATGTAAAAGTAACCAAATGATTGCATGTAGTCCCGAGGGTGAAGGCAAACTAGAGAGAGGTGTTGTCAGTATAGTTTCCTATGAAACTAATGCAGTGGCTAGTAGCAACCAAATGTCCACTACAAATAGGAAAAATACAAAGAAGATAAATAAGACTGTTTCACTGAAGACAGAAGATGGAGTCAGTGAAGACCCCAAAATGGAAAAGAAGGTGAACAGCTGCGCAGAGTTCAAGAGGAGCTTAGACAGATTCTTTCTAACAAGGATATTTTTTTAAAGGCGAAAATGATTGCAGAAGAAGCATGTCAATCCGCAAATGAAAGATGTCAGGGGCAGTTGAAAAAAGAAGCTGACAGCTTGCATCTGATGGCAGGAAAGGCCAAGAGACAGGACGGAGCCTGAATGCAAAACTGGCTGCTATCAATGAGATCACCCAGTAAAAGAGAGAAGCTTGTCTTTCCCATGTGCTATTATTGGAAGAGCAAACAGCTCAGTGCAAGCAAGACATTGAAGAATTACATGCAACCCTTGCAAGAGTAGTGGAAGAGTCTGCACAAAAGAATGTGGCTCTGAAGAATATTCATGGACTTGAATCACAGATAGGTGAACAACAGGAAGACCTGGAATTGGTGAGAGCAGCTCGCAGCCAGCAATAAAAACCCAAGGGATTTGGAAGAAGTACATAAAGTTCAAATCCAGTAGCTTAGACAGAAACAAGCTGTGGAGGACCTGTCCAAGCACCTAGAGCAATGTACAAAGGTAAAAGGAAACTTGGGAAACGCCAAACTGTATCACCTTTTATCATTGGTCAAGAGTGTATCTGAACACTAGAAAAAGGGTGGAATCTCAACTTCAAGATCCACAGGAACTGTTGTAGGAATAACTAGTCAGAAGCTTGGCTTTAGTACAAAACTGAAACAGAAGAGAGATGAGTTGCTCCAAAAGAAAGCCCAGATGGACGAGGCTCTTAAGCCAGGCTCACATGAACGGGTCAGATTCTGCTTACGGATATCCGCAGCGGAAGATTTGCAAGTGATCACAGAAACAAATAACAAATGGTCATGTATGCATGCAGTTTTCCACGTGGATGTATGCGGATGGACCATGTATTGTCTGCACAGAAGAAAGATTGCAAGCAGGGAATGACATCAGAAAGTAGTCTAACATCGCATAGGCGACTTTTGTGAGATTCTCTCTTTCCCCAAAATTTGCGTCTGGTCTACTAGCAAGTTGCAAGCAAATCCACGTCTTAATTGCACATGCACTGTGGATCGCATGCATCTATAGAGATCAATGGAGCCCATATGTGCCTAATCCGTAATAACACATAGCATGCTACGAATTTTCTTCCGCTCGAAGAATACGCAATTCCTATCCACACGTCTGAGCGAACTGGTAAAAGTCCATGCCTTTTAATGCCCATGTATTACCAAGTACTGTCCAGGATGGTGATTGTGAAGTCTGCAATTCAAATCCGGTCGTGCGAGACCGTCTTTAGAGAAAACTGCAACATGTGATTGTTCTTGAAAATGCAAGACTTGATTAGCGCCAAGAAGGATGCTGAAGAGAAAATTCTGGAACTAGAGAAGTCAAAGAATGTGTTCCAACAGTTAGTAGAAGAAATCAAGAACCAGCTGGAAAAACTTAGATGAGTTACAAGCAACGAGGTATGCCAAGTTGCTTAGAAGGAAACTATGTGCGAACATTCTGTGAAAACTGAAAAGGTCTTGAAGGAAGAACTTGCCTCTCCAAACAATAGTAAAAGAAGCTGTCCAGGAACTGCAGGAGGTGCAGGAGCAGCTGAAGGGCTGCCAAGGAGAGCTGGACATCACAACAGCATCCAAAGATGAGATGAGGAGTCGGACTAAAAAAGGTGAGAAGAAATTGCACTAGGGCAGATGAGAGATGCCATTTTACAAGCTGAATACTACAAGCTGCTAATAGACCAAGCCAGGTGTTTGAGGCAGAAAGGGCTGGAAGAAATACACCAAAAAGACAAGTTCAGCCAAAAGGAAAAGGAGTTAGTCAAAATGAGAGAGATGGAGGAGAAGTATATCGGATAACTGCTAGGAAAGGAAAATCTCTTAGACTCTTCTCTCTTGCATCGCTTTCAACTATCTGCAGAACTGGAAGCCTTAAAACAGAAAAAATATTATAGAGAAGGAAATGGAAGTAAAGCAGTTGGAAGACTCATGGGCTCTAGGATGTTCCAAGTCTGCAAACATTGGAGAAGAACTTAAGGACCTTAAGAAACAGAATTAAGTGCTGAGTGTTCAGATACAAAAGTGCATTGCACAAATCTAAGCCCAGGATTTAGCACCAGTTGTTGTTGAGCAACTGTAGCAAACTATTAAAGAGAAAGAGATAAGGAAGTTGAAGGATGCTGTTGTTGCTCTTGAAAAAGCCAGTTTTGCAGACAGCGGAAAGGAACTAAAGACACTACAGAGAGAGAACCTATCACTGAAGGCTTAGCTGAATAAGGTTCAGAGGCTAGAGAGGTTGAGGTCTATGTTCCGATGGCAATTAAAGGGCTTAAAAGCCCAGTTGAGGATGGTGAAAGGTGAGATAGTGGAGATAACCCATGAAAAGATAAAAGCAGCAGGTGGAGCATGGCAATGGGCCCAAAATGCTGACACACAGAATAATACCCCAAAGTTGGAGCTTTGCCCCCGAAGGGTTAGATCTGGTGAAAAGACCTATGGTCTTTGTTTGGATGGGAGGGGTAGAATATGTAGTAGGGTAGTAACACAAATGGCCAGTAGGAGGCTGGAGAGCAGGCTTTACTGAGAAATATTTGGCAGAGACAGGGTTAAGTCTGTTGATTATTCAGGGAACACCTGTGTGGGTGTGGCAAGACATGAGAAAAGCTCCTGTCTTGCTGAGTTCAGTGTCCTTGAGAGGTTCCGTAGAGACCCAGTATTGGTCTGGTATAGAACTCCCACTACTATGTGGAAGAGCCACGAGTCTAACAGGGGTGGTCAGCCCCTACACTGACACTCTGGATGGGTATAAATGGATGGCCCTTTTTTATGATAATGGAATTAGGCCAGTGTAATAGGATTGCATTTCCTATGTGAGTTAGTAGCTAGACAGCTAAGAATTGTGTTGCTCAATGCTTAACAGTGTGAAGACTGTGTATCTGAGTTCTGGTAATGTCCCACAATAAAGGACAGATTTGCCATGAGCTAACAACCCTCAAGTTATCAATATACATATAGTGGCAAGGCACTACACAGAATGGCCTGCAAAGAAGGCCTATAAAACAGGCATTTTGCCTGCTAGCCAGAGAGTTTGAGCCTCTGGGAGAGGTCCAGTTGAGACTATGTTAATATGGCTAAATACCACGAGTCTGACAGGGTAAGGACGCCCCCTAGACTGGCACCCTGGTTGGGTAGGATATTTGCTGGACTAGATGCTATGTGTTTAAGGCACTAGGCCTGTGATAGCTAATAATTAACCAGTGTTATTTAGCGGCCAGGCAGCCAGGGATATTGATCATAAATGTGTGTACTGTGATTATTACAACAGTGCAAAGTTTGTTACTTTTGCTTTCTGTTATGTTACCAAAATAAAGGGACTTCCTAAATTTGAGAACAAATTCTGGCCTGGACGGGGGTTACTAAAGTGTACTCTTTATAAAAAAAATCCGGCACCAAGAAGAAGCTGTTGTTTTGCTGCTTACATGTCAAGCAGATATACTAATGATTAGAGTTGTGGTGTGACTAGATAAATGGTCTTGTCACCGGAGGCCATAAAAGTGGTTCCACCCTTGGCCTATAAAAAGACTTTCAGAGGCTACTTGTGCGTAGTGGACCTATTTTTCCACTTGTGTAGAGCTTGTTGACCACTAGACGCCTCTACAATGCAGAGAAATTATTTCACCCAGCTAAAAGAATTTAAGAAGGGCACATTATTGGGATGTGAGAAGCTGAATGGTCATATCAATGAATTACTGGCCACCTGGGTTGTTTTGACCAGACTGTTAGGGGGTATTAATACCAGTGTATGTGTGAGGGCGAACGGGTTCAGGGCGCCCTCGAGAGACCACCAATAAAGAGTATCGTCCAACAAGCATGAGCAGCTCTAACTGTTTTGTTGTCTGCCATCCAGAGACCGGTAGCACCATTATTGCACCCCTGTGTCTATCTGAGCCATTTCCAGGTGCTTGGCTGAAGGACATTTGGTCTGACAGCACCCATTGTGTACTGCCTTTGACATCCACTTACTGTCGCCTCTGTTTGCAGTGGTGTCATGAATGATGAAACTGGACACTACACATTAAAACCAGGTTATGTTCAGTGATGAATTCCAGGTTTAGTTTGGGCACTGATGATTGCCCTGATTATGTCTGGAGACCTAGGGGTGAGCGCATCAATCCTGCCTTTGCTGTTTAGCGGCACACTGTCCCCACTGCTAGTGTGATGGTCTAGTGGTATGAGGGACAATGACAGGTCAGCGATATGTTCAGGACATCCTGCAGCCTCTCATAGAGGCTTTCAAGAGGCATTTCCAAGCAGGATAATGCTTAGCCACACATACAAGAGGGTCACAGGAATGTTCCCACAACATTTTCACATTTCCGTGGCTGCCCAATAGCCAGATTTATCACCAATAGAATATGTATGAGACCATTTGAGATGCCATATTTAGCAGCCTACGAATTCTAGAGGCTCAGTTACAGCAAATGACGAGCAATATACTGCAGGATACAATGCAGAACCTGTATGTCTCCATGCCCGCCTGTATCACATCTTACATCCAAGCTAGAGGACCCAACAGGGTACTAAAGCCTCCATGGCCACCCATATCACATCTTGCATACAAGGTAGAGATGGCCAAACAGGCTACTAGAGTCTTTATTGCCAACTGTATCACATCTTGTATCCAAGCTAGAGACGGCCCAACAGGATACTAGAGCCTCCATGACCGCCTGTGTCAGATCTTGTATCTACACTAGAAGTGGTACAACAGGGTACTAGAGCCTCCATGCCCACCTGTATCACATCTTGTAACCAAGCTAGAGGCGGTACAACAGGGTACTAGAGCTTTCATGCCTGCCTGTATCACATCTTGTATCCAAGCTAGAGGTGGACCAACAGGGTACTAGAGCCTCCATGGCTGCCTGCATCCCATCTTGCATCCAAGCTAGAGACGGTACAACAGGGTACTAGAGCCTCTATGCCCGCATGTATCACATTTTACATCCAAGCTAGAGGTGGTACAACAGGGTACTAGAGCCTCCATGACCGCCTGTATCACATCTTGTATCCAAACTAGAGGCAGTACAACAGGGTACTAGAGCCTCCATGCCCATCTGTATCACATCTTGTATCCAAGCTAGAGAAGGTAAAACAGGGTACTAGAGCCTCCCATGCCCACCCGTATCACATCTTGTATCCAAGCTAGAGGCAGTACAACAGGGTACTAGAGCCTCAATGCCTGCCCGTATCACATCTTGTGTCCAAGGCAGTACAACAGTGTACTAGAGCCTGCATGCCTGCCCTTATCACATCTTGTATCCAAGCTAGAGGCGGTACAACGGGGTACCAACGCCTCCCTTCAAGTGTTCAGTTCTCTATTCTTTTGCCCTGATATCGTAATCACTTACTTATATCAATGTTTTAATCATACAAAGTTTCAGTCAATTCTGACAACTCTATTCAGGTGCTTTTTTTGTGTTTTTGTCTATGTGCATAAAATATAGAATATATTGTTAAGCTGTTCGTTATAGGGTGTTGTTATATTGACACTGTATGATAGCATTAAACTAGAGCTTTATATCACTAATATATGGGTACTGTAAGCAACATTTTTTTATGCCACTGCGTGCTACTGTTATATGGCCATGACATATTGATGCTGTAAGGGGGTAATATTAACCCCTTTATATCTCTACAATGTGAAGTGGCCATACGATTTAATACGACTTTTAGTAGTATTATTTGACTACTATATTACAGCATTATTTTTCATTATATACTTTCTATATACGGTTTTATGGAGCCATAAAATAATACTCACAATTATAATGGGACCTTGTTGTGCCTCTGTATGTCATGAGAAAAGATAGAGCCTGGCTTCAAGTTGATATTAAGGAGATAATATGAATTCCTATGGCTAATCACATGGCTGTATATTTTTATGACCATTTTTTCTAAAACACAGCACGATCTATTTTTTGCGTATTTACCTTATTTTCTACTGGCAAAATACAAATCAGTATTTGTCCAATAGAAGATAATAAAAATATATATTAAAAAACCACTGAAATGAAGACCAATACGTCTGCTTCCGTAGGCTTCCATTCATTTCAGGCATTCTGTGCCGGAGGGAAAAGCGTGGCGGTCTGCACTTTGCTTTCCAGCACAGAATGCCGGAAATTAACAGAAAACAGCCAAAACAAAGACCTATTTGTTTCAGTTCCAGCACTTCTCGATAATGGCCAAGATAGATCCCAGCCATCGGTGGTGTTTCCAGGTTTTTAAAGGGACGGAGTAAAAAATGAAATCTGATTGGAGCCTAATAAATGTTTCAACTCTTTAAATGGAATCTGTCATCAACTTTTAGCCTATAGGCTAATGCCTTGAGTAGCTCGGGGGAATGACGAGGGAGGCAAGTATAAGACATCCCTTGACTCAGCGGGCCGTCAACTTTCAACGCATAAATTTAGCTTATAGGGCAAAAAGAAGGTGATGGTTTTACTACATGGCATTTTTTTGTACACTATATGATTCTGTCTTTTCTTCTTCTCTTTGAGTTAAACCTACAAATAAGTTGCCTATTATCACAATATATTTGCAGCCAATCAAAAAAACCAAAAACCAAATCTACATCATGACATTCTCCGATCTCCATATCAATAATATATAATGGTAATAAACTTTAATAAATTCTTAGGTCTCCCTCACACAGACGTTTTTAACAGTGATTAGCGGGATTTATCTCATTCTAACACTTTCAGCGCCACGATTTTTGAGCAGTGTCTGTTCTATTTTTGAGCGCTTATCGCTCCTCATTAGAGATGAGCGCGCCTACTCGCTAAGGCAAACTACTCGAGCGAGTAGTGCCTTATGCGAGTACCTGCCCGCTCGTCTCTAAAGATTCGGGTGCCGGCGGGGGGCGGGGAGAGCGGGGAGGAACGGGGGGGAGATCTCTCTCTCACTCTCTCCACTCCGCTCCTCCCTGCTGACTCCTGCAACTCACCGCTCTCCCCCGCCGGCACCCAATTATTTAGAGACAAGCGGGCAGGTACTCGCATAAGGCACTACTCGCTCGAGTAGTTTGCCTTAGCGACTACACTCGCTCATCTCTACTCCTCATCAATGCGTTTAGCGCTTCTCATCGATGCGGCTGAAAACTAAAGTAAAATGCGGCAACGCCTGTGTGAAAGAGGCCTTGGAAGCATTGAAATCATTAAAGAATGGAGTGTACATAAATAAATAGCAAAAAACACCCAGTAAGTATTTCCAAAAAACAAACAAACTAAAAGTGTACAAACTATCGGAAGCTTTATTCCATGTATAAAGTGCTTTGTGCCGTACCGGAAGCAGAGCTCAGTGCGGGGTGTTCATTGTGTAAATACAAAATCACATATGCAATAAATGGATACAATGTAGCAATACCGACCACAGTGGCAATCGTTTCACAATCCCTTTCCCTGGGGAATTCACATAAGGTGTCACGTCAATCAGTTTAACTCATTATGGACCAAGTGCCATAAATGTATGGCGCTTAATCCTGGGTTTTAATCCCGCACTATAGTAAAGTATAATAAAAGGATCTGGGCAGGTCAGGTGGTCGGCTGAGACAGCTGGGGACCCGGAGGGGAAGACAGAAGTGGTTTATAACCACTTCTGCAGGCTACATAGTGCTTAATGAACACTATGTAGGGAATACAGGAAGCAGCAATCATGTGATCACCGGCATGACAGAGCTGCATGGTCATAGCAGACCCCAGAACAGCTCTGCTAGTGACTATTGTAACACTATGGGATCTTTTCCTCTGTAACTGGGGTTCCTATGGATGCCCCAATTACAGTGGAAAAGTATAAAATAAGAAAAAAGAATGACAGTGTGGATGTCCCCACGGGTCTTATAGGATGTCATAGGGAACACAGATATTTAAAAAAATATTTGCAAAAAAGGTACATTTCCAGAATAAAATACGCATTTTAAAAAATATATAAATTAACCCGCTGCCAGCACAAACCTAAACTGTCGCCATATGCGCCCTGTAAATTATAAACTACATAAATTATACATCCGAAATAAAATGGTCAACCTACTCCTTTACATTATTTTACCACAAATGTAATCATTTAAAAATTATTAAAACTCTAAATAAAAAAAAAAATTTCTGTTACCCATAATAAATAAATAAAAATTAAGTGCAAAATGTTTTTTAAAATATCCATGTTCGTTATATAAAAAAAATAATTTTGACAACCTAAGAAAAACAATTAGGGCCATAATAGCACCACATGCGAAAAATTGTTAAAAAGTGTCTTTAGGTCCAAAACGCTCTGGTCTTTAAGGGGTAAACAAAACACAGCTGTAGATACCCCCAATAAAAAAGAACCTGTCACGGGATAGGATCAGCAGGGCTGGCTGCATGGCTCATCAGCTGTAGTCCCACCAACACTATCCATGTCTTTTTCCATATTCGCCTCCCTTTGACTGGACTAAATCTTATTAGGTCCGATTCCCAGCTTTCTCAATGTGTCAACTGGGTGGACACTATTGCAAACTTTCAATGAGTGGCATCAGACTCGATTGAGAGTTCAACATCACCCATTGAGAGTGAGCAATCACCTGTGCAGCCAGCCCTACTGATTTCTCTTCTGGTAAGTTGTCTTTAGGTTTAAATCAAACTTTGATGAAAATAAGGTGAGCCTTTGTGAAAAAAGAAAAACTGCTTTCTATTGCCCTAGGCGGGTATGGTGACATACATGTTCAATGGTCATCAGCTACATCAATCACATGATCAGCATTCTGAGAAAACTACTAATGTTACATGGGCAGATATAGCACCTATGCATTCGGTTTGGCTGTACAGGGCCCTAAGGGGATGGGGGCCTACCGTGCACTGATTTAATGAAGGACCAATCCCAGCTCTTTAAATTCAAAGACTAAGCCTAGGGCCATGCTGCTGCGGTGCATTGAAGCTTTTGCTTTTGAATCTGATACTACTGGGGAAGAACAGCTAAGTTCCCCCTCCCGCCTTACCTGCGTCCGCCACTGGAATCTGGTGAGAATCCATTTCTCTGCTGTCCTTGTTGGCTTCCGCCCATAAACTCCATAGACTGTAATAACTGGGTGAGTCAGACCAATTACTCAGTCAACCTGTGCGGCATGTAATTCTTTAGCTATGAGCTGTCACAGAAGGTGTTTCAATGTGATGGCAACAGCCTCTCCCCTAATGCCCCTTATGTTTGAAAACTCTGTTGAAAGTTTTGGATGGAGGATTAGAGTGCTTTAAAAGAGTATGTTTGATGTAGCACATCAGGGGACTTAAATTCACATTGTGTTCTGCACCCCGTTTATGGTGCCTGAGGGGCCTGTCCACAATGGCGAAAATGGCCTCTACATGGAAACCTTGGTGACTTTCCACTAATGACAGAGTTCTATCTGAATATCATTTTTGGCATTTTAGACAGGACCCCCGAACTGACACCATAGATGGGGTGCAGAACGCAATGGGAATGAAGACTAATAATTCACTGATGTGCCCCATCAAGCATAGTGTTTGGAAGAATTCCAATCATAGGGGCACTATACATATGTGGGTAGTTTTAATCCCAATGTTATGTGGTGGTATTATGTGGTCACGGTTTGGCGGTATTATTTGGCCATCAGATAGTATTATTATTGGTAATGTTTGATCTTTGAAGTGTTCTTTATTCAGTAACAGTATGGTGGTATTCCATCACTATATGGTGGTGATCTGGCTTGTTCCAGCATCAAAGAATAGCTGAGATTGGTGATGTATGGAAGGAACGTTGCATAGCTCCTTCCCTGCCTCTGGTCTTATATTATCCCCCTCCTCTTCTTACTTCTCCCACGGGTAGAAAAATGTGTTGGAGAAGATGCCCTCTTTTCTCGCCCAAAGCCATCCTCCCTACAGTGTTGAGCAATGGCGGACTGACTGGACAGATGGGAGATTGGTATTCCCTCCTCCTATGCCAAAATGTCAGTGTCCACGAGGTCCTGTAGCATCTGTTCCAGCAGACAAACAAGGATGGTCATACCGATCAGTGCATCATCTCAACTGACCATTTTGGTCACTTTCTTAAATCAGGCTAAAATGGCACACGCATCTTTGATCTGCAGCCACTTCGCAAGTGTCAAGTCACCAACCTCCATACAGTGTCTGCTAATGGTATACACCATCTGGTGCTCTGTGATCGCTCTCTACTCCAACATATACCGGTAGTAACGTAGTAACATAGTTCGTTAGGCAAATGAAGACAATGTCCATCTAGTCCAGCCTGTTTTATCCTCCTGTGTTGTTGATCCAGAGAAAGGCAAGAAAAACCCAAGTGCAGAAGCCAATTAGCCCTTTTGGGGGAAAAATTCCTTCCTGACTCCCTAATGGCAATCAGACTAATCCCTGGATCAACCCCTAATAGTTCCTACCTGCCTGTATACCCGGATTAACAATTAACCTTAGATTTATATCCTATAATGTCCTTCTGCTCCAGAAAGACATTTAGTCCCCTTTTAAACTCCTCTATGGATTTTGCCATCACCACATCCTCAGGCAGAGAGTTCCACAGTCTCACTGCTCTTACAGTAAAGAACTTGTTGGTGATAAAACCTGCATTCCTCTAGACGTAGCGGATGCCCTCTCGTTACAGTCGCAGTCCTGGGTATAAACAGATCATGGGAGAGGTCCTTGTATCGTCCCCTCATGTATTTATATATAGTAATTTGATCGCCCCTTAGCCGTCTTTTTTCTAGACTAAATAATCCTTTCTAGAGTAAATAATCCAATATGCAGCATGAAATTCCACCATGTGGGCACATCATAGATGAGACGGCTGAGTGGTAGCTCGAAGTGTCTCTGCACCTCTGCCAAATGTGAGGCGGCTGGGTGTGATTGCCAAAACTGCAAGCACAGTTTCCTGGCCTTTCCCAGCACTTGATGTAAACTTGGGTAATCGTTTAGGAAGTGCTACACTAGCAGGTCCATCACATGGGCCAGGCAAGTATGTGTTATGTCTGCTAGGTGCACCTCACTGCAACATGCATGCAGGAGTGGTATCACGTTCAAACTGGATGTGCTGGCTGGAATAAAAAAGGGATAGTGAACTGCATTTTGGGAACTGGACTCAGACAGTCATAACCTAGAATTGAGAAATGACCAACACACTCACGAAGTATCCCCGCACGCATAAGTAGATGGTATTGCTATGAAAGTGTGAGGTATTGGTTTATGAATTGGCCAAGTCACTTAAGCCCAGCCACTTCAAGGCTCCCCGTTGTCTCGCGGGTCCCTACTCTAATGAGACTACATCCACTAGAACTCTGCCTGCAAGCAGGGTGATCGGCCCAATAAGGGCGGCCCCCGCACTGGAACCTAGAGCCACATTATCTTAGAGATGACAAATAAACCAGAAGGACAAGACACAGTTCACACTAACACTCTAAGACTAGCATGCAAGACAGAACACACACAGAACAGGACAGTCCTCACCTAATGTTTGGCCACTTGCGCAAACACCTGGACAAGACACTGTTCACACACATAACACATACAACAAGCATGCAGGAAACCAAACCATAGAGTGAAGGGATATAAGCTTCCTCTTGCAGAGGGATTGGTGTATATATATGCAGCAGACCTGTGGGAATTGGCTGGCAGGAGGAACTCCACACCCAGCCAGCTTAATTATCCCACACCTGTGAAGGTGTGCTCCTGGAACCCTGTAGAACAACAGATTCCAGCAGCACAACCTGACAGTATGTGTTTGAGATTGCCAAGGCGAAGGGCATTATGGCATGTACCACATGCGCTGATGTGTGGGGGCCAGATTTTGTCACATACAAATATATGTACTGATGTGAAAGGTGTTGAAAGATGGTAGGAACAGGTGGAGGAAGAGGCTGAGGAGGGAGGGTAAGAAGAGAGACAGACAAGGAAGAATGTCCCACAATTCCTGGGGGTGCCATGAAATGTGGACCACCACTTTCGGTTTCATGCCCCACCTGCTGGATGTTGTCCCAGCATGGAGCATCATGTTGCAGAAGGTGTCTGTATCTACTAGCCTGAAGGGTAACATTTCCCTGCTCTGAGCCCTGCAGCCCGGTCATCAATTGTAGAGGAGAGGCCGGAAGTAGGCATGCTACTGCCCCTACACAAAACTGCCTCCTTGTGCTCAGAGGCTACTGCATGGACAGGGAGGGAGATGGAGGAAGAGGCAGCTGAAGACGGAGCAGGATGAGGCTGACTGTTTGCCCTCTGACTCAGGTGGGCTCTCCAAAGCAGCAGGTAGTGGGAGTTCATGTGACTGTTCATACACATTATATTGGGGTTGTTTAGAGAACTACAATATTCTGCATGACAAAACAGTTTGTCTGTCTGCCTTGCTGCTATATGAGGTGACAGCAGCAGAAATATACCCTCTTCCAATGTACAGACCACATTTCATATAGGCATATAAACATAATGCAGCTTCTTTCTCTGCTCCCTCTAAGAGAACCCAGTTTAGGTTCCCTGTTGGTAAACAAGCTTACACACCAGCAGGAAGAATATCTGTCCCTAACAACAGACCATGTTATAAGGTATATAAATGTGATGCAGCCTCTCTATTCTGTGCTCAACTGACCTAGCCTATGTTATATATGGCTAGGTCATGTGATGCAGGCGTCTAATGAAAGTACTGCTCATATGCAAGGTGGAGAACACATTTGGTGACATCATCAGGGTGTCCTGACTGCTGATTGGCTGCACGCTGACCCCTACAGTAGTGGGTTCGGATTTACCTAATTCAAGTATGCAAAAATCGCGCAGCCGATCAAAACAAGCAACACTAGTGATGCTATTATTTCATTACTATGTGGCGGTAATATGTAATATGATGTTGTAGCATTATTTAGCAATTTAATAATAATATTGGTAATGTTAGACTTGGTATACTAGGTTTGTTCAGAGGTAGAATAGAGGTAATACGGTAATAGTGATAATATTTGTATAGGGTAATATATCAGTGCTTAGCTGTTTATTACACTATTCCTAAGCCTGTAAGGGTAAGGGCATATTTAGTGGCCTATTTTTTTGTTTTTCAAGCAAGACTCAGCAGGAAAGTCTGTCCCTACTTTTTGATGAGGTGGTAAATGTTCCTGCTGAGGTAGAAGGTGCACCCATTCAGAGTCTTGCCATGGAGCTGAACCTTTTTTAATTATCTCGATCAGTAATTTTTTTTCTTTGGAGGGGGGGCAAGCACATACCTTGTGTACTATGACCCTGAGAACAGCGTGTCGGGCCTTTTTAACTATTAATGCAGTAGTATTGGGGCATTGGCTGAAAATATACGTTTGTAATATATAAGAGAAATAAAAACGTGTGTATACAGAGTTCCTAGCTGGAAATGATGGCATGCTCCTTCAGATACCAAACTATTGGGTTATTTTCTCCTAGAGGTGTAACTTGAAGTTGCTGGGCCCCAATGCAAAATCAGTAAAAGGGCTCCCAACTATGATGCTTCATTCATAGTACTGGTCTGAGGAAGAGACATCTTATGGGCCTCCCTAAGGCTACAGAGCGCTGGTGGGACTGCATCCTCTGCAACTACTATAGTTACGCCCCTCCCTAGTGGCATATCTCCTCAGCATGGTGCTATATGACAATATCTGTTATAGGTAGCGGAAGGGACTTGGTCTGCCTCAGGAAAGGCTAGCTGCACATGGCTTGGCACTATGAACGAGGCCTTCATAAATTTGCTCACCCTGATTTGTTTTCAGTACTTATATTAAGTCCTACAACTTTCAGACGTTGTCACAATGTAACAATTTCCTAGTCCTATTTTCTGATCTCTCTTTCCGCTAGAACTTTTTAAAATCTGATATAACGAATTGAGTGTCGGGTCTTTTGTTAGCATCATTTATTTTGCTGTGTTATGCTAAATGCTTCCTGGAATACTTAAGTGACCATTCCGGGAAGCAACTTCTCATTTTTTCATCTTGTAATCTTGCCATCTTGTAACACTACAGACACCACAAATGTGGCCGACACTTGCTGAAGTTACACCGAGGCCTAGAAATAGTCCGACCTCCCCGTTCGTTCTCATCAACATAAAGTGTCTCAAATCCTGGAAACTTTATGCAAACAGCAGCCAACGCTTTTATCCTTGTGCAACGCCACTTTACAGAACATAGGTCTTAACCCCTTAGTGCCAGGAGGGGCAAATACTCCGACTGTACCTTGCAAATGTTTTACAATCCACGTCTAAGCATCCTGACAGACACAAGAAAACCCCAAAACAACCTGTTTGCGATAAAAAATAATCACTTTTTTAAATTCTCATTGGTGGCTCTTACCTCCCCTACAGCAGAACTTTTTCCTCCTGCTAGCTTTCAGTTTTTATTCCCCTCGCCTGCTATGGTTTCAGGAATACTCGATGCGATGGTTCATCTCTTTAGTCCAAGTCCGTTGACATCCAAAAGTAGATAAAAAGCAAAACCCTCATGGATAAAGTAAGAGTAAAAACGTAAGACAATTCCTGTATTCCTCTCAGTGTCAAAATCTTTCTGCTGTCTGCTACGTATTTTTCTAGTTTTCACTTCCTGATTTAAGTACATTGGCAGGCAGCCTGTCTTTTTTTTCTGCTTTGGCCCTGCCCTTAAAGTTGCACAAATTTCCTCTGTGTACTTTGATACTTGGAAATGACTTCGATTCCACTTTGTTGTCTCTGTAATACTGGTTAGGCAGGAATTAAAATTCTGCTAATTAATTTTTCCTGCAGGTTGCAAGACGAATGAGTCTGCATAGTGTTTTGCGTCTACTTTGTTATGGTGTGTGTGACTTGTTGTTGGACCACAGCCGTGTAAGGGCTCATTCACAGGGGCGTATGTCGCTTGCCTATTAAGCATGTACTTTTAAGGCAAAAACATATAGGTGCATGCGCCAATGGGGTCGCCACTACGGAGCGTATTAGCACATGAACCAGGGTTTTTTTTTTTTTTAGATTATTCAAACTCTCTGCTATTGCATACAAGCTTGGCAGAAAAAAGCGTGAAGATAGGGCAGGACCTAATAGTTATAACACGTGAGAATCCCGTGTGATATGGGAGTGTATGGTGGTGTGCATTGCTTAGCTGCAGCACTGAAAGGGTTAAGTGTCTGGTTTGTGGATGACTGTCTGGTTTTTTATCTTTTTGTCACATGATGATGCTAGATATGTGTTTGCAAGCTGTGAGAGAGGAGAGTCCGTTCTGAGTTCTGTCGAGTTCGGTCAGAGGAGTGCAAGGTACCTTCAACCCACAGACACAGACTCGTGGAGGCCAAAAGGATGGCCTAGTGAATGTTGGGAACTACTCCCCAGAAGTTCTGCAGCGTGTTTCCATCTGTGAATGTGAACCGGTGGAGATTAAGAGAGTGAGAGAAGTGTGGTACCGGGCCAGGACCTACAGATAACTGTGGCTGTGATTTCTCCTGATATCCCGTGAGTTCTCCCTGTCACATCACTTGTCAAGAAGCTGCTGAACTGTTCTGTTCTGGAAGTTTAGTAAAATGACCAGTCGCCCATCCATTTCCGGAGGCTGTGTGTTACCATGCAGCGGTTGCTGGTCCTCCCAGGGCGGCAGTGTGCAGGGTCCCGAAGTCGGGGCGCATCCCCCCGGCTTGTTGTCCGGCTGCCAGGGGCGCGGGTGCCTGGCCGGTGTGGGCGGCGTGGTGCTGGTGGCGCGCAGGGCTATGCGCGCGCGCACCTGTGAGTGCAGCTGCCGTGCATGAGCTCCCTTTTGTTGTGTTCTGTTGGGAGTTGGCTGTCTCCCTCCGCCCCTGGGCAGAGACTTTTGTTTAACGCCTTCCCACTCCTTGACGTACAGGTACGTCATTGTAGGCGAGTACTTTGTACATTGTATAAGCGATAAGGCATGGCAGAGCAGTAGCTCTGCCATGCCTTATCACAGCAGTCATAGGCACAGTGCTGCAAGTCCCTCAGAGGGACTTAAATAGTGTAAAAAAAAGAAAATTAAAATGTAAAAAAATGAAAAATGTAAAAAAAGAATGTAAAAAAAACCCCCTTTTTTATGCTTTTTCAAATATTAGCATAAAAAAAATTAAAACCCCACATATTGGCTATGGACGCGTCCATAACGACGTGTACAAAAAGTTGAACATGCTTTTTATTTTGTACGACAAAAAGGTTTAAAAAAACGCTAAAAAACAGAGGCAAAATGCTAATTTTTAGCATTTTGCCTCACAAAAAATGCAATAAAATTGATCAAAAAAGCCATACATTCCCCAATATGGTACCAATAAAAACTACAGCTCGTCTCGTAAAAAATAAGCCCTTATACAGCTCCATACATAGAAAAATAAAAAAGTTACAGGACTTTGAATGCAGCTATAGAGAAAAAAAAAACATTTAAAAAAAAAAAGGCTTTTTATTGCAAAAAAGTGTAAAAAATAGAGATGAGCAAGCACCAAAATGCTCGGGTGCTCGTGACTCAGGACGAAAATTTCGCGATGTTCGAGGGTTCGTTTCGAATAACGAACCCCATTGAAGTCAATGGGCGACCCGAGCATTTTTGTATATCGCCGATGCTCTCTAAGGTTTCCATTTGTGAAAATCTGGGCAATTCAAGAAAGTGATGGGAACGACACAGAAACGGATAGGGCAGGCGAGGGGCTACATGTTGGGCTGCATCTCAAGTTCACAGGTCCCACTATTAAGCCACAATAGCGGCAAGAGTGGACCCCCCCTCCCAACAATTTTTACTTCTGAAAAGCCCTCATTAGCAATGCATACCTTAGCTAAGCACCACACTACCTCCAAAAAAGCACAATCACTGCCTGCGTGACACGGCGCTGCCACTTCTCCTCGGTTACATGCTGCCCAACCCCCCCCCCACACACACACACACACACACGACCCAGTGTCCACAGCACACACCAAAGTGTCCCTGCGCAGCCTTCAGCTGCACTCATGCCACACCACCCTCATGTCTATTTATAAGTGTGTCTGCCATGAGGAGGAACCGCAGGCACACACTGCAGAGGGTTGGCACGGCTAGGCAGCGACCCTCTTTAAAAGGGGCGGGGCGATAGCCCACAATGCTGTACAGGAGCAATGGGAAATCCAATCCTGTGCCACCTCCATCAGGAGCTGCACACGTGGGCATAGCAATGGGGAACCTATGTGCCACACACTATTCATTCTGTCAAGGTGTCTGCATGCCCCAGTCAGACCACGTTTTTTTATAAATAGTCGCAGGCAGGTACAACTCCGCAATGGGAATTCCGTGTGCACCCACAGCATGGGTGGCTCCCTGGAACCCACCGGCTGTACATAAATGTATCCCATTGCAGTGCCCTGGACAGCAGAGCTAACGTCAGATTAAATGCAGGTGGGCTTCGGCCCACAATGCATGCCCCAACCTGACTGGGGTTTTTAATTCATAGACACGGGCAGGTACAACTCCCTATTGTGAAGTCCCTGTGGACCGACAGCATGGGTGGGTGCCAGGAAGCCACCGGCGGTACATAAATATATCCCATTGCATTGCCCATCACAGCTGAGGTAATGTCATGTTTAATGCAGGTGGGCTTCGGCCCACACTGCATGCCCCAGTCAGACTGGGGTTCTTTAGAAGTGGATACATGCAGTTACAACTCCGTGTGGACCGACAGCATGGGTGGGTGCCAGGAAGCCACCGGCGGTACATAAATATATCCCATTGCATTGCCCTGCACAGCTGAGGTAACGTCAGATAAAATACAGGTGGGCTTTGGCCCACACTGCATGCCCCAGTCAGACCGGGGTTTTTAATGCATAGACACAGGCAGGTACAACTCCCAAATGTGAGGTCCGTGTGGACCCACAGTATGGGTGGCTACCTGGAACCCACTGGCGGTACAAAAATATATCCCATTGCAGTGCCCTGGACAGCAGAGCTAACGTCTGATTAAATACATGTGGGCTTCGGCCCAAACTGCATGCCCCAGTCAGGCTCGAGTTATTTATAAGTATACACAGGCACGAACATCTCCCTAAGGGGAAGTCCATGTGGACCCACAGCATGGGTGGCTACCTGGAACCCACTGGCGGCACAAAAATATATCCCATTGCAGTGCCCTGGACAGCAGAGCTAATGTCTGATTAAATACATGTGGGCTTCGGCCCAAACTGCATGACCCAGTCAGGCTCGAGTTATTTATAAGTATACACAGGCACGTACATCTCCCTAATGGGAAGTCCATGTGGACTGACAGCATGGGTGGGTCCCAGGAAGCCACCGGTGGTACATAAATATATCCCATTGCAGTGCCCAGCACAGCTGATGTAACGTCAGCTTTAATGCAGGTGGGCAAAAAATTAATTGGATTACACTGTAGGCGAGGGCCCAAAAAAATTGGTGTACCAACAGTACTAATGTTCCTCAGAAAAATTGCCCATGCCCAACCAAGAGGGCAGGTGAAACCCATTAATCGCTTTTTTGTTAATGTGGCTTAATTTGTAACTAGGCCTGTAGGCGGCCCAGTTAAAATAAAAATTGGTTCAGGTGCAAGTTTCAACGCTTTAATGAGCATTGAAACCTATAAAAATTGTTTACAAAAATTATATGACTGAGCCTTGTGGGCCTAAGAAAAATTGCCCGTTCGGCGTGATTACGTGAGGTTTCAGGAGGAGGAGCAGGAGGAGGAGGATGAATAGAATACACAGATTGATGAAGCTAAAAGGTCCCCGTTTTTGATGGTGATAGAGAACGATGCTTCCATCCGCGGGTGCAGCCTACGTATTGCTTAGGTATCGCTGCTGTCCGCTGGTGGAGAAGAGAAGTCTGGGGAAATCCAGGCTTTGTTCATCTTGATGAGTGTAAGCCTGTCGGCACTGTCGGTTGACAGGCAGGTACACTTATCCGTGATGATTCTCCCAGCCGCACTAAACACCCTCTCTGACAAGACGCTAGCCGCAGGACAAGCAAGCACCTCCAGGGCATACAGCGCGAGTTCAGGCCACGTGTCCAGCTTCGACACCCAGTAGTTGTAGGGGGCAGAGGCGTCACGGAGGACGGTCATGCGATCGGCTACGTACTCCCTCACCATCCTTTTACAGTGCTCCCGCCGACTCAGCCTTGACTGGGGAGCGGTGACACAGTCTTGCTGGGGAGCCAGAAAGCTGTCAAAGGCCTTAGAGAGTGTTCCCCTGCCTGTGCTGTACATGCTGCCTGATCTCCGTGCCTCCCCTGCTACCTGGCCCTCGGAACTGCGCCTTCGGCCACTAGCGCTGTCGGATGGGAATTTTACCATCAGTTTCTCCGCCAGGGTCCTGTGGTATAGCATCACTCTCAAACCCCTTTCCTCTTCGGGTATGAGAGTGGAAAGGTTCTCCTTATACCGTGGGTCGAGCAGTGTGTACACCCAGTAATCCGTAGTGGCCAGAATGCGTGTAACGCGAGATTCACGAGAAAGGCATCCTAACATGAAGTCAGCCATGTGTGCCAGGGTACCTGTACGCAACACATGGCTGTCCTCACTAGGAAGATCACTTTCAGGATCCTCCTCCTCCTCCTCCTCCTCAGGCCATACACGCTGAAAGGATGACAGGCAAGCAGCATGGGTACCCTCAGCAGTGGGCCAAGCAGTCTCTTCCCCCCTCCTCCTCATCCTCCTCATGCTCCTCCTCCTCCTCAACGCGCTGAGATATAGACAGGAGGGTGCTCTGACTATCCAGCGACATACTGTCTTCCCCCGCCTCCGTTTCCGAGCGCAAAGCGTCTGCCTTTATGCTTTGCAGGGAACTTCTCAAGAGGAATAGCAGAGGAATGGTGACGCTAATGATTGCAGCATCGCCGCTCACCATCTGGGTAGACTCCTCAAAGTTTCCAAGGACCTGGCAGATTTCTGCCAACCAGGCCCACTCTTCTGTAAAGGATTGAGGAGGCTGACTCCCACTGCGCCGCCCATGTTGGAGTTGGTATTCCACTATAGCTCTACGCTGGCCAACATGTGGAGCGTAGAGTTCCACCGTGTGCGCACGTCGCACAGCAGTCGGTGCACTGGCAGAGGAGGAGGAGGGTGGTTTAGTGGAGGAAGCATACACCGCCGCAGATACCACCACCGAGCTGGGGCCCGCAATTCTGGGGGTGGGTAGGACGTGAGCGGTCCCAGGCTCTGACTCTGTCCCAGCCTCCACTAAATTCACCCAATGTGCCGTCAGGGAGATATAGTGGCCCTGCCCGCCTGTGCTTGTCCACGTGTCCGTTGTTAAGTGGACCTTGGCAGTAACCGCGTTGGTGAGGGCGCGTACAATGTTGCGGGAGACGTGGTCGTGCAGGGCTGGGACGGCACATCGGGAAAAGTAGTGGCGACTGGGAACTGAGTAGCGCGGGGCCGCCGCCGCCATCATACCTTTGAAAGCCTCCGTTTCCACAACCCTATACGGCAGCATCTCCAGGCTGATAAATTTGGCTATGTGCACGTTTAACGCTTGAGCGTGCGGGTGCGTGGCGGCGTACTTGCGCTTGCGCTCCAACACTTGCGCTAGCGACGGCTGGACGGTGCGCTGAGAGACATTGGTGGATGGGGCCGAGGACAGCGGAGGTGAGCGTGTGGGTGCAGGCCAGGAGACGGTAGTGCCTGTGTCCTGAGAGGGGGGTTGGATCTCAGTGGCAGGTTGGGGCACAGGGGGAGAGGCAGTGGTGCAAACCGGAGGCGGTGAACGGCCTTCGTCCCACCTTGTGGGGTGCTTGGCCATCATATGTCTGCGCATGCTGGTGGTGGTGAGGCTGGTGGTGGTGGCTCCCCGGCTGATCTTGGCGCGACAAAGGTTGCACACCACTGTTTGTCGGTCGTCTTCACTCTCAGTGAAAAACTGCCAGACCTTTGAGCACCTCAGCCTCTGCAGGGTGGCATGGCGCGAGGGGGCGCTTTGGGAAACAGTTGGTGGATTATTCGATCTGGCCCTGCCTCTACCCCTGGCCACCACACTGCCTCTTCCAACCTGCCCTGCTGCTGCACTTGCCTCCCTCTCTGAAAACCTGTCCTCAGTAGGCGTAGCAAACCAGGTGGGGTCAGTCACCTCATCGTCCTGCTGCTCTTCGTCTGAATCCTCTGTGTGCTCCTCCCTCAGACTTACTCCAATTACTACTACCTGAGTGATAGACAACTGTGTCTCATCGTCATCGTCCTCTTCACCCACTGAAAGCTCTTGAGACAGTTGCCGGAAGTCCGCAGCCTCATCCCCCGGACCCTGGGAATTTTCCAAAGGTTGGGCATCGGTCACGACAAACTCCTCCAGTGGGAGAGGATTCGGAACCATTGCTGCCCATTCTGAGCAGGGGCCCGAGAACAGTTCCTGGGAGTCTGCCTGCTCCTCAGAATGTGTCATTGTAATGGAGTGAGGAGGCTGGGAGGAAGGAGGAGCAGCAGCCAGAGGATTCAGAGTTGCAGCAGTGGACGGCGCAGAACTCTGGGTGGTCGATAGATTGCTGGATGCACTTTCTGCCATCCACGACAGGACCTGCTCATACTGCTCATTTTCTAATAAAGGTCTACCGCGTGGACCCATTAATTGTGAGATGAATGTGGGGACACCAGAAACGTGCCTCTCTCCTAATCCCGCAGCAGTCGGCTGCGATACTCCTGGATCAGGAACTCGGCCTGTGCCCACACCCTGACTTGGGCCTCCGCATCCTCGCCCGCGTCCACGTCCTCTAGGCCTCCCCCTACCCCTCAGCATGGTATATTACCAGTAGTACAGAAACAGAACGCTGTAATTAAATGTGCCGCTTATTGGCCTGTGGTTGGAGGCTGACTTCGCTTACGGAACGCACAGCAGAGCCAGGAAAGAATTTTGCGCAAGCCTGCTGTAACACTTAGCTGGCTGCGTATTAATTAGGACTACTACCCCCAGCACAGACGCAGTACACTGAGGATGGTCACAGGCAGCCCAAATAGAAAGTTTTTTCCCAAATTTTTTTGGAAAAGCCCACTGCCTATATAGACAGTATATCTCTTTCACTGTCCCTGCCTTACCACTACTGGCCCTGGACTATGTAAAATTACTGCAGACTGTTTCCCTCTGGACAGGATGACAGCGGTGATGTAACGGCCAAGGCAGAGCCAGGAAAGAATTTTGCGCAAGCCTGCTGTAACACTTAGCTGGCTGCGTATTAATTAGGACAACTACCCCCAGCAGAGACGCAGTACACTGAGGACGGTCACAGGCAGCCCAAATAGATTTTTTTTTCCCCAAATTGTTTTGGAAAAGCCCACTGCCTATATAGACAGTATATCTCTTTCACTGTCCCTGCCTCACCACTACTGGCCCTAGACTATGTACTGCAACAGTACTGCACACGGTTAGATGTGGCCCTAAGAAGGACCGTTGGGGTTCTTGAAGCCTGAAATCACTCCTAACACTCTCCCTATAGCAGCTCCACCATCAGCAGCACTTTCCCTGAGCTATGTCAGAATGCATCTGTGGCGAGCCGCGGGAGGGGCCGATTTATATACTCGGGTGACACCTGATCTCGTCAGCCACTCACTGCAGGGGGGTGGTATAGGGCTTGAACGTCGCAGGGGGAAGTTGTAATGCCTTCCCTGTCTTTCTATTGGCCAGAAAAGCGTGCTAACGTCTCAGAGATGAAAGTGAAAGTAACTCGAACATCGCATGGTGCTCGTTTCGAATAACGAGCATCCCGAACACACTAATACTCGAACGAGTATCAAGCTCGGACGAGTACGTTCGCTCATCTCTAGTAAAAACCTAAAAAAAATATAAGAATTTTGGTATCGTTGTAACCGTACCGACTCGCAGAAAAAATTTAGTGTGTCATGTATGCTGCATGACTAACGCTGTAAAAAAAAATCGATGTCAGAATTGATGCGTTTTCTCTCCCTGTTATCATTAAAAAAATAATAAAAGTTTTATGATATAGCCTATGTACCCAAAAGTGGCACCGATAAAAACTGCAGCTCGCCACGCAAAAAACAAGCCCTTATATGGCCGCGTCGACGGAAAAATAAAAAAGGTATGGCTTTTGAAAAATGGAGATGGAAAAATACCAAAAATCGCTTGGTCCTCAACGCCGAAATAGGCCATGTCATTAAGGGGTTAAAGGTCGGGCAGAGACTTGCAATCACTGCCGGTTATTGTGTTGCAGCCGTTCGGAGGTTCCCACCTTGCTTTCAGGGCAGACCAGGGTTTAGCACTATTCCTACCTCTCCTGGAGCTGAGGGGTGTGGTGGTTGCAAGAGTAATGTCAGTCCTCACCTGGTGCTGAATAGCTCTGCTCCTATTTAAGCAGTGCTAGTATTGACTCCTGTGCTGGTCAATGCTTTAGTTGC
This sequence comes from Eleutherodactylus coqui, assembly GCF_035609145.1. Taxonomy (NCBI): domain Eukaryota; kingdom Metazoa; phylum Chordata; class Amphibia; order Anura; family Eleutherodactylidae; genus Eleutherodactylus; species Eleutherodactylus coqui. The sequence continues at coordinate 475,244,859 of NC_089837.1, read as the reverse complement.
TGCTGGACAGCTGCTGAGGAAACACATCCTGCTTAAAGCTCCTCCGTGCTACCTAAGTTCCTATATCTGTTTTGCTTGGTTTTCTGTTTCCCTTTCTTTTGGTTCTAGGGCTCCCTGATAGGGACTTGTCAGTGGCCCAGGAGCGAGTGCGGGTCCGCACCTATAGGAGCGATTGGCCCGCCGAGTAGGCAGGGCCCCCTCCCGGGTAAGGGGTTAACAGGGAGAGGTTTTTCCGTAGTTTTGTTTCTTTTGCACAGGTGTGCCTTTTCGTTTGGATATTGCATGTCCGGTTGGACGCAACAGATTGACCAGCCCGTACCTACTCAGGGAGATTCTGTGTGTACAGTATGAATCCCCTTGAGGTTTTGTCTCACCAGCTTGGAACGCTGGCTGCAGAGGTCGCAGAGGTAAAACAGCGACAACTTGCTCTACAGGTTCCCTGCAAGGAACCCAAGATTGAGCTACCTGATCGTTTTTCTGGTGATAAGCAGAAATTCGGATCTTTTCAGGATGCCTGCAATCTCTATTTTAGACTGCGTCCAGTGTCTTCAGGGGACGACGCCCAGAGGGTGGGCGTTGTCATGTCCAGACTGCAGGGGGTGCCACAGGCATGGGCTTTTTCATTGCCCCGACGTCTGAGGTCAGTGGATAACTTTTTTGCTGCATTGGGTCTTATCTATGACGACCCAGATAAGATATAAAATCAGACGTTTACGACAGGGAGACTCCTCAGTCGAGGATTATTGTGCTGAGTTTCGACATTGGGCAGCAGAAACTCAGTGGAATGACCCTGCTTTAAAGAGCCAATTCCATTGTGGTCTATCCAATAAGATCAAAAATGTACTGGTAGGTTATCCAGTACCCCGCAGTCTAGATGAGGCCATGTCTCTGGCTATCAAAGCTGGGAGACGGATCAGGGAGAGGCATCAGGAACTCTCCATAAATTCTGGCTTCTTATCTACGGATGTGGAGGAGCCCATGCAGTTGGGGTCACTGACTGGCAGGGTTAGGAGTGAGAACAAAGTACAGTGTAAAGGTCGATGCTTTTCCTGTAACCGCATTAGTCGTATGGCTCAGTGTTGTCTCCGTCGTGGTTGCCAGCCAGAGCTGGATGGCCTGGAGAGTGGTGAGAGGGCCCCTCTGGGCCATCAAGTTGCTTGGGTGTCACCCTCCAGACTGGTGTTTCCTGCTGAGATCCTTTGTGACAGTGTTGGCAGTCCCATAAGAGTCCTTTTGGATTGTGGAGCTAGTATTAACCTAATTCATCGGGAGACGGTCAAACGTTTGGGCTTAGAGATGAGGGCTTTGGAGTCTCCCATCCCGGTATCCGCCATTGATGCTGCTCCACTATCGCAGAGAAGTCTGAGGTTTTGTGTGCCTAATGTCCATTTAAAAATTGGGCTGTTTCACATGGAGATGATAACATTATATGTCATAGAATCCCTCCCTTTGCAGGTAGTCTTGGGGCTGCCCTGGCTAAGTTTACACAACCCGGTAGTAGACTGGGAAAAGGGGGACATTGCTAAATGGAGCCCTGATTGTCTGTCCGATTGCATTTCTGTTGATATAGCTTCTATTCAGGCAGAAGAGTTGCCGGAAGTCATCGCCAACCCCTCTGATGTGTTTCCCCCGGAGGGGGCAGAAAAATTACCATCGCACAGACAGGGGGATTGTGCAATTGAACTTCTCCCTGACTACAAGTTCCCCAGGAGCCGCATATCTGCCCCTGAGAGACTCACGCTCAAAGATTATACCCAAGAGGGTTTTGAGATGGATCCTGAGAGGGTCCGAGCGGTGCAGGACTGGGTCTTACCAGAGAATGTGAAAGCCCTGCGAAGGTTCTTGGGATGTGCCAACTAGTTCCATAGATTCATTAGGAATTTTTCGGCAATTGTGAAACCTCTTACTGATATGACAAAAAAGGGGTGCTTTCCTACTAAATGGTCGGCAGAAGCAATGCAGTCATTTCAGAGATTGAAGAAGTGTGTTGCTACGGCTCCGGTACTGGTGCAGCCAGACTCTTCTGGGCCTATTATTGTTGAGGTCCAGAGAGAGTTACTGCGAGCAGTTCGGCGGAGAAAGCGAGTTGCAGACAGTCATCGCTCAGAGCGGGCGGGATTCTGTGTTGGAGACTTGGTTTGGTTGTCTACCAGAGATATAAAACTCAAACAACCGTCCGCTAAACTTGGCTCGCGATTTATAGGTCCGTTTAAAATAATTGAGAAGATTAACGCCGTTGCTTTTCGGTTAGAAATTCCCAGTGCGATGAAGATTAACAATGTTTTCCACAAATCTCTGCTTAAAAGAGTCATCGATTCTGGGAATGACCCACCACCCCCGGGTCCTAGGCTAGTGGATGTGGAGGAGCCGTTTGTAATAAGTCGCATTTTGGATTCCCGGCGAGTCAGGAATTCCTTGCAGTACCTCGTACATTGGCGCGGTTATAGCCCAGAAGAGAGGTCATGGGTTCCTGCAGCAGATAGTCATGCGGATCGTAGGGTGAAAATTTTTCACAGATCAAACCCTGGTCGTCCTGGTCCTAAGGGTTCTGGGGCCCCTCCTAGAAGGGGAGTTACTGTTACAGCCGTTCGGAGGTTCCCACCTTGCTTTCAGGCGAGACCAGGGTTTAGCAGTATTCCTACCTCTCCTGGAGCTGAGGGGTGTGGTGGTTACAAGAGTAATGTCAGTCCTCACCTGGTGCTGAATAGCTCTGCTCCTATTTAAGCAGTGCTAGTATTGACTCCTGTGCTGGTCAATGCTTCAGTTGCCGCTGGACAGCTGCTGAGGAAATACATCCTGCTTGAAGCTCCTCCGTGCTAGCAAGTTCCTATATCTGTTTTGTTTGGTTTTCTGTTTCCTTTTCTTTTGGTTTTAGGGCTCCCTGATAGGGACTTGTCAGTGGCCCAGGAGCAAGTGCGGGTCCGCAACCATAGGAGTGATCGGCCCGCTGAGTAGGCAGGGCCCCCTCCCGGGTAAGGGGTTAACAGGGAGAGGTTTTTCCGTAGTTTTGTTTCTTTTGCACAGGTGTGCCTTTTCGGTTGTTTTGGATATTGCATGTCTGGTTGAACGCAACATATTGGTTTCCCTCAGTGTGCTAGCTAGTCTGCCTCTGTTGGCCTCCTGCTTCTGTCATCTTGCCTGCTATACTTTGCTATTATCTGCCAGGTTTTTCCATCTGCCTCAGTTTTGCTTAGTATTGTTCGTGTTGGTTATTTGCATCTGCCTATTCTGTTGGTATTCTACCCTTTCCATCTAGGTACGCCAGTAGGTACAATCTATATGCCTGTTTTTCAGCAGGCATGTAGATTGTATTTTTGGATGCGGCCCCGCTCCTCTGGCTCAGAATCCCAGAAAGTGGGATTGATTATGTCCTTACTTCGAGGTTACCCCCAGACATGGGCCTACTCCTTACCCGAGAGTGCGGCTTGCCTGCAGCCAGTTGATTAGTTTTTTCAGGAACTTGGAGGTATTTTTGATGAGCCGGACCGTGCGGGGTTGGCGGTATCTCATCTCATGTGTCTATGTCAGGGGCAGCAGTGGGTACAGGACTATTGCTCTAAATTTAGACTGTATGCTGGTGAAACCTCTTGGAACGATAGTGCCCTTAACCCCTTCCCGCTCCTGGACGTACCTGGTACGTCATGGCAGCCTGGTACTTCCCGCAACATGACGTACCTGGTACGTCCTGGAGATAGCACGGGATCACATAAGATCCCGCGCTATCCCGCAGCGGGAGCCGGCTGTCAGTCACAGCCGGCGTCCCGCTCCAACAGCGGGGGGACATCGGAGATGCGCCCGCCGCTGTTAACCCCTTCCCTGCCGCGATCTAAGTAGATCGCGGCAGGGAAAGAGTTCACAGAGGGATCGCGATCCCTGTGTGTCTCCGGCCGGAACTCGCGATGTTATCGCGAGAGCCCGGCCTGTCACCATGGCAACAGGACGCCAGACACTGGCGTCCTGTATTGCCTGTGCCTATAATCGCTGTACAAGCGATAAGGCATGGCAGAGCAGTAGCTTTGCCATGCCTTATGACAGCGATCATAGGCACAGTGATGTAAGTCCCTCAGAGGGACTCAAATAGTATAAAAAAAAGAAAAGAAAAGTGTAAAAAAAAGAAAAATGTAAAAAAAAAAATGTAAAAAACCCCTTTTTTATGCTTTTTCTAATATTAGCATAAAAAAAGGGAAAAAAAACTAAAACCCCACATATTGGATATTGACGCGTCCGTAACGACGTGTACAAAAAGTTGAACATGCTTTTTATTTTGTACGACAAAAAGCGTAAAAAAAAACGCTAAAAAACAGAGGCAAAATGCTAATTTTTAGCATTTTGCCTCACAAAAAATGCAATAAAAGTGATCAAAAAAGCCGTACATTTCCCAAAATGGTACCAATAAAAACTACAGCTCGTCTCGCAAAAAATAAGCCCTTAAAGAGCTCCATACATAGAAAAATAAAAAAGTTACATGACTTTGAATGCAGCTATAGAGAAAAAAAAAAGATTTCCAAAAAAAGGGGGTTTTATTGCAAAAAAGTGTAAAAACCTAAAAAAAATATAACAATTTTGGTATCGTTGTTACCGTACCGACCCGCAGAAAAAAATTAGTGTGTCATTTATGCTGCATGATTAACGCTGTAAAAAAAAAAAAAAATCTATGGCAGAATTGATGCGTTTTCTCTCCCTGTTATCATTAAAAAAAAAAAAAAAAAATTTTACGATATTGTCTATATACCCAAAAGTGGCACCGATAAAAACTACAGATCGCCACGCAAAAAACAAGCCCTTATACGGCCGCGTCCACGGAAAAATAAAAAAGTTATGGCTTTTGAAAAATGGAGATGGAAAAATACCAAAAAATCGCTTGGTCCTCAACGCCAAAATAGGCTGTGTCATTAAGGGGTTAAAGATGTGTTCTTGTTGGGTCTTTCTGACGCTGTCAAGGATCTACTCATTTCTCATCCTGCTCCCGTGACACTCAATGATGCAATGGAATTGGCGGTTAAAGCTGACAGGAGGCTAAGATCTAGAAAAGAGGAACGTCAGGCCCGTAAGGCTAGGGAATCCAGCAGACCCGCACCCACTTCTCCTATGCCAATTTCTGATGCCGAGCCTATGGAAGTGGACCAGTTAAGTCCCGAGGAACGGCGACGGTTCTGGATGATTCATCGTCTCTGCCTCTATTGTGGGAAAGCCAGACATCTTGTAGCGACCTATCCTCAGAAGTGTCTACCACATCAGTCCGAACTGGCGGAAAACTTCAGATTCTAGGCGGTACTCCCTAAGTTGTTGGTGCCTTGTCAGATTGGCTTCCGGAATTTCACTCGGTCCAGTCAAGCTTTTATTGATTCGGGTGCTACCTCCAATTTGATTAGTTTAAGTTTTGTCAGACCTCTAATGACTGAATTCTCGGCATTAAAGATTCCCATACGCTTCACTAGTATTGATTCTACCCCTCTGTCTGCAGGTGTTGTACAATGGAGGACTCCCATTTTACAGTTCACTGTGAGTGTTCTCCATTCTGAGAATCTGTCGTTCTTGGTAATGGAAAGGATGTCTGTTAATGTAGTGCTCGCTATGCCCTGGTTGGAACTGCACAACCCCCGATTTGATTGGTCCACTCGGGAATTAACACATTAGGGGTTGTCCTGTCATAGTCACTTAGCTACTATATCCATGTGTTTAGCAGATACCATACTTATTCCTGAGTATTTGTCTGATTTTCATGACGTATTTTCCAAGAAGCTGTCTGAGACTTTACCTCCCCATAGGGAATGGGACTGTAGTATTGATTTGATTTCTGACAGTCTCATCCCTAAGGGAGCCATTTTCAGTTTTTCTGGGCGTGAGCATGAAGCTCTTAAGTCCTATATCTCAGAGTCTCTGGCCAAATGACATATTAGGCCATCCAGGTCCCGTGCCGGGGCAGGTCTCTTCTTTGTAGAGAAGAAGGATGGGACATTGAGGCCTTGTGTGGATTATCGGGCTTTGAATAGAATTACAGTGAAGAACCAGTGCTCCTTGCCCCTGATTCCTGATTAATTGAATCAGGTGGTAGAGGCCCACTGGTTTTTGAAATTGGATTTAAAGGAGATGTCTCGAGGAAGCAGTGAATTTTTTTTTTTGCCCAGTCCCCCTAATTAAACATACATTACTAATTACCCCTGTAAATTACTTTCCTAGCTGTTTTCTACTTACCGTTCCAGCGTTTCAGCAACTTATAAAACTTTTTCCCAAGATGGCCGCCAGCTCTTTTCGCATCGCTTGCTGTAGCCCGACGTGCGCGCTCCCGAGACGCTACCAGCTGTGTCTCCATGGCAACCAGACGCCCCGCAGCCGCCGACCGGACCCCAGGAATGAACATGGCCGACCTGTCACCCACCACCAGGCAGCAGGTAACTGGCGCAGCCCCCCCCCCCCCCATCACAGCGGCAGCCCCCCCGGCCTAGCGACAGCCCCCCCCCCCCGGCCTAGCGCTAGTTCCCCCGGCCCAGCGCTAGTTCCCCCATCACAGCGGCAGCCCCCCCGGCCTAGGGACAGCCCCCCCCGGCCCAGCGCTAGTTCCCCCATCACAGCGGCAGCCCCCCCGGCCTAGCGACAGCCCCCCCCCCCGGCCCAGCGCTAGTTCCCCCGGCGCAGCGGCAGCCCCCCCGGCCTAGCGACAGCCCCCCCCCCCCGGCCCAGCGCTAGTTCCCCCGGCGCAGCGGCAGCCCCCCCGGCCTAGCGACAGCCCCCCCCCCCCGGCCCAGCGCTAGTTCCCCCGGCGCAGCGGCAGCCCCCCCGGCCTAGCGACAGCCCCCCCCCCGGCCCAGCGCTAGTTCCCCCGGCGCAGCGGCAGCCCCCCCCGGCCTAGCGACAGCCCCCCTCCCCCCCCCGGCCCAGCACTAGTTCCCCCGGCGCAGCGGCAGCCCCCCCGGCCTAGCGACAGCCCCCCCCCCCCCCGGCCCAGCGCTAGTTCCCCCGGCGCAGCGGAAGCCCCCCCGGCCTAGCGACAGCCCCCCCCGGCCCAGCGCTAGTTCCCCCGGCACAGCGGCAGCCCCCCTGACCCATCACTTACCAGGACAGCTGGACGGTGGGACAGCTGGGCGGCTTCTCCGGACAGCTCGGCAGCTCTGCACCTTCCTCTAACAGAGGAAGGTACAGAATGGCCGCTCCAGCGCGCTCCCGAGCAGTGACAGCTCGTCTGCGCATGCGCAGAAGAGCTGTAGCGGGGAGCACACTGAAGCGGCTCGTGCTGAATGGAGAAGACCGGACTGCGCAAGCGCGTCTAAAAAAGCAAGCTGCCGGCGAATTTAGACGGAACCATGGAGACGAGGACGCTAGCAACGGAGCAGGTAAGTGGAATAACTTCTGTATGGCTCATATTTAATGCACGATGTATATTACAAAGTGCATTAATATGGCCATACGGAAGTGTATAACCCCACTTTGTTTCGCGAGACCACCCCTTTAAGGCTTAAGGCTTACAATTTAATTTGCATCCGAAAGGGAGATGAGTGGAAGACCGCGTTCAACACCCCGTTCGGACATTTTGAATGTCTAGTCATGTCCTTCAGACTTTGTAATGCCCCCACTGTGTTCCAGGGGTTTATGGACGCAATCTTCCACGACTTCCTGGGGGTATTTTTGGTCATATAGCTCAATGACATTCTGGAGTATTCCCCAGACTGGGATTCACATGTGCGGCACCTGACAATGGTTCTGACCCGTTTGCGTGAGTACAAACTTTTTGTCAAGTTGGAGAAATGCATTTTTGGTACTAAGCAAGTGTCTTTCCTTGGTTATGTGATTTCACACACGGAGATTCAAATGGAGTCTGATAAAGTGGCAGCAATCTCTCAATGGGTCAGACCAGATAACCTGAAAGCTCCCCAGCGGTTTTTAGGTTTCGCAAATTTTTACCGTAAATTCATTAAGAATTATTCTGTTATTGCAAAACCCCTGCCCGATCTTACCAAGAAGGGTGCTGACTTGGTAAGATGGCCGCCAGAGGCCCTAGAGGCTTTTAGTCATCTCAAAAGGGCATTTATTGCTGCCCGGTGCTAGTACAGCCTGACGCGCAGCGACCTTCTTCATTGAGGTCGATGCATCTAAGGTGGGGGCAGGGGCTGTATTGTCTCAGGAAGTCAGCGGGAGATCTGGGTATAGTTCATGTGTGTTCTTGTCGCGGAAGTTCAGTTCGGCGGAACGTAACTACGACATGGGTAATCGTGAGCTATTGGCGATTAAGTGGTCTCTAGAAGAGTGGCGCCACCATCTTGAGGGGGCAAGGCATCCCATTATCATGTATACTGATCATAAAAAGTTGGTATATCTCGCCAATGCTAAGAGACTCACAGCTTGTCAGGCCAGGTGGGCATTGTTCTTCGCCAGGTTTATTAACCTCATCGTTACATATATTCCATGGGAGAAGAACGTGAAGGCAGATGCCCTCTCACGAAGTTTCGGTTTGCCGGAAAGGGAAACAGTGCCTCCCGAGAATATCTTGTCCCCTGGGGTGGTGGTGGCAGCTGTAGAATCTGATCTCATTCCTCATCTACAAAATTGTCAGCAGGACGCTCCCTCGGGGGTGTCGGAGGGCAGATGGTTTGTGCCAGAGACCTTGCGTCTCAGAGTCATTGAAGAGTCTCACTCATCTGTTCTCGCAGGCCATCCAGGGGCTCAGGGGACTCTGGATCTTTGTACTAGATACTACTGGTGGCCAAGCATGTCTCGGGAGATCCGCGACTTTGTTAAGGGATGCTCTGTCTATGCACGCAGTGGAAGTCGCGTTGTAAAAGAAATCATTCGTCTACGTGGGGTTCCCGAGAACATTGTATCTGATCATGGTGTTCTGTTTGTTGTGCAATTTTGGCGAGCCTTCTGTAGAAACCTGGCAACGTCGCTTTCCTTTTCATCAGCATTTACCCGCAAACTAATGTTCAGACTAAGCGAAAGAACCAAGATTTAGCGCAATATTTATGGTTGTTTGTTAGCGAAAAGGCTCATCAGTGGGCAGAATTCCTGCTGTTGGCAGAGTTTGCATTAAACAACCGTACTTGTTCTTCCACTGGGGTATCTCCATTCCTTTGCGTATATGGTCAGCATCCTCGCTTCCTTACAGCTTTTTCTGCGCCATCTGCCTGTCCTGCAGCTGAAAGAAGTACAGAAGAACCTGGAAGCAACGGGGGCTCGTATGCAGCTGCGTAGTAGGAGGAGTCTGTCAGTATCTGAACCATACAGGATGGGACAGAAGGTATATTTGTCTTCTAGAAATCTCAAATTGAAGGTTCCGTCTTTGAAACTGGCGCCGCGTTATGTGGGTCCCTTTGTCATCATGCGTGTAGTATACCCACTTGCTTATGAACTTGATTTGCCAGCTACATGGAGGGTTCACAGGGTTTTTCATAAGTCACTATTGAAACCTTTTGTCCCTTCGAACAGCCGAGATTGTGATCTATCGGCACAACACAAAGGCTCGAACGGTCGTACCTCCAGGGTTGCGTCCCCATATCAGGGACTTGAGGACTCCGAGGTGCAGTGCTATATCGAAGGGCAGAAGATGTTGACATTGTATCCGGAGCTGCGTTGGCCCTTTAGTGGACCTTCAACCGTGGTCACTTCTTCATGGGACTCCAGAGATGCCAAGGAAGTGAAAGCCTTTCTCTGCCCAAGTCCATCACTCTGCTCATCCATGGGTATGATGGTTTTACATCAGAATCAGAGGTCGAAGAGTCCACCATTACCTGATGTTTATAAGACTCATGTTAAAAAAAATGTATTCTTGTGGCTGTTTATGTTGTTGCACTTTTTTTTTTTTCAGAACATTTTGAAAAAGACTCTTGTCATTTTTTCTCTAAAGGAGAAAAGGACTTGAAAAATGTTTTTTTCTTATTCAGGAATCGTTAATAATGTGATTTACATTGCATTTATCTGCTAATGTCTTTTCAACATTAACATTGTTTAAGAAATGTGCGGGAGGGTAAAGAAAGTGTGGAGTAAAGTTTGCTTGCCTTGTTGGAGTTTTTGTATGCAAATTAAGTGTGTCAGCATGTTTCTTTACTAGAGATGAGCGAGCGTACTCGGAAAAGCACTACTCGTTCGAGTAATTTGCTTTATCCGAGTATCGCTGTGCTCGTCCCTGAAGATTCGGGTGCCGCTGCGGCTGACAGGTGAGTCGCAGCGCGGAGCAGGGGAGAGCGGGCGGGAGAGAGGGAGAGAAAGATCTCTCCTCCGTTCCTCCCCGCTCTCCCCTGCAGCTCCCTGCTCCGTGCCGGCACCCGAATCTTCAGACCTGAGCACAGCGATACTCGGATAAAGCAAATTACTCGATCGAGTAGTGCTTTTCCGAGTACGGTCGCTCATCGCTATTCTTTACTAGAGATGAGCGAGCATACTCGTCCGAGCTTGATACTCGTTCGAGTATTAGGGTGTTCGAGATGCTCGTTACTCGTAACGAGTACCACGTGATGTTCAAGTTACTTTCACTTTCTTCCCTGAGAAATTTGCGCGCTTTTCTGGCCAATAGAAAGACAGGGAAGGCATTACAACTTCCCCCTACAACGTTCAAGCCCTATACCACCCCCCTGCAGTGAGTGGCTGGCGAGATTAGGTGTCACCCGAGTATAAAAATCTGCCCTCCCGCGGCTCGCCTCAGATGCATTCTGACATTAGTTCAGGGAAAGTGGTATCTTGGTGGAGCTGCTATAGGGAGAGTGTTAGGAGTATTTTAGGTTTCAAGAACCCCAACGGTCCTTCTTAAGGCCATAAATCTTCTCTATATGCGCTCAATGGGGCCGGCGGCAGCAGCGCCGACCCCATTGAGAACATATAGAAGACAAATCCTTCTTCTCTGCCACAGCTGTAACAGCTGTGGCAGAGAAGAACGATGTTTGCCCATTGAATTCAATGGAGCCAGCAATACAGCAGGTTCCACTGAAAGCAATGGGCTGCCGGCGTGCGCGGGGATGAATTGTCGGGAAGGGGTTAAATATATAAGCCGTTCCCTGCAATTCATCCAGAAATGTGTTACAATAAAAATATATACCGGCGTATAAGGCGACGGGGCGTATAAGACGACCCCCCAACTGTCACCTTATACGCCGGCAATACAGTGGAGCAAAGAATAAAAATCATTACTTACTTCTTCTGACGTTCTGCGGCGCTCCTGCAGGCTGTTGCTCCCTCCTGGTTCCCGGCAGAGCATTGATTTCTCTACGAAGGGCTTTAAATCCCCGCCTCCAGAAACACACGTGCCTTCAGCCAATCACAGCCAATGACAATGATGTCATTGAATGGCTGTGATTGGCTGTGTTTCTGGAGGCGGGGATTTGAAGCCCTGCGTCCAGAAAGCAATACTCTGCCGTGGACCAGGAGGGAGCAACAGCCTGCAGGAGCGCCGCAGAACGTCAGAAGAAGTAAGTAATGATTTTTATTCTTTACTCCACTGTATTGCCGGCGTATAAGGTGACAGTTGGGGGGTCGTCTTATACGCCCCGTCGCCTTATACGCCGGTATATATTTTTATTGTAACACATTTCTGGATGAATTGCAGGGAAGGGCTTATATATTTATCCCCTTCCCAACAATTCATCCCGCGATCGCCGGCAGCCCATTGCTTTCAGTGGAACCTGCTGTATTGCCGGCTCTATTGAATTCAATGGGCAAACATCGTTCTTCTCTGCCACAGCTGTTACAGCTATGGCAGAGGAGAACGATCTTTACGCTGACAGTGGGGGGGGGGGGGCACTCTTGCCGCTATTGTGGCTTAATAGTGGGACCTGGGAACTTGAGATGCCGCCCAACATGTAGCCCCTCGCCTGCCCTATCCGTTGCTGTGTCGTTCCCATCACTTTGTTGAATTGCCCAGATTTTCACAAACGAAAACCTTAGCGAGCATCGGCGATATACAAAAATGCTCGGGTCGCCCATTGACTTCAATGGGGTTCGTTACTCGAAACGAACCCTCGAGCATTGCGAAAATTTCGTCCCGAGTAACGAGCACCCGAGCATTTTGGTGCTCGCTCATCTCTATTCTTTACCTGTCCTAGGGGAAGCATCCACAATATACATCTTCCTTTTCACTCAGTTGGGAGTAGTTACCTAAGGTTACTACTCTTCATGAGATAGCCCTCCAGAATAGTGATGAATCATTCCTCTTTTTCTGTGTTAATACTACCAGTCAGCCCTTTCTCAGTTTTGTGATTAGTAGCGGTGTGATGCTTCATTTCTCTTTCTACTAATGAAGCATCACTAACAAAGAATTATGTAAGTGTCCCATGGCAATGTTAGTGCATCCTGGATTCTGTCCAGCCTAACAGATTCTTGTGGTAATGGCCATACCACTTTCCACACACACCGTCATAAAAATTAATGCTAGACGCAAAACGTGACGTCATAAGTAGTCTCAGTACACTTTGATGGGTAAGCTCTAAATAGCACTGGAGGGTGAGTTGTGTTTATAGGTTTCGCCTTGCATAATTTATAAGCATCTGATAATCTGGCTCTAGCTTGCACCATAAGGGCTCCTTTACATAGGTGTGAAAATCGCGCAAAAGATAGCAGCACAAAAAAATTGCTGCAAAATTGCGCAAAAATCATGTGAATAGACCATTTTCCACGATCAAATCCAGAGCCTCATTAGCGTGAAAATCCCCTATTCACACGATCTGCAGCGGTGTGTTGCAGAAAAAATGTGCTGCTGTTCGGAATTCCCTCGGTTCGTTAAAATCCTCTTAATGATTGCTAATCTCTTAAATACAGGCACCTGTCCTCTTTTCCGAGCGTCAGATGCAGCAAAACTTCCTCCCTTTTTCCAGCTCTCATAGGAGTCTATGGACACCTCTACCCTTTGCGCACCAAAAATAGGACAAGAGCTATATTTTTGCGCAGCAGGGAATTTCAGTTGCTTATGTCCAATTTTTTTTAGTTAAAATTCCTTCGTCTGAACGTATCCATAGGAAATCATTGGTTCTAATAGTCGCAATTTTTTTGCGGATGCAATTTAGCTGTGTAACTTCCCTCATGTTAACGGGGCCTAAAACTTCAATATAATGTGGAATAAGAAAATAGGAAATGTCTTTGATTAAGAAACTGAATTAGTGTACATGGCAGCCTGTGGCCACACAGTCTGTGCAGACGCTCATGGCATACCTGTGACTATGACTACAGTACTATGCAGTTTTAGGCAGGTGTGGAAAAATGCTGCAAAGCAAGAAGGCTTCAAAAATAGAAGTGTTTATAGTTTATTTTTGCCAATAAACAAAATTCAAAGTGAATGAACAAAAGAGAAATCTAAATCACATCAATACATTACTCCATTTGATGGAGCGCTGTCCTGCCTACTGTAACACACATATGCAGAATAGACTCTGACATCGGAGCTCTGTCCTGCATAGTGTTAGAAATGTGTTCGCCCTCGTCCGACATCAGAGCTATGCACGGAAATCTTAATGTTGGATGAGGGCTGACACTGGATTGGAAAGGGTTAATTATGCCACTACAGAATTCAGCTGCAAAAAAACCTTTATATTACATTACAAGAGGTACAATAAGGACCCATACGCCTTTATAAGTGTTGTATTGTGGCTTCATACTTTATTAGAGACATCTGCCCTTCCACGATTGCAGGGGTCAAAGGAGAATGTCAAGAATGGCTCCGATGAACAAGGCAGTATACAGTTAAACTAATTGCAGTTGTATGCAACTCTGCTGCTCCAACTAATGTGTTTGAACGCACAACTCCATAAGAACTCTTTCACACGGGCGTTGCGATTTTCATCTGCCCACATCTCGGCCAAAATTTGCATAAACAAGAGAAAGCCATGACCTGTTTTATCGCCCATTCAGGCGGCCGTGCTGCGGCGTATATACACCGCAGCCTGAAATTTCGTTGGCCAAGGGGGATACTTTTTAGTGCTGCTGAAGTCTCTCACCCTCTCTCTGCTGGCTGATCGTCGCAATAGAAGCTCCCATAGAAGCCTATGAGAGCTGCCAACAAAGGGAAGGGAAGGGACTTTAGCAGCGCTTGCCATGCTGATTTCCCTCCCCTCTCTCCCAAGATGTGTGTGTCATGTACTGTGTGTGTGATGTGTCGGGTCAGGATGAATGTAAATGGATGAACAATGTAGCAGAGCTGTGTGTGTAAAGTGCTGTGTGTGTGAGGTGTTGGGTCAGCATGCATGTAGTAGAGCTGTGTTTGTAATGTGTGGGAATCAAGATGGATATAGTAGAGCTGTGTGTGTAATGTGCTGCATGTGTGATGTGTTGGGTCAGCATGCATGTAGTAGAGCAGTGTGTGTAATGTTCTGTGTGTGTACTGTGTGGGAATCAAGATGGATCTAGTAGAGCTGTGTGTGTGATGTGTGGGAATCATAATGAATGTACAATGTAGCAGAGCTGTGTCTGTAATGTGTGAGAATCAAGATGAGAATCAGCTGTGTGGCATGTAGTAGAGCTGTGTGTGTAATGTGTGGAGTCAGCATGGATGTAGCAGAGCTGTGTGTGAGATGTGCCATGTGTGTAATGTGTGGAAATCAGGATGGATGTAGTAGAGCTGTGTGTGTGATGTGTGGGGATAATAACGGCTGTACCGTGTAGCACAGCTGTGTGGCACATTGCACCACCAGAAACACTGGTACTATTAATTTCCTAATAATTACTAGTAGCTATATAAGATATCAAGCAGGTCACTGCTGCAGACTAATGAGCAAAAAGAAACACAGACCCACTAACATGTTTTGCCAATGTAGTTGCGACCTCGGGGGTCTTAGAGGTGCACCCACCTAAATGACAGCTACTGTATAACATGAGGGGAGGGATGCTCCCAATTGACTGACCAGTGAGAGACGCTGCATGCTGAGTGGCCAATGGAGAGAAAGCGAACGATGCAGGTCAGACCACATAGCCAATCCTACAGAGTGCCTCCCTCATACACGGCCAATCTCAATGTGTGATGAGGGAATCAACCTAGTGAATGGCAGTTCGGTCTTTCTGAGCATGCTCAGTGTATCTTAAAAAAAGGCATCGACAAACTACAGCAAGTTCAGAGAAGAGTCACCAAGATGGTGAGCGGTCTGCAAATCATGTCCTATGAGGAACGGTTAAAGGATCTGGGAATGTTTAGCTTGCAAAAAAGAGGGCTGAGAGGAGACCTAATAGCTGTCTACAAATATCTGAAGGGAGGTCACAGTGCAGAAGGATCAGCCCTATTCTCATTTGTACAAGGAAAGACTAGAAGCAATGGGATGAAACTGAAAGGGAGGAGAGACAGATTAGATATTAGTGAGGGTGATCAATGAGTGGAACAGGTTACCACTGGAGGTGGAGAGTTCTCCTTCAATGGACGTCTTCAAACAAAGGCTGGACAAATATCTGTCTGGGATGATTTAGTGAATCCTGCACTGAGCAGGCGGTTGGACCCGATGACCCTGGAGGTCCCTTCCCACTCTACCATTCTAGGATTCTTTGACTGATATTTTTCACTTCATTTTGTGAATGCACAACTCATCATTTCTTAGCATAGATGGGATATAACAGCAGACAACTAGTTTGAGCGTCATTGCTGTCTACAGGCTCTTTCAAACGAACGTATGCATGTTACGGTCGTCCATATGCGCTGTAAAATCACATGAATGAAGAATTGCTGCGATTTATTCCCGATCTTTAGTCGCGTATTTTCTACCGTTCACATGGGTGGCTGTCACGTGAGGGCAGAAAAATACGCCTCTGCGCGGAAATCCCTTGGTCGGCAGAAATTCCCGTAACAACTGCTAATGCTTAAATAGAGCCAGCTGTCTTTTTCCAGCGTTAGACAAAGCTAAACTCCCTTCCCCTCCCTTTTTTCAGCTTCCATAAGAGTCTATGGGAGCTTCCAGTGTATGACTTAAAGGGGTTTTCTAGCTGGCCAAACCCATGCTCAAGATTCCACCCTGGCCTAGTAAATGTGATGGCTAATTCTGAACACAAGCACATCCCCAAATATAAGAAAATACGCTGTGTGCACAGTATCTTCCATCAGATGCCTCCTTCATTGGGTCACCCATTGTCCGGAAGCTTTAGAGGGTAATGAAAAAGCTCTACCATTAGCCAGTTATAAAGGTTTATTCTTTTCTGTTACTTTACCCCTATTTGGGTCATTCCTCAATTCAGGATCCAAGGCTCATAAATTACAGCTGTGAGGGATGTCCGTTCTGCCTATGGTGTGCAGGGGACCATTCATCAGCACCCTGGACCTTCTAAAAAGTCCTCACATGTCAATATATATCATTTAACCATGCACAGCAGGCATACCAATTAGCTTAAATGGGTAATCTTGGCAATTTTTTAGTTTCAAATGTCTTATTCGGGAAGCAAATCAGGATAAGTACATCTTTTCTGGTCATCAAGATTGACTTTCCCCTCGCAGGGGGTAAAGCATATCATTCAACAGTCATCTTTTCTCTTGCATGTACTTATTCTCTTATATTCATCTAATTCGTTTTTTCCAGTTTTAACTATGTTGTCCAAAATATAGAATATTTATAGTAACTAACGTTATCAACTCAAACAATAAAACTTTAACAAAGATCACCTGTGGTCGTCTCTCTTTCTTGTTCAGGTTAGTGTCACTTTCCATACTATACTTGGTGTTTTTAGGTCGATTGGAGGACATGTCTAAATCCTGGTATGTCTATCAAGCTCATCCATTGTCCCCATATCTCCCCGAATTTTCTA
Source organism: Eleutherodactylus coqui (assembly GCF_035609145.1). NCBI lineage: Eukaryota > Metazoa > Chordata > Amphibia > Anura > Eleutherodactylidae > Eleutherodactylus > Eleutherodactylus coqui. The sequence goes on along the minus strand of NC_089837.1, from coordinate 475,228,170 downwards.
AAGAGTCAGATCCTATTGCATGTAGTCTCTCGTACATCGCAATTCGAGAGACTCTATCTACCACTTCCTGGAATGAAAGATTCCTTTGTTTCCACCTAGATGCAACGTGAAGCCTTGCTGCCATACATATCACCTGGATCAGCTTGTGGGCTCGGTATCTGACCCCTGATTGGCGGTCTCCCAGGAGGAACACTGCTGGAGATTTTTGTAGGGGGCCAATAAATAGTCTCTGTAGGAGCCTATGTACTTGTGTCCAGAGCCTTATCACCACCGGGCACGTCCACCAGATATGAACTTGAGAACTTGAGTACCCTCTTCTGCACATCCTCTGAAACAGAGGGCGAGGCTGATTGGTATATTTGGTGTAGTCTTTTTGGCACTAGGTGGATTCGATGGAGGATTTTTATGGATGTCTCCGTCAAAGTCACCTGATGGCTCCCCTTTGAAATTGTCTCACAGCATTGTCTCCATCTCTCTGGTGACATGTTTATATTTAGGTCCTTTTCCCATTTTTCCATATATGGGAGTCTCCCCTCTCCCCCTGGATTATTCAGAACATTGTAGATCAGGGATAATGAGGCCTTTTTCATAGGATCCCTCAAGCATAGTCTCTCAAACATGGTTATGTCTGGAAAGATTCGTGGGAACTTGAGTGAGCCTAAGAAATGGTAAACTTGATTAATTCTATAGTTCTCGGATGTGGGAGGATTAAATTTGGCTTTAAATTGGCTTATGGTTAACAGTTTTGAGTTCTCTATCAAATGGTGTATGTGTTACCATGCAGGGCGGCGCTGGGTCCCGCGGCCGGCGCGCGCCGCTCCGATGTCGGCTCCGGCGTCCTGGAGCTCTGCTGTCGGGGTTCTCCCGGCGGAGTGGAGCAGCCAGCGTGCAGCGGCGTGGGCATGTCCGCCCGTAGGGTGCCGCCCACTCTCCTCCACCTTCCATATGCAACAGTGGGAGAGTCGGCTCCTCCCACTCTCCGCCCCTGGGCGGAGGCTTTAAGTTAAAAGGCTGGCAGTGACCTGAGCTCACTGCCAGTTATTGGTTCTGTTAGCCTCTAGTCAGGTCTGTCTCAGTCTGCTCTAGTTGCTAGTCAGTGTCCTTCCAGTTTGCCGGTGAGCTCCATCTCCAGCCCTATTCTGCCTTGTAAGTTCTGTTGGTCTGTTCCACCTGCCTCTTCTGTCGGCACTCTGTCCCCCGTTAGTTAATTTCCATCTAGGTAGTCGCCAGGTCCCTAGCCAGAGCAGGGACCGCCGCCCAGTTGTCCACCTGGGGTTAGCCAGGTCCGAGGCAAGTAGGCAGGGACAGTGGGGTGCGGGAAGTTCAGGGCACCCCACCTGTCGCTCGGGGGGCATAGTGCCGTAACAGTATGTTAGTGACTTCATTGATTTTCCACCACTAGAACTGCACCAGATCTTTACTTGGGGGGGACTTTTCATTTGGTATTATAGGTAAAAGCATGGATGGACTTGTCAACAGTTTGTGTTTGTATCTTGACTCCCTCCAGGTATGCAAACAGTGGTATGAGAGGGAGCTCTTGTCCAAAAGATTTGCCTTTATTGGGCCCTCGGACCAGATCAATTCTGTGAATGTATGTGGGGCTAATTTGGATGCCTCCATGTTGACCCAAAGAGGTGCTTTCGGTCATCCCATGGTCTCGATCCATTGCGCTATTCTCGCTGCTAAGTAGTATTTCTTCAAGTTGGGAACCGAGAGGCCTCCCTGTCTCTTATGATAATACATGACATTATTTTTTATTCTTGCTCGCTTTTTGGCCCGTATGAACTTGAAGATGAGTTTCTGAAAATTGTTCAGTACCTCATTCGGGATGGGGATGGGTAGGGTTCGGAAAAGGTATAATATCCGAGGCAGAGTGTTCATCTTCACCGCATGTATCCTTCCTACCCACGAAAGCATTGGGTCATCCCACTTTTCTAGTTCCGCCGATAATTTTTTTATTAGAGGCGGGTAGTTCCACTTGTATAGGGTGGATAGTGAGGGGGTCAAATTAATTCCCAGGTATGGGATGTAGTGAGATTGTTGTCTGAAACCAAAGTTTAGGTCTATTAGTTTTGTTGTTGGGGGTGGTGTGTTTATGTAGGTTATGTCACTTTTGTCCGCATTTACTTTTAACCCCGTTAGGTTCGCCCATTTTTCCAGTAAATTCATTAGGTTTGGTAATGTTGTCAAGGGTTGAGTGATTGTGAAGAGCATATCGTCTGCAAACAGACTTATTTTATATTCGTCCTTTCCAAGGGTGACTCCTTTTATATTTGGATTATTTCTTATAGCTATCGCTAACAGTTCCATGGCTAGCACAAAGAGCGCCGGGGAAAGAGGACACCCTTGTCGGGTGCCTCGCTTTATTGGGATTGGTGTTTCTTTAGTTGTTGGGAGTTTTAGTAAGGTGGAGGGTAGGGAGTATTAGGATTTTAGCGCCTGTAAGAATTCTCCTTCAAAACTCATTTGTCTTAGTAGTGCGAACAAGTATTTCCATGATAGGGAGTCGAACGCCTTTTCGATGTCTAAGGCAAGAAGGGTTAGTGGGCTATTATTCCTTTGTACTTGGTCTATAATGTTTAATACTTTTCTGATATTGTCCGGCGCTTGTCTCTGTGGGATAAAACCTACTTGATCTTTATGTACTAATTTTGGGAGAAAATGATTCAATCGTTTTGCTAGAATGCTGGTGAATATTTTGTAATGTATATTTAGAAGCGATATCGGTCTATAGTTCTTCGGGGATAGCGGGTCCTTATTTGCTTTGGGTATTACCATTAGATTTGAGTTTAAAAACTCCCTTGGTGGGGTTCGTCCTTCCATTATGGTTCGGTACATCTCTTTTAAAGGTCTAGTTAGTGGATCCTTGTATTTTTTATAGTATATGGCTGTGAGGCCATCTGGGCCTGGGGCTTTCCCTGGTTTTAAGTTGTCTATTGCCTCTGATATTTCTACGGCAGTGATGGCGGTGTTTAGTGACTCCCTCTGCTCTTGAGAGATGGTGGGTATTGGCAACGATTCCATAAATTCTTTTCTTTGGTTTTCTCCTCCCCCTTTGTGTTCGTGATAGAGGGAAGTGTAGAAGTTGGCAAATGTGTCATAAATTTTATTCGGGTTGGTTGTTGTAGTGTTGTGAGGAGTGTTAAGTTTGAATACTGTGTTGAGTCTCTGTGTGTCTCGTAGTTTCGCAGCTAACAGTTTATCCGGTTTGTTGGCAAATTTATAGTATTTGTATTTGGTCCATTGTAGTGCCCGTTCTACTTTTTCTGATAATATGGTATTGAGTTGTAGTTTGGTGTCTCTAATTTCTTTTGCGGTTGCTCACGAGGGATTACGCTGGTTAAGATTTTCCAGGAAAAATAGCCTTCTCTCCAGTGCTTAGAAAGCTTTTGATTTTTCCTTCTTTTTTTTGGGAGGAGAGCCAAAATAGTTGGCCTCTGATATAGGCTTTTTGGGAGAGCCAGACACATTGTGGTTTTGCATCTGTTCCATTGTTAAGTTCAAAGAATTCTGCGATTTGGCTCGAGATTTTGTTCGAGCTGGTTGGATCTTTCACTAATGCCTCATTCAGCCTCCATCTGTAGATGTGTTTAGTGGTTTTTCCTAATTCTATCTCGCAAAGTACCACATCGTGATCCGACCATGCACAAGGATAGTGCCTGGTGGTTTGGGGTAGGAGTGATGTTGAGATCAGTATATAGTCGAGTCTTGAATATGTCTGACTGGATGAAGAGAAGAATGTATACCCTCTATCCTTTCCGCGGATCTCCCTCCAGCTGTCTGCTAGTCTATGATTAGTTTGGTTTCCCATTCTTTTCTCAGCTTGGTCGAAAATCTATCTGGGGTGTTACTCGATCTGTCAAGTGTCCCGTGGAAGGGGAAATTGAAGTCCCCTGCCCACAGTATCTTGTGTTGTGGGAATCTCGCTAATTGGTTCGCTACTAGAGATGAGCGAACACCAAAATGTTCGGGTGTTCGTTATTCGTAACGAACTTCCCGTGATGCTCGAGGGTTCGTTTCGAACAACGAACCCCATTGAAGTCAATGGGCGACCGGAACATTTTTGTATTTCGCCGATGCTCGCTAAGGTTTTCATGTGTGAAAATCTGGGCAATTCAGGAAAGTGATGGGAATGACACAGTGACGGATAGGGCAGGCGAGGGGCTACATGGTGGGCTGCATCTCAAGTTCACAGGTCCCACTATTAAGCCACAATAGCGGCAAGAGTGCCCCCCCCCCCCCCCCACTGTCAGCATAAAGATCGTCCTCCTCTGGCACAGCTGTAACAGCTGTAGCAGAGAAGAACGATGTTTGCCCATTGAATTCAATGGAACCGGCAATACAGCCGACTCCACTGAATGCAATGGGCTGCCGGCGATCGCAGGATGAATGGTCGGAAAGGGGTTAAATATATAACCCCTTTCCTGCAATTCATCCAGAAATGTGTTACACTAAAAATATATACCGGCGTATAAGGCGACGGGGCGTATAAGACGACCCCCCAACTGTCACCTTATACGCCGGTAATACAGTGGAGCAAAGAATAAAAAGCATTACTTACGTTTTTAGATGATCTGCGGCGCTCCTGCAGGCTGTCACTCCCTCCTGGTCCACGGCAGACAAGCTTTCTCCACGAAAGACTTTAAATCCCTGCCTCCAGAAGCACATGTGCCTTCAGCCAATCACAGCCAATGACAATGATGTCATTGAATGGCTGTGATTGGCTGTGTTTCTGGAGGCGGGGATTTCAAGCCTTGAAATCCCCGCCTCCAGAAACACAGCCAATCACAGCCATTCAATGACATCATTGTCATTGGCTGTGATTGGCTGAAGGCACGTGTCTTTCTGGAGGCAGGGATTTAAAGTCTTTCGTGGAGAAAGGAATACTCTGCCGTGGATTAGGAGGGAGCGACAGCCTGCAGGAGCACCGCAGATCATCTAAAAACGTAAGTAATGCTTTTTATTCTTTTCTCCACTGTATTACCGGCGTATAAGGTGACAGTTGGGGGGTCGTCTTATACGCCCGGTCGCCTTATACGCCGGTATATATTTTTAGTGTAACACATTTCTGGATGAATTGCAGGAAAGGGGTTATATATTTAACCCCTTTCCGACCATTCATCCTGCGATCGCCGGCAGCCCATTGCATTCAGTGGAGTCGGCTGTATTGCCGGTTCCATTGAATTCAATGGGCAAACATCGTTCTTCTCTGCTACAGCTGTTACAGCTGTGCCAGAGAAGAAGGATTTGTCTTCTATATGTTCTCAATGGGGTCAGCGCTGCTGCCGCTGGCCCCATTGAGCGCATATAGAATGCATCCATAGCGAGCAGCGGGAGGGGCAGACTTTCATATCAGGCGGACACCTTATCTCCCCAGCCACTCACAGCAGGGGGGTGGTATAGGGCTTAAACGTTGCAGGGGGAAGTTGTAATGCCTTCCCTGTCTTTATATTGGCCAAAAAAAAGCGCTAACGTCTCAGGGAAGAAAGTTTAATTTACCAGAACACCGCATGGTGTTCGTTACGAATAACGAACATCCCGAACACCCTAATATTCGCACGAATAGCAAGCTCGGACGAACGCGTTCGCTCATCTCTATTCGCTACTATTCGCATCGTAGGCCAAGGATTTTCCGAGGGGGCATACATATTAATTATTATTATTGGTTGGTCCTGTAACGTACCCCATATAAGGCAGTATCTTCCCTCTTGGTCACTTTCTGAATGTATCTCCTGGAGAGGGAATGAGTTGTGTAATAGTGTCAAAACCCCTCTATGTTTCTTGCGAGCTGTGGATGTGAAGCTTCTTGTGTAGTTGCGGTTAATGTATCTGGGAGCAGAACTGTGGGAGAAATGTGTCTCTTGGATGCATAATATGTCGGGTTTGTGCTTGGCGTACATCATAAGAGCTTTTCTCCTTTTGCTTGGGGAGTTAAATCCCCTCACGTTATGCGAAATTAGACATACCATTTGTTGGCCTGGTCTAGGCTTGCTTTAATGTTTTCATCGGGAGCCCTCTGTCCGTACCTCTGTTGTCCTCCAGTCCGACCTTTTTTATGTGTGACGACCTGTGATCTTAATTCAAAAACATTAACAAACAAACTCTTAAACAGTGCAACCTTTCCCCTCTGAGTGTGGGGGATCGGTGCATCATCTAGCAACTTTTGATTAACTAAGGTCCTAGGACCCTTTTGGCCAGAGAGTGGATTAGTATCGCCTTTCGGTGAATCCTCCATCTCTGATTAACTCAACAACTAATAAACCATCAAAGGACTAAGCACCATAGGCAAAATTATCGTTGTGTGATCATTTTTCATCTCTTCTGTGGAAGAACGCCCCCCGCGGACTAGTCCCCCGGGAGCGCTCCCCCACCCCTCCATTAATGCACTCATATCAGAGTTTCTTAGTTATCTCTCCCCTTGCCTCTCCCTCTCCTCTCCCAGCCTCCCCCCACACCGCCCTCTTCCTCCTCGCCTAGGTGTAGGGGAGGGAAGAGAGACGAGTCCAAAGCATCAATCTCAGTCCATTTGTGCTATGTTCAAGACATATTGAGTCCGCTGTTTCTTGCACTCCGGTCCCGAGGCCCAGATCTGGTCTGTATCAGGTGTGGTGTGAACCAGGATCACCTGGGGCGAGGACGCACCTGTCCGGTCTCCTGTGGTCTTTCAACTTGTATCTGTGCTCTCTCTAGGGCTTCATATGCCTCCTACAAGGTTTTTGCTGCATAGGATCTGCCCTGGTTTTGGAAAAAGAGCGCAAAGGGGAATGCCCATTTGTATCTGATGTTGGCCGAAATTAAGGCTTGTGTAATTGGCCGGAAGGATCTCCGTTTTGCCAGTGTTGATAGGACAATATTCGCATAAAATTGAACTATAGATGTCATCCCCGGTAGTGGAGTGCGGTTTCTAGCTGCTGTCAGGAGCTGGTCTCTCACTTCACTATAGTGTAGCTTGAGCACCACGTCCCTGGGCATTTCTGGGTTCGGGGGCTTGGCTAGCGCCCTATGGATTCGGTCAATTCTAAGTGACGCCTGGTCAATCTGGGGCAGGAGTGCCGAGAAGAGATTGATCGCAGTTTCTTTCAGGGATGTGATCGACTCTGGGAGACCCCTTATTCTGATGTTGGATCGACGAGATCTGTTTTCCAGGTCTTCAAATTTAGCCTCCAGTTGTTCGATTTTAGTTTCCAAGTCTGCTACACAGCTACGGTCTGTTTCTATGGTATCAATTATGTCTTCCGTTTTCTTCTCTAATTCCTCGGTCCTCTGCCCCAGGTCTCGGATCTGGTCAGAGAAGTCCTTCACTGCTGCGGAAAGTTCTGTTTTGAAAATTTTTTTCATCTGCTCTAGCAGACTGGAGTGGTCGGTGGTGTCGTGTCTGGTTTCCACCGTTTCTTCTTCTGCATCGATTTCTGAGGGGCTTCTGGACGCTGTGGGGGAGGGAGGGTCCGTTTGGGACTGAGATGCAAACATATTTAATACAGTGCCTTTGGATGGGGTTTTCATTGTTTTACCTTTCGTTTTAGTCATGCTTTTTGAAGGCTGAATGTGATCAACAAAGGATGCTGGTAGATCTTGAACAAATTATCTTAAAACATAGTGCAAGTGTCCCGGTGGAGCAGAAGATAGGGACTTATTCTCCCATGTGTCTAGCTCTGCTTAAGCGTTGAGTGGGGGCTTTCAGTTACTGCCGCCGCTGCCCTGGTTTCTCTCCCCCCCCCCCCCCCGTTGGGTCTTTTCCCGCTTCCCCCGTCTGCTGGGTGATGCAACTTACCCACTCTTCACTTGCTCATGGCTCCCGTTCTGGCGGCGGGGGTCCCAGATCCTCCCTCCGCCGGGTCCTCTCCTCTTTCCCCACTCAATGAGTAGAGCTGACCTTCTCCCTGGTTGCCGCGGGTCTCTATCAGAAGGTGTTGGTTAAGCGGAGGCACCTCGGGTCCCTTCCTCCTCACTTCCAGTCGCGGAGACTCCCGAACTCTAGCCCACAGCTTTAGGCCCGCCCGCAGGCCGAAAATCCTTCTGCTGCGGAACTGGTCATGAGTGGGCTCGAAATGCTCCTCTCGTCAGGGGGAGACGAATCGCCAGGTTTTCGGGCTCCTCGTGTCGGTGTAGCCCTTTCAATTTGCTACTCTAGCTGCTGGTTGTGGAGGAGCACTGGTACATACGTCCGCTCTCCTCTCCCGCCAAGCCAAGCCCCCATCTTGGCAATTTTTATTGATGACCTTTACTTAGGACAGGTTATCAACAGTTGATCGCCTTGGGTCAACCATTCAGAACTATGGCTGATCAGCTGTTCAGTTGTCCGCTGTCAGCACCAAAACACAGTGTAAGCGCTCTTTCACATGGGTGCTGCATCTCCCGTTTTCACTCCCATTTAGATGGCCGGGCTGCAGCCTATATTCGCCGCCACCCAGAATACCGTCGTCCGGGGGAAGAGATTTCAGCTCTGCTAAACTCTCTCCCCTTCTCCGCCCCTTGCCTGCTGCCCGCAAAGGGAGGGGGTGGGAGCTTAGCAGAGCTAGTGGTTAAACTTCCTTTCCACCCCAGCCTATGGGAGCTGCCGGCAAGGAGGAGGGGGGGGGGACTTTAGCAACACGAGCCGCTGCTAAGTTCCCTCCCTCTTCCCTGTTTGGGTGGCTCCCATAGGAGTTTATGGAAATGGCCGCGTGCATTCCGGAAAAAGATAGGACAAGTCCTATCTTGTCCAGGCGTGCGTAAAATCGGCCATTCGGAATGCACACCATATGCGCTATATTTTCCGTCCGGCTGATTTTGCGCACTAAAGAAAATCACCTATCTGAACAAATGTATTGGAATCCAATGCTTCAGATTGTTGAGATTTTTGACCGGCGTTTGATCGTGACCAAATAGCCGCAATAGAATGCCCATGTGAAAGTAGCATAAGGAACGGAAGCATATTGCTCTGACCCTGCCTAGTGGTCGGCACTATCCACTACATGGGTTGGAGTCATCTGCTTCTGCTCCTTACACAGTTAAGGCGCTGACAGCAGGCAGCTGGACAGCTGATCAACTCTTTTAACCCCTTACAAGTATAAGTTGGGGAGAATGGGGTTACCATATAAGCATGGGGAGAAAATACAAACTTTATGCAGATTGTGCGCTGGCCAGACTCAAACTCAAAACCCAGGTAGTACAAGACAAAAGTAATAGCCACTGAGACTAGATCAGAGGAAGAATGTCTTTATACAAAAGGACTCAGCTGTCATAACATAACTGTTTTCAAACTTTGAGGGTTTTAAGATCTTTCAAAGGGAAGAATTTTCCCAATCTAGGAAAGATAAAAAGTTAAGAAGAACTTCTTAGGAAGTACTTTATCTCATTCTGTAGATGAAGAGTCCCATTTTAGCCCCCTATACCATTGTCATTCCCTGAGAAGAAACTATGAGCCACGGCTCAGCCAATCAGAGCAATCTTCAAACCCTGTTACCAGTAAAAGATGCGATGTTGGCACTGACAAGTGCCTAGATTTCTGCCCGGAGCTCCCGAGAACAGCGGGAATGATTTTTTTTTCTTTTTCCAGCTGAAAACGCAGCCAAAATGCCTGACAATGCTGCTGAAACCACAGGGGGTTTTCAGATCCTCATCCACTTTGCTGCTGCTCTAAATGCCACGGAATTTCCATGCAGAAGGTCCACATGGAAATTCCATGGCAAGTCCGCCCCTTGTGGAGCCAGCGGATGATGTTGGCGGAGTGATCCCCAGCCTGGGCACCCCAGCACCCCGGTTGTGAATCAAGATCTACGGCATACAAACATTTTCTTTTGTCATCCGGGATATTGGACATTGATGCATGACACACAATGGATCTGTCCAGTTCATTTTCCTATGCCCTTGCACATGTCGAATTGATACTAAACCCCTTGCTTCTTTACAGCCCAGTATATAGATCTTGGATATGCCGGGGATGCTGACTGCATAGATCCTGGTTAATATTGTCATATAGAAGTTCATGAAATGTGGTTAGAGGCAGGCAGACTATTCACAATGACAAGGGATGGAGCATGGCACAATCCAATTAGGAACATATATTGGATTCAGTGGGTTGCAACAGATTCTGCAAAGCGTGTATGCCTGGCTCATAGTGTCACCGTGCTGTGACATTCAGCATTTCTTCTATTCCATCAGTCATTTGTCATTGTGCCATCTCCAATCTATATCTGCCATGATTGGTGGAGAGAAAAGCTTTTCTCAGTCAATCATTTATTAACCCGCCTGATCTAGGAGCCCCAATGCTCCGAAATATAATGTCGTCAATAAAGCTACCAGCACTACCAGCATCTCCAACAGTCTTATGTTATGTCATACAAATGCAACCAATTATAGAGAAAAATAGGCGTAATTATCTAGGAAGAAAGCTGTAATTAGAGCAATTAACTGCATATACCTTACAGCAATTACAGTACTAATGCGAAAACCCATCAAGCAGGGATCTAAACAATATAGCCTCAGGCTGGGTCCGGAAAGCCTGCCTTCACGCCCGCACCATTTAATGCAGGTTTTACTGCGTATTTCTGTGCGGAAATCACCCTGTCATTAAGACGAGGTCAATTTCACAGCGGAAACAGCGATAAAATTCACATACTGAGAAATTCTGCAACGCATGTCAATTTCCGCAGGGTTTTGTGTAAATATATATATATATATATATATATGGAGGGGGAGGGAGTTTAGCTGTTTTTGGCGCTGGAAAAAGACAACAGCTGGGTCTGTTTAAGCATTAATAATCATTCCAAGAATTTCTGTCGACCGAGGGGTTTCAGGGCAGTAGCGTATGTTATTCACTGAAACACTGCCCGTGTGAATGGCAAAAAATATGCAACTAAAGATTGGGACTAGAGATGAGCGAACGTACTCGTCCGAGCTTGATACTCGTTCGAGTATTAGCGTGTTCGAGATGCTCGTTACTAGAGGCGAGCACCACGCGATGTTCGAGTTACTTTCACTTTCATCTCTGAGACGTTAGCGCGCTTTTCTGGCCAATAGAAAGACAGGGAAGGCATTACAACTTCCCCCCTGCGACGTTCAAGCCCTATACCACCCCTCTGCAGTGAGTGGCTGGCGAGATCAGGTGTCACCCGAGTATATAAATCGGCCCCTCCCGCGGCTCGCCACAGATGCGTTCTGACAGAGATCAGGGAAAGTGCTGCTGGTGCTGGAGCTGCTATAGGGAGAGCGTTAGGAGTTATTTTAGGCTTCAAGAACCCCAACGGTCCTTCTTAGGGCCACATCTAACCGTGTGCAGTACTGTGGAGGCTGCTTTTAGCAGTGTTGCACAATATTTTTTTTTTGTATATCGGGCGTACAGAGCATTGCGTCTGCAGTCTGCAGTCATTGTACAGAGTATAGGGCCAGTACTGGTGAGGCAGGGAAAGAGATATTCAGGCTATATAGGCAGTGGGCTTTTTCCAAAAAATTGGGGAAAATGCTATATTTGGGCTGCCTGTGACCATCTTCAGTTTACTGCATGTCTGCTGGGGGTAGTAGTCCTAATTAATACGCAGCTAAGCGTTACAGCAGGCTTGCGCAAAATTGTTTCCTGGATTTGCTGTCTCTGTTACATCAGCTCTGTCATCCCGCCAGAGGGAAACAGTATACATAATATTATACGCTGCCTACAGTATCTATCTGCTGGGGGTAGTAGTCCTAATTAATACGCAGCTAAGCGTTACAGCAGGCTTGCGCAAAATTGTTTCCTGGATCTGCTGTCTCTGTTACATCAGCTCTGTCATCCCGCCAGAGGGAAACAGTATACATAATATTATACGCTGCCTACAGTATCTATCTGCTGGGGGTAGTAGTCCTAATTAATACGCAGCTAAGCGTTACTGCAGGCTTGCGCAAAATTGTTTCCTGGATCTGCTGTCTCTGTTACATCAGCGCCGTCATCCCGCCAGAGGGAAGCAGTATACATAATATTATACGCTGCCTACAGTATCTATCTGCTGGGGGTAGTAGTCCTAATTAATACGCAGCTAAGCGTTACAGCAGGCTTGCGCAAAATTGTTTCCTGGATCTGCTGTCTCTGTTACATGATCGCCGTCATCCCGCCAGAGGGAAAGAGTATACATAAAATTATACGCTGCCTACAGTATCTATCTGCTGGGGGTAGTAGTCCTAATTAATACGCAGCTAAGCGTTACAGCAGGCTTGCGCAAAATTTTTTCCTGGATCTGCTGTCTCTGTCACTTCAGCTCTGTCATCCCGCCAGAGGAAAACAGTATACATAATTTTATACGCTGCCTACAGTATCTATCTGCTGGGGGTAGTAGTCCTAATTAATACGCAGCTAAGCGTTACAGCAGGCTTGCGCAAAATTGTTTCCTGGATCTGCTGTCTCTGTTACATGATCACCGTCATCCCGCCAGAGGGAAAGAGTATACATAATATTATACGCTGCCTACAGTATCTGTCTGCTGTATCAGCTCAGCATTTTAAAAAAATAGAAGCAAAATACTTAAGGCCTACTACTGGCCTTTGGCCACTTGACTGCTTCTGCGCTGTGAATTCCACTAGCTCAGTCATACGCACCTACGTCTCACTACAGGCTTGCGCAAAATTGTTTCCTGGCTCTGCTGTGCGTTCCGTAAGGGAAGTCAGCCTCCAACCACAGGCCACTAAGCGGCACATTTAATTACACACAGGCCACTACTGGTAATACAGCATGCTGAGGGGTAGGGGTAGGCCTAGAGGACGTGGACGCGGGCGAGGACGCGGAGGCCCAAGTCAGGGTGTGGGCACAGGCCGAGCTCCTGATTCAGGTGTATCGCAGCCGACTGCTGCGGGATTAGGAGAGAGGCACGTTTCTGGCGTCCCCACATTCATCTCACAATTAATGGGTCCACGCGGTACACCTTTATTAGAAAATGAGCAGTGTGAGCAGGTCCTGTCGTGGATGGCAGAAAGTGCATCCAGCAATCTATCGACCACCCAGAATTCTGCGCCGTCCACTGCTGCAACTCTGAATCCTCTGGCTGCTGCTCCTCCTTCCTCCCAGCCTCCTCACTCCATTACAATGACACATTCTGAGGAGCAGGCAGACTCCCAGGAACTGTTCCCGGGCCCCTGCCCAGAATGGCCAGCAATGGTTCCTCTCCCACCGGAGGAGTTTGTCGTGACCGATGCCCAACCTTTGGAAAGTTCCCGGGGTCCGGGGGATGAGGCTGGGCACTTCGGCAACTGTCTCAAGAGCTTTCAGTGGGTGAGGAGGACGATGACGATGAGACACAGTTGTCTATCACTCAGGTAGTAGTAATTGGAGTAAGTCCGAGGGAGGAGCGCACAGAGGATTCGGAGGAAGAGCAGCAGGACGATGAGGTGACTGACCCCACCTGGTTTGCTAAGCCTACTGAGGACAGGTCTTCAGAGGGGGAGGCAAGTGCAGCAGCAGGGCAGGTTGGAAGAGGCAGTGCGGTGGCCAGGGGTATAGGCAGGGCCAGACCGAATAATCCACCAACTGTTTCCCAAAGCGTCCCCTTGCGCCATGCCACCCTGCAGAGGCTGAGGTGCTCAAAGGTCTGGCAGTTTTTCACTGAGAGTGCAGACGACCGACGAACAGTGGTGTGCAACCTTTGTCGCGCCAAGATCAGCCGGGGAGCCACCACCACCAGCCTCACCACCACCAGCATGCGCAAACATATGATGGCCAAGCACCCCACAAGGTGGGACGAAGGCCGTTCACCGCCTCCGGTTTGCACCGCTGCCTCTCCCCCTGTGCCCCAACCTGCCACTGAGATCCAATCCCCCTCTCAGGACACAGGAACTACCATCTCCTGGCCTGCACCCACACCCTCAACTCCGCTGTGCTCGGCCACATCCACCAATGTCTCTCAGCGCACCGTCCAGCCGTCGCTAGCGCAAGTGTTGGAGCGCAAGTCCAAGTACGCCGCCACGCACCCGCACGCTCAAACGTTAAACGTGCACATAGCCAAATTTATCAGCCTGGAGATGCTGCCATATAGGGTTGTGGAAACAAAGGCTTTCAAAGGTATGATGGCGGCGGCGGCCCCGCGCTACTCAGTTCCCAGTCACCACTACTTTTCCCGATGTGCCGTCCCAGCCCTGCACGACCACGTCTCCCGCAACATTGTACGCGCCCTCACCAACGCGGTTACTGGCAAGGTCCACTTAACAACGGACATGTGGACAAGCACAGGCGGGTAGGGCCACTATATCATAGTCGGAGCACCCTCCTGTCTATATCTCAGCGCGTTGAGGAGTTGGAGCATGAGGAGGATGAGGAGGAGGGGGAAGAGACAGCTTGGCCCACTGCTGAGGGTACCCATGCTGCTTGCCTGTCATCCTTTCAGCGTGTATGGCCTGAGGAGGAGGAGGATCCTGAAAGTGATCTTCCTAGTGAGGACAGCCATGTGTTGCGTACAGGTACCCTGGCACACATGGCTGACTTCATGTTAGGATGCCTTTCTCGTGACCCTCGCGTTACACGCATTCTGGCCACTACGGATTACTGGGTGTACACACTGCTCGACCCATGGTATAAGGAGAACCTTTCCACTCTCATACCCGAAGAGGAAAGGGGTTCGAGAGTGATGCTATACCACAGGACCCTGGCGGATAAACTGATGGTAAAATTCCCATCCGACAGCGCTAGTGGCAGAAGGCACAGTTCCGAGGGCCAGGTAGCAGGGGAGGCGCAGAGATCAGACAGCATGTACAGCACAGGCAGGGGAACGCTCTCTAAGGCCTTTGACAGCTTTCTGGCTCCCCAGCAAGACTGTGTCACCGCTCCCCAGTCAAGGCTGAGTCGGCGGGAGCACTGTAAAAGGATGGTGAGGGAGTACGTAGCTGATCGCATGACCATCCTCCGTGACGCCTCTGCCCCCTACAACTACTGGGTGTCGAAGCTGGACAAGTGGCCTGAACTCACGCTGTATGCCCTGGAGGTGCTTGCTTGTCCTGCGGCTAGTGTCTTGTCAGAGAGGGTGTTTAGTGCGGCTGGGGGAATCATCACAGATAAGCGTACCCGCCTGTCAACCGACAGTGCCGACAGGCTTACACTCATCAAGATGAACAAAGCCTGGATTTCCCTAGACTTCTCTTCTCCACCAGCGGTCAGCAGCGATACCTAAACAATATGTAGGCTGCACCCGCGGATGGAAGCATTGTTCTCTATCACCATCAAAAACGTGGACCTTTTAGCTTCATCAATCTGTGTATAATATTCATCCTCCCCCTCCTGCTCCTCCTCCTGAAACCTCACATAATCACGCCGAACGGGCAATTTTTCTTAGGCCCACAAGGCTCAGTCATATAATTTTTGTAAACAATTTTTATACGTTTCAATGCTCATTAAAGCGTTGAAACTTGCACCTGCACCAATTTTTATTTTAACTGGGCTGCCTCCAGGCCTAGTTACAAATTAAGCCACATTAACCAAAGCGATTAATGGGTTTCACCTGCCCTCTTGGTTGGGCATGGGCAATTTTTCTGACGTACATTAGTACTGTTGGTACACCAATTTTTTGGGGCCCTCGCCTACAGTGTAATCCAATTAATTTTTTGCCCACCTGCATTAAAGCTGACGTTACATCAGCTGTGCTGGGCACTGCAATGGGATATATTTATGTACCGCCGGTGGCTTCCTGGCACCCACCCATGCTGTCGGCCCACACGGAGTTGTAACTGCATGTGTCCACTTCTAAAGAACCCCAGTCTGACTGGGGCATGCAGTGTGGGCCGAAGCCCACCTGCATTTAATCGGAGGTTACCTCAGCTGTGATGGGCACTGCAATGGGATACATTTATGTACAGCCGGTGGGTTGCAGGGAGTCACCCATGCCGTGGGTCCACAGGGAGTTGTAACTGCATGTGTCCACTCCTAAAGAACCCCAGTCTGACTGGGGCATGCAGTGTGGGCCGAAGCCCTCCTGCATTAAACATGACATTACCTCAGCTGTGATGGGCAATGCAATGGGATATATTTATGTACCGCCGGTGGCTTCCTGGCACCCACCCATGCTGTCGGTCCACACGGAGTTGTAACTGCATGTGTCCACTTCTAAAGAACCCCAGTCTGACTGGGGCATGCAGTGTGGGCCGAAGCCCACCTGCATTTAATCGGACGTTACCTCAGCTGTGATGGGCACTGCAATGGGATACATTTATGTGCAGCCGGTGGGTTCCAGGGAGCCACCCATGCTGTGGGTGCACACGGAATTCCCATTGCGGAGTTGTACCTGCCTGTGACTATTTATAAGAAACCGCGGTCTGACTGGGGCATGCAGACACCTTGACAGAATGAATAGTGTGTGGCACATAGGTTCCCCATTGCTATGCCCATGTGTGCAGCTCCTGATGGCGGTGGCACAGGATTATATTTCTCATTGCTTCTGTACAGCATTGTGGGCGATTGCCCCGCCCCTTTTAAAGAGGGTCGCTGCCTAGCCATGCCAACCCTCTGCAGTGTGTGCCTGCGGTTCCTCCTCATGGCAGACGCACTTATAAATAGACATGAGGGTGGTGTGGCATGAGTGCAGCTGAAGGCTGCGCAGGGACACTTTGGTGTGCGCTGTGGACACTGCGTTGTGCGGGGGGGGGGGGGGGTTGGGCAGCATGTAACCCAGGAGAAGTGGCAACGGAGTGTCATGCAGGCAGTGATTGTGCTTTGTTGGAGGTAGTGTGGTGCTTAGCTAAGGTATGCATTGCTAATGAGGGCTTTTCAGAAGTAAAAGTTGTTGGGAGGGGGGGGCCCACTCTTGCCGCTATTGTGGCTTAATAGTGGGACCTGGGAACTTGAGATGCAGCCCAACATGTAGCCCCTCGCCTGCCCTATCCGTTGCTGTGTCGTTCCCATCACTTTCTTGAATTGCCCAGATTTTCACAAATGGAAACCTTAGCGAGCATCGGCGATATACAAAAATGCTCGAGTCGCCCATTGACTTCAATGGGGTTCGTTACTCGAAACGAACCCTCGAGCATCGCGAAAATTTCGTCCCGAGTAACGAGCACCCGAGCATTTTGGTGCTCGCTCATCTCTAATTGGGACTTGATCACGGCTATTCTTCATTCACACAATTTTTTTGCAGACTTTTGTGATTGAGGCCAGTAGTGTAAGATGCAGAGGTTCTAGTTTGAGGTACTTAATTTGTGACTCCTTCCTATTTGTCATCTTTGCCTTGGTGCTTAGGTGTGGGAGATTGTGCTGGTTGTATGTGTGTGTCAGCCAGTCAGCCAATCACTCCAGGTCAGTACACATGGGGCTGTCTTCCCAGGTGTGGATGTGGTCAGCTTTCTCTGTTCTCATTCTCTCTTTGTGCGGTGTGAGCAGGTTCTATGTATGGTGGCTGCAAGAAAGGTTTGTGTCTTGTGGTTCTCTTTGGTTATGTCGCTGGACTCCTGGTTAGTGTAGGGACTAGCGGTATTGTCGAGAGCCATGACGTGGCTTGTTAGCTTCCATATTTTGATCAAAATGACAACTAATACCTGGTATTCATAGCATTAAACATCTGCTACTAGTGTTTGCGTTTTGACTGCTGATTATGGCTCTGTGTGTCTTCCAGGGTATGTGGGTTCCTAGGAGCAGCAAGGGCCCAGATCCGAAGACCAGTGGGCCACCCTTTATTGCGGCGATGTCCCCGCTCAGGTAGGTCAGTGTCACTTACCCTAGTAGAAGATAGGGAGAGGTGTTAATTTGTGGTAGTTTCACCTGGTGTTCCCTATCCCTCTGGGTCATCTTTGTGTGGGCTCGGTGCTCACTTGCTCACATGAACGGAACCAGGACCTTCTCAAAGGTCCTTCCATGTCAATATCTACCATTTAACCATGTACAGCAGGCATACCAATTATCTTAAATGGGTTTTCTTGGCTATTTTTATTGATGACCTATTCTTAGGACAGGTTATCAATAGTTGATCGCCTTGGATCCACCACTTGGAACTATGGCTTATCAGCATAAGGACAGTCAGTGTCATTACCTCTTGCAGAGTAACCCTACTCTCCCGCTACAGGGGAATTCCCCCACATCATGGAGAGAAAGCGGGGCTGGAGGAGGCTCCCAGAGGGAATCCCCATAGCAGGGAGAGAGAGCGGGGCTGGAGGAGACTCCCTGAGGGAATCCCTCATAGCAGGGATAGAGAGGCGAGGCTAGTGGGGGGGGGGAGAGTTCGGGGCAAGAGAGAACTTTTCAAGGGATTCCCCCATAGCAAGGAGAGAAAGGCCTGGACACCCCTCTAGTCCCGCGCTCTCCCTGTTATGGAGAATTCCCTTAGGGAGTCCCCAATAGCCCCGCGGGTACTTACAGGAGCTTACAGCGGGATTTTCAACCCTTTCCAATCCACTATCTGACCTCTGAAGACATTATGATTTAAGGCTGTACAGCTCCAATGTTGGAAGACATCCGTTGGGGTTCTCTGACTGTATATTGCCAGCCTCTCTGCTGTCGGAGCCTATCCAACGTGTCACCTCATGCAGTGCTGGGTTTAGCCAGCATATAGCACCATTGTATAATGGCAGAAAAAGAGTAAGCCCCTAGGAAAACCAGGATACAAATTGGGTTAAAACCTGCTGTTCATTACTTCGGGGCTGCTGCCGCGATCTCTCTCGCCCCCGAACTCCCGAATAGCAGCGCTGTTTTTCTGCATCTCGCAACTCCCATTCGTGTTAATGGGTGATTTTAGTGCTAATTAAGTACAGGACCTTTTCCGGACAAAATGAGTCCATTCACGCATTTTTGTGCGCAGCTAGCCGTGGTTTTTTTGACACGCTGAAGAGGCTTAAGTGTGTATACAACTTGTAATACTGACATAACGTAAATTATAATTGCGCTAGTTATACAATACACTACATTTCCATTTACTTAGTGTTCTTTAAGTCTCCTCACCTTCAGTCAATAATCAAGACAATAGAGTCGAGGAACTAGCGATGTTAGTCTGTTTACTGAAAAAGAATCTGGTGAGAGATGATGTGAAAAAAAAAAAAGTAGAGACATTCGGCCAACTTCACAGGGATATATATGTGTGTGTAATACACAGAAGGAGCTACGTGAAATACTGCGTAATTCTGTCAGAAAAAGAAAATATCTGGAGCTCATTCGATAAATTAGCCACTTCAATTGATGCATCTTTGTGTCCCACATACAAGAAAAATGCCCTGCGAGCAGAAAAAGTGCCGTGAAATACACCAACACGCGCAAAAAAGTCTCATTTATAGCGCTAAGGCGTACACAATTGTGCGTACTTCCGTGTGAAGCCGGCCTTACATGAAGCCCTTTACCATGGCACCCCATCAGATCACACTCCGAATTTACAAACCTACAACTGTAAAAATGGAGCCTGGAACATGACTAACTGCTTTTTTTTTTTTTTTTACATATGTGGGTCTTCGGATTTGGGCTAAAAAATGTGAACTTCCAGGTACCCGCACACTGGCGTATTTCCGACTCCTTATTTCGAACAGGGAACGCAGCATTCTCTAATTTGGTGCATAATTGCACACCAAAGGCCCCCGTCTGCTTGAAATCACACACTGAAATGCGTGATTTCACACACACAATCGGGAACAACTGGGACTAAGAAGGCTGGCCCACCGACTCAAACATGGCGCTGCGGGACTGCACTGATGTGAGCGGTCTGAGCAGCTCAAAGAGGAACAGTGGAAAAAAAACCCTTACGGGCGCAATAGCGTGAGGCCGCGCCCTGCATTGTGCATATACGTCATGGTTTCATGAATGTATGTTCTCCTACGCCTGTGTGCGGCCGCTGTTAGGGAATGTTCACATGTTGCCAAACTGTTGTGAATTCTGCACAGTGGTAGTGGCTGCAGAAAATCCATAGAATTGTACAGTATCGGTAGAAACACATCTGCAGAGTAAGGCCCCCTTCACACGGGCATATGCGTTTTTGCGCACACCTCAGCGCAACATATGTGCGTTATGTATGAGGTTTTTATTGCACACGTATCAGTGTATTTTACTGTGCTTTTTGCTTGCAGGCCACGAACATGCCCTGATTTAAATGGCTATTTATGCTAATGAGCTAAGCTGCAGCACATGTGAAAAAGACTTGGGTATACTAATAGATCATAGACTGAACACGAGTCAACAATGTGATGCAGCAGCCAAAAAGGTAAACACAATTCTGGGATGTATTAAGAGAAGCATAGAGTCTAGATCACGTGAGGTCATTATCCCCGTCTACTCTTCCTTAGTCAGACCTCATCTGGAATACTGTGTCCAGTCCTGGGCACCCCACTTTAAAAAAGACATAGACAAACTGGAGCAAGGACAGAAAAGAGCTACCAGGATGGTGAGCAGTCTACAAAGCATTTCCTATGAGGAACGGTTAAAGGATCTGGGAATGTTTAGCTTGCAATAAAAGAAGGCTGAGAGGAGACTTAATAGCGGTCTACAAATATCTGAAGGGCTGTCACAATGCAGAGGGATCAGCTCTATTCTCATCTGCACAAGGAAAGAAGCAATGGGAGGAGGCACAAATTAGATATTAGAAAAAACGTTCTGACAGTAAGGATGATCAATGAGTGGAACAGGTTACCACGGGAGGTGGTGAGTTCTCCTTCAATGGAGCTGTTCAAACAAAGGCTGGACAAACATCTATTTAGGATGATTTAATGATCCTGTACTGAGCAGGGGGTTGGACGCGATGACCCTGGAGGTCCCTTCCAACTCTACCATTCTTTGATTCTGTCTTCAAAGAATTGCACAGCGTATTGCTATGGTGACCCTTGGTGCGCAAAAAGACAGAGCAGGTCTGATCTTTTTTGCGTCCGATTTTTTTTTTTGCAATCAAGAGAAATGTGCCCACAAAATCGGGAAATGAGAACCAACCCACTGAAGTCAATAAGTTAATTCTTTGTTCTTGTTCATTGTGTAACCAAAATGTTATGGCCTAAATTGACCTGTGATGTGGATGTTGGGGCTTAAACACAATGGTTTTGCTTTTACAAGCGTGATTCTGGCATGATATTACTGCATGTGAGAAAAGAGAGGGCAGGATCTTATCTTTCAGCTTTTTTTCTTTACCGTGTGCAATTAAATGGTAAGAAAAATAACTTTTCGTGCACAAATATGCTCCGTTGCGGCTAATGTATTCAGCCATGTGTTTAAGCCCTTAAACCTGCAGCATGGTGATCTATGGGAGTGAAATGCGCATGAAAATTTACACCAAAATTTGTGTCAAAAACTGCATGTGAAGCTACCCACACATGGGCAAGCACAATATTTGGTAGAGAAACTCATCCCGATACCGCGCTAGCCAATGTGCATTTTCACGGCGATACGTGTCATAAACGCTACCCATCACTTCAGTAAAGTAGCGATTCCCCCGGAGCAGCTTTCATCTGTGTCAGAGGACGGTAAGTGTTTCCCACCAATTGTTGTCAATGGGAAACCTCACATCGCACTCACGTTGTGTTCTTTTTCCAGCGCAATTATGCAGTGTTTCACGCATCTCCTTGCATATTGCATGCGCAATTGCAAACCCTCCATTGACTTCCATGGGGACCTTTGGTGTGCAAATGTGAAAGAATCCTTCGAAATCAACCCAACCTTGTCTTCACTCTTATAAGGTAGTATTTGGATGATAAGGGCCAATTAGTTTTTTTAATGTTTTCCCTTAATAATATGACATACACTCTGGTAACACTATGGGCTCCTAAGGCTGGTTTCACACAGTTGAGAAAATCGCATGGCACAATTCTCATACAAATGTGAAACCCCATCATTTTGAATGGGGTCATACACACGAGCGATTTTTTTTTTTTGCCGCATGGCACCACGATTTGTGATGCTATGCGGTAAACAAACTGCGGCACGTTCTATCTTCCTGCGTGCTCTCGAATCACACTGCTCATTGCTTTCAATGGGGACAGCGGCAGCATCGCACCACGAGCTAGCTGCACGCTATGCGAGGTCTCCCATTGAAAGCAATGGGAGAAACTTCACGATCGCAACTTCCCTAAAGTCAACCAAGGCGGTTTTGTCATAAAGCCTTGCATAGGGGTGGAATTCACATGCTGGCGAGTGCAATATCAGACGGTGATTCATGGCCCAATATCGGGCTCGCCCGTGGGAAGTTTGCCTTATTTGAAACTGCCTAAATTCCTTTAAAAATTTAGAGCAATTATAAATCAGGTCAAATTGGATTTGCATATTATTGTGGGAGACCTTAATAGGGTATTATGGTTGTCCATGGATTTTACCTCCCACCCACCACTCCTGACTCATCCTTATGAGTACCCATTTTGCACAGCAGGAAAAAGATTTGGCGGATTCAGACCAATTTGAATATTAACTACTTCATGACCATAAACTTGCTGACCATAATAAAGTGTCCAACCATAGACTCAGGCTTCTATAAACCTACAGGATAGTCCAATTCATCAAGGGAACAACTTTACCCCAAATAGCCAGGGTGATTCAAGGAGGTGACCAAGGCCCCACCCCACTAATGGCTAATTCCACCATAGCTTGTAAATCCGGGTTGAAAGTGTCCAACCCAATCTTGGGCAGATGGCCACCATCATCATGGCCAGCCTCACCACCCTCCAAATCCCTGTGTTGCTAAGAAAAGAACCCAAATTAGGGCTCTCACACACTTGCGTTTTTGTAACGCTGCGTTTTTTGTTAACGCGATTGTCAATAGGACTTTCTAATGTTAAAAACGCAATGCACCAAAAATGCATTCACTCAGGTGAATGATAATGACATGAGGAGCAGAGAAAGTAAAAGACCTTTTGGAAACAGTATCCATCATGCCTGACTATTACCAACCCCAGATACCAGCCCAGATGACACAAAGTACCTCTGGTGACATGGATAGGTTGGCTCCATAGCAGCAAGCTGCAGCCTGCTTCTGAGTCCAATTACACTGGTCAACAAATTTTTACAAAAGTCATGTTACTGAAATAAAATTAGTCATTTCTTATCAATTTTATGTACTCAACACGAATATAACAGTCAACATGCAAAATTGGCTCTATTTTTATTTGCAATCTGCAACGATTATTTACATCACGAAATGCATGCCAATAGTAATAGGCCGATGGTTAATACCTGTAAAAAATCAAGTCATAGACCACGTCTTAGATCTCTTTGCCCGTCTGTTGTCCAGCTGTTCGGGAGCATCTCTGTAGAGTGTCCACCATGGTAGTGTCCAGCAGTAGTCAGCCACCATTGTAGTGTCCAGCAGTAGCCAGCCAGCATGGTAGTGTCCAGCAGTAGTCAGTCACCATGGTAGTGTCCAGCAGTAGTCAGCCAGCATGGTAGGAGACCATTTTCCCTGGTATCCTTGTTCTATTGTTGCGATATCTTGATGAAACGATGCCATGTTCATTACTAACCACAGTTGTCTGGAAAGAAATCCAGATGGGAATGAAGGAAGTGGATCTTTAGAGACATATCGCAGCCACATTTCTGATACTGAATCATCATGTCTTGTACTAGTTCCTGGTGTAGTAGACATGATGATTAGTTAGCGTAAAATGTCTATTGATTTATAATAAACTAGAAGTATTGCGCAGCTGTAGTGATTTAACTCTATAGAGGCCAATGGCTGCATAATTTCATTATGGTAATTGCTGGACAATGGCATGGTGAAAGATGTGTGTTTTATAACTTCAGCCTTATATAAAGCTCTACTGCATAAGCAAAGAGTTAAATCACATTCCTATACTGTGTGTTTCACTTGTATCCATGTTGGGCGTTCTCCTCCCACCTTCCCCCTCCACTTCTCAAACAAAGACTGCCACGTACACAGAGAGTGCATGCTGAGAGGACAAAATCCACAGGTACACTGGACTTGAGAGAAGGTGGGGAGGGAGGTGGGGAATTCTATATGACCCAGTGAATAAGAAAATGTATACGTTACTGATGTAATCTGTTGCACGCCCATAAAGGGCAGGTATTATGTGTTTTAATAAATTAGGGCTCTGGAATTGTAACTCAGAGAGAGCTGGTTGAGATTCAAGGCTGATGACTTGTGTCCGATTGGTTTCTTTCATTATGTGTGCCCACTATACAATCAGGAAGCTACAGAATACCCTGAAACCTGCTGGAGGAAAATATGATCCAGCACAATTTGACGTCCCTGGGTGGGCCGAGTAGATTTTTAATTTCTTTATTCTGGAACAATACAGAGATCGGCAGATAACACGCAAAACTCAGGGGCCCGAAAATCTACAGAACACGGTAAGATTGCTTTATGTTAATCTACCGATGTGAGCTGTCGTCTAACTGTTAATCTGACCATATCTAATCCAGAGTGATAAATCACTGAAAGGCAGGTAATATGGTTCTTTCTACTCGAAAAAAACCAACGTGTAACCTGTCTAGGGGTATTCTGTATGCTGTGAATGTTGTGTCTGAGACGGTTAAAGATTGTGTATACAAGACCAAGAGACAGATTCTTTGAGGGTTAATGTGTCAGAAGGGCGGACTTGGCTGTATAAGCGTGAGGGAGCACGCCCAGGGCGCGCACTCCTTTGTATTAGTGCACGGTTTGCGCTACTAAACTTGGAGAGCGAGGCCAGGTAAATTTAAAATAGGTGTATGCACTTGTATGATCGAGCGTGGTATATGCTCTCATACGTAAGGAGGGATACGCAGGGTTTAAAATAGGCGTATTTACCTGTATGATCGAGCGTGTTATGTTCTCATATGTGGAAAGGGATACGCGGAGAATTATAGCCGCCGAGTTGTGTGTCGGCTGGATACTCCAAATACTGTTAGTCTTGGTCATTGAATATAATCGTCAGTGTTTGTGTATAGTCAAAGGTCTTGTGTAAAGGATGTGCAGTGTTTGTTACTGAGGGGGG
The DNA here is from genome assembly GCF_035609145.1 of Eleutherodactylus coqui. NCBI lineage: Eukaryota > Metazoa > Chordata > Amphibia > Anura > Eleutherodactylidae > Eleutherodactylus > Eleutherodactylus coqui. The sequence goes on along the minus strand of NC_089837.1, from coordinate 475,203,369 downwards.
GGGGGTTACTGATAAGAGAGTGGGCTGATGTTAAGCCACTGAGCATTTCCCAGTTAACCCGTTTGTTCCTTTTGTTTTGTGTTTATAGTGTTAATTTGCATTGTGATTTGAAGAAGGCAGATAGACAAATTCTAGGGCCAGATTGGAGTTCTGTAGAAGGAAATTAGAAGGAAACAGGAGGTTATATAATGAGGTACATGGTTACCCTTAGGACGGGATCAGTGCAGGATGTTTTGGAATATGCAAAACATGTAGAAACGTTTTACAAAGATAAGGATCAGGAAAGTTGTTGAAAGAAAGGTTGTAGACAGACTGCAGAAAGTTTTCAGTAGATAAGCAGGAGGCCCAGCAGACAAAAAAGGTGCTTTAGATTGTTAGGAGGTTGTATAATGTAGGAAAGGGATTCACAAGGAAAGAGTGTAGTGGGGGATGTGTATTGCCTGTATCATGAACAATGTAATGCCTTTGTGTTGACTATAGCCCATCCCTATAATGGCGGCCGCATTTGCAATGGTTTTAAAACCCCCACATAGTGTGACTCTACAGCAAGTGTGGTGAGCCCTGCCCCCATTCTGAAATTACTTCCCCCCCACATGCTCACTTTCAGGGTGTGTGATGTTACTTCCAGCCATTCCCATCCGGGACAGGACTAAGCCCCACCCCTTCCTCCTCCAGCAGCCATCTTGCCTCACCTGGGAGATTTGTAGACCCGCCCCTTTCTGCCTCTGGCATCCATCTTCCTGCACTTGGGAGGCCTACATTCCCCAATGCCACTGTATCTAGTGCTAACATCATGATTGCCTGAAGTGAGGTCTTGTTTGACCAGACTTTGTTGCACTCCAAAATGTGGCCACCTTGGATGTGTGATAAGTTCAGGGAAACAAACCTTTGTTCTTTGTGAAGATGCAGCTTAGGGCATATTAGATGACTAAGCTGGTTTATAGTGTATAGAAGATTGGAGTTGATGCATGGAGGACAGAGGCCTGGGACCCATGAGCAGGGGACACCCTTCTCATGGTGTATTCCCAGGGGCTCTGTTTTCCGCTGCCTGCCTCTCCAATGGATGTTCAGATAGAAGATGTTAAGGAAGGCTCCTACAGATGGAATAATTTCCCTATAGTCACCCAGAAAACTTTTTCACGCAATTTGCCAAAGTAGTCTTGGTTTTTATGTGAGAAAGAGGGACTGAATTGCTCAGAGTAGGATGTCAATTCATCTGCATTCTTTAGTTTTTTTTTCCTTATGTCTTTGTATATTCTAGTGTCAGTCTACACTGAAACTATAATTATATTCCGAAAGGAGAGTGAAAGTTAAAAGGTGAAATTCCCTGGATACTATTTCACTGGGTGACTGTAAATTTTGCTTCTGTTGCACCTCCTTGAAAGGCTAACTGCGACCTGAAAAAAGGATATTTTCGCTCAGACTTTGCTGCATACAATGTCACCTTGACCTACAAAGTGCTTGTTTTTGTGCCTCTTGGTTTCCTTTTTCAACGTTGTACTAGTTTGAACGCGACTACTCCTTTTTCCATTGAGTATTCCGGTTCAAAAGGGGGGAGGCATAGGTGATCTATGTCATACGTGATCTAGGTGTTGTAGATCAGCTATTGGGGTTTTTAAAAAAATAAATAAAATAAAATAAAAAGGAAATAAATGATTTTGCGATACGAGATTCTGATCTATGTGAAATAGAACATCAACATGATTATTTAGTACTGATACAGTAAGAAACTGTAGGTATGCAAACAGTTACTGGAACCTCTGTTGACAATGCATATGTTGAGCTTTTTGCACATGGTACCAGGGTGAGGATTGACAACTCCACATTGGATATGCAGTGGTCACACAACAAGATGTCCTAGAAGCAGAAGTTCTGCCTCCGCATGTCTCAGCACAAGAAGCGGAACTGAAGGCCCTCACTGAGGCGTGTCGAGTGGCGAGAGGTAAGACTTCAACCATTTACACTGACTCCTGGTATGCATCTGGCATAGCTGATGATTACGGCCTAATATGGAAGGCCAGACAGTTTTTTACCTCAGCAGGACAACCAATTGAGAATGGTGCAGTGGTGCAGAGTCCCATGGAGGCCCTACTTCTACCTGACAAAGTTGAGTGCTCCCACCGATTCCTACACTGGAGAAGCGAGAGACGACACCCCCGCCGACAGCACAGCAAAGGCAGCGGCCCTCAAGCCGTGGAAGAAAGAAGAAAGATACTGACAGCATGAGTCAGAGGCAAAAACTTTGGACATTGACAAAATTTGGACTTTGATATGCTAAAGACTTTACAGTTACAAGCCAGCAAGGAAGGAAAGGATAAATGGACTAATATGGGAGCAGCAGAAACAGGACAGCGTATGGTGAACAGTCAACAGCACTTGCCTACCACAGTTCCTGTATCCCATGATGGCCCAGCTGACGCACGGAAAGACCCACCTAGTAAAGCAGCAATGACGTCGACGCTAGAAACAGGACAAGCAACTGCTGGGTTCTCCATATCTGCTGCATCATTTGTCCAGTTTAGCATGATCTATGCCATAGGTGAGACAGGGCAGAAGTAAATTTGCCACATCACACTTGCCGGGACCACTCTACCCATTTCAGGGATTGTAAATTGACTACATTCAGCTCCCACTTGTTGGGAAGTATGAATATGTGCTTGTTGATGATGATGTCTTTGCAGGTTGGAGGCCTACCCTGTTACCAAGGCAAACAAGTAGGCAACCGCAAAGAAGCTCATAAACAAGGTAAACTGTGAATATGGGGTATCAGAAATGATTCAGAGTCAGACAGAGGTGCAAATTTCACAGGTGAATGTAACATGTCATGTCTGCTCTGGGTATATCCCAGGCCTTTTAAACACTCTACCACCTTTAGAGTAGTGGAAAGGTGGAGAGACTTGGTGGCCTGCTAAAAAGCAAGATACTTAAAATGACGACGAATATGGGGCTACTTTGGAAAGACTGTCATCCAATAGCCCTATTCAGTGTTAGATATGAACCCAGGGGGATCATGCATTATCTCCCTATGAGATTGTTTGGGCTAGCCCCAAGGCTAGGTTGCTACTATCCTCAGCAGTTACAGTTACAATCTGATGTGTTGACTAAGTAAGTGATTTCCGTTGTTAAAGCACTAACCAAAGCCTATGCACAGGTGTTCTCTTCCAGACTCAGAGGCAGACACTGGGACACATATCTTGCAGCCTGGGGATTGGGTGTGTGTCAAGAAGTTCTCCAGGAAGCACCCTCTTGAGCCCCGATTTGATGGTCCCTACCAGGTGCTTCTGACTACTGCCACAGCTGTGAAACTAGCCGAAAGACTTACATGGATCCACGCTTCATACTGTAAGAAAGCCTCAGATCCGGGAGACCAGTCTTAGTCATGCTGTGGACATTACTCTGGTTGGGGCTAGTGAGAAAGGAGGGTGGCAACTGGAATCCTTAGTCGGAAGAATATGAGGGTATGGTTACCTTCTGGTATAACTTGTCCAACACTCAAGTGACCGCACATTCCTTCGACTATTGTGCTGTGGTCCCGTGTCTAGGCGCAAAATCCCACCGCAGGCCAGATTTAGCTCAGTTCAGCTGGTTATATGACTTATATACCTGGGGAATACAATATGTTTGCGCCACTGATAATGTCTGGGGAGAAGACTGCCGTTATTGGGGATTAGTGGGATGGAACGCAGGAACAGACTGGTCCTATAAACCGCGAAGTGCCTTAAATAAGAAAGATAAGAGCGGGAAATCCCTAATTAGTCATATAACCCTCCTTGAGAATAATAGGGACAGCAGGTATTGGAAGGCTGAAATTAGTATGTTGCTTGGTTTTAATATGGTTCTTACACTAATCATGGGAAATCCAAGCCCGGGGGACAGGGGGGACTTACAGTTTGGGGACATACCGGTATGGGAGGACAGATCCCTTAGGGAAGTTTAAAATAAGGGATATGTTAGATGCTCCCAAATGGAGACCTTCACCTAGTCCAGTGCCCATAATTAACCCCCTCCACAGTAAGATAAAGACCTTGACGAACATGATGATCATAGCCGACCCTACCTTTGAGGACACCTTGACAGTAGCGACTGGCCACTCTGACCAGAATTCCTGGTTGGAGTTGATGAGGTACAATGATAACAAGAGCAGCAAGTCTAACTGTTGTGTGTGCGGTAGTGCCCGACCACACTGGGGGATGGTCCCCATAAATCTCCCTGTAGATGCTGAAGAGTGGTTTCTTAGTCTCTTTACGAACATTTCGCTAATTACACTGCTTGTGAGAAGTGGAAAAAGGCATACTTTATAACTACTTAAGTGTTTTGCACCGGAGAGAGTATTACTGACTACCCTGGAAACTACACCTGCCATGCAAACAGGCAGGGTGGAGGGAGAGTTTTGGGGAACTCACTAACGGGTATTGCACCTCCTACAGTACGATAGGAGGGGAATGGATGCAGAATCAGGTCCAGTCCTTAGGAGACGTTTACTGGCTTTGTGAGAACATGAGGTGGAGGACCCGTCTGGAAGGCAATTGGACAGGGGAGTGTGCCTTAGTAAAGCCCTTATGCTCCTCCACATCCTGTCAGACAGCATTGAGGAAAATGAGGTTACCCCCAATAGTTACTTTATCTCGATCCAACTCTGCTGTGTTTTGTGTTTTTCTTGTCATGTTGGTCTATCCTTGTTTTCTGCATAGGTACGGCTATTCCTTCCAGTCTTGTCACTAGGTAGTGTAGGGTCAGTGTTGGCGGCCTGGACCTGTCCACCTTCAGGGCTATCTCTAGGAGGGACATTGGAGTGGGTGAAGATCAGGGAGTCCCACGCCGTGCGTACCTGTGCACGCTACTAGTATTGTAACATTACACTAGAGTGAGAAGAGAGACTCCTGGTGGTAGTTTTGATCTACACGTGTACATTGACGTCATAGGACAGCCAAGGGGAGTACCTGACGAGTTTTAAAAATTAGAGACCAAGTTAAGGCTTGATTCGAGTCCATTTTTCTGATCATTATGGTAAATAAAATATTGACTGGATTAATTACATTTATTATAGTTAGTAGCGGTTTATAAATTACACTAGAGATGCCTTATAGGGACTAGTCGACCAATAGGACCTACCTCGACTATAACTTTCCAAAATAGAATGGCCTTAGATATGATTTTAGCTAAAGGGGGAGTGTCTGTAAGATGATAGGGGAAACAGTACCTACATCCCAGACAACACGTGACACGCGGGTAAAGACGCAGTTGCCATTAAGAAGCTGACCGCACTAACTAAAAAGAGCTAACCTTTGGGACCAGTACTTGCCATGGATGAGCGGTGGCAAAGGATCCTGGCTCAGATGGGCGTCGCTGTTGTATGTGTACTGATTATCTTTTCTGTTCTAGTCTGCTGTGTTATCCCATGTCAAAGAGACCTGTGAAACTGATGCTGAAAAAAGCCGCTCCCACAATGAGTTTGATGGATGCATCCCCAGAAGGAGTGGACAAGTCTTACACCCCTTTAAGACCCTAAATCGAACCTTCAACGCGCTCTGGTTATAGGTTCACGTGCAGAGAACTGTGAAAATTTGACGGGAAGAGTTAGAGGATAGACATTTTAAGGGGGGATTGTAGTAGACATGATGATTAGTTAGCGTAAAATGTCTATTGATTTGTAATAAACTAGAAGTATTGCGCAGCTGTAGGGATTTAACTCTATAGAGGCTAATGGCTGCATAATTTCATTATGGTAATTCCTGGACAATGGCATGGTGAAAGATGTGTGTTTTATAACTTCAGCCTAATATAAAGCTCTACTGCATAAGCAAAGAGTTAAATCACATTCCTATACTGTGTGTTTCACTTGTATCCATGTTGGGCGTTCTCCTCCCACCTTCCCCCTCCACTTCTCAAACAAAGACTGCCACTTACACTGAGACCGCATGCTGAGAGGACAAAGTCCACAGGTACACTGGACTTGAGAGAAGGTGGGGAGGGAGGCGGGAAATTCTATATGACCCAGTGAATAAGAAAATGTATACGTTACTGATGTAATCTGTTGCATGCCCATAAAGGGCAGGTATTATGTGTTTCAATAAATCAGGGCTCTGGAATTGTAACTAAGAGAGAGCTAGTTGAGATTCAAGGCTGATGACTTGTGTCTGATTGGTTTCTTTCATTATCTGTGCACACTATACAATGAGGAAGCTACAGAATACCCTGAAACCTGCTGCAGGAAAATATGATCCAGCACACTGGTAGTTTAACATTCCTGAGAAACTTTGTAAACACTAGGCTTTTTCACATCACCCTATATATGACATCTCTTCAAATATATGAATATCTGTATGAAATATCTACAAAACGAGAGCCAATAAATTTTCATGGTCATATTCATGTTACACAAACCAAGATACTACAGATTAGGAACTTTTTAAGTCAGTAACAATTTTAGTGTTGACCAGTGTTATCCAAACCGTGAGACCTGTGAAATCTGAAAACAAAAAGAATTAGTAAACAAGCAAACGAGTACAAATATACAACTTGTACCAAGATCACGACCATCTACCTTAACGCCTGATAACTCACACTCAAACCAGCTCTTGTGGCCGAAGTAGCCGCCCCAATGCAAAAAGAATGACTAGAAAAAGAAAAATCGCCTAAGCCCAGATGCGAAACGCTCGTAGCAGCTTCGAATTGAAGTTGACTTAGCTGCACTAACAGGGGAGATACTATTATGCGGAATTACCCCAATATGCAACCAACTACCTTTTCCCCCAGAAATTTGTTTTAGACTTTGCAATAAAGACAGACACACGCTTCTCAAAAATTGAAACATGACCAATCTGCAAACCCGATGAATTTCCCTCAAGAATGCGGCACTAGCTACAGATACGAAAAGCACCAAAGAACATAAGGCAGAAAGCCGATGAGAATAAACAAGCTTGAAAGGGCAAATTACACACAACTTACATAAAGAAAACAACCAACTGGGTGAAATAGGGCACCTACCATCAAGAAAATACCCGGTCCTCTTATACCCCTTTAAGATCTGTTTCACAATAAAATAATCATTAATCGGACAACCCCAAACTTTCATAAGAACGACACACCTGCCAAAATATTACTTTCTTCCATGTTGACAATGACCGCTGCAACAAACTCTCATTGCAACCAAATCAATCCCCACTGGTGCACCGGCATGCTTCCCCCTCCTTGTTGGCCCTCCTTGTTGGCCCTTTTAGGGTACCTAAAACTTCTCCAGCTAAAATAGGATAGAGTATCAGCTATTACATTATAAACAGCCTTGCTTCAGATATTTAAGTGCAAGCAGAGCAGCATGGGGTTATGTAAAAGCTTGACTACTTCAGCAGATTTAGATGCTAAACAATGAATAGCATACATAACACCTTTCTTATCAGGTATAATGAAAACAAAGGTTTGGTACTGTGTTAGCCAGTAGAGCAAAATGTGATTGTTCCCAGCAAGAGAAACCACGTAATGGCTTTTTTATGTATCCTATTCACATACTTGGAGTAAACCATACCCACTAAGGAATACCCTCAGAGAAAACCAGGAAATAACTATCTCAGCCTGCAAAAACTCTGTTTCATGTGAAAAACCAACTCCATAGAAGCCAATTTTCTGATGTAATTACCACTCAGGTGAATGATAATGACATCAGGAGCAGAGAAAGTAAAAGACCTTTTGGAAACAGTATTCATCATACCTGACCATTTCCAACCCCAGATACCAGCCCAGATGACACAAAGTGCCTCTGGTGACATGGATAAGTTGGCTCCATAGCAGCAAGCTGCAGCCCGCTTCCGAGTCCAATTACACTGGTCAACAGATTTTTACAAAAGTCATGTTACTGAAATAAAATTAGTCATTTCTTATCAATTTTTATGTGCTCAACACGAATATAACAGTCAACATGCAAAATTGGCTCTAGTTTTATTTGTAATCTGCAACAATTGTTTACATCACGAAATGCCAATAGTAATAGGCCGATGGTTAATACCTGTAAAAAATCAAGTCACAGACCACGTCTTAGATCTCTTTGCCCTTCTGTTGTCCAGCTGTTCGGGAGCATCTCTGTAGAGTGTCCAGCAGCAGTCAGCCACCATGGTAGTGTCCAGCAGTAGTCAGCCAGCATGGTAGTGTCCAGCAGTAGTCAGCCACCATGGTAGTGTCCAGCAGTAGTCAGCCACCATGGAAGTGTGCAGCAGTAGTCAGCCACCATGGTAGTGTCCAGCAGTAGTCAGCCACCATGGTAGTGTCCAGCAGTAGTCAGCCACCATGGTAGTGTCCAACAGTAGTCAGCCAGCATGGAAGGGGGCCATTTTCCCTGGTATCCTTGTTCTATTGCTGCGATATCTTGATGAAAACGATGCCATGTTCATTACTAACCACAGTTGTCTGGAAAGAAATCCAGATGGGAATGAAGGAAGTGGACCTTTAGAGACACATTGCAGCCATGTTTCTGATACTGCATCAGCATGTCTTGTACTAGTTCCTGGTAGTTTAACATTCCCGATAAACTTTGTATACACTAGGCTTTTTCACATCACCCTATATATGACATCTCTTCAAATATATGAATATCTGTATGAAATATCTACAAAATGAGAGCCAATAAATTTTCATGGTCATATTCATGTTCACACACCAAGATACTACAGATTGGGACCTTTGTAAGTCAGTAACAATTTCAGTGTTGACCAATGTTATCCAAACCGTGAGACCTGTGAAATCTGAAAACAAAAAGAATTAGTAAACAAGCAAACGAGTACAAATATACAACTTGTACCAAGAACACGACCATCTACCTTAACGCTTGATAACACATACACTCAAACCAGCTCTTGTGGCCGAAGTAGCCGCCCCAATGCAAAAAGAACGACTAGAAAAAGAAAAATCACCTAAGCCCAGATGCGAAATGCTCTTAGAAAGACCAGCTTCAAATTGAAGTTGACTTAGCTGCGCTAGCCGGGGAGGTACTATTATGCGGAATTACCCCAATATGCAACCGACTACCCTTTTCCCCGGAAATTTGTTTTAGACTTAGCAGTAAAGACAGACACACGCTTCTCAAACATTGAAACATGACCAATCTGCAAACCCGACGAATTTCCCTCAAGAATGCGGCACTAGCTACAGATACGAAAAGCCCCAAAGAATATAAAGCAGAAAGCAGATGAGAATAAACAAGCTTGAAAGGGCAAATTACACACAACTTACATAAAGAAAACAACCAACCAGGTGAAATAGGGCACCTACCATCAAGAAAATACCCGGTCCTCTTATACCCCTTTAAGATCTGTTTCACAATAAAAAAAAATCATTAATCGGACAACCCCAAACTTTCATAAGAACGACACACCTGCCAAAATATTACTTTCTTCCATGTTGACAAAGACGGCTGCAACAAACTCCCATTGCAACCAAATCCATCCTCACTGGTGCACCGGCATGCTTCCCCCTCCTTGTTGGCCCAGGGTACCTGAAACTTCTCCAGCTAAAACAGGATGGAGTATCAGCTATTACATTATGAATAGAGATGAGCGAGCACCAAAATGCTCGGGTGCTCGTTTCGAGTAACGAACCCCATTGAAGTCAATGGGTGACCCGAGCATTTTTGTATATCGCCGATGCTCGCTAAGGTTTCCATTTGTGAAAATCTGGGCAATTCAAGAAAGTGATGGGAACGACACAGCAACGGATAGGGCAGGCGAGGGGCTACATGTTGGGATGCATCTCAAGTTCCCAGGTCCCACTATTAAGCCACAATAGCGGCAAGAGTGCCCCCCCCCTCCCAACAATTTTTACTTCTGAAAAGCCCTCATTAACAATGCATACCTTAGCTAAGCACCACACCACCTCAAACAAAGCACAATCACTGCCTGCATGACACTCCACTGCCACTTCTCCTGGGTTACATGCTGCCCAACCCCCCCCCCCGCACAACGCAGCGTCCACAGCGCACACCAAAGTGTCCTTGCGCAGCCTTCAGCTGCCCTCATGCCACACCACCCTCATGTCTATTTATAAGTGCGTCTGCCATGAGGAGGAACCGCAGGCACACACTGCAAAGGGTTGGCACGGCTAGGCAGCGACCCTCTTTAAAAGGGGCGGGGCGATAGCCCGCAATGCTGTACAGAAGCAATGAGAAATATAATCCTGTGCCACCGCCATCAGGAGCTGCACACGTGGGCATAGCAATGGGGAACCTATGTGCCACACACTATTCATTCTGTCAAGGTGTCTGCATGCCCCAGTCAGACCGCTGTTTTTTATAAATAGTCACAGGCAGGTACAACTCCGCAATGTGAATTCCGTGTGCACCCACAGCATGGGTGGCTCCCTGGAACCCACCAGCTGTACATAAATGTATCCCATTGCAGTGCCCTGGACAGCAGAGCTAACGTCAGATTAAATGCAGGTGGGCTTCGGCCCACACTGCATGCCCCAACCTGACCGGGGTTTTTAATTCATAGACACAGGCAGGTACAACTCCCTATTGTGAAGTCCCTAGGGACCGACAGCATGGGTGGCTCCCTGGAACCCACCGGCGGTACATAAATATATCCCATTGCAGTGCCCAGCACAGCTGAGGTAATGTTATGTTTAATGCAGGTGGGCTTCGGCCCACACTGCATGCCCCAGTCAGACTGGGGTTCTTTAGAAGTGGACACATGCAGTTACAACTCCGTGTGGACCGACAGCATGGGTGGCTCCCTGGAACCCACCGACGGTACATAAATATATCCCATTGCAGTGCCCAGCACAGCTGAGGTAATGTCATGTTTAATGCAGGTGGGCTTCGGCCCACACTGCATGCCCCAGTCAGACTGGGGTTCTTTAGAAGTGGACACATGCAGTTACAACTCCGTGTGGACCGACAGCATGGGTGGGTGCCAGGAAGCCACCGGCGGTACATAAATATATCCCATTGCATTGCCCATCACAGCTGAGGTAATGTCATGTTTAATGCAGGTGGGCTTCGGCCCACACTGCATGCCACAGTCAGACTGGGGTTCTTTAGAAGTGGACACATGCAGTTACAACTCCGTGTGGACCGACAGCATGGGTGGGTGCCAGGAAGCCACCGGCGGTACATAAATATATCCCATTGCATTGCCCATCACAGCTGAGGTTATGCCATGTTTAATGCAGGTGGGCTTCGGCCCACACTGCATGCCCCAGTCAGACTGGGGTTCTTTAGAAGTGGACACATGCAGTTACAACTCCGTGTGGACCGACAGCATGGGTGGGTGCCAGGAAGCCACCGGCGGTACATAAATATATCCCATTGCAGTGCCCAGCACAGCTGATGTAACGTCAGCTTTAATGCAGGTGGGCAAAAAATTAATTGGATTACACTGTAGGCGAGGGCCCCAAAAAATTGGTGTACCAACAGTACTAATGTACGTCAGAAAAATTGCCCATGCCCAACCAAGAGGGCAGGTGAAACCCATTAATCGCTTTGGTTAATGTGGCTTAATTTGTAACTAGGCCTGGAGGCAGCCCAGTTAAAATAAAAATTGGTTCAGGTGCAAGTTTCAACGCTTTAATGAGGATTGAAACGTATAAAAATTGTTTACAAAAATTATATGACTGAGCCTTGTGGGCCTAAGAAAAATTGCCCGTTCGGCGTGATTACGTCAGGTTTCAGGAGGAGGAGCAGGAGGAGGAGGATGAATATTATACACAGATTGATGAAACTAAAAGGTCCACGTTTTTGATGGTGATAGAGAACAATGCTTCCATCCGCGAGTGCAGCCTACGTATTGTTTAGGTATCGCTGCTGTCCGCTGGTGGAGAAGAGAAGTCTGGGGAAATCCAGGCTTTGTTCATCTTGATGAGTGTAAGCCTGTCGGCACTGTCGGTTGACGCTTATCTGTGATGATTCCCCCAGCCGCACTAAACACCCTCTCTGACAAGACGCTAGCCGCAGGACAAGCAAGCACCTCCAGGGCATACAGCGCGAGTTCAGGCCACGTGTCCAGCTTCGACACCCAGTAGTTGTAGGGGGCAGAGGCGTCAAGGAGGATGGTCGTGCGATCGGCTACGTACTCCCTCACCATCCTTTTACAGTGCTCCCGCCAACTCAGCCTTGACTGGGGAGCGGTGACACAGTCTTGCTGGGGAGCCAGAAAGCTGTCAAAGGCCTTAGAGAGTGTTCAACTGCCTGTGCTGTACATGCTGCCTGATCTCCGCGCCTCCCCTGCTACCTGGCCCTCGGAACTGCACCTTCGGCCACTAGCGCTGTCGGATGGGAATTTTACCATCAGTTTGTCCGCCAGGGTCCTGTGGTATAGCATCACTCTCGAACCCCTTTCCTCTTCAGGTATGAGAGTGGAAAGGTTCTCCTTATACCGTGGGTCGAGCAGTGTGCACACCCAGTAATCTGTAGTGGCCAGAATGCGTGTAACGCGAGGGTCACGAGAAAGGCATGCTAACATGAAGTCAGCCATGTGTGCCAGGGTACCTGTACACAACACATGGCTGTCCTCACTAGGAAGATCACTTTCAGGATCCTCCTCCTCCTCCTCCTCAGGCCATACACGCTGAAAGGATGACAGGCAAGCAGCATGGGTACCCTCAGCAGTGGGCCAAGCTGTCTCTTCCCCCTCCTCCTCATCCTCCTCCCCCTCCTCCTCCTCCTCAACGTGCTGAGATATAGACAGGAGGGTGCTCTGACTATCCAGCGACATACTGTCTTCCCCCGCCTCTGTTTCCGAGCGCAAAGCATCTGCCTTTATGCTTTGCAGGGAACTTCTCAAGAGGCATAGCAGAGGAATGGTGATGCTAATGATTGCAGCATCGCCGCTCACCATCTGGGTAGACTCCTCAAAGTTTCCAAGGACCTGGCAGATGTCTGCCAACCAGGCCCACTCTTCTGTAAAGAATTGAGGAGGCTGACTCCCACTGCGCCGACCATGTTGGAGTTGGTATTCCACTATAGCTCTACGCTGCTCATAGAGCCTGGCCAACATGTGGAACGTAGAGTTCCACCGTGTGGGCACGTCCCACAGCAGTCGGTGCACTGGCAGATGAAACCGATGTTGCAGGGTGCGCAGGGTGGCAGCGTCCGTGTGGGACTTGCGGAAATGTGCGCAGAGTCGGCGCACCTTTCCGAGCAGGTCTGACAAGCGTGGGTAGCTTTTCAGAAAGCGCTGAACCACCAAATTAAAGACGTGGGCCAGGCATGGCACGTGCGTGAGGCTGCCGAGCTGCAGAGCCGCCACCAGGTTACGGCCGTTGTCACACACGACCATGGCCGGTTGGAGGCTCAGCAGCACAAGCCAGCGGTCGGTCTGCTCTGTCAGACCCTGCAGCAGTTCGTGGGCCGTGTGCCTCTTCTCTCCTAAGCTGAGTAGTTCCAGCACGGCCTGCTGACGCTTGCCCACCGCTGTGCTGCCGTGCCGCGCGACACCGACTGCTGGCGACGTGCTGCTGCTGACACATCTTGATTGCGAGACAGAGGTTGCGTAGGAGGAGGAGGAGGGTGGTTGAGTGGAGGAAGCATACACCGCCACAGATACCACCACCGAGCTGGGGCCCGCAATTCTGGGGGTGGGTAGGACGTGAGCGGTCCCAGGCTCTTACTCTGTCCCAGCCTCCACTAAATTCACCCAATGTGCCGTCAGGGAGATATAGTGGCCCTGCCCGCCTGTGCTTCTCCACGTGTCCGTTGTTAAGTGGACCTTGGCAGTAACCGTGTTGGTGAGGGCGCGTACAATGTTGCGGGAGACGTGGTCGTGCAGGGCTGGGACGGCACATCGGGAAAAGTAGTGGCGACTGGGAACTGAGTAGCGCGGGGCCGCCGCCGCCATCATACCTCTGAAAGCCTCCGTTTCCACAACCCTATACGGCAGCATCTCCAGGCTGATAAATTTGGCTATGTGCACGTTTAACGCTTGAGCGTGCAGGTGCGTGGCGGCGTACTTGCGCTTGCGCTCCAACACTTGCGCTAGCGACGGCTGGACGGTGCGCTGAGAGACATTGGTGGATGGGGCCGAGGACAGCGGAGGTGAGGGTGTGGGTGCAGGCCAGGAGACGGTAGTGCCTGTGTCCTGAGAGGGGGGTTGGATCTCAGTGGCAGGTTGGGGCACAGGGGGAGAGGCAGCGATGCAAACCGGAGGCGGTGAACGGCCTTCGTCCCACCTTGTGGGGTGCTTGGCCATCATATGTTTGCGCATGCTGGTGGTGGTGAGGCTGGTGGTGGTGGCTCCCCAGCTGATCTTGGCGCGACAAAGGTTGCACACCACTGTTCGTCGGTCGTCTGCACTCTCAGTGAAAAACTGCCAGACCTTTGAGCACCTCGGCCTCTGCAGGGTGGCATGGCGCGAGGGGGTGCTTTGGGAAACAGTTGGTGGATTATTCGGTCTGGCCCTGCCTCTACCCCTGGCCACCGCACTGCCTCTTCCAACCTGCCCTGCTGCTGCACTTGCCTCCCCCTCTGAAGACCTATCTTCAGTAGGCGTAGCAAACCAGGTGGGGTCAGTCACCTCATCGTCCTGCTGCTCTTCCTCCGAATCCTCTGTGCGCTCCTCCCTCGGACTTACTCCAATTACTACTACCTGAGTGATAGACAACTGTGTCTCATCGTCATCGTCCTCCTCACCCACTGAAAGCTCTTGAGACAGTTGCCGGAAGTCCCCAGCCTCATCCCCCGGACCCCGGGAACTTTCCAAAGCTTGGGCATCGGTCACGACAAACTCCTCCGGTGGGAGAGGAACCATTGCTGGCCATTCTGGGCAGGGGCCCGGGAACAGTTCCTGGGAGTCTGCCTGCTCCTCAGAATTTGTCATTGTAATGGAGTGAGGAGGCTGGGAGGAAGGAAGAGCAGCAGCCAGAGGATTCAGAGTTGCAGCAGTGGACGGCACAGAATTCTGGGTGGTCGATAGATTGCTGGATGCACTTTCTGCCATCCACGACAGGACCTGCTCACACTGCTCATTTTCTAATAAAGGTCTACCACGTGGACCCATTAATTGTGAGATGAATGTGGGGACGCCAGAAACGTGCCTCTCTCCTAATCCCGCAGCAGTCGGCTGCGATACACCTGGATCAGGAGCTCGGCCTGTGCCCACACCCTGACTTGGGCCTCCGCGTCCTCGCCCGCATCCACGTCCTCTAGGCCTACCCCTACCCCTCAGCATGCTGTATTATTAGTAGTGCAGAAACAGAACGCTGTAATTAAATGTGCCGCTTATTGGCCTGTGGTTGGAGGCTGACTTCGCTTACGGAACGCACAGCAGAGGCAGGAAAGAATTTGGCGCAAGCCTGCTGTAACACTTAGCTGGCTGCGTATGAATTAGGACAACTACCCCCAGCAGAGACGCAGTACAGTCAGGACGGTCACAGGCAGCCCAAATAGATTTTTTTTCCCAAATTTTTTTGGAAAAGCCCACTGCGTATATAGACTGGATATGTCTTTCACTGTCCCTGCCTCACCACCACTACTGGCCGTGGACTATGTAAAATTACTGCAGACTGTTTCACTCTGGACAGGATGACAGCGGTGATGTAAGAGGCAACGCAGAGGCAGGAAAGAATTTTGCGCAAGCCTGCTGTAACACTTAGCTGGCTGCGTATGAATTAGGACAACTACCCCCAGCAGAGATGCAGTACAGTCAGGACGGTCACAGGCAGCCCAAATAGATTTTTTCCCCAAATTTTTTTGGAAAAGCCCACTGCATATATAGACTGGATATGTCTTTCACTGTCCCTGCCTCACCACCACTACTGGCCGTGGACTATGTAAAATTACTGCAGGACGCAATGCTCTGGACGCAATGCTCTGCACGGCCGATATACAAAAAAAATAAAAATGTGCAACACTGCAAAAAGCAGCCTCAACAGTACTGCACACGGTCAGATGTGGCCCTAAGAAGGACCGTTGGGGTTCTTGAAGCCTAAAATAACTCCTAACGCTCTCCCTATAGCAGCTCTGGCACCAGCAGCACTTTCCCTGATCTCTGTCAGAATGCATCTGTGGCGAGCCGCGGGAGGGGCCGATTTATATACTCGGGTGACACCTGATCTCGCCAGCCACTCACTGCAGGGGGGTGGTATAGGGCTTGAACGTTGTAGGGGGAAGTTGTAATGCCTTCCCTGTCTTTCTATTGGCCAGAAAAGCGCGCTAACATCTCAGAGATGAAAGTGAAAGTAACTCGAACATCGCGTGGTGCTCGCCTCTAGTAACGAGCATCTCGAACACGCTAATACTCGAACGAGTATCAAGCTCGGAGGAGTACGTTCGCTCATCTCTAATTATGAACAGCCTTGCTTCAGATATTAAAGTGCAAGCAGAGCAGCATGAGGTTATGTAAAAGCTTGACTACCTCAGCAGATTTAGATGCTAAACAATGAATAGCATACATAACACCTTTCTTATCCGCATGCAATAAAATCCTCTTGTTGGCCAAAGACTGACCCCATAACACCAAAGACACCATGATAGGAAATAACTCTAAAAGAACCAAATTCAAAACACCATTTTCCATCCAAAAATTATGCCACTAATCAACACTCCAATGACTGCCTCAAAATGCGCCGAAGCCAGCACTACCAGCCGCATCTGTGAAAAGCTGCAAATCAACTGATGAAATAAAATCTTCCAGGAAAAGCGACTTCTCATTATAATCATTATATATAAAAAAAATCAAGCCAAATGCTAAAATCCTCCCAGACCTCGGAACAAATAGAAACGTAGAAAAAAGGTTGCAAATGCCTGAAAGAACACTAACTAATCTTCTCCCAAAAAACCGTTCACATCGGCATGACGCTAGAGGAAAAGGCTAACAGGCCCAGCGATGACTGCACTTCCTTAACAGAGACCGAATGCTTAGAAAGGAACACATTAATCAAGCCTTCTCAATCTTCTTCCCAGGAAGCCAAAACGCACATCTGACCAATCAATAACAATTAAAAAATATTCAATGCAAGTAGTAGGAAAAACAGTTTGTTACCTGCGACAGCGGAACACTAAAATAGAGAAAAACAAACAAAGAAACACAGATATCAGTTTTCCACAAACAGGAGAATCAGCTGGACCAACAAATAAAAAATTGTCTAAATGATGCATTCGCCTCCCCCCCCCCCCCCCCTTCTCTCATGCCCCGTATTGTTTCCACCACCACCGCTCACTCTAAAAAAGTGGAGAAATATAAAAAGGATAGAAAGCACTGTATGGGCAAACATCTATTAAAGAAAAGACTGCCGTTGAACAGAAAACTCAGAGAGTTTGACAAATGAGAACAAATGGGAAGAAACCGAAATGCAGACCGAAGATCAGATTTAGCCAACAATGCCTCTTTGTCAAATGACTTAACTAAACAGCCTGATGAAAGGTGGAATAACTAACATATGAAAGGGATTTATCAATGTTATCGTTTAAAGAACCACCATAGGAAAATGACAAAATTATGAATTATCCCCAAAAAATTTTGGATCCTTTCGAGGAACCACACCAAAGGCGAAAATTAACAAACAAGAGGGAGACAAAGGACTAGCTATCCTACCCAGCATTAGGTAATTCTACAATTTTTTGAGCAACTTCAAAATACATGCGAACTAAAGCGAGATTTTCCACTCATTGGCACCCAGTAGCCTGGAATACTGGAAATGTAAAACCCCAGAGAACCCATCTGTTAACAGCTGCGCAATCTGCTTAACCATGGAAGCATGTTCTGCAATTTAACCGGAGTCAAGGTTTTTGGAAAGAGACTCCACTACGGTGGGCACCACCGCCAATCAATCACTTATGGTTATACTTGCAGTCCACTTGTGCTGTTGTAGTGAGTTGAAGTTGACAGAAGAGTAGCCTGAGTGGTTGCGCCCATTCTAACTGTGTCACGGTGGTGGCTACTCTTCTTGTAGTAATGGCTCATGCAGCAGGTGGATTTCAATTGAGTACATAGAAACAATTAGTGGTTCTTAAAGGGGTTGTCCCGCGCCGAAACGGGTTTTTTTTTTTTTTAAACCCCCCCTCCGTTCGGCGCGAGACAACCCCGATGCAGGGGTTAAAAAAACCACCCGCACAGCGCTTACCTGAATCCCGGCGGTCCGGCGTCTTCATACTCACCTGCTGAAGATGGCCGCCGGGATCCTCTGTCTTCATGGACCGCAGGGCTTCTGTGCGGTCCATTGCCGATTCCAGCCTCCTGATTGGCTGGAATCGGCACGTGACGGGGCGGAGCTACACGGAGCTACACGGAGCCCCATAGAGAAGAGGAGAAGACCCGGACTGCGCAAGCGCGGCTAATTTGGCCATCGGAGGGCGAAAATTAGTCGGCACCATGGAGACGAGGACGCCAGCAACGGAGCAGGTAAGTATAAAACTTTTTATAACTTCTGTATGGCTCATAATTAATGCACAATGTACATTACAAAGTGCATTATTATGGCCATGCAGAAGTGTATAGACCCACTTGCTGCCTCGGGACAACCCCTTTAAATTAACTGATGTGATGCCAGTGCCTTTGAATGAGTGAGCTTGTTTAAATAAAGAGTAGTCCAAATAGGTTGCAGTGAAACCGAAGGCACACAGTTTACTGAATGCTTGAAAATAAGTAACAATGTTTCAACTTTTCTCCAGTGAGTAATAACTTTTCCAACAAGAGATTACACCGATAACATGACATGCATTTGTTCCTTAATTCTCCCTTCTGAAGAATGACATGGGCTACAAGGCTAAGTTATCTGGCGACTGTGCTGAAAGATTTGTGGAGGAATGGAGGGAATGATGCAGGCGCTCCTGTGGACACACTGACTGCTGAATGTACAGGGTCAAAATTAACTCACAGTTGAATTGGCCGCTTTTCCTTCCAGATTCTGCAGGGTCTGCCCTGACTTAGACTCCTTCCTAAACAGGGATAAAAAAGACTCCGCTCTCCTTTCGTTCTCCCCTCCAGTTGACTCTACAACTACACATTCTGGCTGGCCTCCAGGCCCCAACGTCCGGACCGACCTAACTCGCCTCCATCCCAGACCAGCCTAGACTCCACAGTCCCATAAAGGACCAAGAGCAACAACCCATTCTACCTCTTATATCATCCCACCAACCAATCCTGAACTAGGGGAGAAAACCTACTACCCAATCCCAGGACTAACTAGGGATGACTGACAGGTACCAGAGTGGGTTAAGTAGAATACTGCAAAGTCATGTAAAAGTTAGTTAGAGAGACACTAGACATTAACTCTTAGGGGCCCAGACAAGGCCAATACACACAAAACACGGATACACATATACCCATAGACATTCCACACTATGACAGCATGTAGTGTCCCAGACTTTAGGGCCACTCAGCACTTTAATTACCTCCTGTGGTGTGTGTAATTGTATTCGTGATTACTCGTCTTGTGTAATGGAGGAGACAAGTGGTGGTTTGGTGTTTTGTGTAGAGTCATTGTTGGGTCAAATGTCTGGTGTTGTGTATGTTTGGATGTGGGACACCCTACCCTCATGTGTCTTGTGAGTCACCCCCAAAGGCAGCTCTGGGATTGGGTAGACGGGTTCATCTAGAATCCCCCAGGGCTAGCTGGAGAGGAAGTTATAATAGTAGCTATGAGGTGTAGGCAGTGGAGAAGAGTCTAAGAGAACAGAAAGAGGGAAGAGGAAGACAAAAAGGAAAAGCTTGTGCCTAGTCTAAGGTTAGACTAAGAAAGGTGGACGAGGAAAGAGATCTCCGGTTATTGGAGAGTCTGTTTCTGCCCCAATTGAAAGAAGCATACCCAATGCGGGTAAGACCTCACGTGTCCCGAGAGCAACCATCAAGCAGCCATTGTCAACTGTGAGTAGAACTACCACTGAAGAGCAGCAGAATAGGCGCCACAGGAGTGCCAGCTTAACTTCCCTTCATTCCTCCACAAATATCGCCACCTCAGGATCACTGAAGTTTCCGGAGTGTCTGAGAAAAGTCTTACTGTTATCAACATTTTGCTTGTTATCACAGAAGCCTTTAATGAACCTTTGTTTGAGAGTTAAGTAAACTTTATACCCTTGGTTTACCATATCATCTCTGGTCTGGAATCTTTCTATCATCATCAGCAGCATAATTAAGATAAAGGGTATTGGCATCACGATCTACTGTCTATTTGCAACCATTGAGTATCCGAGCCAACCTACAGAGCGGAGCAGCAGAGCCACCCGTGACATCCATCTTCAAAGCCCCGCTGTCTCCCTCACCCGGTAAGGTCTATGCCCGGTTACTGCAAGTGCTGTGTGACCCCAACTCTGTGACACAGGTCTAACAAAAAAACTGAATAAAAAACAGCACTGACCTCCTCAATCTCCCCCCAATTCATCAGCTGCCAGCTGGTGTTTGCTTAAAGGCTGCTAGCAATGATGTGCTGTAATGGTAAGTGCCATTCTTACTGGCTTCACTGAGTAACAGGGTGTTTTTCATTTTTATTTTAGGACAATTTGCTGCTGTTTTTTAACTACTGGACACCAACCTTTATCAAGCAGGACAAGAGCTTCAGAGTTTGTGCCCCAGGTGCCAAGTCACACTGTATAGTTAAAATACAGGCTACCGAGTACTCCCTGGGGATTGTTCTGGGACTAGAGCGCCACCCTTCACCCTTACTTCGTTGCACACAAAGCGGCCAGTGGAAGGTAAAGAAAATCCCAACAGAGTCAGCCGAAGAAGCGCAAGGGTCTACTCCTTTCTTTGTAAGTTTATGTGTGTATGTGTGTGTATATATATATATATATATATATATATATATATGTGTGTGTTGGGGAGGGAGGGTGGTGAGCAAGATTTCATTGATGATTGCCTCAGGCAGCAGAAAAGCTAGCTGCAACTCTGTCTATTCCTAACATTGGTTGCAGAGAAGGCGTTCGGCTAGGTACATTAGGGCTACTAGAGGGAATCCTTTGCAAGTTTGGATTTAAATAATGCATGCCTTCTTTAATAATGGCATTGTATTCTTCTCGCTCTACTCATGTATACTCTTCTAGTGTATCCACACGCATTAACCCTTTGCAATCCCATTTTGGATTCAGGGTTTCCTAGGGGGCTTTCTCTTTCTGCCATTATACAATGGCGGCATCTGCTGGCTAGAGCCAGTACTGTGGTATGGGACATGCCAGAGAGGCCCCCCACAACAGAGCGGCCAGTAATATACAGTAAGAATACCCTGCCGGACGTCTTCCGACATCGGAGCTGTACAGGCTTCAATCAGAATGTCTTTAGACGTCAGACAATGGATTGGAAAGGGTTAATATCACTAATGGTACCCATCAAGGATATTCATTCTAGTGATGGAAACCTTTGCTCAATTGATCTGCCCATCTTCCAAGTATACATGGGATTACAATTGGCCCTACTGATCATCATATCAGTTTATTTGCAGACAATGAGATTTTATGTGTATGGTTGCTGGAAGTATCTTTCCCATGTGTTTCGGAAATCACTCTGGAGTCTGGCAACATTGGCTACTACAAAATTAATGCTATTAAGTCAACTAAAGTAATAAATGAAATGGGCGGACTACAATACCCAGACAGGTTATCAGAATTGTGGTTATTTAGTTTAAAAATAAGGAGCCTGGGGGTTGACCTAATAACTATGTATAAATACATCAGGGGACAATACAGAGATTTCTCCCATCATCTATTTATACCAGGACTGTGACAGTAATAAGGGGGCGCCCTCTGCGTCTAGAGGAAAGGAGGTTTCTACACCGGCATAGAAGGGGGTTCTTTACTGTAAGAGCAGTGAGACTGTGGAAGTCTCTGCCTGAGGATGTGGTAATGGAGAATTCAATAAAAGAGTACAAGAGAGGCTTGGATTCCTTTCTTAAAGGAGATGTCTCGAGGAAGCAGTTAAATATTTTTTTGCCCAGTCCCCCCCATTAAGTACACATTACTAATTACCCCTGTAAATGACATTTCTAGCTGGTTCGTACTTACCGTTCCAGCGTTTCAGCAACTTATAAAAGTTTCCTCAAGATGGCCGCCGGCTCTTTCCCCGTCGCTCGCTGCAGCCCGACGTGCGCGCTCCCGAGACGCCGCCAGCTGTGTCTCCATGGCAACCGGACGCATCGCAGCCGCCGACCAGACGCCCCGCAGCCGCCCACCGCCAGGCAGCAGGTAACCGGCGCTAGCCCCCGGCTCCCCAGCGCTAGACCCTCAGCCCAGGTGAAGGCCCCGGAGCCCAGCTCTAGGTTCCGGAGCCCAGCGCTAGTTCCCCCGGCCTAGCGGCAGCCCCCCCCGGCCTAGCGACAGCCCCCCCATCGCAGCGACAGCCCCCCCCGGCCTAGCGACAGCCCCCCCATCGCAGCGGCAGCCCCCCCCCGGCGCAGCGACAGCCCCCCCGGCGCAGCGGCAGCCCGGCGCAGCGGCAGCCCCCCCCCCCCGGCGCAGCCCGGCGCAGCGGCAGCCCCCCCCCCGACAAATCACTTACCTGGGAGGCTTCTCGGGGCTGCTGGGCTGGGCTTCTCCGCTGGGCAGCTCCAGTTTCTGCACCTTCCTCTAACAGAGGAACCACATTATTATTAATGAGAGTCGGGGGCCTCACCCAACTTCAGCTAGACAGTTGAAGGTGAATAAATCAACTCAGGTTACAAGAGTATCACGACTCTCAAGTATCCCTGAAATGGTAGAACTTGATTTGAATCAAGAACTACCATTGATAGATCTATCAAATCAGAGTTCCCCCTGTTTATCACCTATGATGAGAACCTCAATACTCCCCAAAAAATTAAATACAGGGGATGAAAATTCTGGTAAAAAAGAAAAGGTTTACTCTATTGATGCGGTGGACCTCGAAAGAGTCCTCCTGAGATCCCCTTTGGCGGACTCCCCACCAGACTTTATTGATCTGGTGTCAGGGAATCTTTCTACAGAGAACCAAATAGGAGAGATACAAAAGAATTTAAAAACCCCTAGTAGAATATATGCAAGTAAAGATTCCCTTTTTCCCTTTCTGGAGCCCATGACACCCCGAGTGGTACACTCCCAACATACGATCGGGGCAAAGAGCAAAATTTTCCAATTTTATCAACCACTTCCAGTTGCCAAGTCTTCGAGGAAACGAAACCTCGAAGACGTAGAGGCAAAAGAGGGGGAAGAAAATCAAGGTCAAAATCAGAAAAATACCTTGAAGAAACCAAGGAAGATCAATATGACCCAGTGATTGATAATGAGCAAGCTAGGTTGTTGGGTATCTTCAATATTTCTAATCACATTTTGAGGATAAAAGAGGCGGAGGTTTTGGCTAAAGGTTTGTCATTTAGTCCGTCAGTAAATGCAAATTTGTTTGATCTTTTCGTTGATCTCAACCATTTTATAAGGAAATTAACTGTTACTCGTTTCTTTTCCATCCAAAAATTAAAAAATGAATATAACGGTAAGGAAAAAGAAAAAGATGCAGTTGAAGCCTTTAAATTGGAGGACCCTATATTAACAGATCTGAAAGCACCTAGTAATTTTTTCCCAATAGAGAGCAAAGGGAACCATATAGATTTATTTTACCAAAATGTACTACATGAATTTTCTACACTCTGTGCTAAAGATAAAGGTATGAAATATAATCTGGATAGAAAACACCACATAGCAATAAAGAGTCTGGTAGATAACCCCGATATTGTTATAAAAAAAGCAGACAAAGGGGGGGGTATCGTTATTATGAATTATGATTATTATAACGATGAGTCTCTACGCATCCTAGAAGATCCTACTTATTATCGAAAATTGGATAGAGACCCCACGCCACTTATTTCTTCTAAATTACGTACATTTGTGGATGCAGCAGTGGGTAGGAATTGTCTAACGAAAAAAGAGAGGGATTATATTTGTGTTTCTAATCCCGAAGTACCTTTTTTCTACTTTTTACCAAAGGTACATAAGAACACTAATACACCTCCGGGGCGTCCAATAATTGCAGGTATTAATTCAATTACAAGTAATCTGTCGCACTTTATAGATTCACATCTACAGAAATTTGTTACAGCTTTACCCACCTATATTAGAGACACAAGCCATATTTTGGCAACAATTAAAGGAATACCGTGGAAGTGTACCTATATATGGTGTAGTCTGGATGTGACTGCTTTGTACACAAATATTCGCCATAATCAGGGCATAGAAGCAGTACAATATTTTTTGGAGCAGGATCCTTTGATGCCATCACAACAAAAAAATTTTTTATTAGATGCAATATATTTTATATTAACTAACAATTATTTTATGTATAATAAGATTTTTTTTCAACAAACGAGCGGTACGGCCATGGGTACTAAGTTTGCGCCGAGTTATGCAAATTTATTAATGGGCTATTTTGAGCAAAAATTTTTTAGGAATGATCACATTGTTTTACATAGACGTTTTATTGACGATATTCTCCTGATCTGGGACGGTGCAATAAGCGATTTAGAAATTTTTATTAGAGAATTGAATGAGAATGATTTTAATTTAAATTTTACACATCATATCGATGACACAGAGATAGTGTTTTTAGATCTGGCTATATCATCAAAAAATGGCTATATAAGTACAAAGACACATTTTAAGCCTACTGATTGCAACAGCTTCTTGAATTTTGGCAGTTGCCACCAGAAAAGCTGGAAACTAAACATACCTCAGGGACAATTTAAGAGGATAAGAAGAAATTGCTCGTCACTGATAAACTACGAAAAACAGTCAAAGATCCTCACAGCCAAATTTAAACAAAAAGGTTACCCACAAGAATTAGTTAGGGCAGCATATGAAAAAAATCGTCAAGAGTTGCCTTGGGCAACATCAGACACAAGTAATGGTGATATATATATAAATAAAACAAAGAAAACATTTGGAAATGGAGAACCTTTATTTATCACAAAGTATAACACACAACATAAGGAGATTGAAAAGGCCATGAGAAAACATTGGCCTATTTTGAAACAAGACCCCTTTCTCAAACTTGATATACTGGATAAACCGAGGGTCATCTATCGCAAAAATAAGACCTTGCAAAATATATTGGCCCCTTCATACCCTAAAAGATTAAGGGGGGCCGAACAAGAACCATTACACTCGAATAGGCTGATAGGTACCTTTAAATGTTTGAAAACTCGGTGTAAATGTTGTCCACTATTGGTACAAGGTAAAAAAGATATTGTACTGAAACGTGAAAATAGGGTGATGAGGATTAATCAATTTCTGAATTGTAGTTCCTCGTTTTTGATATACTTGTTGGAATGCCCGTGTGACCTACAATATATAGGGCGAACTACAAAATCGTTGAGAGTCAGAATAAACCAGCATAGATATAATATCAAGAGAGGCTTTCAAAAGCATAGCGTTTCTCGTCACTTTATGGAGAGACATCACAAGAATGCATCTCTATTGAGAGTAACTCCATTAGAGATGATAACTTCTGCCTCCTTTGCCCGCCTAAAAGCACGCGAAATGTTTTGGATTTTCCGGCTGGATACTTTGTTTCCCAAAGGCTTAAATGAATCTCTGGAGAAAATATTTTGATACACCTTTTATATATAATTATGCTTTTTGTATAGGTATATTAATGGGGAGCCCTTTTTTTTTTTTTTTTTTTTTTTTTTAATGGGAATATGTAATTAATATCTTACTGTATAGAGTTATATTTATAACATCATTTAGAAGATCATTATAAGATAGAATGATTAGTATCGGTTTTATCGGATTATTAATTATTGCTAGTTTTTTGTATATTGATAGGAACCCCTATTTATATTTATATATGGCTTATAATATGTATATAATATTTTTTTCCTTAGGAATGATAGTTATGAATAATTTATATGTAATATATGATCACCAATTGATGATGTTAATTTAGGTTTTTATAGCTATATAGGTATTTGGTTTCATGCATATTAACTTGATATATTATTATAACAAAGGATTTAAATTAAGATATGCATGAAATAACTAATCAAAACTGTTTTTAGTTTCATCCAATAGTTTCATGTATATTCCGCACATAGTTCCATTATAAATTTCATGAATAGCTGCATGAAGCATTTAATTTTAAATGCTGTAGCTTTATTTAAACAGTCAAGTATATTTTTAAACACATAGCGCTATGACAAGTCACATGATCGGCCGTCTCCACGCCTCCTGGAGCGCAGCGTTGCGTTCCATCTCGGCAATCCTTGAGCCACGTCATCACGGCACGTATTGGGAGCTGGGGAGCGCTGCGTTGCGCTTCATGATGAGAATCGCGGAGCTGCGTCGTGACGGCGTGCGTCCCCAGCTAGAAATGAACTGGGCTTAATGAGACCTAGGGAGGCGGGGTCCGGAGCAACATCGGAGACATTATGATCTCCGGTGCCGGCCGCATACGTCACATCCGGAGCGCCGTATTGAGCGTGGAGATGCTTAATACGTCATCTTTCCTGGCCAAAACGGCGCCAAGACCTGCAATCTACCCACATTTGATGAATGATACCGTGCAATAGGTATGTAATTTGTTTAGTCCTATTTATACCCATGTTTGTTAATGTTTTTGTATGCTTGATAAAGGCGTATATTGCGCCGAAACGCGTCGCATGTATTAGGATCCCGCAAGTATATTTTTTATATATCAAATTGAGGAGGTTGTTACCTCATTTTGTTTACTCATATAAAATAAAAAGTGTTTTATTTGTCTCTTTTGGAAATACTAACTATTGAGACATGTATTATTGATTTGGCATTTTAAGCAGCGCAGGTCCATAGCTTTTTTCTGTAGTAACCACATTATATTAGTAATCAATGCAGAAATCCAGGTCACTCCAAGGGGTTCACTTTCTTTTTCTTGCAACTACTGTATATATAGTAAATGTATTTGTATACTGTATATTTAAGTTTTAATACACAATCAACTTTATACATTAAATGAGAGAATACTGAAAATTTGCAGCTCAATTACCCTTAAAACATATTTATTTCCCTTTAATAAATTTGCCTAATTATGTTCTGTAACTTTAAGCTTAGTGTTCTTAGTTCTGGAACTACAGTACTGGATTCATGGATTGCATCTGTATTATACACGTACATGCTGCCATCTGTTGGTGATATGGTCAATAGGCAGTAAAGTATTAAATAAAATAATGTGACCAAGGGCTCCTTCATACCGGCGATCGCGATATCATCACAAGCCAATCACGGCAAGATTGCATCATTGTTCACACGATTTTTGAGCGTCAGCGATGCTTTTTCCTGAGAGTCTCGCTTTGCATCGCTGCCGCCTGCGATTTCCTTGATACCAGTTGGAGGACTTAAAGGATGAAAACCAAGGGACTCCTAGGTGCTACCCTCAGGAGTAGCTCAAAATCAAATTGGTCAGTGGAACCGTAGAGCCACACTCGCTACATAAAGCCATGATCTGTAGTCTAAATGTATTTTGAGGCTTGGGTCTGGGCTCTGAATTTTTTTGTGTTGCTATGTAGGTTCATATTGGGCTACAGTACTCTAGAGTGGACAGGAAAAGTTGTCTTGGAGATCTGGGTTGGAAGAAAGGAAAGAAAACTCCAATCAGAGAAGATTAAAGAGATATGTGAGAGGAGAGCGCCAGAAAACAAAATTAAAACAATCTCAGACGTGATGGAGTAAGGCAATTACTCACCGGGTGCTCAGGTGAGACCAAGCTGGAAACATAAGTCTCACCGGCACCGGAATCCTGGAAGGCGTATATGGATGTAAAGCTGTATCCCTTATCCGTAGAGAGCCGTACAGCATTTATTACGAGCAACACCCAAAAAGTTATTGGGGCTCGTTATATATCATGAACAGCAGCAAAAAAGTGAAATTTTCCTGCTTTTCCCGTGAGCGCAAGCATTGTTTTTCTCTTTTGCTGCTGTTCACAATCAGAGAAGATGTTTTTGAAATCTGCTATACATTGTTAAGGATCAGTGGTGTATTCTTTTATATAGCCTACAGCATGATGAGACTCTGCTCTTCACCCACATTGTCATGGTATTTGACCACTATATGGCTTTATTATTGGTACTTGTATAGTGGTAGCATTTTGTGTCTCATAGACTCGAAGAGTTGGAAGGGACCTCCAGGGTCATCGGGTCCAACCCCCTGAACAGTGCTGGATTCACTAAATCATCCCAGACAGATACTTGTCCAGCCTTTGTTTGAACACTTCCATTGAAGGAGAACTCACCACCTCCAGTGACAACCTGTTCCACTCATTGATCACCCTCACTGTCAGAAAGTTTTTTCTAATATCTAATCTGTATCTCATCCCTTTCAGTTTCATCCCATTGCTTCTAGTATTTCCTTGTATACTTGTTCTTTCAGTCTCTGATTGAAAGAACAAGTATGCACATGTGCCTGTGTGATTCAATCCTTTGATTTTACCCTTTTACTTGCCTTCTTGCATTGATTCTGTGGTTTACATATTTAAAGCGACCTGACTTTTCAGAACAAGCTGTCATGTAGGCATATGAGGATTAACATTGTTTTGGGCTATTATATGATTTATATACTGCATTTATCAACCATTTTCCTTTTTGCAGGTGCATCTCGAATTTTCAGTTCTCCGTGGGCTTGATGATGGAGACTGCTGTTATGATGTTTACAGACACTGTACAGTGCGTATGTCTCTCGGAGTTCGGGTCAGGAGATGCATAATCAGGTCAGGCCACACTTTCGAATTCTGTATGCGAAAATGTGGTTAGCACCTCACACAGTCACACAACAAGCTCACAGCATATGATGTACATCTGATGTCAGTCTTTCCCTCACTGCTCTCAAGGGCTTTGTCACTCTGTTGCGCTTCCCTGCGACTTAAGAGTTCTGTCTTTCATAATGTCCAGTAGGCAATCTCACAGCAGGACAGTCTGATCACTCTCCATCACTATGGGACACTCAAACCAGTCTTGAGGTCCATTCTGCGTTCGCTTCCTTAGGCCGCTCTCAAAAAACCAAAAACCCTTGCGTGTGATTTGTGCTTTGCGAGAGGCACAAACATCGTGTGAATATGCGCCCCATTCTTTTGAATGGAAGTCATATACATATGCGGTGCGGGGGGAAAAATCGCAGCCTATCTTTGGGCGTTCCTCAGAGCGCATCGCCCTGTGATTTCAATGGGTCCTTTAATGCATCGCATGGCTCTTGCATGCTGTGCGATGTGCATGCAAGGTCTGAGGAACACTTCAGATCCTCTTTCACTTGTGAAGCTTGTGTGAGAAGATCAGACTTTTACAGATACAATGCGTTTTTGAAGCGTGTGTAGGTAGCCTTAATCTGACAGTAGGAAATCCTTCTCACTTTGACTCTTAATCACAATTGCTCCCACTGAGCCAGCCCTCATACTGACTACTCCGCCCAGTCCAGTATACTCCAGAATTGCACTACCGGGTCACAACTCAGGTCTGCAGGGCAACCAGACCTCTTTGGAAACCAGCCCAATGACAACAGGGATCTTCCTCATCCCCTAAAAGAACAAAACTACAGCCCTTCCTGGGTATGAGCACATCACCCCAATCCACCACTGGTTCCCTAACCAAGCTGTCTATTCCCACAGCTTCAGTGAAGTCTCCAGACCAACAGCTTAGGCTGACAGGGTGCCATAGCCATCACCACGTCAGCAGTTGCCGATACAGTACTCAAGTAGTCTCATCTTCTCCATGACCAGACATTATCAGCCCACAGACCACTACTGGTTACTTTGTTAGCTCACCATCTACTCTTTGACACAAGATAACCTCCTCCTCAGTTCTGCAGAGATCCTCCATCACAAATCTGACTTCCGGTTCACACCTCAGCTACCAGTCAATCCGGTCTCTCTACAAAGAGACAAGCCAGCTTACACTGGTTGGCCATGTCTTGGTCTGAACCTTACACAGACGCACAAAAGTTAAGTCTAGCACCTCAGACGGTTAGTCTACACATAACCAGAATGACGCTAAATCAACTTCCTTTATGGCCTCTCTACTGCCCCCTCCTCTTCTCAGTGTGGTGGCACAGCTTATTGGCATCACCAAACTCTGTTCCCAGCCAGTACTTCCTTAGCCTAGCCACTCACACACACAAACAAACACACACACACAGGGTGTCTCAAAAGTGTGGACGCACCCATATAAAAAGTGACGGCCATCTTGAATTCCTCCATCTTGGATTCAACTCTAATGTTTACAATGGGAAGGTAGACGTGTGATATCAAACTGCCAGAAAATTTGACAAGGGAAACAATAGGAGGGGCCCCTAACCCTGGACCACTACATCACCACAGCAGATTTTAATCATCACCACCTAACCAGACCTGTGTGTAAATATACATATAATACAGTGCAATACAATATAAGATGCCAGTATGCACAAATAAAGAAACATCTACGCCATCTTTCAGCAAAAAGTATAAATAACTTGTACCGGCAGATATATATATATATATATATATATATATATATATATATATATATATATATATATATATATATATATATACACACACACATGAGCCATCTACTAGCTGCGAATGAGGTTACTTATTTCACACCTCTTACATGAGGAAGCAATAACTAGGCAAAAAAAAACTAATTAGTGTGAATTTCTACTAATGGTTACTCATTAATAAGTGCAAATTATTTGACCGGGCACTGGAACAGTTAGAATGGGGCTAGCTTATCAGTCCTCATATTAACACTGGGATACATAAATGGGTACTTACTGGATATACGTTTTGTTATAGGCATTTGGCAAGTAACCACTGACTTATCACATAATTATCATTATCTGCTTTGTCCACAGCAGACAGTGGTACAGAGTTGTGAAAACCTAAACATTTTGATGGTTTCAGCAATCTTAAGTTTTTCTCTTCCATCTCAGTCCAGCATGAAAGCCATCATGGCAAGTTCTAGTGAAGACATTTAATAAACTTTAGAATAAGTGTTGCTCATCTTGAACGTCCAGATGGTAAAATCGTCCCAATTTTCGGAAGATTGCATCAGGAAAGAAAAAAGAAAAATACATGAAATTTATTTACTTACTGTAAGTTGGCAAATTAGATAGATCGATAGATTTACAATACCATAGTATGCAATTCACTAGAGTCTCCCATTCACCTCAGTGTGCATTATGTCAATGATGTGACCTGACCACAAGACATGGATCTTTTGTCCACTGCCCCAGGTATCTCGACACTCGCATTTGTAATTGGAAGAAGTCTGGACTACATGGAGAAAATAAGGAAAGCGGTCCACTACAATCTGAGAACTCAACTTGCTATGCATTATCAGTGCAGTATTAACTAGTCAGATTATGAAGGTAATAATTGGTTGCAGTATGGTGATAATGTTCACTCTGGCATGGTGATATTATTCAGTCGCTATATATCTTTTGTTAGTAGACATTTTCAGAAGGCCCCAGGCTGTCATGGTAATCACCCTTCGTGATCTCATCGAGTGGGCATCATACAGGATCCCGCAAAATTCAACCCTATTCTCATTTGAACAAGGAAAGACTAGAAGCAATGGGATGAAACTGAAAGGGAGGAGGCAGAGATTAGATATTAGATAGTGAGGGTGATTAATGAGTGGAACACGCTACCATAGGAGGTGGGGAGTTCTCCTTCAATGGAAGTGTTCAAACAAAGGCTGGACAAATATCTATCTGGGATGATTTAGTGATCCTGCACTGAGCAGGGGGTTGGACCCGATGATCCTGGAGGTCCCTTCCAACTCTACCATTCTAGGATTCTAAAACCGATCGGGATTAAATACTGTAGTCAGAACTGTAAATGCACGTGCTGTGTCATTAAGAGGTTAAGAAGTGACGACCATCATGACTGCACTGCACAAAAATGTCTACAACAAGACAACAGAAAAATGTGCATATCTCTAACTAAAACAAACATAGTCACTACAGATGAGCGAGCATACTCGTTAAGGACAAATACTTGAGCGAGTATCGTCCTTTTTGATATCTGCCTGCTCGTCTGCAAAGATTTGGGTGAGCCGTGGGTTGTGGGAGTGAGAGAGAGAGAGAGATCCCCCCCCCCCCCCCCCCCCCGTTTTCCCTGGCCACCCGCCGGCACCCGGATCTTTGCAGACGAGCAGAAATACTCTGCTGTAGAAATCTGCACAGAGGGACCCTGAACAGAGGACTCGGCTCTATTAACTGAAGATTCCCTAATAGGGTTTATGTAAACACCTGTATGTTCGAAGTTGTTTTCTTACACTACACTACTATAATTAATTCCTCCTAAACCCTCCCCAAAGCCCCGTTAATCATCTCCAACATTCTTTATACCTTAGACAAATGTCATCTTGGCTGTAGTCCATAAACTTTCTTGGCTTATTCTGCATTACTTTCGGTAAACTATCTTTGGCAATACCTTATTGCATTTGCAAAAAAAGTGAACCTTCTTCAACTTTGTCTTCCACGCACAGCCAAGCATTATGGGAAATTATGTTTGTGCAGTTATTACATACTGGGCTTTGCACTGATAAGAAAGAGAAGTACAGTTTTACTCACTGACTTAAGGCTTCTGTGTAAAAAACAAGAGCCCTCAGGCCAGCTTCACACAGCCGAGAAAAGTGTGCGAGATTTGTGCGCTGCAAAACGCACAAATATGAACCCCATTCTTTCGAATAGTGTCATACACATGAGCCATTTTTTTTCCTGCATAACACAGCGATCATGTTCTATCTAGCTGCGTGATCATGCATTGTAACCCTATTGAAAGCAATGGGGCCGGTGGCAGCAGCATAGACCCCATTGAAAAACAATGGGAGACGATCTGCGATCCTCTGCCACAGCTGTGAAAGCCACTTCATTTCCAAAGTGATGCAAGGCTACCAGTATTCTCCCACAGCTTGATAGATAGAAAGCTGCTACCAGACTCTGGGAGACCAGTCGCTGCCAACACAATACCGGGAACACCTGGAGTCGTGAGAAAGACCCTCAGTTAAAATGTGTGCGCACACCACATTTTGTGTACAAGAGTGAGCAGGCCTGCTAT
The DNA here is from genome assembly GCF_035609145.1 of Eleutherodactylus coqui. NCBI lineage: Eukaryota > Metazoa > Chordata > Amphibia > Anura > Eleutherodactylidae > Eleutherodactylus > Eleutherodactylus coqui. The sequence goes on along the minus strand of NC_089837.1, from coordinate 475,170,457 downwards.
ATGGAAACAGTTATAGAGTCACTCTACTTGATACAGTCACACATTAGCATTCCATTGGCTTGGGCACACAGTGAGGGTGTAACGGGTCTGGTGTGGGTGCGGAGCCTTTCTGTTGTAACCCGAGTGGACAGGTTGCATACTCAGAGGAAAGCCAGAGGTCAGTAATGGGTAATATTCATTGCAGTTAATATCCGTTAAAGAACAGACACGTAGCATAGTCGGACGAAAGTTAGAAGGCAGGAATTGGATCAACAAGACCAAGGGCTAGGCTACAATTGAAGCAGGATAGCACAACAGGTAGAGCTGTTGCCTAGAGCACAGGAGTTCCCAGGTTCAAGTCTTGTCAGGGAGTCCAATTACTTAATCTGAGACAAGCTAGAATTTTGTTGCAACTTGTATGTTTAACCCTTATCCACTCACCCATTGCAAACAAGACCCACAAATGATTCCTTTATTACATACAGACTGCATAGAGTAATCCGCCATTCCTAGATTAGTATCTTTCCTTACATGAACCTTGTTTTCCGTTGCACAGAGTACTTCATTGTAATTGCTTTCCTAGTGATAGGTCTTTTCACATAACATTAAGGTATGTGATTCTTACATAAACTTCACTAAACTTAAGCAAATTTCCTTCCTGTTTTAGATTGTAATAAAGAAATCTTTCTTTTTGAACATCCAGTGACCACCCCCCATATCCTGACCCTGTGTCGCTGACTATCCACCCCCTGACATATCCATTGGGGGTCAAAAGATGGTGACAGAAAGTAATTCTTTCCTAAAGATAAAAGTATTTTATTTTTTAAGTAGTACTACATTAAAAAAAATTATATAAATTTGGAATTGTAGTAATCGTACTGACCCACGTAATAAATATAACATGTCATTTTTACTGCAGTGTGAATGTTGTAAAACCAAACCCCCTCTCCTCACAAATGGTGCGATTTCATTTTTTTACCATTTTGCTCCACTTAGAAGTCTTCCAATACATTATGTGGTATGTTAAGTTGTACTATTGAAAAATACAAGTTATCCTATAAAAAATCAAGCCCCCATGGAGCCATGTGTCAGGAAAATAAATAAGTAGTGATTTTTGAAAGTGGAGAAGAAAAAAATACTAAAATATCATTGTCACAGTCTATGCTCAAGAAATGTCTTCATGAATGAAAATATAGAGAGTTTATCTCAAGATGCAAACCACTGGAAACACTCAAGAACAGAAAAGCCAGATAAAACTTTGTTTAAAAAAAACATCTCAAAGTTCTGGAATGAGATTCTTTTGACAGATGTCACAGACGGTGAAGGCAATATTGGGGCATGAGCATATGAGGCTGTCAATGGAACTGTCTCACTGGTATGTATTAATGAAGTGACAGTGGATAGATGTAGCAGGATGAATTCTGTGGTGTAAAATTGATGAGACGGCACTTCACAGTATAGATGAATAATGATCCAAAACATATAAAAAGTAACCTAACGGCTTCTTAAAGGCTCTGAACATATTTGGAATTTTTTAAATAAATCCACATATTTTTGGATATCAAACATTTTTGCAATTGATTGTCGTTAAAAAATAGCAGTCATTTCTTTGCTGTGCTTGCAGTAAGTTCCAACATACTGCAAGCTGGAGGACTATGATTCTTCAAAAATACTGTTCTGCCAATCTGAATTAATGATACGAGGGGGGAGATGTGTAATGAGTTTATTGCGGGGGGGGGGGGGGGGTGAGACAGGATGAAAACTCCTTCTACAACTTGGAAGAAGGACAAGATATGTGTTCACCTTATTGCCACTGACGGGAAATTCAGCCTGCAATGTACATTGCATTGTCATTTCTCTGCGGCTCAGAGGGACAGTAGTTCAGAGCAGTGCAGATTGACAAGCGAATCTGCCTACACTGTGAATCTGCTCTGCTCTGAACTATTGTATGATCAAGAAATTATGTTGTCAGCCAATTACTCTAGGTCAGTACACATAAGAGCTGTCTTCCCAGGTGTGGGTATGGTCAGCTTTCTCTGTTCTCATTCTCTCTGTATTTGTTGTGTGAGCAAGTTCTATGTGTGATGGCTACAAGAAAGGCTTATGTTTTGGGTTTTGTTTGGTTATGTCGCTGGACTCCTGGTTAGTCTTGGGACTAATGGTATTGCTGGGAGCCCTGACATGGCCCACTATCTTCCATATTTTGGCCAAAATGTCAACAAATACCTGACATTTATAGCATTAACATCTGCTACTAGTGTTTGCATATTGGCTGCTGTATAGTGTGATTAAGGCTCTGTGTATCTTCTTATCCTGTCCAGTTGTTCCTGTTGGTGGTGGCATGTGTATGCGTCCTAGCCTGGGTGTCTCGGTCCCTAGAGGCAGCAAGGGCCAAGATCTGAAGACTGCTGGGGCCACCCTTTATTGGGGCAATGTCCCCACTCAGGTAGGACCTTGGTCACCTTCACTTGCAGAAGATTGTTACGGTATACTACCCTTGATACGCCAGCCCGGGTGCCCTAGATCTCACCCACAACCCCTGTCCCTGCCTGCTTGCCTTCACTCTTGGCTAACCCCAGGCGGGCAACTGGACGGAGGTCCTTACTCTCACTAGGGACCGAAAAGGGATGCTGACCTACCTGGATGGAAAGGGTAGAATACTGACAGAATAGGCAGATGTAATTAACCAACAAGAACAATACTAAGCAGAACTGAGGCAGATGGAAAAACCTGGTGGACAATAGCAAAGTATAGCAGAAGATGACAGAGGCAGGAGACCAACAGAGGCAGACTAGCTAGCACACTAAGGGAAACAAATAACTGGCAGTGATTTAAACAAAAGCCTCTGGCCAGGGGCGGAGAGAGGGAGACTGCCAACTCCCAACAAAACATAATAAAAGGGAGCTCGTGCAAGGCAGCTGCACTCACAGGTGCGCGCGTGCCACCAGCACCATGCTGCCCACGCCAGCCAGGCACCTGCGCCCCCGGCAGCTGGACAACAAGCTGGGGGGACGCGCCCCGACTGCGGGACCCCGCACACCACCGCCCCGGGAGGACCAGCAATCGCAGCATGGTAACAAAGATAAGGAGAAGTGTTAATTGGTGGTTGTTTCACCTGGTGTTCCCTATCCTTGGTAACATTTGTGTGGGCCTGGTGCACATTTGCCCACACGAACGTAACATTCTCCCTTGGAAAAAGTGGACATTCATCTGCTGCTTCCTCCTGGCTATAAAGTAAACTGTTACCTTCTCCTGTACAATAAACTGCTTCACATCTCTTCCAGGCCACCCTCTCCTCATTCCTGTTATTAACTCATAGCTGGAGAAACAGCATGATTAATGGATTTTAGAAGAATCTTAGTCCTTCAACTTACATTATGTTGGAACATACTGCAAGCACAGCAAATAATCTATTGAAAATTGTTAATGACAACCAAATTACAAAAAAATGGATTTATAAAAAAATGCAAACCAAGATATCAATAGTCTTTACGGTAAAGATATGGAATATTCTTCAAAGATTGTCAGTCATGTGACCTCTACCGGATTTAGCAGCTCATTTACTGAAAATAAAATTGAAGTCAGAAACACTCACAAGCAAGTAGTAACTGAAGGCGGCCACAGTAATGGCCTGGCAAAGCATCTGAAGGGAGGAAACTCAGCATTTCCTGACATCTATGAGTTTCAGACCTCAGGCAGTCATTGACTACAAAGTATTTGCATCTAGGTATAAAACAATCTTTATAACAATTTATAATCAAGTTATTTTGTTCAAATGCCTGTGAAAATAGAGGTACTATGTAAAAAATGACTGTCTAAAAACTTCAACCCCCAACAATATTAACCCCTTAGTGACCGCTGGTACACCCTTTGATGGCCTGTATCGGCAGTATATGTATGAAGAGAGATCAAACGGTGATTTCCCTCCATACATAACGACTGCTGGCGGTTTCTTACAGCCGGTACCTGGTGGCAACAGCTCCAATAAGCCGCATGGCTGATTAGAACTGTTAATGCTCTAAATGCTGACAGCAGCATTTAAATCCCCCAGACGATGTTTTGGGGTCCCATACGGCCCCCTGAAATGAGATCATAGGGAGCCGTGCGGGTGTCATAGTAGCCAGGGCCTTCTGAAAGGCCCCAGGACTATCCTGGGGGAATGCCTATCAAGCTATACCCGTGGGGTGGCTTGATAGACTGCTGCCTGATTACAGCATGATGTAATGCTATGGCATTCCATCATACTGCAGGAGCAATCAAAGCATCGCAAGTTGCTGTCACCTCTGGGGACTAGAAAAAAAAAGTAAAAATAAGATCAATAAAGTTTTATGAATTATTTAAAAAAAGTAATAAAAGTTTAAAAAAAAACAAAAAAACTTTTGCCATATTTATAAAAAAAGAATCTGAATAATAAAAAAATACATATTTGATATTGCTGCGTCCATAAAAGTCTGATCTATCAAAAAAACGCATTAGTTACCTCGCACAATAAACGTTATCAGAAAAAAGAATGCCAGAAATGCAGTTTTTTTTGGTCACCCTTTCTACTAGAAAAAATGCAAAAAAAAGCGATCAAAAAGTTGTTTGTATTCCAAAATGATTCCAACGCAAACTACAAGATGTATCTCACAAAAAATGAGCCCTCGCACAACTATGTCGACGGAAAAATAAAGTTATTGCACTCAGAAGATGGTGGCAGAAAGTAATTTTTAAAAATTGCATATCTTTGAAAAAAATAAAAGCAGTACAGAAAAAAAAAAAACTATCTAAGGCCTCGTGCAGATGAGCGTATTTTCGCACGCCTATTTAAAACCATGGAGTTCCTATGAAGTGTTCACATGGTTGTGTTTTTAGTGCGTGCGAATGCACGCAGCAACGAATAAAGGACAAGCGTGCCAGTTTGCTCCGTACTGCGCTGCTCCTAACATTGGCTCCTATGGGACACGCTGCACGCGAGTCCGCTCGTGTGAACGACCCAATAGACAGCAATGTAATTTTTTTTTTTTTATGCTAAAGCTAAATGCTTTTGTGTCTTTCCCTTTGCATAAAGCACTCCATGTTGTGTTCCGGATGTGTTTTGTTGTAAACACCAATAGACGATGTGCAGCCTGTTATATAAATGAAGAAACTTAGTAATCAAAAGTCCGCTGGGGCGCCAAACAAATCGTGTGTTTCACAACTATCAATACTTAAAATACTGGCGCCGTGTATATTGGCTGGGATGCTGATACAGCTCAAAGTATGAAGCGCATCTACATGCGCTCCATGCAGCCAAAATCACATTTGCTAACACGCATATGTAAAGCACGGACCTTCGTTCACATGCACGCGGATTAGCGCATACGCTCGTCTGAACGCACCCTAAGGGCGCCCACCCACTGGCGATTTTTTTTTCTTTGCGTTTTGCGTTTTTTCTCAAGAGCAATTAGAATTGAATGTACTCCTGTCCACTGGCGTTTTTTTTTACGTTGCGTTGCGTTTTTTAACATAGGAACTGTCAGTTGCATATGTGTCCTTATTTTTCTCCTAATGCACCCATGAAAGTCAATGGAAATTAATGGAAAAGCCGCGAAAACGCCGCGAAAAACGCGCGGAAAATGCTGGGAAAACGCTGCGTTTTTCACGCACGAAAATCGCAAACGCCAGTGGGTGGGCGCCCTAAGGGTTATTCAAAGGTGTGTATATCGGCCTGGTTTTCACGCCTGGCCGATATACGCTGTATCTCTCTGCAGGGGGAGGAGGACGGCCGGGCGCAGTGCACTGAGCCCCCGCCCCCTCCCTACCCTCTCCGCCCCTCACCACTATTTGCAATGGGGAGGGGCGGGGTGGATTTTAGCACCGCCCCACTCCGACCCTCCCATTTCAAACAGTGACGAGGGTCGGAAAGGGGGCGGGAGCACAGTGCACTGCTCCCGGCCTGGCCCTCCTCCTTTCCTGCAGAGAGGGACACCGTATATTAGCCGGACGTGAAAACCAGGCCAATACACGCACGTCGGGATAAGCCCTAAGTTTGGTATTGTAGTAATTGTACTGACCCATAGAATAAAGTTATATCATTTTTGTTGCAGTTTGTGCGCTGTTGAAACAACACGCACCGAAAGATCGTGGAACTTCATTTATTTTCCATTTGTCTCCACTTAGAATTTTTTAATGTTCAAGTTTTTCAGTACATTATATGGCACATTAAATAAAACCATTGAAAAATACAACTCGTCACACAAAAAACAAGCCCTCATATAGCTATGTTGATGGATAAATAAAGGAGTTACGATTTTTTAGAAGGGGGAGGAAAAAACGAAAATGGAAAAAGGCAAAAAAAAAGCTTGGTCACTAAGGGGTTAATGCAAATCCGAAACCAGCTCCTCTGCAGTCGCTCCCACACAAGGACTGGCAGGAAACCACAACAGATGCACAGGAAAAGGGAGTAGGTCCAGCATTGGATAAAAACTTTTTGAAATGTGTGAAATGTGAACATAATAGATGTATTTGTTCCACTGTTGACACAAAAAAAATTTGTGTCATGAAAAAAACTTTCAGCATAGCTCGATATATAAACTGTAATCCTACTTTTGTGGTTTATCTCATTGCATGTCTATCCTGTCAAGTGCAAATCTGCACTTTAAAAACTAGGATAAGAAGACATATCTGATATTGAACGTGCTGGAAAAAAAAATGTATCGGCTGTTTCATCCCTTTTCTTTTCGATTCATAAAGTAGATTTTTCCTCCCTACAAGTCTGCAGTATTGAAAGAGTTAACCAATCATTGCGGGGTGGAGATCATCATCGCAAGCTTCTTGCTAGAGAGGCATTTTGGATGCATATTTTGCAAACCCATGAGCCGCTGGCTTGATTTTTTTTATTGCTCTATTAGTTATTTTTATTGTCTCTTTGTTATTGTATTTTGCCTCTGGTGTCATGTGTTTTGGTTTTAAGCACCCCATTGGCTGTCTATTGTGGTTTAAGTGCTAATCATATGTGCCATGATGTCTATAATTAAGGGCAACATGCTGGCCTGAAACATGTAAGACGGCACATGCTTCTTGTGCCTCTATGTCTGTCTGAGTTTTTTCAATAAAGAGAAAGAGTTTTTCCCTACGCTAGACCAATTTCTTACAGGCGCTGGATAGGAGCTGCAGGTGTAGTAGTGGTGCAAGTTAGTAGTCAGGATAGCCAGGAGTCGTTATTGGGAAGTCTCAGTTTGCAGTACAAAGGGATGAGGCAGGTAATATAGTCGAATGGAAAGCCAGAGGTCAGCAATGGGAGATCTTGGTGTACAGTACAAAGGGATGAGGCAGGTAACGTAGTCAGGGAGGAAGACAGAAGTCAGTATCTGGAGATCTTTTAGAAATAGCGAAGAAGCAGGCAATATGGAGCTGAATTAAACAATGCTGTGAAGCAGATTAATCATGTGCTGGTGCAGTGGCAAGGCCAGGCTTTTATAGGAAGTCTAATCAAGAACTGGGTGGAGCTAGAACATGAGCTGTGTTGGCAGGATTTGGGAACAAGGCAACAGGTATGCAGGGGAACTGTCCAAAGTCTGTTAACTCAATAAGAAGGCTACTGCTTGGAGTGCAGGAGGTTCCTGGTTGGAGTCCTGACAACCTACTCCCTTGTCCTGCACAGCTGTATATTAAGGTTGAGCATTAAGCTCTGTTTATATTGGTTTTATGGTTCCATTACATAACATTTCTTCCCAAATCAATGGAAAACAGGTCGAAACTCATCACGATATCGATCATAAATCCTACGAATATGGGGCTTATGACACCAATGTGAACAAAAGCTTACAGGGATTTTCCAGAACTACAAAAATGATGGTCTATCCTTTCACAGTAGTGTAGCTTTACTGCAAAAACAAATATACATACAGGGTGTAACAGCATGCTAAAAGGACCAAAAGGTATGCTAACATTTAATATACTTCTGGTGGAGTGGAAGCTGAGATCAGGGAACTACACTGGACTGAGGGACTGTGTGAAACAGCTTAAAAGGTCCCATGTGCTGCTGGCTCTTTAAGGGGGGTTCCACATCTGCATCTGTCCCTCAGTCTTTGTTTTCCTTTTTTTTTTTTAAATACAAAAACTGGAGCAAACTGGACACAAAGAGAGCAATAATTTTTTTGTTCTCAGTTTGGGTCCAGTTTAATTCCATTCCATTCACTTTCAGTTTTTCTGAATGGAAAAAAGCACAGTTTGCAGCATTATTGTTCCCGTCCAAAAACTGTAAAGTGAACACAAAGAACTTTTCTGTTTTGTTTTTTGCTTTAAAAGTCTTCAGTCTGCCTTCAGTCTTGATCAGATCCTTTTTATCAGTAAACTGAAAAGCAAAAAAATAGGTGACCTCAGAGGGACAGGGAGGGGGAGGGAAGAGAAGAGAAGCCCAGGGAAGAGGAGGGTAAGCTAGAAGCCCAGCCACCACCCTCAAGCCAGGAGTGTGTATCATGCTGGCTTGGAGGGGAAGCTCCGACAGACCTCTTAAAGTGAAATTTGTGGAGTGTGCAATGGCTTTTATATCCAGTAATCAGCTTCTCTGTAATTACCAAAAATGTATTTGCATGCATGCATGAGTTTGCTTCAGTTAGTAATTAGTCCAAATTCAGTTAAAAACTGATCATTTTTAAAAGGACTCCAAACACGAGTGTGAAACCACCCTAATTTGGTTACTCTGGCTAGAGGTAATCCATCAGATCAAAGCTTGTGTTACGTGTGCTGCTGGGATCTGTAGTTCTAGGCTTCCTAGAGGGCACAGCTACAGGTGGTTGAGGGTTAATTGAACTGGCTGGGTGTTGTACTTCCTGCTAGCCAATCTCCTGGGTCTGTGCTCTCATATAAACCCAGCTCTTTGTCAGTCTGTGTCTAGTGTTAACGGTGAGCAGTCATGAATCCTTGTCTGTTGCAAGCTTGTTGTGTGACCTGCTATCTGTGTCCTGTCCTGTTGCAGCATGCTGTGTGAACTGTGTCCGGTTCTGATGGACTCCTGGTTAGTGTAGGGACTAGCAGTATAACCAGAAGCCGTGAAGTGGCCTGCTAGCTTCCACATCTTGTACAAAACGTCAACTAATACCTGGTATTTATATTCAGCTTATTATCTGTTACTAGTGGTTGCATTTTGGCTGCTGTATATTCTGGCTCTGTGTGTCCTGTGGTTCAGTCCCTGTCATGTGGCATGTGAATGAATCCTGTTCTGGTGCGTGGCTCCTAGGATCAGCTAGGGCCCAGATCCGAAGACTGCTGGGCTGCCCTTATTGGGGCAATGTCCCCGCTTAGGTAGGGCACTGTCATCCTCCCATGTAGAACAGGGTCAGTTTGCCAGAAACCCGTGTGCATACCCAGTCCCCTTTGGTCGCGATCGTGTGGGCCCCGTGCTTAGTTTGCCCACACGATCGTAACATAGCATAAAATACATGTGTTGGTACATTATGTTGATATGGTATGCATTATCTCATATGTTACTATGTTATTTTATATGTTGCTATGTTAGCATGTTATATGTTTTATGTTATATGTTGGTATGCATTATTTGTGGTGTGTGAACAGTGACAGGTCCAGTGTCTGTGCAGGTGGCCAGACATCAGGTGTGGATTGTCCTGCTCTGAGGATGTTGTGTGTGAACAGTGACAGGTCCAGTGTCTGTGCAGGTGGCCAGACATGAGGTGTGGATAGTCCTGTTCTGAGTATGTTGGGTTCATATGTATGGTAGACACATTGCATTGTAGTGTCTGTTGCATGCGGTTGTTGGAGCAAGTTTCCCCACATTTCCCCGCAGATGGTTTGGACACCTGCTGTTCCTCCCCTCCTGGCATTCTGGCGTGGTGCACTCAGAAGGTGTGGTACAGTGACCACGCAAGTGTAGCCACTCACAGGTTTCTCCTTTCCCTTGGCAGGTGCGGCCTCCAAACATCTGATTTTGTGTGCGTGGTGTGAGCTGGTGATGCCAGCCACGATTTTCCTTATAGCCAGATAGGTGTTCTGGCGGTCCTTCCCCTTGGTACGGTGGGTGTGGTGGCTCCATACAGCTTTGGTGGCATGCATGTTGTGTCTGAGTTCCATCGATCAGTTACTCGTCCTGCGTTATGTAGTCTGTATTCCCGTCCCGGGTTCCGTCCTGCAGCGAGGTGCGCCCAGTGGACGTAATTTGCTGTAGACCCCTGTGCGGGAGGTACCAGTGTGTACTTCCTTCTCCTGCTGACTGGCTGGCGTCCGCACTAGGCCCATATGGATAAGTCCTGTGCATGCTATGTCAGTAGGGTGCGTTGCCTTACTCTCTCCCATTTTTCCATCTTTGCCTTGGTGTCTTGGTCCTTTTAAGATAAATCCTGTACACGTGCGCGGTTTGGAGGAGTTGCATAATTTTTGTTGCTATGCTTAAAGGGTCCAGAGGCCACTTTTTTAAAGGGGAGGTACTGTTACATGTGCTGCTGGGATCTGTAGTTCTAGGCTTCCTAGCAGCACAGCTACAGGTGGTTGAGGGTTAATTAAGCTGGCTGGGTGTGGTACATCCTGCTAGCCAATCTCCTGGGTCTGTGCTCTCATATAAATCCAGCTCCTGGTCAGTCTGTGTCTAGTGTTAACGGTGAGCAGTCATGAATCCTTGTCTGTTGCAAGCTTGCTGTGTGACCTGCTATCTGTGTCCTATCCTGTTGCAGCAGGCTGTGTGAATTGTGTCCGGTTCTGCTGGACTCCTGGTTAGTGTAGGGACTAGCAGTATAACCAGGAGCCCGTGAAGTGGCCTGCTAGCTTCCACGTCTTGCACAAAACATCAACTAATACCTGGTATTTATATTTAGCTTATTATCTGTTACTAGTGGTTGCATTTTGACTGCTGTATGCTGTGTATTCTGGCTCTGTGTCCTGTTGTTCAGTCCCTGGCATATGAATGAATCCTGTTCTGGTGCGTGGCTCCTAGGATCAGCTGGGGCCCAGACCCATAGACCGCTGGGCTGCCCTTATTGGGGAAATGTCCCCACTTAGGTAGGGCACTGTCATCCTCCCATGTAGAACAGGGTCAGTTTGCAAGAAACCCGTGTGCGTACACAGTCCCCTTTGGGCGTGATCATGTGGGCCCCGTGCTTAGTTTGCCTACACGATCGTAACAGCTTGTTTCTGGGATAGTGAAAGTTGGTATCAGCGAACTACACTGGACTATATGTTTTGAGACCATGCTGGTACCTTAATCTGGCAGAATTATCCTGATGTTACAACCATAGTCATTCCCTTAAAGTGACCGTCCACTCTTGGACAAACAAAGACGGCCAAACTGCTTCTCTGACTTCCTCATACATACTATGCATTAGTATACATCAGTAGTCACATGGACAGCACTGGTCAAACAAAGAAGGTGTAGCGTCTTAGACTAATGATTAGAGATGAGCGAGCATACTCGCTAAGGACAAATACTCGAGCGAGTATTGTCCTTTTCGAGTTCCTGCTTGCTCGTGAGAAAAGATTCGGGTGCCGGCGGGGCCGAGTGGTGTGTTGCGGGAGTGAGTAGGTGGGAGTGGAGGGGGAAGAAAGAGAGAGTGAGAGATCCCCCCCCCCCCCTTCCCCTCCGTTCTCCCCCGCCACCCCCCACTGGCACCCGAATCTTTTCTCACGAGCGGGCAGGTACTTGCTAAGGACAATACTCGCTCGAGTATGCTCGCTCATCTCTACTAATGATACATACTAATGCATAGTGTGCATCAGGTGGTCAAAGTGGTGTGGCCATCGTTGTTTGCCCAGGATTGGAGGGTCACTTTAAATAGATGCCTTGATATACCCACATTTATTTTTAGCTTATTAAATAATCAGCACTAATTGCTGCAGTTCCTATCAGAATGCCAATCTGCTGGGTGTCACAATGTGAAAGCAGTAGATGCAAAAACACAAAAACAATTGATACAAAATAACAATAAAACACAATACATTTAAAACCAATTGTCAATCTTCAGATAATTGCTAATTAAAACATAGTATGAATATAATCTTGGCACGATATCCTGGTTAACATTAGCTAGTCCAGTGAGCGCTAAACAAACATGTAGTCACTGTGGCCACAACTTGCTTAAAGGGGTTGTCTCGCGGCAGCAAGTGGGTCTATACACTTCTGTATGGCCATATTAATGCACTTTGTAATGTACATCGTGCATTAAATATGAGCCATACAGAAGTTATTCACTTACCTGCTCCGTTGCTAGCGTCCCCGTCTCCATGGCTCCGTCTAATTTCGATGTCTTCTGGTGTTTTTAGACGCGCTTGCGCAGTCTGTGCTTCTGCCTGGTGAATGGGGCCACTCGTGCCGGAGAGCTGGTCACCGCGTCGTCATCGTAGCTCCGCCCCGTCACATGTGCCGATTCCAGCCAATCAGGAGGCTGGAATCGGCAATGGAACGCAAGGAAGAAGAAGAAAATCCACGGTGCACCATGGGAGAAGACCCGCGGTGCACCGTGGGAGAAGACCAGCGGCGCCATCTTTAAAAGAAGAAAAGAAGAAGCTGCAGAACACTGATGCAGGTAAGCGCAATGCTGTTTTTAAAAACTAACCTATGCTTTCTTTTTAACAGGGCAGAATGCGGGGGTAAGTGAAAAAAAAAAATTCCGATTTCGCCGCGGGACAACCCCTTTAACTCTTTAGTTGCTGCTGTTTTCCGTCTACAGAACTGTCATAGCTGAGTTATTTTAGATAGAACCTCAGTATATTTACTGGAGATGACAACTTGATTCATTTTAGAAACAAATCAATCAATAAATATAGTTGTTCATTCTAAAAATCAAAAAATGTGTTAGAAAGACCATGCTAAAATTATACCACTTAAAGGGGTTGTCCCGCACCGAAACGTTTTTTTTTTTTTTTTTTTTTAACCCCCCCCCCCCCCCCCCGTTCGGCGCGAGACAACCCCGATGCAGGGGTTAAAAAAACAAACCGCTCAGCGCTTACCTGAATCCCGGCGGTCCGGCGTCTTCATACTTACCTGCTGAAGATGGCCGCCGGGGTCTGCTCCCTCCGTGGACCGCAGCTCTTCTGTGCGGTCCATTGCCGATTCCAGCCTCCTGATTGGCTGGAATCGGCACGTGACGGGGCGGAGCTACACGGAGCCGGCATTCTGCACGAGCGGCTCCATTGAAGAGAGCAGAAGACCCGGACTGCGCAAGCGCGGCTAATTTGGCCATCGGAGGGCGAAAATTAGTCGGCTCCATGGGAACGAGGACGCTAGCAACGGAGCAGGTAAGTAAAAAACTTTTTATAACTTCTGTATGGCTCATAATTAATGCACAATGTACATTACAAAGTGCATTAATATGGCCATACAGAAGTGTATAGACCCACTTGCTGCCGCGGGACAACCCCTTTAAATATGTTGAATTGCTATAAAATGCCTAAGGGCTTATTAAGACGACCGTAAATCGTCCGGGTTTTCACGCCCGGCCGATATACGGTGTTCTTCTCTGCAGGGGAAGGAGCTCCCACCCCCTCTCCACTCCATCTCCGCCTCTCAGCATGTTTGCAATGGGAGGGTGGGACAGGGGTGGAGCCAAGTCCAGAACAGCTGATAAGCAGGACCACATGCTGTGTTCTGCCCGGGCATCACTGCTTAGAGCTGATTGCATTTTCTCAGCTGTCAGCCCCACGGCAGAACAAAGGAAATGTAATCAGGGAACAGGGAGCGGTGGTGTGTTCCCTGAATACAGCTCCCAGTGGCTCAACGCTACTAATAGGCATTAGTACCAAGTAGTAGTTTATGCAAAATGATCGCTCAAAAGCCATCAAAAGCGATTATCTTTGTGGTGTAAATGCACCTATATATGCCGCCACAAGCGTCTGTTTTCTCTTGGACTCTCCTTGGGACACAAGATTCATGTTCCGGTGTCGCTGTTGCATACTATTGGTTCCTCCCAAGTTGGGTTTATAAATGTGCTGTTGGTAAAATCTTTTCCTACATTTGAAAGGAACTCTGGTTCTAAGACGCTACAGGTGTTTATGAGACTCGAATATCACTGACGTACAGTATATCAGTTACTTAGTGAACTTTGCCATGGCTGGGGCTCTTTGTTTTGTTTATTTCTTCATTTCAAATGTCTGTCGATCTGTGTATGATTGACGTCATCACAGACTCGTCAGCACTTGCACTACAGGACTCGTGATGATGTCACCGTCATGTGATCAGTTAAAAATTTTTAAAATTGCAACTTTTTTACTACTAGTATGAGTAGCCGAGAGCAGAGTAATGTTATCAAGGACCACTGTATGCGATTCCAATGGATAACAGTGATCATGTAAAAGTTTAAAAAAGTGTTAAAGCAGAAAAAAAAGTTTAAAAAGTTTAAGTTTCATCTCCCCTCATGGATAATATTAGAGTAGTGCCTTAGCCGAGTATCTGCCCGCTTGGCTCTAAAGACTCGGGTGCCGGCGGGGGGCGGGGAGCGGCGGGACAGAGCGGGGAGGAATGGAGGGGAGATCCCATAAAAGTAAAAAAAAGTTAAAGTTTCACCGACCGTCTTGGATCCGATCCATGAGAGGAAGTGAAATTACTTACTTAATTACTTAAGGCCTCCAGCGATGTCCCCTGATGGGATCCTTATCCACAAACCTTTCCCAGCTTCGCCGCATGCACCCGTCTGCAAAATGACCGACGCAAGCGCAGAAGCCAGAGAATGCCCAGGAAATTTAAAATCTCCTTGCTCCTGGCTACTAAAGGTATCCAGGAGAGCCTGGAGCGGTGACCGAGGGCCGCGGTGAGTGATTCAACGGATAATGGCGATCACGTAAAAGCTAAAACATAGTTGAAGTTTAATGCTCTTTTCGGTTTGGACCCTGTTGTGCATACGAACATAAGATTAGGGCCACAATGGGTATGTTTCTGAACACAAGACAAACCGTGGTATCCATTTTGGGGTGAAAGTCTTCATTTATGTGCGCTGTACAAAAAAAGTGTTTTTAAAATGACACAATTGCCAGAAAGAAGGAAAATCATAATTTTTTCCTTCTGTTTTGCTTAGATTCATTCAAAAACTGTGGGGTCAAAATACGCAGTACACCCCAGATAAATGCGATAAGAGGTCTAGTTTTCAAAATGGGGTCATTTGTGGGTGTTCTCTGTCGTTTTGGCCTCTCAAGAGCTCTACAAGTGTGCTATGGGGCCGAAATCACCTTCAAGCAAAATGTCTGCTCTGAAAGCCACCGGCGGCTCCTTTCGGTTTGGGCCGCCTTGTGCATATGTACATAAGATTAGGGCCACAACAGGTATGTTACTGAACATACCCCCAAACAGGGGTATCCATTTTGGGGTACAAATCCTCATTTTCATGTGTACTATAGAAAAAAAAAAACACTGTCTTTATTATGACATATGTGCAAAAATATGATTTTTTATTTTTTCTCCTCTAAATTGCATTAACTCCTGGAAAGAAACTGTGGAGTCAAAATACTGTTAACACCCTCAGTGAATACATTAAGGGGTGTAGTTTTTAAAATGGAGTAATTTGTAGGGATATCTATCATTCTGACATCTATGAGCCTTTGTAATCTTGGCTTGGTGTAGAAAAAACAAAATGCTCCTCGAAATGTTAAGAAGATCTCCCAAATGGTTAAAAAAAAAACCTAAAGTTTTTCCAATGTGCTTCCAGAATGAAGTAAACAGATGGAAATATATATCTCATCAAAAATATGTAGAGTATGTTTGCACATATTTAAGATATTGCAGTTGAAAATGTGAAAAAAATGAGAATTTTTTCAAAACTTTCACAATTTAGGCACTTTTAATAAATCGGTCTATTTTTATCACCTAGATGAAGTACAATATGTAGCGAAAAAAACAATGTCAGAATCACTTGGATATGCTAAATTTTTATGGAGTTATTCTATGTTAAAGTGACACATGTCAGATTTCCAAATTTTGGCCTGGTCATAAAGGAACAAACAGGCTTGGTCACTAAGGGGTGAATCCACAATTCCTGGGAGAAGTAAGGCAGGAAACAGCCATTGGAGAGCTGGTTACATTGTATTTAGTGGCTTGTATTTCCCTTACAGAGCTTTGTTCATACATATAATATTATATCAGGCCCCTACCATTAACCTGAAACTGAACATCACGGCAGTGAATATTGGAGCGGCCATATTCATATGTTAGTTTGCTGCTGTACTCATAATCATGCAAACTTGTTATAAATATTTTAATTTCTTTATTGACAAATTATAATTATGTCGTCAATAAAGCGACAAACATTTGCACTTTATCAATGAATCGCACGAGATCCGAAAAAAAGACTCCTTATAAAAGTGCTATTGGCAGAATGACTTAGAGACGTATTCATCATGTTCGTACGACTGTAATTGTCACCCATGTTGGTCCATCATTTTTAATTCTGGCGTTTCAATATATAATTGTAGTAATAAAGATGGCTTTCTGGTATAGGTTACTGCTCTGCGTGTATTTTGGTAGAGGTACTTTACAATGATGTTTTGCAGTCCTATACTGCAGTGTAAGCCCATTTATAGGAGTTATTGGATGTAAATGTAGCCAGACGGGATACTATGGAAGCAATGGAGCTGGAGCCGCAGGGGATTCAACAGGTGAGTAATGTATTTGTTTACATTGGTTGCTTGTATTCTTGGACAACCCCTTTAATACATCATTATAGGAGTTAGAGCTTTGTGAAAGTAGAGCTCCAAACCCCACCCATAGATATAGATCCAAAACATAATGTTCTAGCTGTCTGCAATCTTCATTAAAGGCAGCATGGAAGGGCTTGCTGCATACAGTTCAGTAGATACCAGCATGTAGTAAGCGCCTTCCAACTCGGACTGGCCCACAGGTGGATTCCCCACTGACCCTGAGCCAAGAGTTAGTCCCCATTCCCTTAACCCATCCCCTTGGTCCCCATCCACTTTAGGGGTGGGTCCTAGGCAGTCCAGTCCAATACTGCCTTCTAATGGTGACTGCAGGCGGCCAGAAGAAACTGTAAGCAGCAGGATGTGACCCTTGTCCCTACAGTGATCCACAACTCACCTCCTCCGATGTCTTCTCTCTGCTCTGTGAGGTGCGGGCTGGTGCCCAGCCGCACATGTGCAGAGCAGAGCGGGTGCGTCAGCGATGACGTTTCTGTGCGGACCTCTGTGAGGCACTCACAGAAATAGGACATGCCGTGATTTGTTTACCACGCGAGTTTTCACGCGGTCAAATCGCGTCTGTCTGCATAGGATTGCATAAACCAATACACTCCTATTGCAGCGTGCATGGGTGGAAATTCTGCGAGAAATCTTGCCACGGAATTTCCACCCCATATGCATTCACCCTAAATCTGAGTACAGGTAGTCTCCGACTTGCGAACAGGTTCCGTTCCAGGAATCTGTTCGCAAGTCCAATTTGTTCGCAAGTCCGAACAAATGGTTGTATGAAGAGGATCGCTGGTGGATCCCGCTCCATACAACGTCAGGTGCCGGCTGTTCTTACAGCGGGCACCCGGCGGCAGCAGTTCCGACGAGCCGCGCCACTTGTCGGAACTGTTAACACTTTAAATACCGCTCTGACAGCAGGACAGATGGTTCGTATCTTGCGAAATTCGTAACTCGAATGTTCGCAAGTAGGGGACTATCTGTATAGTAAATGAAAACTACATTACTTGTAGTAAACTTTCTGTGCTTACAGCCAACTGTATTTTCCCCACTAGATGGCAATGTTGGAACACAAGGGATTCATCTGATCAGGGAGACTGAATTCAATCAGAATTTGTCTTTTTGTGTTTGTGTATACTGTGATGACAAACCACCACAGCACCATGTAATGCCGACCACAAGGGCATAACCTCCATGGTGGCATGCTCAGCAGCCCAGTTCTATTTAGAGGTGAGGTGTGGACACAGCAGAAGCGGTAGTGGAATATTGAATGCAGATGACAGACATTAAGGAAATGAGGAAAAGAACAAACTAAGAAGATTTCTACCCAAGACATGAAATTGTATTACAAAATTTCCATTTGCGGCTGGTGCCCATTTATGACAGCAGTAAGCAATAACAGGAAGCGCTGACTAACTGGTTGTCCCCTTTAAATGAGTTTCTAATTCAAAAAGGGACAATAAGTTCGGCTGCATACCATGGATAATAAAAAAGCAGATAAAAGAAACATAACTGCCAAACTTTGGCGACTACATGAACTACTGATTTACTAATATATAGTCAACTTAAATGGAAACCCTCTTTAAAGAGAACCTGTCACCAGGTTCATGCTGCCCTATCCACGGGCAGCTGAAACCCGGAATAGGTATGCTAATTACTTCATGTATGTGCTATTCTCAAATGCTGTGGCAAATCAGAGGAGAAAGCCTTGAGGGCAATTTGCATACCTGTCTTGGGTTCATGGTTTGGGCAGCGTGAACCCGGTGACAGGTTCAACCTTGGATATCCTGAGCTCATTTGCAGTGGAAGGAGGTCATGGTGGAGAGGAGCCATGTTCCAAGTTTTGCCTTCATGTTCCTTGTTACAATTTTGGTTGACCATCTACTTCAGTATATTTATGGCTGACAGCCATCTTCTCCGACTGCCCATAGACAAGTATGCACAGTTCAGTGGGAATATTTATTAGATAGTAAGAGGCGGACTGATGGCTACTAGCTTCTGTTAAAATCCAATGTATTCAATCCTTGTCTTCTTGATAGCAGATGTTGAAGAGCCGTCAGACTTTACCCAGTAGATTGTCAGAGGATCTCAAAAAATTGTAACAATATCTCAGCTGATACAAAATTTTAATTATACTATTATGTTTTAGTATTTATCAATATATTACAGCTTTGTTATGTCTTGATACTGTCTCTCGTGACTAGATAATGGATCCTTACGGCTGCAACTGGTTTGGTGCAGGTTAGACTGGGGTTCAGAGTCTAAGAGATGTCCTGGTTTTCATCCTTCAAGGGCCGCTCGAAACTTTTTCATTGTAGCTATTCCCACAGTATATATTAATGAGCTGGTGTTAACTTGCTTAGTTATTTTTTTCTGTATGAATCTCCCAGTCTCTTTTTTTCTCAGATGGTCATGTGATCTTAGTTCTGACCAATCAGATTTACTGGGTGTTATAGATTCATTTTCTAGCCGGTTTCTCAGTCTGTGTGATGCTGTTACATGGATCCAGTACAGAAGCTGCCTAGAGGTGGATACAGAATCTCCTGTCACAGTTACTAATAATGATCCTGTCATACAGCTATAATAGAGGAGATCACAGCTCATCCTCCTGACTGTATACTTATGGTCTGTAGTTTATTTAGGTGAATATAGAAGCTAATGATAATTAAACTGTGATCCCCACCGCAGACAAAAATGGCATAGCCTTAACTATTGCTGGACTGATACATCATAGGATTGATTGAAAGTAAAAGTAAAAAGTCTCACCATTAACTCTTTCCAATCCAATGTTGGGCCTGCCCCAACATCATCATTTCCCTTCACAGCTCCGATGTCGGGGCAGGCCCGACACTGCAGTGCAGGAGTGCATCTGCACCTGATCATCAGACACATCGGGTGCAGATGCACTCCTGCACTGATCCTCATCAAGCACAACTGAGGAGAAGGCAGAAAGGGTTTTTAACCCTTTCTGTCTTCTCCTTTACACATTACATAGCGCTCAATTAGCGCTATGTAATGCAGGAGATTCTGCCCGGCGATCGTGTGACCACCGGTGTTACCTGATCCCCAGAGGTCACATGAACGCCGAGACAGGAGCCTGCACCGTGGGGGGACCTGCTTACCTGTCCGGCGTCTTCTGCATTCTCTCTTCTGCCTCCCGACCGGGCGATCATGTGACCGCTGGGTGCCACCTGACCCCAGCGGTCACATAATCGCCGAGCCGGGAGGCAGAAGGGAGAATGCGGAAGACGCCGGACAGATAAGCATGTCCCTCCAAGGTGCAGTGAGCACCTGCACCCTCCTGAACTCTGTCAGTTCCGGAGGGTGCAGGGAAAATGTATTTTTTCTCATCCATTCTCCCCAGCTCCTATTTATTTGGATGAGAAAAAATAAATGGATTGGAAAGGGTTAACATGGTGTCTGATAAGGGGTCAGCACGGCATGGAAATGACTGGAATACATAGAGGAGACCTCCAGAGTGTGACAGGCAATCAGGTGAGAGGGGTAGGCATGATAAAATGTGTTCTCGCTGGAGCAGCCCTTTAACCCCCGTGAAGAGGTATGGTCTTTGCTGCAGGGTAATCTCCAGGTTGCAGTCCCCAGAAAAATGACCATTTGGTAACCGGACACAGTTGTGAAAACAGAACATGGGTGTGAAGATGTCACTGGAACATGGAGCAGGATTGGAACCAGGAGGAGAGGACTGAAATGTAATCAGATGGAGCTTGATCAGAACCAGAAACCAGGGAGCAAGACACGGGTAGAGTCCAGGAGCAGGCCGGGTCAGAACCAGGAAGACAAGACAGAATCCAGGAACAAACTAGAGAACCAGGAACAAGGCGAATGAAGCAGGGACCAGGAATATGGCCAGTACGATGATCCAGAAAAAGATGGGTTTTAGTGGACTCAACAGGAGCAGACTGAACTATGCTGACACTCAGGCTAGAGACAGGGGTCAAACTAGAGGCGCATGCCCACTTACATAGGCTACCAGGATCAAATATGGAGCATTCAAGGCCTTATAAGTCTCCTCACTCACATTTTAGGTGATCTTTCTTAGGAGTGAGGATACCCTTTCCAACCCACATCATAGGCCTCTCACCAGCCCAGCCAGGATCCTACTGCACACTGATGAGGGGTAAACACCCGAAACAACTGTCTGTGTATGGTATTCTGGCTTGGTTTTCAATTCCCACTCATTGTTATAAGGCTTGTATAGAAAGTCTAGCGTTGACTTGCAGGAATGCTGCCTTCCAATAGGTGGCACTGCAGAGGTATTGTTCAATCTTTCTTACTTGCATATTTCGAAAAGAAGCATGGATGGCCTTCTAGGTCTCTTCACTCACCTTCTAGGTGTTCACACGCATGCAAAATGTGATTGAAAACCACTAGTAAAGTGAAGCATTTTTCTCAAAAAATGAATCATAATCACAGAAGAAAAAAAAAAATCGCAGATTTACAAGGGGATTATTAGTTTGATTTTATTGAATCGATATTAAAGGGGTTCTCTCACGCCGAAAAGGGGTCTTTTTTTTTTCCTGCAAGTCAATGCTAGACTTTTTATACAAGCCTTATAACAATGAGTGGGAATTGAAAACCAAGCCAGAATACCATACACAGACAGTTGTTTTGGGTGTTTGTCCCTCATCAGTGTGCAGTAGGATCCTGGCTTGGCTAGTGAGAGGGCTGTAATGTGGGTTGGGAAGGGTATCCTCACTCCTAAGGAAGATCACCTAGAGCGTGAGTGAGGAGACTTATAAGGCCTTGAATGCTCCTCTAGGGAATATGCAAATAAGGAAGATGAAACAATACCTCTGCAGCGCCACCTATTGGAAGGCAGCATAGAATGTGTTAACCAACTAACCCGCATATATCAAGCCCACATTCAGAAAATAATCACCATGCAAAGAGCATCCAGTGAACAAGCGTACCAGCTCCAA
This sequence comes from Eleutherodactylus coqui, assembly GCF_035609145.1. Taxonomy (NCBI): domain Eukaryota; kingdom Metazoa; phylum Chordata; class Amphibia; order Anura; family Eleutherodactylidae; genus Eleutherodactylus; species Eleutherodactylus coqui. The sequence continues at coordinate 475,148,948 of NC_089837.1, read as the reverse complement.
AATAGAAGGATTAGACAGGAGTGGGTGTCCAGCATGAAGTAAATCATTAAAAACTAAGTTTTATTGGGAAATTGGGAAATTTATTGGGAAAAATGCAGAAGGGAATATAAGGGGGGGTGGGGGGCATTCATAAAAGCTTTTTCACCTATTTTTGGAGTTAAAAGGTTGCACATTTTATGCTACCTTTTTGGCTTTTTACGCCGACCTTGGCACTTTTGTAAAAAGTGGGTGGGACTTGTCTGGACATGACCGCCCTACACCAACATATTTATGTATAATTTATACAATAAACTAACAAAAATGATATTAAATGTAAACCAGGTCGGAAATGGTGTACGTTTTTGTGTAGGCATACTGAGGTGCCGAGATGCCCCAATATATGAAAAAGCACATATATTAGGCACATTGTGTGTCGGAGAAATCCTATTAACACCTGGGTTTAAAGTACTAGTCTTAACATATTTCCTGCTAGTCTCCCACAGTTGGGTCCTCACTCATGGATAGCTTAGGGTGCTGTAGACAGCGATTGTCACCTCTGGTGCAGGAGCAAATCATAATGGGGAAAAGCTGATAGGGCATATGCATTATGTCCTGTCCTGTCCTTAGGCTTTTGCGCCGAGCCATGGCACATTTTCAATAAGTGGGCAGGCCTAGTGTTAGGGGATGTGCCATGCACAGTACGTCATATATACTATAGCCTAGAGTACAGGGGGGCTGCCAGACATCAAAAAATGTATTAAGAGGCTCATGGCTTAGTTAGACCAGAGTATGAAACATTGGTCTAAGTAACTATGTTCCCCCACATTCTATGTTGTTAACATTAAGACTAAGAAAGCCTTTCCGTTCTTTAGTAATGTGACTTTTCTTAATATCACAGTTTCCAATGTTTGTCTCATTGTTAGATTTTTTTATATAGTGCTGTTTGGCCGGTCCTTGCAAGTGACCGTGCTGCTGAACATGCACATCATTCATGGCATCCAGCCAGTAGGAAGGGCATGGCTGGCCAACGCCTCGATGGCAATCCATGGAGTAGAGGCACAAGTGGAAAGCAGGAGTTTATATATGGGAACTGGCTGCAGGAAATGAGTGGTGTGGGGCTTAGGCTGCATGGGTTTGGCATGTGGAAACATATCTGAGCACGTTTGTGATTGTGAACTTGCACTAAGTTTAACTCAGTCAGTCCAAGGTCAAGTCAAGTCTACTACAAATACCTAAGACCAGTAAAAAGGAAATGATCGCAGTATACTCAGCATTTCCCTCTCCAGCACCGTCCTCCTGCATTTTCTTGGTGGCTCGTCGGGTTACTAGGCAGCAAGCATGTTCCCAAGATTTCATAGGGAAGGATGATAGGGCATATGGCAAGTGGATTATATTTGATCCTGGTAGACTATGTAAGTGGGCATGGGCCTCTAGGTAGACCCTTGCCTCTTGCCTGAGTGTCAGCATAGTTCAGCCTGTTCCTGTTGAGTCCACTAAAACCCATCTTTTCCTGGATCATCGTATTGGCCATATTCCTGATTATTTGCCTTGTTCCTGGATTCTGTCTTGTCTTCCTGGTTCTGACCCGGCCTGCTCCTGGACTCTACCCATGTCTTGCTCCCTCGTTTCTGGTTCTGATTAAGCTCCATCAGTCCTCTCCTCCCGGTTCCGATCCTGCTCTATGTTCCAGTGCCATCTGCACACCCATGTTCTGTTGTCACAACTGTACCCTCGCATCGCCCATTATTTTGAATGGGGCCGGCAGGAGCTTTGCAGCACATGCTAGGTGCACACGGTGCAATGTAAGATTTCGCCATTAAAAACAATTGGAGTCACTCCGCGATCCTCCGCTGTTGGCTGTCAGCCATGGCGGAGGATCGCTACTTCCCTGAAATGATGAGAGGCGGTTTTAATATAAAATTGCAAGTTGGCGGGCGTGATTTCCCACTTGCCCGTGTAAAGTTAGCCTTAGAACTCGTTTACGTCTGCGTTAACCCTTTCCAATCCACTGTCTGACCTGTGAAGATATTATGATTTAGGGCTGTACAGCTCCGATGTTGGAAGACATCCGTCGGGGTTCTCTTACTGTATATTGCCAGCCTCTCTGTTGTCGGAGCCTATCCAACGTGTCACCTCATGCAGTACTGGCTTAGGCCAGCATATAGCGCCGTTGTATAACAGCAGAAAAAGAGTAAGCCCCCCTAGGAAAACCAGGATACAAATTGGATTGGAAAGGGTTAAAGCTGTCTGTTTCATTTTTGGAACAATTAAAACAGAATAAATGTTTCCATTTTTTCTAATTTGATTTCAATGGGTTTTCAAAAAAAACAAAACAAAAAAAAAAGGAAAGCTTCCAGGCTTCTTCAGTTCCGTTATGTTTCCAGAACAAATAGCGTGGTCTGCTGTGCTTTTTGTCTCATTAAAGTGGACACATAACAGAAGCAAACTGAAAGTTTTCCAGTTTTTTGACAACCCATTGAAGTCAATGGAGAAAATAATATAAATGTTTAATTCAGTTTTTTTGCTCCAAAAAATGAAAGACACAGACTGAAATCCCCGAGGCGGCTGTGAACGAGCCCTCAGAAAATGAAAAAAGAAGAACAGAGTACATCCCATATTTGTGAGAAGAGGCAGCCGTTCGTTCCTTGTAGTATCGGTCGTTCCTTGTAGTATCGGTCGTTCCTTGTAGTATCGGTCGTTCCTTGTAGTATCGGTCGTTCCTTGTAGTATCGGTCGTTCCTTGTAGTATCGGTCGTTCCTTGTAGTATCGGTCGTTCCTTGTAGTATCGGTCGTTCCTTATATTATCGGTCGTTCCTTATATTATCGGTCGTTCCTTGTAGTATCGGTCGTTCCTTATATTATTGGTCGATCCTTGTATTATTGGTCGTTCCTTGTATTATTGGTCGTTCCTTGTATGTGATCACTCTTGTATTATCGGTCGTTCCTTGTAGTATCGGTCGTTCCTTGTAGTATCGGTCGTTCCTTGTAGTATCGGTCGTTCCTTGTAGTATCGGTCGTTCCTTGTAGTATCGGTCGTTCCTTGTATTATTGGTCGTTCCTTGTATGTGATCACTCTTGTATTATCGGTCGTTCCTTGTAGTATCGGTCGTTCCTTGTAGTATCGGTAGTTCCTTGTAGTATCGGTCGTTCCTTGTAGTATCGGTAGTTCCTTGTAGTATCGGTCGTTCCTTGTATTATCGGTCGTTCCTTGTATTATCGGTCGTTCCTTGTATTATCGGTCGTTCCTTGTATTATCGGTTGTTCCTTGTATTATCGGTCGTTCCTTGTATTATTGGTCGATCCTTGTATTATTGGTCGATCCTTGTATTATTGGTCGTTCCTTGTATGTGATCACTCTTGTATTATTGGTCGTTCCTTGTATTATTGGTCGTTCCTTGTGTTATTGGTCGTTCCTTGTATTATTGGTCGTTCCTTGTATGTTATCACTCTTGTATTATTGGTCGTTCCTTGTATTATTGGTCGTTCCTTGTGTTATCGGTCGTTCCTTGTATTATTGGTCGTTCCTTGTATGTGATCACTCTTGTATTATTGGTCGTTCCTTGTATTATTGGTCGTTCCTTGTATTATTGGCCGTTCCTTGTATTATTGGTCGTTCCTTGTATGTTATCACTCTTGTATTATTGGTCGTTCCTTGTATTATTGGTCGTTCCTTGTGTTATTAGTCGTTCCTTGTATGTTATCACTCTTGTATTATTTAACCTTTGGGTTTTGTTGCTCTCTTTTTCTGTAATTCACCCTTTAAACAAACATCACAATGCAATGTTGTAACACTTGTCTGACGGAGCGCCACGCCAGGCTGACACAATGTATGAAGCTTGTTTTCCAGTACTGGCCTGAAAAATAACATGTAATACAAAAACATTTTCCAGAATTGAGGAGGAGCGGTGAGGACTTTTAAAAGGGCGCAATAAACTTTGAATGAGAGTCATGCGTTGCATCAGGAGTCCTGCTTTTGAGATAATGGAGGTCTTATCGTGCAGGAGCTCCAGATGTTTGCTACGGGCGGGGAAACTTTTTTCTGAAGTGATATTATAGTTGAAGGGAAGATGAAAAAGAAAAGCCTCCTTGCTGCAGCTGCAAGGACCGGGGATAAAACAACACTGCGCATCGCTGCTGACTATAAATATCCTAATGTTGCCTTTGAGGTCCACAAAAGAGGAAGAAGAATGTGATCTGTTTCCCAGTTCCCTGAAGTGCAGGCCGGTGGTTTAGGGTTAAAGAAACAACAGCTGTCTCATAATAATACAGTAAAGATGCAAGCACAGTATACGGCATATACTGTATACTACTTAGCTAATCATGCTAGGAATGTCAAGAAAAAAGTTGTGTGATAGTTATCCACTTTTCCTTTCTCATGTTCCTAAAGTTTTTCCTTTTGTTACACACTTGTTATTTGAACATATCATACCTTTTAGCCCGCTTCCACACGAGCACTTTTCTTGCTACGACAATGCTACAAATCGCATGTATGTGGAAGCCATGCTTTCCTATGGGTTCTTTCACATTAGCGATGTTTTGCAGGCTGCTACATTGCAAGAGTACAAAATCATGGCATGCTCTATACAGCCGTGATTTGTGATATTTTGTAGTCCATGTTTCCCTATGGAGCCTTCCTTTGTGTTGCATCGCTTCACACGAAATCATGGTTTTCATGCAGTGCGATGCAACTTTGACAGGGGGAAATCATACTGTCAAAGCCCTAAAATGAACCCTATGTACATGCAAAAAAAATAAAAAATTATACATAATCTATCAGGCACTGTCATCTCTGGCATGCATCTCCCCTGAAACTCTAGGGACACTTTTCTGTAGACAGCAGGCAGCACTTCCTGGATTGGAGGATTAAAATCCCTGCCTGCTGGAAGAGCTGGCTGTGATTGGTTCTTGAGCTCCGTGGCTCAACTAATCAGAGGCAGCACTTGATGAACCAATCACAGCCATTCATTGAAAGTCGCCCCCCCCCCTGAAAATTCCAGCAAAAGAGCGCTTCAAAGTTGCGCAACAGCCTAAAGATGTGCCAGATTTGCCATCACTATCTAACCCACGTTTGCACTGTACAATTATTAAACAGTATTACGGTCCTTTTAGACAAACCGATGTTCATTTGAACGAGGGAGTGACGTCATCGGTAGCTCGCTCACTCTCAAGCAGTCTGTGTAGACAGGCAGATGCATCGTTGGGTCCTTCAAACGAGAATCGTTCAGTCTTTCACATTCGCTGTATAAGTGACTGTTTAAACTTTTATGCCTGCGTAAAATGACCGACGAAAGGAAAGTGAACACTTCGTGTTCGCCGTTCATTCTTTGGCTTGTGTTTAGACTATTGATTATCATTCGCTTTCGCTTGTTTGAACAATTTTTTTTTCGTCTAAAATCATGCCCATGGCCGGCTCAGATTCCGACCGTGAACTATTGCAGCAGAATCAGACCCGGCGCCCACCTAGAGACCCTATACTCACTTGTCCGGATCCGCTAAGAGTGCAGCACATGATGCGCTGGTGCTGGGCTGTGATGCAGAATTTCGCGATACTTCTGCAGTGCTCACAGCGGAAGTATCGCGGGACGGACGGCTTCCACTGACTGCAATGCAAGCCATTCGTACGATTTTTCGCACAAAATAGAATATGCAGAGATTCTTCCCCGCGAGCGGAAAATTGCAGTTCATTTCCGCTCGTGGGCAGGGGAGAATCGTTTGATATTGCATGTCTGTGGGCGGACATTGCTTCAGAATTCGCGGCGGGTGTCCGCTGGTGTTTACAGTCCTCTGTCAGCTTAGAATGTAGCAAAGTTTAAAGGGATATTGCAGGACCTTGTTAACTTTTCTCTATTGATGACCGGCGGAGATCTGCCACTTGGATCCCCACTGAGTCAATGGTTTCTCGAGGCCGCTGTCACTGCAGACAATAAAGGACACATAACATGCTGCCCATAGTGCAGAAACCCAGGTTGCTTTTGCAGAGGCAGCTCCTGTTGAATTCAATGGAAGTTGTGCTTTCTTCTATCTGCACTGACCACAGTGTCAGCAACCCCCAGGAATCCGCTGAATCAGCACGGATCCAAGCAGCAGATCCCAAATGATAATCTATTGATAACCTATTGGTCATTAACAGAGAAAACGAAAGAAATCCCAGAATAGCCCGTTAACTTGAGCGTGATAACTTTTGCGAGAAGTTATCTTATCATAAGCCATTGAAAAGCTATTGTTATCTTATCTCAACACAACAAAAACTATGAAAAGCTATTAAAAGGCAAAATAAACTATTGCGCAAAACTTTCCCTTAACATGTGAACTCTTGTTAAACTTTGCTACATCTCTCTACATGTTGTCCGAAAGCAGTGCAAGGGTTAATAGTGCTCATGCAATGATATGTTAATCTAATTTGGCAGTCTACATTCCTTCTGCATAAAATGATACCCCTGATCCTAACTTGATATTGTATTTTTTGTTCTCCTGCAGAACTCTAGAGGAATTTTTAAAAGCATCCCGCTGTGGTTTCGTTGCCGTTTTCTTCCTGGTTGCCAGCATTCTCTGGAAACAGTAACGTACGCACGTGATACTCAGTGTCAACCAAATACAAAAGCATTGATAAATGTGGGCAAACCAAAAAAAAAAATGGATGAAAACAAAACACCAGACCCAGAAAAACATACAAAGTCATCCACATCTGCTGACAATTAGGTTTTCCTTCAGTTACAGAACAGCTGCATTGACCACAATAAAATTCTTTGCCCGTTACTTGAATTCCGGTAATTTTTTTTCCATTTTCTGAGGTTGCTTACGGTCATGCCCACCTTGTTGTTTGGCGTGGCACTTGGGCGGTATATTATAGCTTAAGTAAGTACAGTGTGGAGAGTGAACACAGCCTTTCTCCATCTGACAGAGACAGGAAATTGGGGAGGGGTGAGCTCTCTCTCATCCTGCAAAGAATTCACATCTGGGAGACATCCAGGCGGTTTTTACTCTGGTCTGACCTGCGGTGAGAGGATTGCTTAACAAACACTGCAAAAGGAGCCCCATATGTTCTTGGGACAAAAGGAGGAGGAGAGAGGCGTTCAACAGCATCATGCGCTTGTAGAAGATCTTCCCCTTAACCCCTCATCTTAAGAAATGAAAGACTGCAAAGCCTTCCTTGGTTGGCTATAATATTCTATGGTTCTCCACACTACAAGCTATCTGTCCAGCATCTAGCTTCCTACTGTCACCTTATAATGATCCTGAATACAAACCAGTAAATTAAAGTAGAACGAAAAGAAGTTAAAATATGTTTTGTATACTGTTCATTCTTCGAAATCTCCAAGATAAACAGTAGTTGGTCAAAGAAAATGATCCTTCAAAAAAGAGTTACAAGGAACTTGCGAGACTCAAAAGAATAGTTTCAAAGTCTTAGGCTATTCCAGGACCTATTACCTAACCACCAACAACTCAGATGTAGCAAGCTGAACTTGCCATTTAACTGTTTCACTCTGGTTCTAATAGCTCACTGCTATAAAGCTGTTAAAACTACAGATCAGACCATTCCTCTTGATAGAGAAAAAGGGACTTGTTATTAGTATAGCACCAATTTACTCTGCAGCGGTTTCAGGTAATTTATTTATTACCCCTCAGCAAGCTGGGTACTTATTTTACTGGGAGACTGAGTCAACCTTGAGCCGGCTACCTGGACCATGCAGGGATTGAACTCGCGAGCTTCAGGTCGTGAGTGAGGGTTTAGGACTACATACTGCTGCCTTAACAATCTGCGCCATATGAGGCATAGATGATTAAATACTTCTCACAATATGGTCAATTGTCCTGTCCTGGGAGGGGCAGACAAAAAACAAAAGTTTGCTTTTCCAACAAATCAATTCAATGTCAAGGTACATGTAAGCCATGGCTGCAACAAATACAGTAACAGAAACACAGCCCTCTGCACTCATATACCTCTAATATCTGAATAGAATAGCACAACGGCTGTTTATACTAACCCCACAAAAATGCAGGGTTCTTAGCACGTATTTTGATCAAAGCATGTGGGCCCATCCGCCACGTTTAGGTGAACCTTATTTCACTGGTGCCTAGTTTTAAAAGACACCTATTTTTTGGCGAGAGGGCTCCAGTGGACTCAGTTAAAGCTGGATACTCTGCTACATACTTTTATTAAGCCACCTAGGACAGATTGCTGAATGGAGTTCAAGACAGAAGTGTTGGCAAATCCCCCCCCCCCCCCCCCATAGCAATGCATACTAAAATAAAAGACCACACTTGAAACAAATACATGAAATACAAAGGTGCATGTAAGCCATGGCTGCGACAAACACAGTAACAGAAACACACGCCTCAGCACTCATACACATCTGTTTATACTAACTGCAGAAAAATGCAGGTTTCTTAGCAAATATTTTGATCAAAGCATGTGGGCCCAGCCGCCACATCCGGGTGAACCTTATTCCATTGGTATCAAGCTCTAAAAGATGCCTCTCTTTGGGCCAAAGGCATCCAGCAGATTCAGGAAAAGCTGGATACTTGGCTATATTCTTTCATTAAGCCATCTGAAAAAGATGGGTGAATAGAGCTATACTCACCTCACCAGATCCCCTGCTGTTCCCATTGTACTGCTGCCTGGTCTGTCAGTGCTCTCCACTTCCTGCTGCAGCATTGATGATGTCCCAACACAAAACATGTGACTGCTGCAGTTAATCACCGGCCAAAGCGAACACATGATTGGCTACAGCAGTCACATATCCCTGGCACTAGTGATGTCATCCACTGCAGTAGGAAGCAGTGTGTGTGGCTGGGCACCGGCGGAATGGGAGCAGTGTGGAATCAGGTGAGGCGAGTATGTCTTCTTTTATATTCTCCACTACTGTGTGCACATTGCAAACATTTGGGGAGGCTGGATAACCCCTGCACCCTTCTAGCATGTATAATTGGATTCATAGCCAGTCCAACAGTTTTATGGCACAAAAAAAAGTCTTATTTGCTCAGTAAACTCAATGCACATGTGAGACACATTAAATCATGAACCCAAACTGTCAGAAATGGCGGCCAGATGCTTTGTAAATTTCATGCAAAAATCCTGTATAATTGTCTATGTAATGTCTACACAAACAAAAAAAGAACTAAAAAAAATCTGTGACACATTTTAGAAGTGATTTCATCCTCAATGCTGCCAAATGACAAATTCAGCTCTCCCAGCTCTCTGTGCGATAACATCCGGCTGTATTATAAGTTTTCTATGCTGCAGGGATGAGGCCAGGGCATTTTAGCCCTATATTGATGGGCCTATTTTATGTCTTTAGGACCAACGATTTTCCTCGTCGCATTGCAAGAGCCAAATCTCATTGGCATAGCTGTATGAGGGCTTGTTTTTTGCAGGACAAGTTGTCTTTCTAATGGCCCCACTCTGAAGTACACATAATGTGTTGTATAACTTTTATTACATTTTTGGTGGAAGGGGAGATTGAAACGCCCTCCCCAAAAAATTCCACCATTGTTTTTGGGAGAGAGAAGACAAGACAGGTACGTGGGGGTCAATGCGAGGCGCAGGGTCTGATTCCAGTGCGAGATTTCGCAGTTGGAATCCCACCCGGCCTTAGGTGGTCTCTCTTTCTTGGAAAAACACCAGTTTTTCATGAAGTTTTTGGAGCCAAATGCAGATGTGGATACCAAATGGGTGGGCATTGCTACATCTCATTTATTAGACACTGAGGGATGTATTACTGGTGCTCCACCCCAATTCTGAAGTAAATTGCAACCTTTTTGTTTGGTGCAAATCAATTTAGACAAACTTACTATTGGTTTGCGCCAAGAACGACAGGCGTTACATCTCTTGCTCCACTTTTCAAAAGTTTGAGTGGAGTGAGGATTTTAGTGACATTTATGATTTGCAACTTTTTAAAGTATCACAAAATTTGTTGCATTCTCACTCCAGTGGCGGGTGGCGTACAACGTGATTCCACATCTCCAGACATAGTTAAAGAGGTTATAAATTGATCAACTTTGTGGGACATTTGATACATTTATTGACTTTTTAAACTCGAAAAGAGAAGAAAAGCTGCCAGAAAAGTGGCGTCAAAAATTCTCCTAATGATAAATTCCTCCCATTAAAACTAAATAACAGTACTGTATATAAATATGATGGGGTTCTTTTACTCACCCAGCATATGTTGGCAGAATGAGAATTTCCTGACCCGTGTGGCACTCCGGAAAGCGGTATATGAGGTAAATAGGTGGTCATACATATCTGTGGCTATCTTAATGGTAGTTAACATAGACTACATGTTAGGGTACTAGTGGATTGTAGACTAAACTGGAGTAACCAATGCCAGTCAGCTGCTGCAAAGACAAATAAAGTCTTGGGGTGCATTAAAAGAGGTATAGGGGCGAGGGACGAGAACATTATTCTTCCATTATATAAGGCACTTGTCAGGCCTCACATGGAATACTGTGTACAGTTCTGGTCACCGGGGCTCAGGAAAGATGTTACAGTGCTGGAGGGGGTTCAAAGAAGAGCAACTAAACTAATACATGGAATGACGGGACTGGAATACCCAGAGAGGCATCAAAATTGGGATTATTTACTCTAGAAAAAAGACAGCTAAGGGGTGATCAAATAACTATGTATAAATACATGAGGGGACGATACAAGGATCTCTCCCAAGATCTGTTTATACCCAGGACTGCGACGGTAATGAGAGGGAATCCACTACGTTTAGAGGAAAGCAGGTTTCATCACCAACATAGAAAAGGGTTCTTTACTGTAAGAGCAGTGAGACTGTGGAGCTCTCTCCCTGAGGAAGTGGTGATGGCAAAATCCATAGAAGAGTTTAAAAGGGGACTTGATGTCTTTCTGGAGAGGAAGGATATTGCAGGATATAAATCTTAGGTTAATTGTTAATCCGGGTATACAGGCAGGTAGGAACTATTAGGGGTTGATCCAGGGAACAGTCTGACTGCCATTAGGGAGTCAGGAAGGAATTTTTTCCCCAAAAGGGCTAATTGGCTTCTGCTCTTGGGGTTTTTTGCTTTCCTCTGGATCAACAACACAGGAGGATAGACAGGCTGGACTAGATGGACATTGTCTTCATTCGGCCTTACGAACTATGTTACTATGTATGTTACAATAAAGAGAGCTATATACATAGTGTGAATGGGGGAGTGGGATCCCTATACCCTCGATAGGTGAAAGTCCTAAAAATGGCACCCCTATCTATCATACATTTGTGGCATATATTTTGATGTGCCATGAATGCAGCAGATGGCAAGTTTTATTGCTGCCCTTTCAGATTGGTTAGATCTGACAATGTGGCACTCAGACCAGTAAGAATCCTGCATTCTCGCTATACAGTGACATGTATTACAGGCTTTCATTGGGTGTATATATCAGGTAATACCTCTGATGATGGCAAAAAGTGGCATGTGAACAGAGAATAAGACGTGCCAATGGAGAAATTTTCCCTTGATTACTTATTTGCTTTTACTTTTCTATTGTTCAATATCCAAACTCCAATGCCATAGCAGATTATAACGATCTTAATACTTTTTGTTTCCTGTGACCTAATCAACTGAATTGGCTGATCTGTGCCACTTTATTGCGTACATGGCACCTGAAAGATCATTCTCTTCCTCAATGGCAGCCTGTGCCCACATACCTTATGTCAAGCTTACTTCGTGATTCATTCATACGGCACAACCCTCCTACATAATATCCTCACTACAGAATGTTTGATGTGTCAACATACGTGTATAAATACATCATGACAGGCATTGTAAGTGATTGTGTGTGCCCTTTCATTATACGTCAATATTGAACTAAGATACATAGAGCTGCCAACAAGTGGTAGCCCCAGGGGTACAGCGTAGAAGTTGCATCCAGACCACTATGTGTGTTTTATAGCGGTGTTAGCATACTATATGGAGACATCTTACTAGACAACAAATTTAAAAAAAAAATATATATATATATATATATATATATATATATATATATGTCGATCTATCTATCTATCTATCTATCCCATATCTATCTATCTATCTATCTATCCCATATCTATCTATCCCATATCTATCTATCCCATATCTATCTATCTATCTATCCCATATCTATCTATCTATCCCATATCTATCTATCTATCCCATATCTATCTATCTATCCCATATCTATCTATCTCCCTATATCATATCTATCTATCTCATATCTCTCTATCTAATATCTATCTATTTCATATCTATCCCATATCTATCTATCCCGTATCTATCTATCCCGTATCTATCTATCCCGTATCTATCTATCCCGTATCTATCTATCCCGTATCTATCTATCCCATATCTATCTATCCCATATCTATCTATCCCATATCTATCTATCCCATATCTATCTCATACCTATCTCTCTATCATAATAAAAAAACCTGGGGAAGCTTCTGTTAATTGAAAAGCAGTATGAAGTTATTACAGAAACATTGGATAAACTAACTAAGTAACTTTAACTAAGGACATCCACACCTTTAGGCCTCGGTCACACGGGCGTTTTTTCACACGATTTGCGGATCGCATGACGGATGCGCATCCGCAAATCGCGTGACCGGGGCCGGAGCTAGCAGCATTTTTGGCGAAACGGCCCAGCGCTGCCCGCTATCCTCTGCCACAGCTGTGGCAGAGGAGAACGATGTTCGCCCATTGAATTCAATGGAGCCGGCAATACAGCCGGCTCCATTGAAAGCAATGGGCTGCCGGCGAGCGCAGGATGAATTTTCGGGAAGGGCTGAAATCTATAAGCCCTTCCCTGAAAACCATCCTAAAATGTGTAAAAATTAAAAAAATATATATACTCACCTTTTCCTCACTTTTCATGAATTCATGAATGGGTGAGTGAGTGCTGCCTCTGATTGGCTGAGCGCAGGGACCAATCAGAGGCAGCTCTCAGCTGTCATTCAATAGCTGAGAGCTGCTTCTGATTGGTCCCTGCACTCAGCCAATCAGAGGCAGCACTCACTTACCCATTCATGAATTCATAAATGGGCGAGTGAGAGCTGCCTCTGATTGGTGAGGGCTGCGACCAATCAGAGGCAGCCCATTCAGCAGACGGGGATTTTAAATCCCCGCCTGCTGAATACTACAGAAAGCAGTTCAGGAGAACTGCCGGCCGGACGCGGCTGAACTCCGTCTGCACGGAAAAGGTGAGTATTTATATTCTTTTATTTTTACACATTTTAGGAGGGTTTTCAGGGAAGGGCTTATATTTTTAAGCCCTTCCCGAAAATTCATCCCACGCTCGCCGGCAGCCCATTGCTTTCAATGGAGCCGGCTGTATTGCCGGCTCCATTGAATTCAATGGGCGAACATCGTTCATCTCTGCCACAGCTGTTACAGCTGTGGCAGAGGAGAACGATCTTTATAGTATATGTTCTCAATGGGGTTGGCGCTGCTGCCGCCGGCCCCATTGGGCGCATATATAGAACACAAGGAATCGCAAAACACAGATAGGCGCGTTCTGCGAATCGCTGTGTCCTATAATTTATCGCATATCCGCATGAAAAAAACAGGACATGTGACCAATCCCATTGCAAAGCATTGGGTCTATATATGCGCGGATCGCATGCGCAAATCGCGCGAAAAAATGCCCGTCTGACCGAGGCCTTACCGTGCGCAGAATATTGTAATAATATTTGATAAGTCACAGAAATCAGCAATAGACCTTAATTATAAAACACATGGTAGTCCCACCAAACATTTCAACCCAGCAGTGACAGTCGCGCACACAGTGTGAAAGTACCACAAATGTTGTCCAATAACTTGTCCGCAACTGACAGATGAATATGTATTACCCTGCCATTGCTTGCTTACTTCTAACTGGCAGGCCGGTGCTTGAAGCCTCTTTAACATGGGCAACAGCGATATCGCATTGGTGTTCTGTGCGATATTGCTGCCTTTTCTCACAGCGAATATGCGATTTTGTGTCATTTCATTGAATGAAATGAATGACTGTGATTGGTTCATCCAGCGCTGGCTCTGATTAGTTCTCGAGTGCCGTGGCTCAGCCAATCAGAGGCAGCGTTTCCTGGAGGTGGAATTTTTCAAATCCCTGACCAGGAAGCCTTGCCTGAAGACTGAAGACAAGTGCAGGGGACCTGCAGAGAAGACATGCGGCGGAGCTAGACAGCGGCTGTTAGGTGATGTTTTTTTTTTTAATGCAGCTAGTGCTTATTTTAGGGCTTTTACAATAGTACTTCCTACAGTAAAAGTTGCATCGCACCACACGAAAGCCGCATTGTCGTGCGATGCAACAGAAAGGAAGGCTCCATAGGGAAGCATGGGCTACAAAACCTCGCAAATCGCATCAATATTTAGCAACCTGCGATTTTTTTTTCTCGCAGTGTAGCAGCCTACAAAACATTCCTAATGTGAAGGAACCTATTGGAAAGCATGCCCTTCTCATACATGCGATTTGTAGCACTGTTGCATCACGAGAAAATCTTTCGATTTTCTTTCCCGCGTGAAACCAGCCTAAGTCACTTTCCATGTGCACACATACGTTTTTTTCTGAGCGCCGACCTCCATTATATACCTCCAGTGTGTTTGGTACCGTAGCATACGTGAAGCCTCTTTGAACGTCTGTTGGGATACCCTGATGCACAGAGTTGTAGGACAATGTGGACTCTCTGTAGCAGTCTCTCTAGCTGCAGTTCCTGCAGCTTTGTTTCTTCTGCAACGTGGGGTCTGATGTGTTATTGGGCCATGCCTCTCGGTCACAGGGTCCCTCCTTTCTCGTGCCACTGTCCCTCTCTAGCAGGCACAGAATCTCCAGGGCAAGTCTCACAAGGTTCCCTCAGCCGACTCCTCACTCCTCTTGCTGCTCTCTCTTTCTGCAGTCAGTCTCTCAAGGCTGAGTGCCACTGCAATCACTCTCCAGCTTGTTGCTCTCTCATCCAGTATTCAGCACCTCTCTATCATCCCCAGTACTCCAGACATCCCACCTGATCTCTGCAATCAGTGGGAAGAATACACAAATGCAGTATCATATGACAGCCAACAGAGGTCATCCGTATACCATCCAAGATCCAAGGGAAGCTTCATTTGAGATATATATATATATATATATATATATATATACACTGCATTTTTTGCTCTATAAGACGCACCGGTCTATAGGATGCACCCCCGTTTCCGATCGGAAAAATGGGGGGAAAAAATTTTGAACTCACCCAGGGACAGCGCAGGGTTAGTGCCGGGTGACGGAGCAGAGGGAGTAGCAGTGGCTCCATATCACAGCGGCGCTTGTGTGCAGCAGGAGGAAGGAAGCCGTTTGGTGGAGGCGGGAAGCAGCAGTAGTACCTGCCGGCGCTCACAACCAATCACAGGTATGTATGGGCGGCAGTGGGGAGGAGACTGGTTCCACATTAGTTTGTGCGATCGCGAGTTTAACACGCAATCGCGCAAAGTAAATCGCGTTCACGTGTTAAATTTGCGATCACGCTAAAAATAGCGATCGGAACAAATTTTTTGGCACATTTGCTCTATAAGATGCAGCAATTTCCCCCCCCCCCCCCCCCCCCGCTTTGGAGGGGGGAAAAGTGTGTCTTATAAAGCAAAAAATACGGTATACCCTTGTACCTATTCGGGGGCAAAAGAAATCTTAGCAGTATTGCACAAGGGTGTGTGCATGGAACATGCTGTGTTTCAGCACTAAAATAACCGTAAGGAGTCAGCTTAAGAAAAATTTGCATAACAATTCATTGTTGGAAATTGAAACTTGCCATGAATCATTAAATGCAATCAGTCAAATAAAAAAAAATAGCTAAAGATTGGATACTACATAATCATATGTAGCGGAATACAGAGCAGTAGCCTGTTAGGAGGTAAGACTGGGTGGGTTTAAGTTTTGCACTGGGGCCAAAGAATTCCAACTTTGCCTTTTGGATCATAATGCTAACTTTTGTAAAGTACTAAAAAGTACAAATAATGAATACATAATGAAAAGAATGATGTTAATAGAATCAGACAGCACGTCCGGATTAAATACATATATATAGATAGGTGCATGTTACTATTTAAACGGGGTGAGAACAAATAGCAAACATATAGATAGTGTAAGGGCGCTTTCACACGACATGCAAATCTTTCAATTTATACTTTGCCCGAACCGCACACTAAAGCGCCATGAAATATACGAACACTGAATACACAAGTTGGAACTATAATATCGCTAAGCATGCCGTACTACTACAAATAATTGAGGCGCTTCACGCACATTTAAATCAAATTGTGAAAGCCCATATTGCCCAATTGATATGAAATGCCATGATATTTCGATCGCGCACTATTGGTGTGAGTGAAAAATTGCTCATGTAAATTAACCCATTGAAAATTATGGGTTCTGTGCCTCACATTTGGTGGTGTGGCTGCTGCCATTTTGGATCTGAACTCTGCCCCTATCTGGCCAAGGCTTTTTAATTAGGCTGGATCCTTATGCCCTAGTTCATTTGGACACCATAGGCCCAAAGAGAGCTGAGTCTGAATGTCACAGTCTTGTCTAATGGGAGGTGGGCTCTCACAATTTCATCAGCTGAGAAGCTGCTATTTACATAGTATGTTTTAGGGCTCAGTCACCCGGGCGCATCTGGGTGCCAATGCGCCCGTCTTCCTGCAGGATAAGATGGCCGCACTGCAGGTGCAGAGAAAGAACACATGACCGGCTCCATTGCCGGTCATGTGTTCTTTCTTCCGGCGCTGCGGAGAGTCGCCGCACCTGCAGTGCGGCCGTCTTCTTCACGCAGTTACACGGGTGCATCGGCGCCCAGATGCACCCATGTGACTGAGCCCATAGCAATATTGCAGTTCCAGTAGCAAAAGTACAGTACAGAATTAAAGCTCCTGCAACACAGCAGAAGCAGGTCAGGTCTTCAGCTATTAATCACAGCCGAGGACCTGGAAGAGAAGACAGGTTTTTAACTACTTCTGCCTTCTCCTTTACAGACTACATAGCGCTCAATGAGAGCTATTTAAGGAAAGGAAAAAGCAGAAGTGAGGACACTAGTAGACCCTGATCAGCTCTATTAGCGACTATTGTTACTACAGGGGGATGTTTTCCCTGTAACTGGGGCGCCTATGGATAATGCTCCTATGGATGCCCCAGCTACAGTGGAAAAGTATGTAATAATAATAAAAAAAAGACAATACGAATGACCCCCAGAGATCTTTTATGGCATCATGGGTGGCATAGATGTTAAAAAAAATTGTTACAAAAAGAAGTTAAAAAAATTAAAAATCCCCCCAAAAATATACACATCAAAAAGAAAATGACCCACTGCTGATGCCAACCAAAACTGTCGCCGTATGCGCCCTGTAATCCAAAAGTATACAAATTATATATCAAAACAACCTAAACAAAATAAGGAACACATTGCTGTACTTAGTTCAGTGTAAATATACTAATTTTAAAACTAAATAACAATAAAAAATTTTAAAAAAACTTTTTTTTTTTTTGGAAAAAAAGTCAGTGAATCAAAGATATTTTACCCCATATGGGTAAAATCGCTAAAAAGTGTCTGGTCCAGGGTTAATGATGCTTTCAGTCTGCTGTTACACCAAGTAAATGTTTGCTGCCTTAAAAAAAGCCCTTTCAAATACAATAGCTCATTACCCAGCATTATAATAACTTGGTTTCACATATAACCACTGTTAAAAGCTGTAGAACCTGAAAATGCGCCCCCAATTACTACAAGGAGGCTCCCTTACTCTCAGACACGACAGTAATCTCATTCATAATTCTTGCTGCATCTGGTTTAAATCCGATCTACTCAGCCGCTGCCCTCTAAAACTATTTTATCATTTCATACCAACTAGTATGAGGGCTTATTAAAAATGGCAGCGTGTACCAATAAAGTCCGCCGTATGGATCCCATTGTGTATAATGATAAACATTTGTATAGAAAGCAAATACATAGAAATAGAAAGAAAAACTGAGATAATCCCATCGAGGTATGAAGCAGTAGGAAAACCTGATATTAATAAACTTTATTTAGTGAAGCGTAATACGTACAGCAGCGGTGGATACATGGGATCACTATGAGCACATCGCAGGTTAATCTAGACTGGAGATGTACATTGATCATGATGACCCTTTCCCTGCGCCCTCTACAGCAGTGTTCTGCAACCATTGGCTTAGAGCTTAAACACATGGGCGTGTTTGTGTCCCGTTATGCGGACGTGAAAATCATTACGGGCGAAACAAAACTGCCGTTTCTTCCTTCTTGGAGGTACAGGGCACGAATATCCAGTAACATCCCTGTATTTCTTTCCGGACATTTCTGAAATGTCCCTGAAACGCGTTATTTGTGCTGGCTAAAATTTAATTAATAAAGAAGAAATTGGGTTATTCTACTTTATATGCTTTTATGCGCTTTACATTGCAAGGGTTGCGCCCACAGTCTATTATTTTCTCCTTTTTACAATTAAGCATTTCTGTGTCCCGTTACCTATGGTGACAGTATTGGACTGGTAGCATTCTATTACCGTGTTTCCCCAAAAGTAAGACCTACCCCGATTTTGGGGTGGGGGCTTGAAATATAAGCCCTACCCCGAAATTATGCCCTAGCTACACTACGTGAAAAAAAAAAAGCAATATTTACGTAGTGGGCGCTGTCCAAGCCCCTCCCACTGCTCTCCCACGTTCTGGCAGGCTTCCTGCAATCCTCGGTGCCAGCAGATCATCTGTCAGTGAGATGTTCTGTCAGTGCAGACAACTACACGGAAGTCTGCAGGAACATCGGAGAGTGGCGGGAGGGACACGGAAGGCGCCCGCTAGGTGAGTATAAGATATCCCCTGAAAATAAGACCCGGTGACTCTTTTGAGGCAAAATTTTATATTGGACAGGGTCTTATTTTTGGGGAAACATGGTAACTATTCTACAAAAAAATATTCTGAATATTAGGATCAAATCCCTAATAGGAGTTGCTCCACTCTTCTCTTCTGTTGGATTACCTATATTGTGTGACATGAAAAAAAGCTGCCAGAAAAGTGGCATTAGAAATTCCCCTAATAATTAATTCCCCCCCATGTTTATAATATGGTTGCGTTAGTTTAGGAAAGGCTCATCTGTGTCCAATCAGATAAATATTCCAATTAGAAATGGACTAATAAAATGAAAGCTCTGCAGTTACCAAGTTCTCAATGTTTGATATGTGGATCCAACCCCTTCGACCGCCAACTATCAGCAGAATACACAGGCACACGCAACTACCGGTATATGATTACACTTCTGTATTCAGCCATGGTGTCAGAAGCAGAAATGCCAGAATCTTAAGAGTTGCTTCAGCACTGATTGGTTTCAATTAGAATCTGTTCCAACATGGTGCTTCAGCTACCATCCCTGATGACAATGTCCGGTCCTGCTGCACTGACAGTGGGCCAGGCAATCAGCTGATCGCTAGGGATCCTGAGGGGATAAAACAAAGTAAAGAGGTTTTATCCTCCTAGACTATGCCATCATTTAGGCTGGGCTCACACAGGGTGGATGTGCAATGGAAATCTTGCGGTTTTGCCGTCACAAAAAAACTAGAGACTTCTGCGGGATAAGTGCCATGGGTTTTGGAGAGGCTTCACCGCACGCTTTTCCGTTGCAGACGTCTCTCCCATAGAGAGGAGCAAAGCCGCAACGAAAAAAAAAAGAATTGACATGCTTTGTCGCAGGAATCCGTGAAAAATTGGACAGAGCTTGCCTTTAGGGTTGCCGAGGGTCGTGAACAATTAAACGACTACCAACAACAACAATCACTGTGCAGGAGGAGGCTCAAGGGACTTAGTTTACCTCCATTCTCCTAACTGGCCCCTACCAATCATAATGTTATGGTGTATCTCAGTAATATGCCATAACATTTTCAGATTGAAGTACTTTTTAATGGTTAAACAGAAATCCTGACAGTGATCTTACTAGGCGCTAACCCTATCACCCATAGACTGTGGTGAATACTCATTTTCCTCTTCATCAGGACCAAGTGTCATGGCACATCCATTATCAGGATCATGTAGATCTCAGTAAACACAATTAGACATTTATGGCCTATCGAATTAATATGCCATAAGTGCTTTTTTATGGCAAAATCCTTACACTGTTCTGCAAATTGCTCCTATACAGAACTATAAATATGGAAAAGTAAGTAATTATAGGGGTTTTCTTGGCAAATTCTATTGATGACCTATGCTCAGGATAGATCATCAGTAGTTAATCGCGTGGGACCCACTACTTGAGATCCCCAGCAATTAGCTGATTGCGCAGGCCGCTGTCAGTGCAGCACGATCAGATGTCGTCATCGGGGTCGGAGGCAAAAGCATCATAGAAGGCTGCACTCCCACTGAAATCGATGGGAGCTGAAGCCTGCTATTACACTTCCGAAACTTCTACCTGTGACACCTGGGTCGGATGCAGAAGTGTAATAGGAGGCAGCGCTCCCATTTATTTCAATGGGAATGAAGCGCTCTATGATGCTTCTGCCTTTGACACTGATAACCATGTTCTGCCCCACTACACTGTCAGCGGTCCTGATGATCAGCTTATTGGCGAGGATCTCGAGCGGTGACGGCAATTAACTATTGATGACTTATCCTGAGGGCAATTAACTATTGATGACTTATCCTGAATCCTCCCACAAAATCCCATTTGATGGCAATTTGGCTTACCCCAAAGAAATAATCCACATATTACATATGAATACAGAAAGGTTGTCAATTATAAACAATGAAAATGAGGCACGATATGGGGACACAAAAATTACCCTTTAGAGAGCTGTCAGCCAAATGTTTGTTCAGCTGACAGGTATCCCTCCCAATTCCTTCAAATGTATGCTTGGCTCAGGTGAGCATGCATGTGTTTTCAATGGGGAGAAGGGGATAAGCTGCTGCCAGACACTTCTGGTAGAGGCTTATCTCACATGGAACCTAAAGGGGTTTTCCAGTTGTGAAGCATATTTTCAGAAATTCACGATATGCAAGGTTTTGTGTCATGATTATGCAAGTTGGTTATGAGTATAAATCATGCAGCCATTACCTTCTTTTTCTGCCCTCTTGGCAAACTTTCAGAACTTTTGACAGCTTTTGACTATCATTCATTTGACAGCAACTTTGCGTAACTGGAGAACCCATTTAATAATTGGCATGTTTAAATCCAACATGTCCACTCGTGTTTTCCTATTATGGGACGTTTGGTTACCACCATATACATTACATAGTTGGCTGCTCCTGCCTAAATCAACAGGTCCGGTCAACATTTACTAAAATGGCCATTCAGGTGAAATATTTTTCATTTATTATATAACTAGTCTCCCAGTATATAGAAAACCAAAAGCATGACCTTGGTTACTTATTCCTTTCTATCTGAAACTTCCTGGAGTCCTTCAGGTGATTATGTGATTTCATTCTAACCATCTGAGAATTACTTGGCTTTCTGTTCTCTCAAAAAATCCGTTTCCAGTCAGCATAATTTCTGTGTCAGGAAAACTACCATAGAAGCTCTTTAGAGGGGGACAGAGAAACTCCTATCAATGGGATTTTTACTCCTAAGTCAATGGGAGTAAAAATCACGTTCATCAATTTGCCGTCCAGTAGGGCCCCTTTGTAGCCAAAAGCCCCCCAAATTGCATGGGGATAAAGCCACACATCTTGGGAACACTGATTGGTAATAATAGTGCACAGTAGCTTAAGGGTGAACCATAGCACACGGGTGTCACTAAAAGCAAAAAAAGGCCTGCATAGAGTTTCCTAGATCAAAACTTGTGCCAAGGAAGAAAGCAGGTGTGCTGCTTGTCTTAAGAGCAATGTCAGAAATGAAACAAAGGCTAATTTTACCAGGTGAAAGCAACACTCAAGCACAGGCCCACTCCAAGGAACAGCTGTAGAACTGCCAAAAAGTACATCAAATTGGAGAGGAGGTAAAAAAATCAAGAACCCAAGCACGATCTATAGTCGGTGTAGTCTTAAAGAACAAGTTTTGTATACTCTATAGAGTCCATGTAAACATATGTAAAGCCAAATAATATTTTTTTACAGTTAAGCCAGTGGTGTAGAATACAAATAATGTTTTATTTCATAAAATCAAGCCAGCAATGTAACACGTTTCAGGGTACGCAGACTTTTACCTCAGACACTTGGGTAACTATTATTAATAGCAAATTCTAAGTACATAAAGAAGGTAAGAAGGCAAAAATAACAGATTGACAGGAAAATAGTAAACATGAAAAAGATAAAGAAAAAACATCAATTGCAGAATAAAATAAATAGTGGGGTAAAAGTAAAAAAAAAATTAGAGTGTAGGATACATTTTATATAAAACATAAATTGAGTATAATCTTTAAGAAGGAAGAAATAAAGTTAAAAATAGGCTAACATATGGTACGAGAGATCAAAATTCAATTGGGAGTTCCCTTGTTATTGAGAAATTAAGACCCACCCCGATAATAAGCCATACCCTGATTTTCAGTGGGGGCTTGAAATATAAGCACTCTCCCAAAAATAAGCCATAGCTACACTGCATTTAAAAGAAAAAAACTCATCTAGCAGGTGCCGTCTGGGTCCCTCCCACTGGGCTGCGGCAGGCTTTCGTTTAGTCCTCAATGCCGACAGATCATCTCTTGCTGGTGACGGGGCTTGAATACTCCGCCTCCAGGAAATGATTGCTCTGATTGGTTCTGGAGCACCGCCTCAGCCAATCCGAGTCAACACTCGATGAACCAATCACAGCCATTCATTGAATGGCATCATTGAATGTAAGTGATTGGTTCATCGAGCGCCGGCTTTGATTATGAATTCTAGTAGTCACAAAGTATGAAATAATTGGCATTTGATTTATTTAATGCTATACCATCTTGATCCCCAATTAAAAGGAAACAAAAAGACCTATGAGGAATAAAATGATGGTAGATTATATAGGGGGGAACAGGTGTGTAGAAAGGGTCGGGAAGTGGGGGAGGGTTGGGGGGTAAAAAATGGGTGGGGTTTACCCAAAAGAATATACTTTACTGAATGGAGGTAGAGAGAAAAGACAGGAGAGGCTACAATATTTGATAGCTAAATGAGTGCAATTAACCATGAGGATAGGGAGTACAAAAGTATCGATACATCAGTATACGCAGAAGAAATTGTTAGGAGCGACAGTCGAATGACAAACAGGCTTCAGGGGTGTGGGTGGTGGGGATGAAGGGAAGATTCAACTCATTGTTCGTCCATCAAGGTTTTTGATGATGTTGCAACTTTTATACAACTTGTAGACACAAGAGAAAGCACGGACTAAATTTGCAAAAATGGTATTTCTCGTTCTTTTTTTCGATATTGATATTTCTTATGAGAGTTAGTTTCCTCAAAAAAAGTTTAAAAACAATAAAGAAATTGGAATCTTTATTGTTCCTTTTTAACCAAGCCCTAACCAGAACAAAACAGCCAAACAAACGGAACAATAAAAATGTTTAATCTCTCTAGTTATCCACCCACGGCAGCTGAACTTTCACTACTTGAAAAAGTTTTGTCATTCTGGCCACAAACTCTGTAAATGTTGCAACAACCTCACAAACAAAAAAAGGTCATTTTGCAGCAACACCACAGGCAAATCTTTCCCAATAAAATCCTTTTCTAATGTTCGTCAGACCATGAGATCTGCCTATTAGAATGTGCATGCACACAGCAATATATGGGGTGAACAGCACAATAGAATTGATAAGTATCGGTCCGATATTACTAACGGTATTGTGAAGCACATCGTATCCCGCAGTGTCGCAATAACCCATAATTGTGATAGCCTATCTTTTACAATCCCCCGGATTGAACAGATTAATCAGGACATAGATGATAAGGTTTAAAAGATTAAAGCGCAGAGAAATGTTTTGTTTCTACAAATTAAATACCTTGGTCCCCAATAGACTCCCTGAAGGACTAGAGAATATAGATGAATGAATATGTTATCAGCAAAGTAAAGAGTGATGCATTCTTGTTTGTTCTTCCGCTGTTCTTAACCACCCGGTACCACATTTATCTGATGTTTTTACTCAAATATGCAATTGTATCAGTCTTACTCTTGATCCTTTCATTTTATGGAATTCTCCATGAACTATATATTTTATTACTTTTTAGGATTTTAATTATTCATATACTTGCATGGCTCTGAGTGTATATGAATATACATATATATAATCGTGCATGTGTCTATATCAACTACGAGTGACAAATCTATTCCAGATAAGAGATGGGAGTGTCTCTGTGGATCACAGGGCATGTCTTGTGACAGGTGGCGTCAGGTCGATGTCCCCACCCCTTGCTCGCATTTCTAAGCGTTCTGGCTGACAAGGTGGTTGAGACTGGCTGGATACACCCCCTGAATGTATCCCTATTGGACACTCAGGAATATCGCTTTCCGACCACTGTTTAAGGCAGTAACTATTGAAGTGAGTGAAACTGACCAATAGATCGCTCTGCACAAGGTATTGGTGTACAAACAGCGTCTATATCCCCATGAAAACCTACATCATGCTTTGGCAGGTGTGTGATGTAACATGCAAATCACTTCGCTGGCCTAATTGGATTGGATATCCAGACTACGCCCCCTGAGTGGGAAGGTACCTAAACAGGGCTATTTAAGATCTGATCAACCCTGAGAGCAGTCATATGCTGCTAGTCCACCATCAGGGCTACTGGCTATACTACTCTCCTCTCAACTTTTTTATTATTTTGTCCTTATCTTTTTCTTTACTTTACGCCGAGACAGAAGCTGTGGTGCTTGTTTGAAAAGCAATGTCATGACTTTTGCAAAAGACAGATTCTACCAGGTGAACAGAACACCCAAGCACAGGCCTTCTCCAACAAGAAGTTGTAGCGCTACAGCAGTTTCTTGCACTTTAGAACATTTCAATTTAGGGAGAGTAAGGAGGAGGAAACATGGCGGAAGCAGGGGAAGGAGAGCAGCGGCATTTTCACCATCAGTAGCAACAGTACCTTGAGGGCAGAGTATGCTCTTCATGGAAACATGACAGCTGTAGCTCCATATTCCCATATTGACATATTTTGCATTAAGGGGGAAGAAGGAGGAGGAAACAGGAAAATAAGAGCCGCAGCAGCACATTGAGGGTACAGCGTCATCTTAAATATAAATCTATGCTCAGTCATATTTGAGTAAAAATTGCCAGCGTGCTAACAAATCAGTGGAATTTGCCATGGGGGTGCAGAAGTCAGGTGAAATCCATGTTTGGTTCATTTTTATGAACATTAGGCGATGTACATTGTCTGTGGACAGGCGGATACATCTGTTAGTTATCTCATCCCCAGCTGTGCTGAACACCCTTTCTGCTATCACACTGGCAGCGGGGTAGGCAATTATCTCTCATGTTGTTCAAGCTCTGGCCACTCATCCAGCTTAGACACCCATAGGTCTAAGGAGCCAACGCCTTGTCTGAGTACATCCATGTGGGAGCTGATATATTCTTGGACCATCATGACTAAGTGCTGCCTGTGACTCATTGGGATTCTTTTTGTTATATATTCATCAAAAACCAGCGACAACTAACTGGGCCACAATTCCTGGGCGGCCCGATATTTCAGAACAGAAGTTATCACAGTATGGCTAATATATTTGTGAGTTGTCCCTGTGTGTCACAGCATAATTGAATCCCCCTCACCCCACTGTTAGCTATGTAAGGCCTGCAGATAATTTGTAGTGGCAGAATTGGTGACTTTGAACGATATCTGATGCTGCTGACATGCACTGTGTGTATTTGCTGTTTCCCTGTGTGGGTTTCTTTTTGTCTCATAGTAACAAAAAAACATCACCAACTAAATAAACTGCAATCAGCTAATACAGACGGCCACAGAGTATAGCTTGTATATTTGTAAAATGTCCCTGTATAGCAGTGTATCTGAATTTCCCTAATCCCCAAAGCTAGTAGATAAAGGCCTTCAAATAATTCATAGAGGCCAGACTGGCAGCTTTGAACAATGTTGATATAGTGAAAGAGAAAGTAGAGAGAAATCTAAGTATCAAGATGGTGCTTGATAAATATCAGATAGGAGGCTGCATTGCACGAAAGTGATTGCAATATACATAAGAGACATCTAGAGTGTGACAGACAATCGGGTGAAAGGGTCAAGGATGGAAAAATGTGCTTTTGCCGGAATGTCCCTTTAACATTTATGAACATCTTAAATTATTTGGAAGCAGAGCAGTTAAAGAAATACAGGATAACTTGCTGATCAATAGGGGTCTCACTGCTGAGACCCACGCCGATCTCAAGGATAGAAGTCTCATGTCCTCTGTCTGTCACTCTGGAGGTCGCTTCTCCCTCTCAGTGACATCAGAATGAATGGAATACTGCACGAGCATGCGTGGTGGGTGCTCCATTCATTTTAATGGAGCTGTCCTCTTGCCACTCCAGTATCTGCAGTTGAAATGGTATGAAGCGTCAGCATGCTTGCACAACCAGTGCTCCGTTCAGTCTCCTTTTCACTGTGGGGAGTGTAGTAACCCTGCAGTGAGGAAGACAGGGAACACAGAACCTCTGTTCTTGAGATTAGTGGGGGTCTCAGTGGTGAGATTTATAAACTTACTACATTCCCTTTAAGGGCTTATTCACACGAGTGTCTATCGCCCGCCGTTTTCACGGCCGGCTGATATACACTACCATCTGATGCATTGGATTCCAATGCATCATATCAGACGGGTGTATTTCTGCGGTGTAAAAGCACCTGGCTGGCAAATATAGCGCCGGGCAAATTTATGCCGGGCAGCAAAGATAGTCCTGGAACTATCTTTGTGCCCCAAATATGTTGGCCATTGCATAAGCTCCTATGGGAGCCAATGACAGCAGCCGGAAAAAGAAGGTGAAAAGGAGTTTAGCAGCGTGACTGGTAAACTCTCTCCCCCTTCTCTGCTCTTCTCTCCTCCTCTCCGGCTGTTTGCAATGGAAGGAGGTGGAGCTATGCTCCGCCCCCTCCAATTGATGGCTGCAGGCAAGAGGCGGGGATGGTGATTTTCTCCACTCCTGTCCCGCGCACCCCCATTGCAAACACCCGGAGGGAAGTAGAGAGGAGGTGAGCGGTGAGGGGGAGGCAACGGCATTGCGGCCTTGGCGTATATGTGCTAAACCCGTGCCATCTGAATGGGCTCACAAACGTTAGATTTGTGCGCCCATTCACACATTTTAACGGCATTGGCTGGTACATGTAAAGACACCTACGCTTGTGGGAAAGAGCCATAAGTTAAACTCAAGTTTAAAATTTAAAATGTGCCCTATTGTCAAACAAGTAAAAACCGAAACATTAAATATTTCCAAAAATAAATATTAAAATGATCAGAACCAAAATTTTCCTGTCCAATCCAGACAGAGAATGTCTTTGGTCTTAATGGAATTCCCATTTTACATTTTTAAGAACTACAGTAGATAAAGACTCTCCCATAGCAAGCTGACTCTATATGATGAGGTGTACAGTACAGT
This sequence comes from Eleutherodactylus coqui, assembly GCF_035609145.1. Taxonomy (NCBI): domain Eukaryota; kingdom Metazoa; phylum Chordata; class Amphibia; order Anura; family Eleutherodactylidae; genus Eleutherodactylus; species Eleutherodactylus coqui. The sequence continues at coordinate 475,121,503 of NC_089837.1, read as the reverse complement.
CGTTGATTCAAGCCTAACACAGTTGGCAGGCACCCTGGAAATGTTGCAATTCATGAACCACCATTCACATTTTTGCTGAGTTTATTAAAGAGCAATCTGTACCATGTAGTGTTTTCTCTTCCCCTGAATACTGATGCTGCTGTCAGGGGGCCGGGAACAACTTCTGCTGGACTAAGTCATTTCATTATAACAGCTGCCCCTAACTTCTATAGAGATAGAAGAGTAACTCATCAGTACTGCAGAACACAAGGTTGAGGCAGCCAACTCTTTCCATGTGTCTCTTTATACAAACAGCTCTCTTGTCCCTAAGTAGCTGACATTCTACACATGTTAAGCAGGACTAATGCAGCAAGTCGTCCATAGGGAAAGCACTGATTTCCTGTTATGAAATTGGTGGGCCAATCTAAACATATTCAGCGTCAACTTTAATCTTTCTCACTCTTTTTACTGCCTCAACTTCCTTAGTATCCACCTGGATGGCTGTGAGCAAGCAGCACGTTTCCGTAACAATCATGCAGTTTGTTGATATTGACTGCTGCTCTTCTTATTCTTCTCCGATTATTATTCTATTTAACACATTTTATATATATATATATATATATATATATATATATATATATATATATATTTGTAGCAACCCGGGGATCATTCGCTTATATCACAGGTAGACACTAGAGATGAGCGAACACGTTCGGCCCCGCCCCTTTTTCGCCCGAACACCGAACTTTGCGAACACCTCGGTGTTCGGGCGAAAAAGTTCGGGGGCCGCCGTGGCAGCGCGGGGGGGTGCGGCGGGGAGCGGGGGGGAGAGGGAGAGAGAGAGGGCTCCCCCCTGTTCCCCGCTACTGCCGCCCGCGCCGCCGCGCATCTCCCCGCCCCCCGGCGGCACCCGGACACTTACGCGCGAACACTCCAGTGTTCGCTAAAGCCGGTGTCCGGGTGCGGATGTGTCCGTTACGGACACGTTCGCTCATCTCTAGTAGACACCAATGGGTTAAATTCCAAATTTCTGTTTATTTTCAACTTCTGGGCAATATCAGCTTGCTTCAGCACAGCACTTTATGCAAGTAAATCAACTTAAATGTCCTTTTTCATTCGATTCAATAAACAGTCCAACTGTGGTTCTCACCCACTCTCCAGGGCAGCTTCATACAGTTGTCTTCGGGACTCACTCTGTTTTTCCTCAGGAAGGCTTCACCCCAACCTTCCTGAGGCACACGAACAGTCTCTTTCAGCGTCCAGGTCTCTCTCCAGACCTCTTGCTCCCAGTCCAGGTCTCCCCCTGTATCTGTCTCGGGCTCTCACTGCCCAGGTCCCTCTCACTGGACCTGTCTCAGGCTCTCACAGCCCAGGTCTCTGTCTCTGGACCTGTCTTGGGCTCTCACAGCCCAGGTCCCTCTCACTGGACCTGTCTCTGGCTTGCAGCCCACTTCACCTCTGACTGCAGCAGGAACAAACACCTTTATCCTCCATGCTGACCACACCTGTGGGTGTTTTCCCCTTGTCTCAGGCAACAGACTGTCTGTTGCCCCCTACAGGCCATTCTCTGTAGTGTGCCCCTACAATATATATATATATATATATATATATATATATATATATATATATAAATGAATGGAAACACAGATTACCAGCGACTTTCCTTCACGTTTAAAAGTTTCTTATTTAAAAAAAAAAAAAAAAATTCCATTTTATTCAGAAGACCAATGAAACAGGATTATTCTCCCAATTACCATTTCCTGTTTATAAAATTTTCCAAAAGACCTAGTGCTGGATCGGGAGTTACACTTTGATGTTGTGATCTTTGCATAGCACTGCGATCCAAAGAATAACATAGGAGTAATTACTGTAGTTCGTCCAATGAAACTAATTCTTTTTACATGGTTTACATTTATGGGAGTTGCTATATTGGGGAGATAAAAGATTTCCGTCCTATAATGTCCATATAAACAGTGTAGTGCAGGGTATATGGAATACTTCCCCTCCCTCAGAAACCAGTGAGCATATAGTGCAGTTATACAATTTAGCATTACAATTTGTCATAAAAGGGAATATATCACTTACTTTTAACCCTATAATCTAAGCTTATGGACTGAAAGTAGGTGGCCTGCTGAGTCTGGGGATGTAAGTGTTATACTTACATTCCCTGTCGTTCCCCCGATGGGTGGGGGCTGAAAGATGCTGATCAATGAGTGGTGCTGTTAAAGGGGTTGTCTCGCGGCAAACCTCAAAATTTTACCTTACCCCATTCCCCCTGTCACCCCCCTGGCATAAAATAGCAATTTAAAGCGGTTTTTAAACCGCTTGCTACTCACCGATCCGACGAAATAAGGACTTTAAAAAATCTTGTCCCAAAGATGGCCGCCGGTCCTTTCCCAGGGATGCACTGCAGTTTTCTCCCATGGTGCACCGCGGGTCTTTAGCCATGGTGCACCATGGGCTCTATGCGTTCCATTGCCGATTCCAGCCTCCTGATTGGCTGGAATCAGCACACGTGACGGAGGCGGAGCTACGATGACGACGCGGTGACCAGCTCTCCGGCACGAGCGGCCCCATTCACCAGGCAGAAGACCGCACAGCGCAAGCGCGTCTAAAAAAGCAAGAAGCCGGCGAAATTAGACGGAGCCATGGAGACGTGGACGCCAGCAACGGAGCAGGTAAGTGAATAACTTCTATATGGCTCATATTTAATGCACGATGTACATTACAAAGTGCATTAATATGGCCATACAGAAGTGTATAACCCCACTTGCTGCCGCGAGACAACCCCTTTAAGTAGTCCTCCCATTCTAATTTTATAATGCAGCGCGCACACCGGGGGAGAAAGGCCAATATGGCCAAAACGTTGCCATTCTATATGTGATGGGAGAACAAATCTTCTATGGATTTGCGCCCCTGCATGCTGCCAGAGTTTTCTTATGTTTATGGACTTTGTTCAGGAGTTGGATTCGATCTCCTGAGTACCACAGCTGTTGCATCTTTTAGCCCGACCCAGGATTGGGTTTATATTGGTGCTGCTGACATGACTTTTATTATTTACTGGGGAAGGTGATTATAACACTTGTATCCTCAGGCTCAGCGGGTCACCTACTTTCAGCCCATAAGCTTAGTGTATAGTGCTAAAAGTAGGTGACAGAGTCTCTTTAAATTCCACACCCTCCAATACACAGTAACATAATAATAATCACCTTTCTTTATATAGCCCATACATGTAAGGCCGCATGCACATGGCTGGGTCAGATTCTGCATGAGGGATCCCGCAGAGGAATCCGACCCGGTATCCGTCCGGTGACCCCTGCGACCCCTCCTTACCTGTTCGCAGTGTTTTTTATCTGTAATACGGATGTGCCAGCCGGCGCACATGCGCAGTACAGATGACACGGCACCGGTGCTAGGACGGGTCGTGGATCGGACAACTTCCATTGACTTTAATAGAAAGCCGTCCGCGCAGAATCTACCCTGAAATAGAGCATGCTGCAATTTTCCTTTTGCGAGCGTAAAATCGCAATTGCTTTCCGCTCTTGTGCAGGAAAAAGTGATTTTCTATAGCATGCTATATGCAGTATTTGCTGCGGAATCAGAAGGCCCACTCCAGATTCTGAAATGCAAATACGCCTGTGTGCATTGGGCCTTACGCAGCATTTTACATTACTTGACATTTAGTTCTGTCCCCATCAGAGCTCAGAATCTACTATATCCACCTATCAATGTTTTTTTTTTTTATTAGTGTAGTAGTATGTAAAGTTGAAAAAATATGTGTCCATCCAGCTCAGCAGTTATCCTGAAATGTTGATCCAGAGGAAAGGAAAAGCCAAATGAGGCCAATTTACCTAATCTAAGAGAAAAAAATTCTTCCCAATACCAATCTGGCAATCAGAATAATCCCCGGATCTACAACTCCTCTAAAGTAATCAGTGACTATAACAGGTAATACTGTAGCGCTCAAGAGAGGCATCCAGGCCCCTTTTGTACTCTTTTACCAAATTCATCATCACCACATCCTCAGGCAGAGTTCCACAGTCTCACTGCTCTTATGGCTTATTCACATAGGTGCATGCAGATTTTGGTCAGCACGTGCAAAAACATACACAATAGGGCACAATGATTTCCAGCATAAATACGCACTGAATACGCGTGTATCATGTATATTCACTGAGGATTTACACATTTCCATTTACTTCAATGGGCTATTTCAGTCTGTAATACAGACCAAAATAGGACATGCTGCTTTTTTTATGCAACTGAAATATGAACATAATGTGAACAAGCTCTTACAGTAAAGAACCCCCTTCTGTGTCGGTGTAGAAACCTTCTTTCCTCTAGACACAGCGGATGTCCCCTTGTCACAGTCACAGTCCTGGGTATAAACAGATCATGGAAGTGATCTCTGTATTGATCCCTGATAAATCTATACATAGTTATTAAAGGGGTTGTCCCGCGGCAGCAAGTGGGTCTATACACTTCTGCATGGCCATAATAATGCACTTTGTAATGTACATTGTGCATTAATTATGAGCCATACAGAAGTTATAAAAAGTTTTATACTTACCTGCTCCGTTGCTGGCGTCCTCGTTCCCATGGAGCCGACTAATTTTCGCCCTCCGATGGCCAAATTAGCCGCGCTTGCGCAGTCCGGGTCTTCTGCAGTCTTCTATGGGGCCTTTCGTGTAGAATGCCGGCTCCGTGTAGCTCCGCCCCGTCACGTGCCGATTCCAGCCAATCAGGAGGCTGGAATCGGCAATGGACCGCACAGAAGCCCTGCGGTCCACGGAGACAGAGGATCCCGGCGGCCATCTTCAGCAGATAAGTATGAAGACGCCGGACCGCCGGGATTCAGGTAAGCGCTGTGCGGGTTGTTTTTTTAACCCCTGCATCGGGGTTGTCTCGCGCCGAACGGGGGGGGGTTAAAAAAAAAAAAAAACGTTTCGGCGCGGGACAACCCCTTTAAGTCGCCCCTCAGCCGTCTTTCTTCTTAACTAAATACTCCCAATTTTGATAACCTCTCTGTAGTATTGAAACTCTCTGGGGTCCTTCTCTTTAGGTGGGTCATGTGATCTAATTCTTACCAACTGAGAATTACTCTGCTTTATGTTCTCTCAAGAAGTCAGTTTGTCAGTCAGCATAATTCCTGTGTGTGATGGTATTATATGGACCCTACCACACAAGCTCTTCATGGAGGAACAGAATCCTCTTGTTTGTTTACTTATGGCCTGCAGCTTATGTAGGTGACTATACAGAGTAGTGATAATCACACTGTCCTCCCTGCAGGCAGGAATGGTACAGGCTCTAGCTGGTCATGTGATACTGCTGATGCACTATAAGAGCAGGACGAAATCTCAGTATCAAGATGGTGCCTGGTAAGTAGCAGACAGGAGGCTGCACTGCATGGAAATGACTACAGTATACATAGGTGAAATTTACAGTGTGACAGGCAATCAGGTGGGGGGAACGTTGAGATGGAAAAATGTGTTTTTGCTGGAGTAGCCAGACTATAATAATGACGCATAAATATGTAAGAATTTTATGTGGGCTTTTATGTTTCTTTTTGGTACATAGAAAACGGTAGTGTAAAAAGTGATCTGATGCATTTTAGAATATCTATTATTCCATCTGCAAGATCTCAACCAACACAATATTGCCTTGTGAGCAATATAAAGTAGTGTCAGCCAAAGCCGGCAATGTAATCACATGTTCATGCGTTAAAGTATTAATATAAGAAACAATCACATGACATCAGTCTAATTGAAAAAACATGTGCGGATAGAACAGTATTATAATACAATGATTTGGGGAAACAGCTGATGAGCTGGTAATAAAATGAGGACTTGGCATGATCTAACAGCGCTCATACTGTCAGATTTATAGATTATTCTTCTAATGGTTTGAACTATGAAAGCACTGGACTATGTAATATATATTAATGAATGCAAATAAATCATCTTCACAACCTAATGAAATGTTCCACTTAGAATGGGAATATCAGAAACAATAGAAGACATTATTTAAAGGAGTAACTATAGGGGTGCTAAGATAGCAGTTGCAGTCATACCTTGGTGTTTGAGGGGGCCTAAAGGTTGCTCTGCCAAATAAGAACACACCAGTATTATAAAATGGCTCATGGTAGGTGAGGATCTTGTTACAGATTTTGCATTGGCGCCCAGAGGCATCAAGTTACACTCAGCCAATAGAACTACATATATTAAAGGACCACTCCAGAAAAAAAATAAGAAATTCCATCTATGCCCCTACACTTGAGAGGTCTACTCTTTGTATCCTAGCTACTGTAGGGATTCAGGCACTAAGATGGAGCCTCAGGTGTAGCAGATGCAGGTCTGGAGATTAGTCAGATGGAAAGCCAGGAATCAGCAACGGGAAGTCTCGGTATGCAGTACAATGGATGAGGCGGGTAACGTAGTCAGGGGGGGAGCCAGAAGTCGGTAATGGGAAGTCTCGGTATGCAGTACAATGGATGAGGCGGGTAACGTAGTCCGGAGGGAAGCCAGAAGTTGGTAACGAGATGTCTTGGTATGCAGTACAATGGATGCGGAGTGTAACGTAGGCAGGAGGGAAGCCAGAAGTCGTTAACGGGTAATCCCAGTATGCAGGAGAGTAGCAGGTATAGGAGATGCCACTTGATTAAGGCAATAGAGCACAATAATCTCACAAGGAAGGATGGATCAGGGCCAGGTTTATAGAGCAAGCCTAATCAGGGATGGGGTGGAGCCAGAACAGAGAGTGGATAGCAGGGAAACTGTCCAAAGGCTGGATAGCTCAACAGCAAGAGCTGCTGGCTGGAGTACAGGAGGTCCCAGCTTCAATTTCTGACAGCCGCGTTCATGCCTGTCTGATTATTAGACACTATCTTGATGGTGAGTATTATACTTTCACTTTCAACTTTATTTAAGGTTATACCATTTTTCATGCAGGAGTAAACAGTTTTATTATCATTATCTGCTATATTCACGTAAATAAGTTACAGGCCATAAGTATACAGTTAGGAGGAGAAACTGTGATCTCCTCTACTATAACTGTGTGCCAGGAGTTGTGTGATCATCATCAGTAACTGTGACAGAATTAGCTATGTCTCCTGCAGGCAGTTTTAATAGTAGATCCATGTAATAGCACCAGACAGACTCACAAATTGACTAGAAAATGAATACATAACCATAAGTAGTAGACTTTAGTAGAAACTATGCAAAGAAGAGTATCCGGTGTCATTAGGGGCAAAGGGGGCCTACTAAGTGTTAACATAAATAAATACTACTTTCGATTCTTCCTCAGGTGTCCAATTACTTTTGGTAGAATAGGGTATGTTGGTTAAACATGTCTTATACAACAGAACAATGCCTTGCAATATGCTACTGGTCCCAACAATTTTCAGAAAATAAAATGGGAAGTAGAAATTACTTTTTGGTGCTAGGTAGAAGGTATGTCCGATATATTACAGCTACAGGGTCATACAACTACGATCCAAAACGGCACAAAAAATGTGGATTGCCGTTTGGCTACTAGTAGCACTGAAAGAATACACCGAACACATACCGTAGTATTTGCATGTATACAAAGTAGCACACAGGCATAGCTAAAGGCTCAGGGGCCTGGATGCAAAAGTTCAGCATAGAGGCCCTTCCATAACTTTCCTCTTCATCGTTGGGTCTCTTGAGAAGTCCATCTATGCAACACAAGCAGGCGAAGGCATTGATGGAATCTTAAAAGATTAGGCGGAGGCTAAATGTAGTGGGCCCCAATGCAAAATCTGTAACAAGGCCCCCAACCATTCATGTGTCATTTATAAAACTGGTGTTTTCTTATATGATTGAGAGGTCTTTGGGTCCCATAAGGCTGCAGGGCCCGATAGCAACTGCTACTGATACAGTACTAGTGGGGTGCATAGGTATAATATGCTGCTATGTTGCCCTTTATTACGTACATGGTTGGCTAGTAATTTTAGTGCATTTGCAAAGTGAGGCAAGACCTACATCTTTTGTTGGCAAACCAAAATCTCTTTTTTCATATACCCAGCAAGTATGACATGAAGAAAGATGTTCTGTTTTTAAGAGCTTTTTACTATCACTGACTTCCAGCAATGGCTCTGCAGGGTCTTACATATAGGCGAATGCACTTTTTGAGGGCTGCATGTTCTGTGAAAGTGTAAAGGGCCGGTTAGATTATAGGAAAGAAGGGCACAGAAACAGGGGGACATCCGATGGATCTTTGACCTTAGTGCTGTACCCATTGAGGAGCGGGATACATTCTTTACATTCCTTAACACCTCAAAGCTCCCATATCTCTGACAGCTTCATGAGAAACAGATGTGGTCCCTTTTCTGGTCTCTTTTACATTGTTCAGTGCTGAAAATCACAGTTATAATCCCAACGTTCTTTACAACATTGAACACTTTTAAAGTTCTCTCATAGTGCTCTAAGGGTGCGCAATTACCATTTATAGGCACTCATATTAAATTAAGCAATAACATGAATACTTAGGCCACTCTCACATATGCGTTCAGAAATTTTAGCACGATTTTAAGCAGCGTTTTTGAACGCATGTCACAAAGTTTGACAGCGCCTTTTAACACACCCCATCATTGTGATTAGTGATGAGGTGCCTTAAAGGGGTTGTCCCGAGGCAGCAAGTGGGTCTATACACTTCTGTATGGCCATAATAATGCACTTTGTAATATACATTGTGCATTAATTATGAGCCATACAGAAGTTATAAAAAGTTTTATACTTACCTGCTCCGTTGCTGGCGTCCTCGTCTCCATGGTGCCGACTAATTTTCGCCCTCCGATGGCCAAATTAGCCGCGCTTGCGCAGTCCGGGTCTTCTCCTCTTCTCTATGGGGCTCCATGTAGCTCCGTGTAGCTCCGCCCCGTCACGTGCCGATTCCAGCCAATCAGGAGGCTGGAATCGGCAATGGACCGCACAGAAGCCCTGCGGTCCATGAAGACAGAGGATCCCGGCGGCCATCTTCAGCAGGTGAGTATGAAGACGCCGGACCGCCGGGATTCAGGTAAGCGCTGTGCGGGTGGTTTTTTTTAACCCCTGCATCGGGATTGTCTCGCGCCGAACGGGGGGGGGGTTTAAAAAAAAAAAAACCCGTTTCGGCGCGGGACATCTCCTTTAAAAAGCTCTGAAAAGCGCAAAAATAGAATAGACAGCAAAATCAATGAAATCAATGGCGGTGTTGTACCGCTGCTGGTGCAGCGCTTGGATCGTTGCGCTAATCGTGGCAAAAAGCTGAATAGATAGATAGATGAGAGAGAGATGAGAGATATGAGATAGATAGATAGATACATACATAGATAGGAGATAGATAGATGAGAGACATAGATATATAGATAGATAGATAGATAGATAGATAGATAGATAGATAGATAGATAGATAGATAGATAGATAGATAGATAGATAGATAGATATGAGATAGATAGATAGATAGATATGAGAGAGATAGATAGATAGATAGATAGATAGATAGATACGAGAGAGAGAGATAGAGATATGAGATAGATAGATAGATAGATATGAGATATATAGATGTAGGATAGATATATATGAGATAGATGATAGATAGATAGATAGATATGAAAGATAGATATGAGATAGATAGATAGATATGAGATAGATGATACCTCCCATTCCTGCCTCCAAGACTCCTCCCGATCAGCACCAATCCTCTGGAACACACTACAAAAGGCTATCCGGGCAATACAGGACTTACAAAACTTCAGGCGTGCTCTAAAAACGCACCTCTTCAGGGAGGCATACCGCATACCCTAAACAAACCCCTCTGTACACCGCCTGATAACATGCTCCCTGTCCTACTGACTGCAATCCCTGCTAGCCATCATAAACCGCTCCTGTAGTCATATTGATCCTGCCGTCGCATAGCTAAATGTCTGACTGTTGTCTGTGTCTATCATCCCTCACTCTCCACCTCGCCATACCGTGCACATCTCCAGCCCCTTTACCTTCTGTATCACCCCACTATTCGTAGTATGTAAGCTCTTTGGAGCAGGACCCGCACCCCTAATGTCTCCATCAACTGATTACTATGTAACCGTGGTTCTGTAATGTTTGTACTTTTGTCTCTCTGTATCCCCCCTGTCTATGTAAGCGCTGCGGAATATATTGGCGCTATACAAATAAAGATTATTATTATATGAGATAGATATGAGATATATAGATAATTAGTTAGATAGAGAGATATAGATAGATACACTTTTTTTACCTTTATAACATGTATGTTACTTATCATACGAAGGGGTACCTAAAAGAAACGGGAATCTTCTTTTTGAGGGCGTTACTAGTACAGGCTTCTGTTACGAGGTGAATGTCTGCGGACCCTTTCTGAGGCGGTATTACAGCTGACGTTGTTGGGGAAGGATGCGTTTGGTTCCAGCGATTTTTTTCTCAACAAGTTGTTCAGTTTTTCACCTATTTTGTGTTGGCTGAGTCATATGAACAATGTGCTTTGTTTCCTTTTCCACTGCTCAAAGCACTTGTAGAAAAGTCGCACAGAGCGAGATTGGGTGAATACGGAGGGTGATGCAAGGGTGTTTTTCGTCAAATATTGCTTAACACTCACTGCTGTTTGGGCAGGTGCATGTCATGATGGAAGAACCAGTTACCTGTTTGCCCACATAGCGCGGAGTGATAAGCAATTTTTGATGAAAAATGGTGTGACACCCTTGCCTCACCCTCCGTATTCACTTGATCCCAATCCATGCTACTTTTTTTACAAGTCCGTTGAGCAATGGAAAGGTAGTCTCACGCATTTCTCACCTCCCTACTTTTTAGTTTCCTTACATACTATTTTGTCTTATCCGCATTTGTGGGTATATTTGTCCATAAACATAACATTTACATTCGATTTGGACTTGCTGATTTTCATCCCACTTGGACGTAACATGAATCTATGCCGTATTCTAACTTGCAAAAGGCATATGGTAAATTACAAACCATGCTGAAATTACTGAAAGTAACTTAATACAAAAAGTTGTCAAACTTTGGCGTTAAATTACTTTTGGGGCGCCCATATAGTTGGTTTACCAAATGCCACACTGCTCCTGTTGAGATATGGACATTATACTGCATGGAAGAAAAGTTTTTTTGCTCCCTGACATTGGAATGTTCCCAGTAACTAGCATTATGGGGTGAGGAGGGTTTTAGAGCCCCCTAATAAATACTTGTGATAAGATTTGTGTTACCTTCGATCTTTGCCGTTTGATTGGGATAACCTAGGTCATTCAGACCGCCAACCTTCAAATACACATGAGACCTGTGAAATTTGTTGGAGACGTGACTGTGAACCCAATGTCAGTTCTTGCGACTTTTGACAGATCATTATTTCCAACAACCAAGATTAGATTGCAAGCTTGACTGGAAGGAGAATTGCAATAAATTATTAGTGCCTACTGTGCTGCATAAAATATGTATACAACATCTAAATAGATTAATCCGATGCTAAGACCACAGATGTGAAAAGCTGTTATTGCACCATAAACATTTCAAAACCTCCTCTGATTCATCACCTTGGATATTGTGAAACAATCCCATTGCTGTACGAATACACTCGGGATCATTGAAAACAAGGTCAATTGTTTCGAACGTCAGCAAAATTTCTTTTAAATAATGAACCAATCTTTCCATGTGTGTTTCGTAAATCACATTTTTTCAAAAACAAGCAATTTGGACTTACCTGAAGGGATGCCCCCCCCTGTGTTGCTCCTCCGTCGTCCCTGGTTACCACAAGAATCTTCTCTTCTTGTCGGGCCGCAGCAGCTCTTGTCGGCGCGGGAACGAGCCCCTTCTCATCCGCACATGCGCAGTTCTTCTCTCTGCAGCCGGGACCGATATATGATCTTCTTGTGTGAGGGGGGGGGGGAGGAAGGAAGAGCCTCAGAGCAGGAACTGAGCTCCCGCCTCCTCTCTGCCTCCTTTCCGCCCCTCTGCACTATTTTCAATGAGGAGAGGCGGGATGGGGGCGGGGCTAAGGTCCGAGAATTAGCCCCGCCCCGTCTCGGCTCTCCCCATTGCAAATAGTGCAGAGGGGCGGAGAGGAGGCAGAGAGGGGGCGGGAGCTCAGTTCCTGCTCTGAGGCTCTTCCATCCCCCCCCCCCCCCTGCACACAAGAAGATCGTACATCGGTCCCGGCTGCAGAGAGAAGAACTGCGCATGCGCGGATGAGAAGGGGCTAGTTCCTGCGCCGACAAGAGCTGGGCCGACAAGAAGAAAAGATTCTTGTGGTAACCAGGGACGACGGAGGAGCAACACAGGGGGGGGGCATCCCTTCAGGTAAGTCCAAAACTTCTGTTTGCTTCATTTTCCATGCACAATGTATATTACAAAGTGCATGGAAATGGGCAAACAGAAGTAATGAGACCTAATGTTTATGGCCGGACAACCCCTTTAAGTCAACATAGTGTATATCAAAACATAGCTTTGCTGCAGTTCTTTTCTGCTGCCTTTTTCCTTGGAGGTTCATAGGTATAAACATGGCCTTAGATATGCATCATATATTTATATACAAGTTCCATTGTAACAGCATGGGTATTGTAAATAAAGAAACAATGTGTGAGAAAAAAAGGCTTCTTCGCTCATAAGAGGGATAGATTGCACTAGTGTCTTTTTTTCTCACTCATTGTTTCTTCATTCCATACAAAACCCCATTTGTAGTTTTGGACCTCCCAGCGGCTTCTAGATGCCATTACTGGCATGAGAGGTTATCTCATTCTCACTTCCAAGACTTCTCCAGCAGCACCAGATCTCTGGAACGCTCTACCCCAAACTATCCGAGCATTCCCCGACACACAAAACTTCAGGCGTGTTCTAAAAATGCACCTCTTCAGGGAGGCATACCATATCCTCTAAACCAAACCCCTCTGTACTCCGCTGACAACACGCTCCCTATCCTACTGATTGGAATCCCCTGTCAGTCGCAATCAACCGCCCCCTGCAGTCCTACCGATTCGACCACTATTCGTCACAATTTGACCACTGTCTATGTGTCTAGCATCCCTCACTCTCCACCTCGCCATACCTGCACATCTCCAGCCCCTTTACCTTCTGTATCACCCCATTATTTGTAGTATGTAAGCTTGTTGGAGCAGGACCCTCACCCCTACTGTTTCCATCAATTGATTACTACATGTAACAGTGGTTTTGTTTGTTTCCCCCTGCTATATAAATAACGATTATTATAAATACGTCTGCAGGAACTATGGGTGTGACGGCTGGCCCTTTAACCATCGGGTCCAGCTGTTCACACCAGGTAAGTCTGCTCCTTTTCTTCTTATTGCTCACGATTACGTTTATGCCCTTGGAGCGCTGCCCTGCTCATTACTGTAGATGTCAGAGGACTAAAGCTCCATTAACATGGAGCGATGATCACTCAAACGACAGTTTGAGTGACAGCTTTGAGCGATCATTTTGCATAAACTGTAATGTAGCTTCTCAGCTACTTAATAGCAATTTAGTGTGCAAATGAAGCCTTAGTTGAATGCAGTTAATAGCCCGAGGGCTCTTATCTGCTTTCAGTTCCCTTGTTCTCCAACGAGAAACAATGCTATCAGCACTCTCCGTGGAGAACTGCTGATAAGGCCGAAGGACGATTTTTAGGTTGACCTGAATTTAACGATCAGCTAGCAGTGCACAAAAAGTGCATGATGGCCGCACGTTTAGACGCAACGATGATCGCTCAAACGATCAGTTTTTAGTAATTTTTGAGCGATCATCTCTCCGTGTAAATGGGCCTTAAGCGTTTTTTTACACAAAACGATTGTCAGGCACTAAAGCACACAGGAGCGCTAATTGCTCAGTGAGTGGAAGTGGAGCAGACCAGAGATTGCTTCTTCCTGCCTCCATTCACTGTAAATCGATCATCGTTCATAGCTGGATTATGGCCTGTTTACACGGACTGACCATCATTTGATTCTTATGCCCTCTGAAACTGAACAACAAACTGTAAGCAAATAAATTATCATTCGTTACTCAATCGCTGGCAGCATTTGCACTGAACAATTATTGTACGGATTCCTGTGATCCAGCGCGAATCTAAACGATAATTATTCCATGTAAAAGGGCCTCACACTCACATTTACTGATAATGATATCTATACATGTTTGATCAGTTTGGATCAAGCTGTGGTTTTATTGGGTTTTTTTTGACCATTTAGACTTGAAAGTAACGATACAATCGCTTCGGAATAAATAAATAACAATTATTGCCATGTGTAAAGGCGAATTTAGAACAGATATTACTACTTCATTTTAGGTACATATGTTACTTAACTCCTTAATGCCACATATATTTTCCACGTTAGGGACCCAGCAATTTTTTCATTGCCACATTTTAAGAGCCGTACCTTTTTTATTTTTTCGTTGCTATAGTTGCGCTATGGCTTGTTTTTTTACCGGACAAGTTGCAGTTTTCAATGGTACCCTGTTACAGTACATATAAATTTATTTATTACCTTTTATTCATTTTTGTCTAGGAGGGAGAATGTAAAAAAAGGAATTTTCATGTCACGTTTTTCTGAGAGCCAGAACCTGATTATTTCTCCATCAATGTAATCATATAAGGCATGCTCAAGTTTCTTGCTAATGTTTGGGGAGACATACAATTTGTTGTTTCATTTTTATAATTTTTGAGGGGTGGAATGCAAAAAATCTGCAGGTTCCATTATGGTTTTTTTTGTCTTTTACTATGTAATAAAATTACGAATTTAACTTCATTCAATGATGCGAAATATTTTTTTTTTTATGGTGAACTAGTATTCCCAACTCCTAAACTGATAGCTTATCACTAAGATATGCCATCACCTTATGATCAGTGGGGATTCAACCTTTGGGATGCCCCATTCTGAAATTAATGGTACCACCAAGTCTTCCCTGTACTCCTAGCTACCTGGCTGTGCAGGGAACTGCAGTAAATCCAATCTATCTGAATGGGTACATGCTGTAGTTCTCTGCACAAAAGGTGGTTAGGACAATATAGTTTAGCTTTCCCTGTCCTAACCACTAGCGCTGCAGCTCCTTCATTCTAAGGACAGTGTTAGTCTCAGAGGTAGGACCACCAGGAATCTTAAAGTGATGGTATAGTCCATTGATGTCACTTTAGAAGATGCGATCATCTCTTCAGTGAGATTTTAAATAATGTGATAACAATGTCATTAAAATAATCCACAAAAACATACATTTAACACAATTGTTTAATATAAAAGATGCTTTATTATTAGAGATGAGCGAGCATACTGGGTAAGGTGATATACTCGAGAGAGCATCGCCTTTTTCGAGTACCTGCTGGCTCGTCCCAGAAGATTCGGGGGGACCACAGAGGTGAGCGGGGGGGCTGCAGAGGGGATAGGGAGAGAGAGAGAGAGGGATCTCTCTCATTCTTCTCCCAGCTCCCCCTCTCGCTGCCCTGCGCTGCCCCTGACCCCGCGGCCCCCTCGAATCTTCAGGGACGAGCCAGCAGGTACTCGAAAAAGGCGATGCTCTCTCGAGTATATCGCCTTACCAAGTATGCTCGCTAGAGATGAGCGAGCGTACTCGCTAAAGCAAACTACTCGAGCGAGTAGTGCCTTATGCGAGTAGCTGCCCACTCGTCTCAAAAGATTCGGGTGTCGGCGGGGGAGAGCGGTGAGTTGCGGGAATGAGCAGGGGGAGCAGAGGGGAGAGAGTGAGAGAGAGATCTCCCCCCCCCCCCGTTCCTCCCCGCTCTCCCCCGCCGCTCCCCTCCCCCCGCCAGCACCCGAATCTTTAGAGACGAGCGGGCAGGTACTCGCATAAGGCAATACTCGCTCGAGTAGTTTGCCTTAGCAAGTACGCTTGCTCATCTCTATTTATTATGAATGCTACATGGAAACGAAAATGTAGACATATTAAGAATCCCCCACAGCTGTAATAACCCAAACATGTAATTTCCACATTATCTAGCGTGAAATTAAAATGTAGGATTCAGCATAAAAAATAAACAAAATAAAAAGTTACTTAAAGGGGTTGTCCCGCGAAAGCAAGTGGGGTTAAGCACTTCTGTATGGCCATATTAATGCACTTTGTAATGTACATCGTGCATTAAATATGAGCCATACAGAAGTTATTCACTTACCTTCCCTGCGCTGGCGTCCCCGTCTCCATGGCTCCGTCTAACTTCAGCATCTAATCGCCCAATTAGACGCGCTTGCGCAGAAGGGTCTTCTGCCATCGGGTCTGTTCGGCAGCAGCGGTGTTCTGGCTCCACCCCCTTGTACGCGTCATCGCGTAGCTCCACCCCGTCACGTGTGCCGATTCCAGCCTCCTGATTGGCTGGAATCGGCACACGTGACGGGGCGGAGCTACACAATGACGCGTGCAAGGGGGCGGAGCCAGAATGCTGCTGCTGCCGAACAGACCCGATAGCAGAAGACCCTTCTGCGCAAGCACGTCTAATCGGGCAATTAGACGCTGAAGTTAGACGGAGCCATGGAGACGGGGACGCCAGCGCAGGGAAGGTAAGTGAATAACTTCTGTATGGCTCATATTTAATGCACGATGTATATTACAAAGTGCATTAATATGGCCATACAGAAGTGCTTAACCCCACTTGCTTTCGCGAGACAACCCCTTTAATGTCTTTTTCCCAAACCTCTCCCCCAAGTTACATAAGTTACAAACTCTTATATACAAGACGTCATACAGCAATATTAAGGACAAATTGAAAAGTTTAGGCTGTTGAAATGTGGAAAGACAAAAACTAAATATTTACGGAGCTGTTATGGCCAAAGTTGATTATATAAATAAAAATGAAAACCCTTTCAATGTGTCACTTCTTTTTCTCAGCTACTTATAACAGATGGAAATGTTGCAATTAAATTCTGTTGCCTAATATATTTTCTCTGATCATTACAGTGCATTCATAAATGTGCTTTTTGGCAGTTGAGATGATGTGGAAGAGCAAGAAATCAGAGCCATGATAACATTATCATAAAATAAGCAAATCCAAAAAGCCATAGGAATGTGATGTTCTTATGACAGCTAAAGACCCTTCATGTATTTCTGTAGATTTCCTTTTCAAGAACATCAGTGCCAACATTTCTGTTAAATGTCTGTGCAAAATCATCCCATATGTCAAAAAAACAGTGTTATATCGCCTCAAGTAACAAACCCATCCCGCAGCTCACATAAGATTAATCATATCAGGATGACACCACTTCAAAGAGGACATGACACACATTACCCGTTTTAGCTTTCGACACAGGTAAATCAATTACTGTCCGTTTAAATCAGTAGAGGGAAGAACTAGAATTTACTTGAACTTCAAATTTGTAATTTTCTATAATTTTTTTAGAAAGTTGTTTTTTGTCCTATTACTATGCTGTCAAAGTTTTAAAAACATTTTAAGTGGAGTGAAATAAAAAAAAAAATTGCAGTTGCACTATTTTTGAGGGGTTTAGCTTGTGACGGCATCAATGACCCGTGAAGGTTATTCTGTGGGTCAATGGGATTACGGCAATACCATATTTATATAGATTTCTATGTTTTACTGCTTTAAAAAGTAAGGATATTCTTTACAACATAAATTGCGTTTCCGTTGCCATATTCAGAATCCCATAACTTTTTATTTTTTTTTCATCGATTGGGCTCTGTGAGGGCTCATTTTTTGCTGAGTGAACTGCAGTTTTTATTACTGTTATTTCTGGGTTAGATATATTTTTTTTATCACTTTTTTTCAATTTGTTTTGGGAGCCAAGGTAAGAAAAAAAAAAAAAAAACATTTTGGCATTCTGGACTTTATTTACAGTGTTCACTGTGTGGGATAAATAGGGAGATATTTTAATAGTTTGGAATTTTGCAAACATGGCGATAGCAAATACGTCGTTTTTTTACTGCTTAGATTTTTTAATGTGAAAAGTTCGGCGGTTAACTTTTAAGAATTTTTTTCATTTTCTTAAAATGTTATTAAAACTCTTTAAAACATGTTTTGAGTTTCCATGGGGTACTTGAACTTGCTGCCACTTGAGCGCTTGTAGTATATACTGCAATACTTCAGTATTGCAGCATATAGTAATTTTCAATGTTGCTTTGGAAGCCCTGTCACAGGCGGAGTTTAACCCTCTCCAATCCACTGTCTGACATCTAAAGACATTATGATTTAAGGCTGCACAGCTCCGATCTTGGAAGACATCCGTTGGGGTTCTCTTACTGTATATTGCCAGCCTATCTGCTGTCGGAGCTTATCCAATGTGTCACCTCTTGCAGTACTGGCTTTAGCCAGCATAGTGCACCATTGTATAACAGTAGATAAAGAGTAAGCCCCCTAGCAAAACTAGAATACAAATTGGATTGGAAAGGGTTAATAGGTATTCATGCTTAGCTGCCTTTGATGCCTTCACTAGATTATGGGCTGCCATTTGAAACCATCAGCACCTGGTAATTGCATCGTAGTGGGATCTAATGGGACACCAAACGGGCCCCCCTCCAGCTACCTGTTTAGAGACATTGTCAGTTTCAACCACAACATCTAGCTAACTGCCACAATTCAAGCCAACTATGACTGCAGCACTTACCGACAGCTCTCAACTGTCAAAATTAGCTAATAGCTGCTAGGTATGGAACAGACTTACAGTTCCCAAGCTCACTCCATCCACCCATCCTGACTGCTTTACACTTTTTCACATGATGTGGTTGAGAAGGAGTTTTGATCACGTCCCCTTCTCCCTTCTTTCTTCCAGGTTATGCAAACTAAGTTATTTAAGTCTTTCTTCATGAGTTTTGTACTTGGGACCTTCCAAACTTTTTGTATCCCATCTTTCGACTGTTATTTTCTCAATGTCTTTCTGCAGGTGAGGTCACCAGAACTAAACTGAGTATAACAGCTGTGGTCTCACCAAAGCTCTATACATTGAGATCACAATCCAACTCATTTTATTGGTTATACCTCTAGCTATGCAACCGAGCATCCTACCTCTTTCCCTGCTGCCTGATTGCACTGTGGACTCATTTTGAAGCTGTCAGAAATCAGAACCTCTAAATCACTCCTACCCAAGGTCATAAGTAGTGCTGCTGACACCTTCCAGTTCTATAGACATTGACTTATTCTCAGGCATGGGAATCTGTTTCAGAGGCTCTCATTATTTGATTACCCCACAGTGTTTCATATATCCTCTGTTGCTTGTTCGACCTTGACTCCGACTTTCCAGTCACCACATACCCCAACTGGCTGGGAGTGGGGATGTATTGATAATTACTGTTAATATTTCTTATTTCTTGGCACCTTGTTCTATTTTACTAATGGCCTCTCTACAGTATACAAAGACTTAGAGACCAGGGGTACCCCAAGCCCATATGCTGCCTGAGTAACAGTGCCTGCAATAGGGGCCCCAATAGTAAGTAACCCCCTTAGTGGCCCCAATACTAATAATTACCTCTTTAGTAGTCCCAGTATATATATAGAGGCCATAGTGAGGTTGGGGGCCCCGGTAGCAACATTGACTCCCTTAATGGTCCCAATGGTTATTGGGGCCCCCAGAGTGACCCCAATAGTAATAGTGTTCCCTGTTAATGCCCTCAGTATTAATAGTGTCCCCCATAGTTTACCTCCAGCTGGGCAGTGACCCACAAGCATTCAACTCACTCACCCTGATGCCAGGCAGAGAGACCAGGGAACACGCGCTGATCACAGTAGCAGCTGCCACCAGACAGGGGCAACAGGACACGTGAGTTGAATGCATTGTTGGGTTACTGCCTAAACTGCTTCCAGCTGCTGCTGGCAATTATTTTTCACCAGCCGAAGAGGAGCGGAAGTGACGTACCATAAGGAGCAGAAGTGACGTACTGGAAGTGACGTCAGCGGGAGTCCGTGGAGCAAAGAGTGTGAGCAGGGAAACATTGGAGCGGCACCAGAGCCGCAACAAGACCATGAGAGCCTCTTGCGAGGAGCCGTGGAAGGATACGTCCAGCGTGTGGAAGAGGAGAAGAGAACAGATACTGGAGCGGCAGGAGGCCAGAGAGTGCGTCCAGCCGGAGAGAGGTCCCAGCGCTAAGCCTGTAGGTTATGTCATTGGCTGCAGAGGAGCTGCTGACAAGAGTGGATAAGTATATTCTGTGTGACTAAGTGTGTGTCTGTCTATCTAAGTATGTGTCTGTGTGTACGTGTGTGACTAAGTGTGGGGGTGTAAGAGAGTGAGTGTGTAAGTGAAAAAAATCTGTGTAAGTGCCTGTGTGTAAGAGCCTGTGTGTAAGAGTCTGTTTGTAAGTGCCTGTTTGTAAGTGCCTGTTTGTAAGTGCCTGTCAGTAAGTGCCTGTGTGTAAGTGCCTGTGAGTGAGGTGTAAGTGAAGCAGAATTGGGTGACTGAGCGAGAGCAAGCAGTAAGTGCGTAAGCATTTAAATACAAAAAGTGTGTGCAGTTGCGAATGTGCAGAGGCTTGTGAGCAGTTGCAAACAGGCAGAGGCACATGAGCGGTTGTAAATGGGTGAAGGTGCATGAGCAGTTGCGAATGGGCAGAGGCATGTTTCGAGAGTGATCTAGTCAATCTTCACTACTTCCATAAGTAAATTGTAGATCCCCATGAGGATGAGCACCATGCTTGACAATGCCGTCCAGTGTGAAACTTGTACAATGTATGCGGTCCTTGATCAGCTGATTGAGGGTGCATACTGTTGCGCAAGATTTGTGCTTGTCACATATTTGGAATCCCGAATCCTGGATCTAAATGAGCAACTGGCAAGACTGATTGCCATTGACAACATGGAAAGGAGTTTGCCGCTCACTGAGCAGACACTCTCCAGGGTAGATGTTGGGGGGTTGATAGTAGTTCGGAAGAGCAGGGGGAGCAGGCAGCTAGCTGGGTGACAGCTAGAAGGGGTAGAGTGAGGAGAACCAGGGAGGCTAGTCCTAAACTGGCACACCCCAACAAGTTTGCAAAATTGGCAGATGAGGGGGATGTCATTACAGAGCCAGCACGGCTGCAGCACGACATGCCCTCTGAACGCCAGGGAGATGACTGCTCCAGTGAGAAGAGGACAGGCAGCGCAGGACAGGCTAGACAGGAACTAGTGGAGGGGGACTTAATTATAAGGTGGACAGACAGGACAATCTGCCACAAAGCCTAGGATTGTCAAACAGTATGTTGTCTTCCTGGCGCTCAAGTTCAACACATCACGGATCAGATTGACAGATTACTGGGAGGGCCTGGTTAGGATCCAACAAGCATCGTGCACATTAGCAGCAATGAACAAATTAGAGGCCAGTGGAGAGCCTCAAAATTCATTTCAGGGACCTAGGATGCAAGCTTAGGATGAGGACCTCCAAGGTAGTTTTCTCAGAAATACTACTGGCACCACAAGCCACACTAGAAAGGCAGCAGGATCATAGGGAGATAAACAAGTGGCTCTGGAGTTGGTGTAAGAAGAAGCGATTTGGGTTCCTGGAAAACTGGGCTGACTTTACTGTCGGCTACAGGCTCTACCATAGGGACGGGCTGCATCTTAATGGAGAGGGTGCAGCTGTGCTGGGGGAGAAGATGGTTAGAAGGCTGGAGGAGTGTTTAAACTAGGGATTGGGGGGAGGGCAAAAAGAGAAACATGGGGGTAGCCAGTGTAGCTAACGACCTGGGTCTAAGTAATGGGATTGGGGGCCAAGCTGGGGGTGGGGTTAGTACAGTTAGAACTGACAGAACAGCTTATAGTACAATTAGTAGCAAAATGAATATAAAGAACAACAACAACTGTATAAATTGTATGGCAATGAATGCAAGAAGGGCGAGCTTGAAGCGAGAATGACTGATGAAAATTACGATATAGTGAGAATAACAGAAACATTACTTGATGATTAGTGCGATTGGGCGGTAAATTTACAGGGTTACAATCTCTTCAGAAGAGAACATGGGGAACAGAAAGGGGGAGGGGTATGTCGGTACATTAAATCCTACTTAATGCCGAGGCTACGGGAAGATATAGGTGCAGGAGATTAATTCATGGAATCTCTGTGGGTAGAAATAGAAGGAGAAAAAAATACCATAATACTGATAGGGGCTTTCGATAGGCCACCAAAAGCAACAGGCAAATAGAAGAGGTATCAAACGGCAATGAAGTAATTATTATGGTGGACTTTAAT
Source organism: Eleutherodactylus coqui (assembly GCF_035609145.1). Classification (NCBI taxonomy): domain Eukaryota; kingdom Metazoa; phylum Chordata; class Amphibia; order Anura; family Eleutherodactylidae; genus Eleutherodactylus; species Eleutherodactylus coqui. The sequence goes on along the minus strand of NC_089837.1, from coordinate 475,099,403 downwards.
TATCTGGATATAATCTGGGAAGACAAAACCTGCAAATCTCACAACATCCTCATAAATAACAGTATAGACAACAAATGGGAGAAGTTTAAAAACATCCTAAATACCTCATGTGAACAGTTCATACCCTTTAAAAACAAAAGAACTACAAGGAAACCAATGTGGCTCGACAAGACTGTAAGGGGGGAAATAAATGAAAAAAAGAAAGCGTTTAAACTACTAAAACAAGAAGGCAGCGAAGAACCGCTAAAATTATACAGGGGAAAAAAACAAATCATGTAAAGAAAAGATTAAAAATTGTTAAGGAGGAGGCAGAAAGACTGATCACCAAAGAGAGCAAAAACAACCCTAAACTATTCTTCAATTATATAAACAGTAAAAGGATTTGCACTAAAAACTCTGTCCCTTTAACAAATAATGCAGGAGAAACCATAAAAGATGATGGGGGGAAGGCAAATCTAATAAATAGTTTCCTTTCAAGTGTATTCAGGAATGAAAAAGAAGTGTCATACGAGATGCAGGGGAATAAAACAAACCTCCCCACTAAATATTGCATGCCAAACACAGGAGTAAGTGCGGAACCGCGGAACCAGTTAAAGAAAAATAAAATCGATAAATCGCCAGGCCCAGATGGAATACAACCAAAGGTTCTAAGGGAACTAAGGGATGTTATAACTAGACTGCTATTTCTTATATTTATGGATACTACTGAGACGGGGTTGTACTACTGGATTGGCGCATTGCGAGTGTGGTTCCAATATACAAAAAAGGGTCCAAAAGAGAGCCTGGTAACTACAGGCCGGTAAGTCTCACTTTAATAATTGGGAAAATATTCTAGGGGTTTCTGAGAGACGCCATCCTAGAATACTTCAAGTAAAACAACAGCATAACCCCTCAACAGCATGGGTTCATGAGGGGTCGATTATGTCAGACCAATTTGATCAGCTTCTACAATGAAGTAAGTTCTAGGCTCGACCTGGGAGAGTCTATTGATCTCGTATATCTGGATTTCTCTAAAGCATTTAACACCGTGCCACATAATAAGTTGATATATAAAATGAGACAGCTCGGATTGGGTGAAAACGTGTGTATCTGGGTAAAGAACTGGCTCAGAGATAGAAAGCAGAGGGTGGTAATAAATGGTTCGTACTCCGATTGGGCCACCATTGCTAGTTGGGTGCCACAGGGTCCAGTATTAGGCCCCACTCTGTTGAATATATTTATTAACGCCCTGATAGAGGGTCTGCACAGTAAAATATCAATATTTGCAGATGACACAAAATTATACAATATAATCAATGCAATGGAGGACAATGTACGGCTACAAACGGATCTAGATAAGCTGGGGGCTTGGGCAGAAAAATGGCAAATGAAGTTCAATATTAATAAATATAAGGTTCCGAACATGGACAGGAGAAATGGATGTCACCAATATACACAATGTGGTACTGCTAGGGAAGAGTGATATGGAAAAAGACCTGGGGGTACTAGTGGATTGTAGATTAAACTGGAGTAACCAATGCCAGTCAGCTGCTGCCAAAGCAAATAAAGTCTTGGAGTGCATTAAAAGAGGTATATAAAGCACTTGTCAGGCCTCACATAGAATAATGCGCACAGTTCTGGTCACCGGTGCTCAGGAAAGATGTTGCAGCGCTTGAGGGGGTTCAAAGAAAGGCAACTAAATTAAAAAACCGAATGAGAGGACTGGAATACCCAGAGAGGCTATCAAAACTGGGATTAGTCACCCTGAAAAAAAGACAAATAAGTATGTATAAATGCATTAGGGGACAATACAAGGATCTCTCCCATGATGTGTTTATACCCAGGACTGCGACGGTAACAAGAGGGCATCCGCTACGTCTAGAAGAAAGCAGGTTTCATCACCAATACAGATGGGGGTTCTTTACTGTAAGAGCAGGGAGACTGTGGAACCCTCTGCCTGAGGATGTGGTGATGGCAAAATCCATAGAGGAGTTTAAGAGGGGGCTAGATGTCTTTTTAGAGCGCTATGATATTACAGGATATAGACATTAGGTGACCAGCGGAGTTGTTGATCTCAAATGTTGATCCAGGGATTACTCTAGCTGCCATTATGGAGTCAGGAAGGAATTTTTTTCCTCCAAATGAGCTAAATTTGCTTGTTAGTTTTTTGGTTTTTTTTGCATTCCTCTGGACCAACAAAAGTGGGGGTTGAAACAGGCTGAACCAGATCGACATTGTCTTCTTTCAGCCTAACATACTATGTTGCTATGTATTAATATAAATTATAATATAAAAAACAATCACTGGCCGGATGGCAACCCCCCGCCCCTCTGAGGCCCTGAAGTCTGCCACCAGAGACGGTGGATTCAGGTTGCCTTGTGATAAGACCTACGCTGTTAGGGACTATGTTGTTTTTTATACTAAAGGGTTGGCTTTCTATGTACATGTTGCTGACCTACTATGTTCCATTAAGGGCCGTCTTACACGGGCCAAGAGTTGTTTCAGCAACTACATGAGTGCTGAAGTTACCGCTAAGGTCATTAGCGCTTCTGCTGTGCATTCAAACCGAAAATCCTGCCGCCGGATTCTCGTCTGATTCACCAGTAAACAGCATTTTTGTTACAAAGAATGTGAATGGTGTTCTTAGCTAAGCCATGGGTGCTGAATTCGAAAATGAAATCAGTTTTTGCCTATTGGACTCGGTTTTCTTGTGACAAGCTGTCCTTTTTATAGAAATCCTTGAAAATGCTGTATTTTGTTATTCTGCAGTGGCTTAATTTAATTCAGCAGTTGTAATTGTTGAAAAACAATTGAAATATACTAGGAATTACAGCCAATCTGAAGCAGCTGTCTGTGATTGGCTGAGCACCTCAGCCAATCACAGGCAGCTCTCGCTGAATGACTGACAGGCGAGAGCTGCCTGTAATTGGCTGAGTGCCTTAGCCAATCAGAAGCAGCTCTTTCAGCAGGCAGGGATTTACAAAGAACTGCATTACAGAGTCAGGAACAGTGCAGAGAGGACGTGGCTGAGCCCCGGCAGCTAAAGGAAGGTGAGTATGATTTTTTTTTTATTTTCAATACCACTTTTCCTTGTTTTTCAGGGAAGGGCTTATATTTAAAGCCCTTCCCTGCAAAACAATTACAGGATGCCAGCAGCTGTTACAGCTGTGGTAGGGAATTCTTTATTCCCCGCAGGGATGAAGAATTCCTTTTCTGCATCTGTCACAGATGTGGCAAGTGCAGCAGGAAATACTTTTTCCTCTCGGGGATGAAGGAAATCCCCGCCTACTAAAGAACTGCATTGCAGGGTCGGGGACAGCGCTGAGAGGACGCGGCTAAGCCCCGGCAGCTGCAGGAAGGTGAGTATGTGGTGTTTACTATTTTTTAGACTACTCTGCCTTGTTTTTCAGGGAAGGGCGTATACTTAAAGCCCTTCCCTGAAAAACAATTACTGGCTGGATCCGCTACCGCAGCTGTCATCCGTGACAGGCGCAGCAGGGAATTCTTTATTCCCTTGCGGCAGATGTGTTCTTCATCACCGCAGGAATTTAGAATTCCTTTGCCGCATCTGTCACAGATGTGGCAGGTGCAGCGAGGAATACTTTTTCCCCGCGGGGAGGAAGAAAACTTCTGCTGCATGTGGCAGATGTGTTCTTCATCCCCAGGAGGACACGGCAGCAGCAGACAGGTAAATATATATATATATATTTTATTTTTTTTAATTTTTTTTCTTCCTAAACTAAAATGTTTGTTTTTCAGGGAAGAGCTTATATGTAAAGCTCTTTCCTGAAAAACAATTAAGGGGTGCCGGTAGACCATTGCCCTCAATGGAGCCGCTGGCATCAGCCGCGGCTTCATTGAAGGCAATGCGCACTTGCATACATGCGTGTTTTTGTACGTACAGGGGTGTGCACCTATGTATGCACATGCACACGCTCGTGTGAAGCCAATACATAATATACTTTTTTTCCATTAAAAGTTGTTTGCTTTACTGCCCTACTGGATTTGTGCTTAGAACCTGCCATCAGTTTGCAAGTTGCACAAAGTGGTTCTGCTTTGAAATTTCCTAAAAAAGTAATAACGTTATAAATACAAAAATGGAGGAATTATTTTAAATACAGTTGCTACGTGTCATTTGCATGCAGCAATTATCAATAAATGCTTCCAAAATTCGATCACACAACAAATCATACCTTTGTTCCGACCCATCCTCTGTATGTTTCGAAGCTCCACTGGATGATTTTTGAGAAACCATGCCTATAAATCAATTACTCTATATAAAAGTGTATGTTTTAAGTCTGCACCACAGCAACTTTTTTTTTTTTTTTTGCAAGCTGTCTTTCTGTGACTTATATTTAGATTCTATGTAGACAAGCCATCTGGATGATCAAATCCTGCAAGCTGTTGTAAAGAACAGAAAACATGCTAGAAGGTTAGGGCTTAGGATCATGTTAATAGATCTAAATGAGCATAAACAGTCACAAAAGAAAGTTGAAAAGTATAGCAAAAATAGAGATGAGCAAGTACACTCGCTAAGGCACATTCCTCGAGCGAGTAGTGCCTTAGCCGAGTATCTCCCCGCTCGTCTCTAAAGATTTGGGGGCCGGCGCGGGTGACAGGTGAGTTGCGGCGGGGAGCGGGAGGGAGAGAGAGATCTCCCCTCCGTTACTCTCCGCTCTCCCCCGCCGCTCCCCCACCCCCCTCCTGTCCCCGAAAGAGATGAGCGGGGAGATACTCTGCTAAGGCACTACTCGCTCGAGTAATGGGCCTTAGCGAGTATATTCGTTCATCTCTAATAGCAAAGTCTAAATTATGTATTATAATTATATCGGCATCCAATCATTGAAGTTTTCAGCGAGTGTTTTGGTGGGGTGACCTTTTTGTTGTTTGCTTTGTTTAAACGGCACAAATAGCGCAGTCGGCAGTGCTATATGGTCAAATAAAAATGGAAGCGCAACAGAACGGAAACAAAATGAAAGCTTTCTGTTCTTTCTGTTTTTAGAGACACTGAAATTTCTCTGCTCCAAAAACAGAATGGATGGATGGAAAGGCCTGACTCATGTCCGATGTATTAATTCAGATGAGCGATTTTTAGCCAATTTTATATGGCGCATGAAAAGATAGGTCTTGCCCTATCTTTTCCCGAGATATGCTGGAGGCTGCCATAGGCTTCTATGAGAGCTGAAAAAAAGGGAGGGGGAGGGAGTTAAGCTGCGTCCAACGCTAGGAAACATTAACAGCTGGCTCTATTTAACCAATTGAAGTCATTCCGAGGATTTCTTCTGACCGAGGGATTTCCGCGCTGCAGCATATCTTTTTGCAGATACGCTGCAGCTTCCCATGTAAATGGACGAGAAAACGCTAATTTAGATCGGGACTTGATCGGGGCTATCCTTTCACTTGATTTTTGGCGGCGAGAGTAGGAGCGCATAAGGTTGTGTAAAAGAAGCCTTACTAGAAGGTTTTCTTCTAGAAAAGTGAACCATAAGTGACACCCAAGTAAGATCCTTTACCGATGATGTTGTTGAGGCTAATACTAAACTATATTCACAATCTATGCACTTCAGCAGAAATCTAAATTTTGGAGAGATTAGCAAACTTTTCAAAAGTTTTGTTTGCCTGGTTCAACGGATTTTGTCACAAAGTTCGGTTCGGTCCGAAACAAATTGGAAGTTCGTAAAAACCCTAAAACAAGTACTGAACACTATCTAAGGGGGAGGGGTTCAATGTATGAAGCTAAGACCGTTTGCAGTGCAAATCTGACCAAGGACAATATCTACATGGAATTGGAAATCTTACAGTTTAACAGAAACCAACTGGACCAGGTTTTCATCAAACTGAATTTTTAACAAAGTTCAACCTAAATTTGGGTTCTACAGGTTTAATTCGCTCATCTCTAATCTCTTATACAAATCAAGGTAAGTTAACAGTGAAATAATGTTTTCATGCTGTGAAAAAACATTGATCTTTGCACTTGCAGTACATAATCATTTTTATGGTTTTCCCTTTTCCAGCATGTTCTGTCTCTGCTTGTGAATAAGACTATAAATATTTTATGCATGTTTACCTAACATGACTTCAAAAAGTAAAAGTTAACTTGTTGGATTTTTATTGCTTTACTGTTAATGTTCATAGTATTGCTAGGGTCAGAAAAACGAAATATGCAGCTGCAGAAGAGCCCTATAGGCCAGGGAGCCCACCACCAACACTATAAAAATGCATCATCCCCCTACTGATTAGATTGCAGGTAAGAGACTATATTAATAGTGTCATTAGCACTGGTGCTAGGATTTGCCGATTATCACTGTGTAACTGCCGAATTTGGCTTTGGACTGCTGTAAGGGGTCCCCAAGTATTCGCCTGTTAATCCCTTTTTAAGGGATCTTGCTTTCACTGCAGGGAACCCTCAGGTTGCTAACCCAGCAGTAGTCTCAGTACACTGACTGTTGACCCCAGATCCCAAGGTACCGGAGTATGATACCAATGGAGACAGGCAAAGATGTAGTCAGAATAACAGACTGAGTATGGGGCAGATGAAGTTGAATCAAAATAGTTAACAGTAAGAAGGTCAGGGCAGGTGGGTTACAGACAAAGCGTAGTCAATATAATGGGCTGGGGTCAGGATAAGCAGAGTTCGGTAAGCTGGGTTAATCAGGCAGAGGGTCAAAATCAAGAATCAAGTAAGATACAGATACATATTCACAGAGCCACTAGGAACCCATTGCTCAGGCACCTTCCAGTTAGTGGAGGTGCCTAAAGTAACCCAGGAATGCATTGGCGCTGGAAGAGCATGGACCAAGCATGTGTGCCCGCCCTATGGGCAGAGGCAGCAGGTGGAGGAGTAGTATGCCATATACTACACAGAAGACAAGGAGCAGGAGAATGCAGCCAGCTGAAGGTAGAGGTAAAAGGGAGTGCCATCCACGGCTGGTGGCCATAACACTCTTGACAAGTTAGATGTTGAACAATAAGGAGCCCACATATTGTTCTTGCACAGGGACTTTATTGTCTCTATATTTCTATATCCACCAGCTTCAGCAGTCAATCAGATTGCAGTTTTCACATTTTTATGAAAAGGTTTGATAATTAAATAAGTGCCCAAGGGTGGTTCCAAATCTGGAAAGGGTGCCGGATCTTGCTGGTAAACTTCACCCAAGGCTACCCCTTGGCCTTGATTGATGGTGCTAGCCTTAGGTGACTTCACTGCATGCATTGAAATTGAGTGCTGCTCATTTTCTGGATGATGAACAATGAGATGCTTTTGCAAGTTTGCAATGCAGCATGCAGCACAAGCTATGAACTCCAAACACATTATGTGCCCACATGTCTCATTAACCCTTTCCAGTCCACTGTCTGACGTCTAAAGACATTATGATTTAAGGCTGTACAGCTTCAATGTTGGAAGACGTCCGTCGGGGTTCTCTTACTGTATTTTGCCAGCCTCTCTGCTGTTGGAGCCTATTCGTGTCACCTAATGCAGTACTGGCTTTAGCCAGCAGATAGCACTGTTGTGCAACGGCAGAAAAAGAGTAATCCCCCTAGGAAAACCAGGATACAAATTGGATTGGAAAGGGTTAAAGGCCCCCCAGAAGTTGCACTCATGGTTTGCTTTTGGTGTTTTGCGGGTGACTCCATTTCACCAGTGTCTTTTGACTTTTTTCCTTTATGCCGGCTTCACAGGAACAAGGCTTTTTTGTACACATATTTCACTGTAGTTTTTCTGCCCACAGAGCATGTTCATTTGCATGCAGCAAACAAATACACTGATTGAAATGAGTTCCAGATGTCTTCTTTTTCCAGTGGAATTACAAAGTATTTCACGCATCTCCTTGCGTATTGCACGCACATTTTCACCCCCCCCTTTCCCCGCCCCCCATCGACTTTTATACAGATCTTTGGCATGCAAATACGCAGAAAAATAGAACATGTTCTATTTTTTTTTTGCATGGCTGAAATGCGTGCGCAAGATACAGAAATGTGAATGAATGGGTTCTATTCTCTGTGTATTGCACATACAAATACACTCATGTGAAGCCGGCCTTATACCGTTGTACATTATGGCTGTGGCTAGTCCATACATTTCATCCTTCAGATGTTGACTTGTGTTTTTTTTATTATAATATTCCAAAATACAACAGATTTTCCTGTATGCCAAGCCCCTACAGACGTTCTTTACGAAGCCATAGAAGATATAGCATTTCGAATGGCCCCATAACTGTAGTTTAATGAGATATGGAGTGCTATTTTGATTGAGTACCTCTTAGCACTCCATAAATAACAAGCAGTGAACCATAGAAGTGCACCGTTTAGAAGAATGCGCAGCTCATAAAAACTTGTTAAAATCTATAGAATGCCATTCATCATTTTCAGCTGATGAAGCCCGGTGTTCCCTCCCATTTTAATTTAAATTTGAAACTCAAAGCAGAAAGTCATTTACAACAATAAATCATTTTACTTTTACCAACTCCTATGGGCAAATTCTAAGATATAAAGCTAAATGTGGAAATTCTGAGTTAAATGATTTATTTACATGAAATTATATGGAAAATATCTGTCTAAACCCGTATTTGTTTTTTTAGCAACTGGGAACTAAAGTATTCTTCCTATACTGTTTATCTGTAATTGCAGTATGTTCTTATATCCTAGATAGTTTATTATCCTAGATATTTGTATTGCAAGATCAGGTTGATTACTATGAAAGCCAAGTCCACCCATGGCAAAGTTTTCCGCTGTAAAGCCACAATGAATTACAAAATCTGCACAGCCAATCAGCTATTGACGACTTACCAATAGAGATGTGCGAGCGTACTCGGTTCGGGTGTTTTTGCACTCGAGCACCGCTTTTTCCGAGTAACTGACTACTCGGACAAAAACATTCGGGGGGCGCCAGGGGGCGGCATGGTGGAGCGGGGGGTAGCAGTGGGGAACAGGGGGGAGCTCTCTCTCTCCGCCCCCCCCCCCCCACTCCCCTCTGCAACCCCTCGCTCACCCCCGGCACCCCCCGGATCTTTTCGTCCGAGTAGTCAGCTACTCGGAAAAAGCGGTGCTCGAGTGCAAAAACACCCGAACCGAGTACGCTCGCTCATCTCTACTTACCAAGTAGATAGGTCATCAATTTTTAAGAGCTGGAAAACCTCTTTACGGGTGTATTTTTATTATTTAAAATCATAGCAAAGAAAAGCTGCAGTTTTTATAATCTTTTTCATGTGAATAATCGCTGAGAATAGTTAACGGGGAACTAACTTTTCAGACAATTTATACTCATCTACTAGCTTGTGTTAGTCTCATTATTTCTGTCATATACTTGCATTAACAATTGTGCTGCTTTACCATCATAAATCACACTTGAAGTGGCTGCCACTAGGGGTCTCCCTTCTCTGCAATCCACTCTCTGTTGTTAGGCACAGAGCTTCTGTAGTAACAAGGACATTTCCTCTCAAATGCTGCAGCCTGACAGATCTGTAAACATTGTGATCTGCACAATCTCTGCCTCTCCTGCTGTTACAGTATCTGTGTGTGTTGTCTGTGCATACAGTATAGTGGGAATTCTCACCATTTGGCCAGAATGTCTCTGAATGCCTGAGCTTGGGAAAGCAGAAAGGTGGGCATTCAGATACTGCCTCTCAGACAATTAGAGCAGTGACAGTACAAAGCAGCATTGGAAGTAAGGGCAAGGAAGTGCAGGACAGTGAACTACTGGCAGAATGCTAGGCTTGCTACACCCTCCTCCTCCCTGAAAGTGGATTGCAAACAGCAGAAAAATGGGTAAGCCCCTGAAAATCAGAAATATCAAACATGGAACAGGGTGAAAACAACAGCAAAAAATGGATAAAGAGAACCTGGTATATTTTAGAAAACATGTTGAAAACTAAGGTAAACTTTCAGGAACTTCTTTTAAGGGCCTATCTGGGACCTTTTTTCTATAAATCACAGCTGCCCCACCATAAAACAACTAATAGGCATATACTCACCTCTCCGTGCTGTGTCTTGCTTTAGTTGTTTGTTTGCACGCTACAGCCCCGCTTGTCTACGGGACTTCACAGGTTGCTGCAGCTAATGTCACAGCTCAGCACATGATTGCTGAACCCCGTCATTGGCTGTGATGTTCCATAAACAGGCTGGGGCAGCCTGTAAATGTGATATCACGGGGGAGACTCAGCATGGCAGTACAGGGCACAGCAGGGAGCAAAAAGAGGTGAATATATCCCTATTTGTTGTTTTATGACAGGGAGAACAGTGATTTATAGGAAAAAAAAGATCTTGCATAACCCTTTTAAGTTACTAAAGTAAATATGAATTACAAAACATCAGTATGTTGAGTTCTAACATCTGTAATATACCATATTGTGATAAAATACTTCCCATGCAAGCAACTAGAAAATGTATGTGAGAGCAGGGAGCTGATATAGCAGTTGCATGTCTGTCTGTGTAAGTTGCCCCATAGATTGCGCATATAGTGGTTCACAAGGACAGACCTGCATCTGCCCAACAGCTCTTCGTTCTTCCGTACGTGTTGTATTACATGAGATACAATTTTAACACCATGTACCACGTTCGATGTGCTGAGACTTAGTAATGAATATATAGTCATTAGTACAAAACCCTTGGTAGTGCCACCTTTAAAAGTAATAATTATGACTTAGTACTCCTAGTTACTTGATGCCAATCCTTGCAGTTGGAAATTCCAACCTATCTTTGTTGCTGAACTGTTATAATTCAGAAACACTCTATGCATTCCCAACTTTCTCAAAGGGATCAGTCCGCCAGTCATATTTATCACCTGTTTTGAATTAGGTAATAAATGTTTTCGCACAAGGACTCACGCTGATCACTTGCTTTCAGGTCTTCTATTCTTCCTACCCATACAACAACAATGAGGAGGAGTTTATATGGAACAGCGGTCAAGCATATGCACCGCACTCCATTCAAAAGCTATGTGATTTACAGAACTCTACTAGTAATTATTAAGAAATTATAGCACCAGTGTTTCTGGTGGTGAAATGTGCCACACAGCTCTGCTACATGCACACATCACACACGTGCACACACAGAGCTCTGCTACATGTGCGCATCAAACACACAGCTCTGCTATGTGTGCATTACACACAGAGCTCTGCTAAATTACATATGTCACAGACACACACAGCTCTGCTAGATGCATGTGTCACACACACAGCTGTACTACATACATTTCGTTAGCCTGTGCTGGCTTAGGATCTGTGATGATGTCACCGTGATGTGACCCCGGCCTTCTCCCACACATATGACTGATCACATGATGGTGACATTATCAAAGGTCCTGTCAGCAGGTGGCTGCTGTCCACCTCTGCAGATTTTTAATAAAGTGAAGCACCAGTGATGATGTCAGCGACCTGTGATCAGGAGAGGAGGTCAGAGCCCAGGTGTCTGATCACATAATGATGACATCAACACAGGTCCTGTGAGCGCATGGCTGCTGTCAGGCTCTGCATGTTTTATGCTTTAGGACCTGCGATGATGTCACAATCATGTGATCAGGGGCGGAGCATGAGAAGGACTTACACACACACTAACAGACAAGTCATCATTAGCACTTTGATTACTTCCCTTAGGATCTTAATGAGGTGAGAAAAAGGTATAGCAATCTAGAAAGAGTTACAAAACCAAGAGGCTCTGTGGCTTCATCAAGCCACAGCAAGAGCCATCATATCGAAGACTTGAAACTGTGATGAATCTTTTCACATATTACTGGCTTGACAAAATTACCCCAAGTAATAGCAAAATACCAGGAGCAGCGTTTCAAGATAGAATTAATGCTCACTTACACGGGGCAAATGTTGTGCTTGCTTGTTTACAGAGCGGCCAGCAGGGGGGTGGGGTGGCTGCAGGAGATTTCTCTCTTAACGCTCCCCCACCCCTCTCCCTTGACATAACATAGCGGCCGTTCAGTACTGAACAGCTGCTATTTACACTGAGCAATCAGCAATTAGCTCATCGCCCATCATTTATGCTGCATATGCTGCAGCAGCACGGGAGCTAGCATGTGCGGGGACGAGCGTCGGGCATCGTTTGCCCAACACATCTAAATGGGCCTTAACTGTTAGATTTCATTGGTCATTTACTTTATATGTATGGATGATATGGGTGTTGAATAACTTTGTACCTTAAAGGGGTGTTATGATTACATTAAGTTATCCCCTGCAGGATAAGGAATAACTGGCTAATTGGTGGGGGTCCAAACACTGGGAACCCTACCGATTGCCAGAATGGGGGTCCTGTGTTCCCTGAGAGACTGGCAAAACTGGAGTGGCAGCATGCATGCTCAGCCACTGCTCCATTCATTTAAATGGGAGAGCTGAAAACAGCCAAATTCAAGCACTTGGCACTCTACAGTGCTCTCATTAAAATGAATAAAGTGGTGGCCGATCATGCACACTATTCATTTTGCCAGTCTCTCGAGGGACACAAGACTCCTATTCATGCATTTTGTTTTGGGCCCCGGCAGCCGGACCCCCACCAACCAGCAAATTTCCCCTACAGATAACTGATAACTTAATGTCACTGGAATGCCCCTTTAAATGCAGAAATAATTCATAAACTGTTTGTTGCGGTGGTTCTGGGATTGCTGCCTTGCTGATAGTCTGGTGCAGGTTTTGAAGATGTTTCTACATCTTCTGGCTCTGGTGGGTGTGGTATTAGGTGTAATGTGTTTAGTCGCACCTGTGGGTAATTATCAGGGCTATTTAGCTTGGTCTAATAATGAGCTAAATTGCTGTTGAATTTTAGTCTCTTTCTGACTGGGCTAGCAGTTAGAGCTTGGTCCTGGATCTCTCAGACCTGTTGCAACTTATAGCTAAGTACTACGCTTGTTTTTACATTCCTATTTTTGTTTCTTAAGAAACCATATATAAGGGACAACACTCCAGCTATAGCACCATAAAGCTATACGACCAAGAAAGGAGAACAATGAAATAGTACTTACCTGGCGTCAGGGGGCTTAGTTACCTGATGAATAGGCCCCCCACTGACACCTCCCAGTCCTGGATGGTGTGTAATAAATTCAAAAAGATAAAATCCACAGGTAATTTCCCACTATTCCGATATAATACCAGGAGAGCAAGCCTCACCAATCGTGCCTCCCAGCCGAGGTCCGATATAGAACAGGAACCATCAAGAAAATGAATTAAAAATGGCTCTGCGTCGAAAAAAAAAGATCAGTGTTTTCGGTCTTTAGCGAGAATTGGTTTTTTCCTGCATGAGTGCCGAGCCATGTTTTATTCATTTTGTTGATGGTTCCTATTTTTGTTTTTTGTGTTATTCCCCTATCCAGCGTAAGGTCAACTAGTGGCCGAGGCACACGGACAGGGCCGTCCTTATCAGGATGATCACCCTGCTTACAGGAAGGTCCCTCCACTGTGTTAGTTATATCAGGACAGTGTTTCCCCGTTTTTTGGTTCTGTTTTGTTTTGACACTGTTTGCTGTCATTTGTGGGAGATCTGCGGGTGACAGATCCAGCATGTCCTGGTTGGACGTCACATATTCAATGGCAAATCAGCTCAGTATCAGGCCAAGCTAAGAAGCGCTGATAATTACCCACAGGTAAGCATGTCACATCTAATACCACACCCACCAGATTATAAATTTGGGCAAAGGAGCTTAAAGTTTTGCTAATACTTGCAAAGTCACAACAGGAGGGATGAAGAAGTAGCGATATAATCCCAATGGAAATGTTCAGCTTTATTTATTGAGAATCAAGAGTGATTATAGTATAGTGCCAAAAGTGATGCCAATGTTGATATAGGATGTCATTCATTTATTAGTTGTTTGTGGCTATAGTGTCAGCATATGGATAAGGCCCCTTTCATACGGGGGACAAAATTGCGTGATTTTCTCACAATGCGACCATGCTACAAATCCAATGGGTTCCTTCACATTAGTGATGTTTTGTAGGCTGCTATATTGTGAGAATACAAAATTGCAACATGCTTTATACAGGTGCGATTTGCGAGGTTTTGTAGCCTATGTTTCCTATGGAGCCTTCCTTTGAGTTGCATTGCATCGCATAAAATTGTGGTTTTCATGCAGTGCGATGCAACTTTTACAGTAGGAGTCCTACTGTTTGTCCCTAAAATAAGCCATAACTGCATTTAAAAAAAAAAACTAAATAATACATCACCTAACAGGTGCTGTCCGCTCCGCCGCATGTCTCCTATGGCAGTTCCGCCCCACTTGTTTGTATTCTTCGCCCTCAGCTTTCTGGCCAGGAAGTGCTGGTTCTGATTGGTTCTCAAGCACAGCGGCTCAGCCAATCACTGCAGTTCTTGATGAACCAATCACAGCCATTGCATTGAATGGCTGTGATTGGTTCATCGAGCGCTGCATTCATTGGCTGAGGGGCGGTGCTCGAAAACCAAACAGAGCCAGTGCTTCCAGGAGGTTGGACTTATGAACCCCCTAACCAGGAAGCAGCAGCTAAAGACTACAAACAAGTGCGGCAGAACTGCCGGAGGAGAAGTGTAGCGAAGCGGACAGCGCCTATTAGATAATGTATTGCTTTTAAAAAATTTTTTAATGCAGCTATGGCTTATTTTCAGCGTAGGGCTTATATTTCAAGTCCCCCCACTCCACCCAAAAAATCCTGGCAAAAGAGCACTACAAAGTCAGGCAACTTTATAGAACAAAAAAACGTGATATTGCCACGATAAAACGCAGCAATATCGCACAGAACACAACGGTGATATCGCTGCGATTTTCTTGCGGTGATATCTCTGTCGCCCGTGTGAAAAGACCTAAAACTAAGAAACATTCTAAAAATGTAAGAACATTCAACAGTAAATCTACCGCCATGACTGTTACTCTAGACCAGTGGTGGCGAACCTATGGCACACGTTTCAGAGGCGGCATGCAGAGCCCTCCCTGTTGGCACGCGACGCCATCGGCCGTCCACCACTAGTGAATTCCGACAGGGGCCGTGGCTCCCCGGTATTCTTGTATTATGTCGCCACCAGAAGTTAGGGGTGGCGACATAATACAGGGGTTTCACATGTTGTAACTCCCCCAGCTTCTGATAGGCTGGGGGTGTGTGTGGCCTTAGCAGGGGAAGCGTCAGCGGCGATGGAATCGGCAGCGGAGGGAGCAGAGGGAGCAGTGGCAGCAGGAGACGGAGCGCCATCGGCAGCAGCAGGGACGCTGAAGGGAGCGCCGCCGGCAGCAGGAGGTGGAGCGCAGAATTATGAGCACAGCCACTGCCAGAGGAGGCTAGAGGGAGCGGAGGCAGCAGCAGTGGGAGAGCAAGGACAGTGGCTGCAGCACAGACTGTGGGGCCACTGGGGGGTTGTCACTATTACGCGGGGGAGCCACTGGGGGGTGTCCCTTTACACGGGGGCTGCTGGGGGGTGTCACTAGTATGCGGGTGGGGTGCTGGGGGGTGTCACTAGTACGCGGGGGGACCACTGTGGGGGTGTCACTAGTACACGGGGGGCCGCTGGGGGTGTCACTAGTACACTGGGGGGGGGGGATCACTAGTACGCGGGGGGACTGAGGGGGTGTCACTAGTACGCAGGGGCCGCTGGGGGTGTGTCACTAGTATGCTGAGGGGCGCTGTGGTTTGTTACTAGTACGATGAGGGGCGCTGTGGATTGTCACTAGTACGATGGGGGCCGCTGTGGTTTGTCACTAGTACACTGGGGGCCGCTGTGGTTTGTCATTAGTACACTGGGGGCTGCTGAGATTTGTCACTGCTATGCTGGGGGGGGGGCACTATTACGCTGGGGGCCACTGTGGGGTGTCACTACTATACTGGGGGCTGCTGTGGCTTGTCCCTACTATACTGGGGGCTGCTGTGGTTTGTTACTATTACCGCTGGGGTATGTTTACATGTGGCGGAAATGGGCAGGGCTGTTTCAAAATAGACCGGGTGCAGATTTTGACTGCTTTTTGGATGCAGAAATGCTGCAGAATTTTCCACAGAAATTTCCGCTAAGGACATTCTGCAGTGTTTCCGCATTCAAAAAGCAGTCAAATCTGCACCCTGTTTATTTTGAAACAGCGCTGTCCTTTTTTAGAATGATGGGGGTAAAATTATACGTCATGATAAGCCCCGCCCCCTGACCTGTTGGCACGTTGCAAAAAATAAGTAGGTTTTGGGTTGCAGTTTGGGCACTCGGTCTCTAAAAGATTCGCCATCACTGCTCTAGACTATGGTGGTAAAATTCAATTGTCTGATAATACCAGAACTATCACAATACATAATTACTTTAGCGGTTGTGAATTGAATTCTCTGTGGTTAATACACTTGTAATAGCCTGTGGGCTCGAGCAAGTACTGGGAAAGAAAATACCAGGAGTCGTAAAAAAGAGAACATCCGTGCTTTCAAACAGCGCACTATAAAAATTCAAGGGTTAATTAAACCACAAAGATTCTAATGAATAGATGTACAATGCATTAATCACAAGACACGTTTAACCCCTTTATGTTCATATTATACCTCTTTTTTATAAATTCTTTATTTATTGCCGGTAGTTATTCAATATCAACTGAGTTACAACTTTAAGGTTCAACTTCATTCACAATGCCAATTTGTCTCAGTATTAGAAAGATGGTTAAATAGAGTAAATTTCCATGTAAACATAATAACGTGTCAAATGGTATGATACATTAAATCAAATCTTGCTTAACTTCCTGGCTCCGTCTGTAGCTCTTCCATAGTACACTATGCCGAACTACCTAGCTTTATGCACTATATAACATATTCAAAGGTGTCTAATGGGACAGACAAGACACATGGAGGGTGCGCACAGGGGTTACGGTTGGATGTATAGCTGACTGGACTGGGGCAGGGGGGGGGTGTGGCTGGATAGGGGGGGGGTGTTTGGTTAGTTTGGGGGTTAAGTAGATGGCGGTATTCTTCCGAGTCTTGGAAGACTATCCAGTGGTACCATGTTTTGCGGAACCTTTCTTGCGTACCCTTTAGAGCTGCAGAAAGGTCCTCCATCTCCTTAATCCAGTTAACTGTGTTTAGCCATAATGCCAGCGATGGCGGGGCTGTCTGTCTCCAACGTCTGGCTATACATGACCTCGCCGCGTTCACCAAGAAGCAGACCACCGATTTTTTGTAAGCGGCCAGCGGGATATCGCTGTGATGTAGGAGAAAGAACGCTGGTGTCCTCGGTAGAGTGAATTGGGTGAACTTAGAGGAGACCCGCCATACCTCTGACCAGTAGCCCGCCAGCACCGGACAGTCCCAAAAGACATGCAGCATGGTCCCTTGCTCCGATCCGCATCTCCAACACATGGGGGAGACCGACGGGAATATCTTATTCAGGTGGGAGGGCACCCTGTACCATCTGGAGAGGATCTTAAAGCCGGCTTCTTGTATTCTGCTGGAGATGGATGCAGAGTGTGTGATAGTGAATATTTTGTCTGCTTCCTCTGTGGTTAGACTGATTCCCATTTCCTCTTCCCATTTTTCCATGTACCTTGGGGGGGCGTTTTCCGGTTGTGAGATAAGGATATTGTAAATTCTGGATAGAGTGTGTCTAGAGGGGCCCTCTTTAGTACATATTGCTTCGAATTGTGTTTTTGGACGGGAGAACCTGTTTGGCTGAGGTAAGGACTGTAAGAAGTGTCTTAGCTGTAGTGTCTGCCAGAGTGGGAGAGGGGCTGGAATGGTGGGCCCTCTCAGCGTGTCTACCAAAAGCCACTGGCCATTTTGTAAGAAGTGTTCCGCCCTATATCTACCTTCTGTGAGCCATGTGCGAAATATTCCCTTCTCCCCTCCCGGGCGGAAGTCCGGATTGCCTAGGATCAGGAACAGTGGAGATGGCCTGGGGGACAAATCTGTCCTCTCTAATATTTTGGCTGCAATTGACAATGTGGGGCCGATAGTGGGGTGTCTCGTTAATTCCCCTGAACTGGGGCCGTCCAACCAAGGGAGGGCCACCAGCGGTGATTGTGACGCAGCTTGTTCGATGGCTATCCACTGTTTGAGTACAGAGTGCCGATGCCAGTCTATTATGTGTACCAAGTGAGCCGCTTGGTGGTATCTCACAAAGTCTGGTAACCCCAGGCCGCCCTTTTTTTTTGGCCTAGTCAGCGTGTTACGTGCTATCTGGGATGTCTTTCCTGCCCAGATAAATGTGGTGGTAAGAGAGAGAAGGTGTTGGGAAAAGCTCCTTGGTACGTGTATGGGGAGGGCTTGGATTAGATAAAGAACTCTGGGAAGGATATTCATTTTAATAATTGATCCTCTGCCAAACCAAGAGAACGTGCCTTTGGTCCATAAACTGAGATCTTGTCTGACCCCGATTAGGAGCGCTGGGAAGTTAGCCGTGTATAAGTCCTCACTGTACGGCGTTAAATTTGTTCCTAGATATTTAATATGGTCCCTTGCCCATGTGAAAGAGAAGAAGTCCTTGAGTTCTTCTACTAGGGATTGTGTGAGAGAGACATTGAGCGCTGCCGACTTGTGGTAGTTGATTTTGATGTTAGATAGTGTTGAGTAATGCTTGATCTTGGCCATAAGGTTTGGTAGAGTGATTCGCGGGTCGGAGGTAAAGAATAGGAGATCGTCTGCATAGGCCGCTATCTTGTGTTCGGTGTCGCCTGCTGTGATCCCGTGTATATTTGCGTTAGCGCGGATTTTTGTCAGCAATGGCTCAAGGCATAGGATGAAAATCAAGGGTGACAGAGGGCACCCCTGTCTTGTACCGTTCGTGATGGGGAATGGTTCTGAGAGCTGGCCATTTACTCTTACTGATGCTGTTGGGTGAGAGTATAGGCTCGTGATCCACTGCAGCATGTTAGGTTCCATACCCATATGTGTCATAGTTGCAAACAGGAAGTCCCACTCCACCCTGTCGAAAGCTTTATCTGCGTCTGTGGACAGTAGGCATATTGGCAAGGGGAGTTTGCGCGCCGCATGAATTAGGTTAATGGCTTTAGTTGTATTGTCCCTTGCCTCTCTCATTGGGACGAAACCCACCTGGTCTATGTGGATTATGGTTTGTAGGTAGGGGGAGATCCTGTTTGCAAGGATTTTGGCGAACAATTTCAGGTCAGCATTTAGCAGGGAGATTGGGCAGTAGCTTTAGCACTGTGAGGGGTCTTTACCCTCTTTAGGGATGACCGAGATGTTTGCTGTTAAGGTGTCTCTGGGAATTTCGTTCCCGGTGGTTATGGAATTAAATGCCTGGATAAAGTGGGGAGCCAGAGTTTCCATGTATTTCTTGTAGTATGTTAAAGTGATCCCGTCTGGTCCCGGGGCTTTTCCGGGCCGGGAGGTTGCGAGCGCTTCTGCTAGCTCGCTTGGTGAGATGGGTACTTCCATCATGTCTATTGCCTCCTGTGGGAATTTGCATAAGTTCGCCTGCTGCAGGTATTCTCGAATTGTGGCTCTCTTTTGCTCTCTAGCCTGGGTTGACTGAGGGGGGGGATAGGTTGTAAGGAGAGTGGTAGTATTCCCGAGAGGCACCGGCTATTTGTTGTGGTAAGTGTTGTACGTGGCCTTTGGAGTTGTTGATGTGCGGGACTTATGTTCTGGCTCTCATGGTCCGCAATGCTCGTGCCAGTGTGCGACTAGGTTTATCTTCAAACTCATAGAGATGACGCCTGCATTTCGCTAAGCCTGCTTTAGCCCTCCCCAGGCAATAAGAGCGGACCTTTTCCCTGAGATGGTTCAGTTCTGCCCCTCTAGCGCTGTCGTGGGTAGTTTTATGGGTGGTCTCAAGCGCTTGGATCTGGTCTAGTAGTTTTTTAAGGTGTGCGGATCGTTCCTTTTTAATGCGGGAGCCTATGTTGACGCACTGCCCGTGGATTACGCATTTGTGCGCCTCGCAGATCGTTAGTGGATCTACATCTGGCGTTGTGTTAAGAGTAAAATAGTCTTTTATCGCTTTGTGGATTTCGTCCGAGATTACCGGGTCTTGGAGGAACGATTCGTTGAACCGCCAATACTATGTTCTGTTGTGTAAGGAGGGTAATTTTACTGTTAATGTGATCATGGCATGGTCTGAGAAGGTAATGTTGTCTATTGTTGCCGAGACTAGGGACGATAGTGTGCAGTGTTGGAGGAGGAAGTAGTCAATTCTGGAATACGTGTTGTGTGGGTGGGAGAAGAATGTGTATTCTTTTGTCGTGGGGTGCAATATTCTCCATGCATCTACCAGTTGGTGTCTGTGGAGTGTTCTCTTGATCCTGCGGTGTACGGAGGCGGAGAGGCTGTCAGATCCATTAGATGTATCTATCCGTGGGTCCAGGGGGACATTGAAGTCTCCTCCTAGCACCAGGGTGCCCTCTCTGAATTCGTCCAAGTCCTCCAGGAGCCTCTCGAGAAAGGACACCTGGTCGGAGTTGGGAGAATAAATCGCGGCAAATGTGACTGGTGTGCTGGCGAGCTTACCTTTGAGGAACAGATACCTGCCTCCCGGGTCGTACCGAGTCTCCCCGTGCTCCCATTGAAAGGTGTTGGCCAGAAGGATTGAGACCCCTTTGGACTTGGACTCAGCATTCGTACTGTGGTATGCCGTTGGGAATCTGGTGTCCGCGAACCTCGGGCAGGCGTTCGTACGGAAGTGGGTTTCCAGATTGAAAGCCACCTGTGCTCTCTTCTTCCAGAGGAGATGGAGGATGGAGGATCTTTTCTCTGGAACGTTTAGGCCCTGTGCGTTAATTGAAATTATCGACAGGTTGTTAGGATCTGGTGACATGGTTACCTCTGACCTTTGGGGTTGTTGCCAGAAGACAATCTCCGGGGAAGGGGGGGGAGGACATGGTATGCAGAGGTAGTGGGTGGAGAAGGAAGAGGCGGGAAGGTGGGGTCGGATGGGGGGACACACGACACACTAGGGAGAACACAACAACAAGAAGGTTAACCTCTAACCAACCTAGTGATTAGCAACTACAACTTAATCAGGGAGCCTGATGCCCCCAAACTGTGAGGCCGGACCAGGTTCCCTGATACCCTACTGAGGGAAACGTGGAAGTGCACCGAATCAGCAAGGCCACCTCCGGGCTCTCAAACCTGTTAACTGTTTCTGTCAGGTAGAGATGGAACCGTTTTCTTTTCTTGTGTAAGTCCCTTTCCTTTATAATCCTGCCTGGGAGCTCCAGGCCGCCGCCAATGAAGGATCTAATGTATGGGGAGTCGCGCGCGTGACTGTTACTGTATAGTCTGCCGTTTGTGTGTCCATTTTCGCCTGAGGGCACTTTCTGATGAACTTTCAACGGTGAAAATCAACGAGAACATAGTCAGTAAGTCCCATGGTTGTTGAGTGCGTCATGTACATCTAATTCCAAGGCTGGGGTGTTGGTGTCCTCTTCTTGGGAGACTCTTTTGTTCAGGGGATTGTGGGAGCCAAGTCCATGGGTTCAGTCCAATCCGGTATCGGCACCGCTGGGACCTCTAGGAACCTAAATGCTCCTTCCAGGTCTGATGGGGATCTGACCGTAAAGATGCGCCCTCTTTTCCGGAGGATCAGGTGGAAGGGATGACCCCATTTCTATGTGGCATCCGCTCTGCGCGCTGCCTCGAGCAAGGGGCGAATCATTCACCTACTGTTGAGAGTCAGCCTAGAGACGTCGGGCAAGATAGTGATCTCCGCTCCATTGAATTTGACTGGGCCTCTTTCCCATGCCAGCCGTTGGATTTCCTCTTTTTGCCTAGAGAAATGCACCCGACATATTACATCCCTAGGCAGGTTGGCGTTCCGTGTTCTGCCCCCTAGCGTCCTGTGGACCCTGTCCAGTTCTATTATTCTGTCCTCTGGACGCTGCATTAATTTATTGAAGATGGCAGTTACACAGTCATGCAGTGCGTCTGGGGGTATGTCTTCAGGGAGGCCTCGTAGTTTTAGGTTGTTGCGGCGCCCTCTGTTCTCGATGTCGTCAAGATGGAAGGTCAGGTCTCTAATCTGTCTCTGCTGTTTTTCTATTGTTAGAGAAAGTTGTTGAAAGTCCGTAGACGAAACCTCTGGGTTTTCCTCAAGGGCCGCAACCCGTTCTGTGAGGGCCTATACTGAATGGCTGGCTGTCGCGATGGCTTTGTCATGTTTTTCTTCGATACGTCGCAGTTGCATCTCGAGATCTGTCTTAGTGGGTAACGCACAAATCATGACCCACAAGGCCTGCAGTGTTTGAGAATCATCTGCAGGTGGTGTTATTGGGTTGTCGGGGGTCGTCTTCGTCAGTGGCTGTGAGAGGTAAGGGCCAGGAGAGATGCGGCTTTTGTGGGGGGACCAGGGGCCCTCTTGTTCTCTTGCAGTTTCTTCTGTGGGTTGTGTGGGGGATGCTCCTATACTGTATGCGCGAGTCCTTTCGTTGGTGTTGTGACCTTGTTTGTGCGCTTCATGAGTGTCACCTTTCTTTCCGGCCACTGCGGTTATTGCAGCCTCTTGTGTCTGGGTGAAGTCTGCCTCAGTGCCTCTTGAGTGGGGCTTTCCCTTAAAGTCATGCCCCTGGCTGGCTGCTTCAGCGTCCCCCTTTCCCCCTGTGCGGTGCATTGGGTTGGAGTGGCCCTCCTGTGGTGTCCTAGGGTCTGTTGCCCCCTTCCCCTTACTGACCTTTATGGTTGTCCCTCCTGGGAGTAGTGGTACCGCGCTTTCTGTATACCGAGGTCCCTGTGCCTCGTGGTGTCTCAGCGCCATGTTGCATGGGGGGGGGGTTCTTCTTACTTCCCCAGTGTCTGCGTGTGGAGCCTCTGCTCCCCGATCTTGCTGTGGGGTATGCTCCATATTCCTGTGCAGGGTTGTGCAGGTGGCTGGGCCATTGGCTGCTGGATCCGGAGCCTCTGCCTCACTGGCGGGCTTTCTGTGGGGACCCGGCGCCATGATGTCGGAGTGCATCAGCGCTCCTGCTGTGCCCTGTATCGGGGAGCCCTTCTCCTTGCTCCGCGGCTGTTCGGCTTCCTTCTGCAGCCCCTGGTTACCCGGCAACGGTGTCTTCCTTGTGCCCGCTGCTGTTACAGGTGAGAAAGTCTCTGTTCTCCCGTGCGGTTGTGGAGCGGGCTCCACGTGCGCGCCGGCGGGTCTCCTCTCTGCCCCGGCACTCGTTCCGTTCAGGAATCTGCTGAGGGGGGATCCGCGGGACTGCGGCTGGCTCCCTCGTCTCTTCCCCACCCTGGTCATCATCCGTGGGACTGGTTGCTGGCTTGTTTCCCCGTTTTTTTGAAGCTAGCGGCAGCGAAGCTCCGGAGCCTGCGACCTTACTCTTCCATGGCTAGCCACGCCCCCTCCATATTATACCTCTTTACTGCTTTATCTTTCTAGAATATGAACTAGTATAATCACAGCTGAAGTAAAGGGGTCATTTAATGGGTCATTTTATGTACTATCAATTCAGTCCCTAATCAGGTGGGCCAGACATTTTTTGTGTTTTTGCTTTTTCAGTTTAGCTTTGCAAGACCCGTAATTTTTTTGTCGACGTAGCAGTATGAGGGCTTCTTTCTTACAGGTCAAGTTAGATTTTTTAATGGTACCATTTAACTCTTTCCAATTCTATTTGTATCCTAGTTTTCCTAGGGGGCTTACACTTTTTCTGCTGTTATACAATGGCGCTATCTGCTGGCTAAAGCCAGTACTGCATGAGGTGACACATTGGATAGGCTCTGACAGCACAGAGGCTGGCAATATACAGTAAGAGAACCCTGACGGATGTCTTTCAAAATCAGAGCTGTACAGCCTTAAATCATAATGTCTTCAGAGGTCAGACAGTGGATTGGAAAGGGTTAATGTACCATATATTGTATTCTGAAGTGCGGTGAAATGGATTGAAAAAATGTTCTGGATTTAGTTTTTACAGTGTTCACCATGCAGTAAAAATGACATATTCACGTTCGGTCCGTATGATTACTGCAGTGACAAATTTATATAGTTTTTTTATGCCTTACTACTTTAAAAAAATAAATACTTTTTTTCTGCTTTCTGTGGCCATATTTCTATGGAGTTGCGTGAGCGCTAGTTGTTTGTTTTTTTTTGCTAGCTGAGCATTAGTTATTTTATTGGCACGACTTTGGTGTACATATGGCTTTTTGATCATTTCTATTCAATTTATTTTGGGATATGGAATGAACAAAAAGCAGCAATTCTGGTGGTTCTGTGTTTGTTTGTTTTTTAGCATTACAGATGCACTGTTACCAATTACATAATCTTCATGACTTGTACAATAGAGTGCAATAATTCTGTATTGCAATGTATTATATCTTTCAATGTTAGCCTATTAAAGGGGTTTTCTGTGCAAATGCTATTAATGACCTGTCATAAGGATAGGTCATCAATAGTTGATCGGTCAGGGTCCACCACTTGTGGTCCCAACTGAAAAGCTGATTGACCCGCTGTCATTGCCACAACAATGGCATACGGAATGGAAGCTGATGGCTCTGATCTCTATGTAGTGGCCGGCACTGGTTTTTGCAGGCACAGCTCTCACTAAAATCAATAGGAGTTGCGCCTGCAATTACAAGTGCCAGCAGCCACACAGGGGTTGGAACCAACTGATGTGTGTTGTACCACTCACAGAGGGTGCCTGATCAGCTTATCAGCCAGTATCCTGAGCAGTTGACTCCAGCCAATCAACTATACTGAGAATAGGTCATCAATAATAGTTGTCTAGAAAAGCCATAGGCCTCAAAGCATAGATTACAGGATAGGGGTAGCAGTGAGTGGAGCCTCCTCATCCCTCTGTCTAATGGCTTAGATGCTGTGGTCAGCATTAACTGCAGCATCTCAGTTCCATACCCACCCCTCTTCATAAAAGAAAACAGGCTGCCCGTCTAAAATTCCTGCCCAAGACAGAAGAGCGTTGCACAAAGTTCTCAAAAAGAATTGTCGCGTGTCAATTGCTGCAATTTCAATGGAGTCTTGAATTCCATTACCGGCAAGAAATTAAGTAATATAACATGCAATACGCAGACTACACTCTGGCTTCTACAAGGCAAAAAAAAATATCACTTGTTACAAGCTTGCAAAAAAAAAATGTCTGGCATTGGTTAAGGAGCGCCAAAACTAGGTGCCTTGTCAGTGGAATTCAATAATTGGAGTGACAACTTGGAGTTTCATCTCTGCCTTAGTGAGAAGTGCAAGCGAGTGATCCGAACTTCTGAAGAAGCATTTCACATAGACTAACTCATGTGTACAGTTAAATTTCCAGCTTCTGTAATGGTGTAGGAAGCTTCTCAGCTAAAGGCAAAAGCGTTGGAAGTCTCCACTTCATACTATCAATGCTCATCTGCACCAAAAAATGTTGGCTGAACATCTTTTGCCCCCTATTCTAAAGCTTCAAACTAATGATGAGGAACTTATTTTCCAACAAGTTGAAGCATCCTGTCATACAGCTAAGTCCACTAAAGCCTGGTTGGCTCAAAATGGGATCCCTACACTTCCCTGGCCTGCAAGCAGCCATGATTGGTCACTAATTGGGTCCTTACGAGGAAAGATGAAGTGGGAGCTATGTAAAAATTCATGCCACACCAAGAAGGGATTAAAGGTGAAGATTCAGCAAATTTGGTATTTATCCACCCCTGAGGAGTGCCAAGCACTAATATATCCAAAGCCCTCTTGACTCGAAGAAGTCATTCTACATAAAAGGCATGCAGCAGAGTTTTAAATGGTTTTTATTGGTTTTTACTAGACTAATTGGACTATTTTGATGCATGTCCCCTGATAGACTATTATGAAAGAACAGGCTGTGCTTTAAAATAAGAAATCTCTTTGTTTCTAGTAACTGGATATTCTAGTAGCTGGGCAGGTGGGGGGCACTTTTCCAATTCTTTATCCTTGTATGGCCACGGTGAAAAGGAGCTTGAACGGTATATGTATTTTGCCACTTCATTTCGCCACTCAATGTCTATGGGGCTGATGTAAACAGCCAATCACTGTACGTAGCTCTCTTCTTCAGGTTCATAGACTCTGCAGCATTGTGTATGCTCGACCACTGCTTCATTCAAAATCCCCACAGCAGTCACATTGAGGAATGAAATCTTTGGGAATCCCATTCTACTAATCAATTGGGTCCTAGTGGTGTGGCTTCCAGGGATCAGACATTAATCACTTATCCCGTGAAGAGCTGGCCATTAACAGTTTACTATTACCCTCTCTTGCCATAGGAGCTGTCCATTTTGGATCCATAGGAATGACAATACCTTTTCATGTTGCTGATACTGTTTGATGATTAGCTGACTGGGCAGCTCTCTGACACTGACGTCCTTTAATCCTAAGTTACTGGCAATTTTATTATTTCCATGTCAGCGCAGCAAGGCCAGAAGATTTTCCTGAGGTAATTCAAAGTAGCAAACGTGTACAGTGGCACAATAACTGTGTGTCCTGGCCAGCATTTCAGCACTAGAGCTGTCCATGGAAATCTTACGGGGTTTAACTGTATGGTCAGTGCAGCAAGCCCCGGTGATTTTCTGGGTATGCCACTAAAGGGGTTAATGCTGACCGATCTTTGAATGGCATAGATAAAGAAAAATTCTATACAAAATAATGTGACTTTTTCCTAGTCTTTTAAATTGTTATGAGTAGTATTTTAGCTAAGTACAGTTATTAGAGATGAGCGAGCATACTCGCTAAGGGCAATTGCTCGATCGAGCATTTCCCTTAGCGAGTACCTGCCCGCTCGGGAGCAAAGATTCGGATGGCGGCGGGGGAGAGCGGGGAGGAATGAAGGGGAGATCTCTCTCTCCCTCTCCCCCCCCCCCCCCCGCTCCCCCCTGCTCATGGCCGCAACTCACCTGTCACCCGCGCTGGCAGCCGAACCTTTTCTTCCGAGCGGGGAGATACTCGCTAAGGACAATGCTTGATCGAGTAATTGTCCTTAGCGAGTATGCTCGCTCATCTCTAATAGTTATCCATCCTTGGAACACTTATAGTAGGTACTAACCACTGCATACTGGAAAAAATCTTGAAGGCCAGCCATTTTGGAGAAGCTCTGACCCAGTCATCTACCCGTCACAATTTGACCCTTGAAATGTTGCTCAGATCCTTACACTTGGTCATTTTTTTTCTTCTTCTGGCCCATCGACTTCAAGAAGTTACTATTAATTTGCTGTTGATTGTATTGCTATTATGCATTTTTAAAGCGCCATTAGTTCTAGGGTTTTGTCCATATGAAAAGGGTGTAAGTACATAACAAGATGAAAACAACGACAAAAAAACATAATTAAATGAGTGAAAATTGGTACAGAAGGAGAGAGGACCCTGCCTGTGAGGGCTTACAACCTATAGTTTCCAACCCCTTGGCAGGTGCAGACAGAGCCATGGTTTTATTTTGGGAGGGGGTGAAAAGCTTTAAAGGCCTTTGTGTTTAAAACTACCAAAAATAAAGAATTGCGTTATTTTTGGGTCTCAAATATACAGTAAAGTCTGAATGGTGGTACACAGAATTCCTACTGTTTCACAATATGGACCCCTAGGTGATTTGTTTGTAGCCAAATGTTGCCTTTTTGGTGCCAAATTCTTGATATGTGGAAAATATACCATGTAAACTTGGAGGCACACAATACTGATCTGATCCCCAGATTTCTGTGGGAGCCATATTACAGATCTATGCAGCATGGGACCGTATCACAGTCTTAAGCATTAGGTCTAATATGTCACTATTTATCCAAGAAGAGACTCAAAGTTTCTGTCTTTTTCCTAGTACTAGGGCTAGTGTTACAGAACTATCTAGCACCTTCCCAGGACTACTATGACAATCTCCATTTTCGCAAATATAGCTAAATTCCAGCTATCCCGTTAGTGCATAAATAGATTCTTACAATGTAGCATATATGAAAAGTCATTTGCTTCCTAACCTTTTTTTTTTAACAGAAAGAGATGTCAAATGAGAATAGTATACTGATTGGAGGGATAAAAAACTTTCCTATGTGACTGGTATAACATAGACAAGTTTAGAGGAGCGTTACCAAGATGGTGAGCGGTCTGCAAATCATGTCTATGAGGAACGGTTAAAGGATCTGAAGGGCTGTCACAGTGCAGAGGGATCAGCCCTATTCTCATTTGTACAAGGAAAGACTAGAAGCAATGGGATGAAACTGAAAGGGAGGGAACACAGATTAGATATTAGAGAAAACTTTCTGACGGTGAGGGTGATGAATGAGTGGAACAGGTTACCACAGGAGGTGGTGAGATCTCCTTCAATGGAAGTCTTCAAACAAAGGCTGGACAGACATCTGTCTGGGATGATTTAGTGATCCTGCACTGAGCAGGGGATTCAACCACATGACTCTGGAGGTCTCTTTCAACTCTACCAATCTATGATTCTATGGTATGTGCTATGTCTTCTACTTAATGAAGGATCTCTTTTTCAACTTTATCTGTAAAGAATCTGAGATCTATTAAACTTTTTAAAACTTTAATGAAAAATATTTTTCTCTGAACTTAAATGTACCGTAAAAGTAGTGCTGCCAAATTTGGATCTCATCTGGTTGGTCTACATATTTCTATTCTATACAATACTTCTAAGTTATTGTGCACTCTGACAGTGTTATTTTTATTGACTCCTAGTGATGCCTTTCTTTGTTTTTTGATACCCTTACTTTCTTCAGACTTCAACATAACTAACTCTTCCTACCATGTTAATTGCTTACATTATAGCCTAATAACTCTTCACCACAGGATTTCTCTTAGAATTCGATTTGGATTTTGCTACAGAGTGGAAACGGGTTGTCTTTAGCGACAAATCCAGGGTTAGTTTGGGTACTGACAATACAGACATTTTTGTGTCTGGAGTCCTAGGGGTGAGTGCCTGAATCATGTTTTTGCTGTGAAGCAGCGCACTGCCCCCTGCTGGTGTGATGGTCTGGAGGTCCATCGCATATGACAGTCGGTCACCCCTAGTAGTGGTACAAGGGACAATGACAGCTCAGTGATATGTTCAGGACATCCTGCAGCCACATCATGTGTTCCTCTCATGGCGGCTTCCAAGTGGCATTTTCCAGCAGAATAATACTCAGCCGCACACACAAGGGGGTCACAGGAATGCCTCAAAAACATTACTAGACTTCCGTGGCCTGCCCATTTGCCAGATTTATTGCGAATAGAACATGTATGGGGACATCTGGAATGTCAACTTTGACAGCCTACAACTTTGCATAATTTAGAGGCTCAGTTACAGCAAATGTGGACAGATATGCCGCAGGATACCATACAGAACCTGTATGCCTCCATGCCTGCCCATATCTCATCTTGTATACAAGCTAGAGGCAGTACAACAGGATACTAGAGCCTCCATGCCTGCCGGTATCACATCTTGGATCCAAACTAGAGATGGCCCAACAGGGTACTAGAGCCTCCATGCCTGCCCATATCTCATCTTGTATACAAGCTAGAGGCAGTACAACAGGATACTAGAGCCTCCATGCCTACCGGTATCACATCTTGGATCCAAACTAGAGATGGCCCAACAGAGTACTAGAGCCTCCATGCCTGTCCGTATCTCATCTTGGATCCAAGCTAGAGGCGATACAACAGGGTACTAGAGCCTCCATGCCTGTCCGTATCTCATCTTGGATCCAAGCTAGAGATGGCCCAACAGGCTACGAGACCCTCCATGCCCGGCCACATTACATCTTGTATCCAAGCTAGAGTTGGCCCAACAGGGTATTAGAGCCTCCATGCCTGCCCGTATCACATCTTGTATCCAAGCTAGAGGCGGTACAGCAGGGTACTAGAGCCTCCCTTCATGTGTTCAGTTTTCCCCAATAAATCCCCTTTTTCCTCTGATACTGTAATCATTACTTATATCAACGTTACAATCACACAGAGATAGTTTCATTCCATCCCAACAGCTTCTTCTAGGTACCTGATTTTTTTGACAATGAGTGTAGAAGCACTATGGTATTGTGGGGTCTTGTGGTCTATGAATAAAATAATATCACATTAATCCTTTGTGGACGCCCCAGCTAAACAGCAAAATATTTAAAAACATTGGAAACTCTGAATTTATCTCCTGACTGCCAAACATTACGGCTACAACCGTCTGTCTGACAAGGACAATGTGCTGGATAGAACTGGAGACCCAGGAGTTTATATCCTGAAGATAATGATTGAAAACATACGAAAGAGGGAGAGCAAACAGAGGCCCTCATTCCATTTGTAATCCCTGCTATTGTTCAACTGTATGAGAAGCATTCATCTACCGCTATTGTCCAACGTACTGTACTGCATCACAGCCGACAAATCATAGAGCACTGACTGTTATTATAGTAGGCTTGCTGAAAACTAATGTATAGCCAATCTTTAATGACTTGTCTTGAGTTCATTGTTCACATGCATGAATTCGCATCTGTAGTGTATGCTTAATGTGATCAGCAATAGCTAAAGAGCAGCTACATGCACTGGCTTAAAAAAAGAATAAGGATATTTAAAGTGAAACATAGAAATGCATAATAATTGTAAAATCAACATCTAAAATAAATGATTTTGTAATGATTTTGTGATTCACTGGGAAATAGTGCAAAACAGAAGATCGCATGTAGGATCAACACATTACATTTTCTGTAATGGATTTTTCCTATTGAAGTCAACAATTCAAATGCTGCAAAATTCAGCCATACGGGTGTCATATGTTCCATCTAGTTGGCCTTGTATTATTTCCTTTTAGCTCTCTTATAGGCTGCCTGCAGACGGCCGGGTCAGATCCCGCTATGAGAATTCTCACCGTGCCCCTGCATAGCCCCGCTTCTCACCCGCTCTCGGCATCCTCTCTCTGCACTATGTGCCGGCTGCCGCCCAACCAGTGCATGTGCAGAACGGAGCCGGCCTGTCACCAGTGACATTTCTGTACGGGCCTCTACGAGACCTGCACAGAAATAAAACATGCCGCGATTCGTGTTCTGCGCGTGTTTTCACGCGGACAAATTGTGGCCATCTGCATAGGATTGCATTATCTAATGCAAGCGGGCATGGCCTCAAATTCTGCGGGAAATCCTGCCGTGGAATTTCCACCCGTGTGCAGAGGGCCTTAGGGTAGATCTATACTTATTCCATGTAGCTTGAATTCGTGTATTGTTGATTTTTCTACCACGTCTGCTGGAAGTTTATTCCAAGCATCTACTACTCTTTCAGAGTATCTCTCCCCAACTAATCTGATTGCCGGCTTGTTCTTGTGTTTAGCTTCCTAATAAATACACTTACTTCCCAATGCTTATTTTTACCTTTAACATATTTAAAGGTTTCCATCATGTCTTCACTCTCTATTCCTCATATGGAGCTCTTTTATTCTAAAGCACAGACCATCAGCATATCCTGCAATGCTTCGACCGCTAAGAGCGGTCTTTATCAAGCATACAGGTATAAGCATGACGATCCAGTATCCATCCTCACCGATCCGCTGACACATAAGATCGCGCAGGTTCTCACCGCATTATATTAACCTGTCAGTAAGAGAATATCTTCCATTTCATTAGTCGTAGAAAGCAAAATGCTCACAATGCACAGTATAACCGGACTCCTCTCCCAGCTCTTGCCCCAAGTATAGCTTTCCAGAGCCAACGGCATTAACTTGGTAGTCATATGAATAGATAAGAGAGTAGAGCTGCACTATAAATCACGGAAAAGAGACAGTGCACCAGCATAATCCTCCGACCAAAAAGGAAGTTGATTTCTAGACTGCCTCATAGTCCAATGGACAATGCAGCTAAGATGAAGTCTCTGATCATAGATCTGACCTAAGGGTGGCTTCACACAAGCGTGTTTTTGTGCGTACATAGGTGCGCACCCATGTACGAGCAAAAACACCCATGAATGCAGGTCCGTGCATTGTTTTCAATGGAGCTGTGGCTCCTGCCCGCGGCTCCATTGAAAACAATGCTCTGCCGGCTCCCTGCATTCTTTTTCAGGGAAGGGCTTTACATATAAGCCCTTCCCTGTAAAAGAAAAATTTTAGTGTAAAAAAAAAAATATATATACTTACCTGTCCGCCGCTGGCATGACCCCCGCGGGGATGAAGAACACATCTGCCACATACATACTTACTTCCCTTCGGCTGCCGGGGCTCAGCCGCGTCCTCTCCTGGCTGTCCCCGGCTCTGTAGTGCTGATCTATCATCCCGTCCATCACTCATACGGCAAGAGCTGCCTGTGATTGGCTGAGCATGTCAGCCAATCACAAACAGCTCTTTCAGCAGGCGGGGATTTTAAATCCCCGCCTGCTGATAGATCAACACTAGAGAGCTGGGGACAGCCAGGAGAAGATGTGGCTGAGCCCCGGCAGCTGAAGAAAGGGAAGTATTTTTTCTGTTTTTTAAACCCCTTTTTCTGGATTTTCAGGGAAGGGCTTATATTTTAAATCAATTGACATGTGTGACAGCTGCGGTAGAGAATTGAAGAATTCCTCTGCTGAATCTATCACAGATGTGGCAGATGTAGCAGCAGGCAATTCTTTTAACTAGCGGGGATGAAGGAAACATCTGCCGCATGCGGCAGATGTGTTCTGCATCCCCGCGGGACATGGCAGCAGCGGACAGGTAAGTTTTTTTTAAATTTATTTATTTTTTTACACTAAAATGCTTCTTATATGTAAAGCCCTTCTCTGAAAAAGAATGCACGGGTGTCGGCAGGGGGGTGGGGGCCGGTGGGGGGAGGGGAGCGGCGGGGGAGAGCGGGGAGGAACGGAGGGGAAATCTCTCTCTCCCTCTCTCCCCCTGCTCCCCGCTGCAACTCACCTGTCACCCGCGCCAGCCCCCGGGGAGTAATGTGCCTTAGCGAGTATACTCGCTCATCTCTACATGTGAACCCAGCCTTATGTTAATTACTCACCGTGTTTTAGACACCACCAGGAGGATCGAACCTGTTTCACACTTTTGTATCATCAGCAAACAGAAAAATCCTGCCTATTAAGCCTTTTTTTATGTCAGTTACGAACATACTAAATAGAATAGGACCCAGAACTGACCCTTGTGGTGACCACTCCTTTCAGTATTCACTCTGTTAATACTCATATATTCAAAGTTTTTAAATCTGTCTGAAAAATTTGAAAACTGTATAAATCCATATAAACAAAACTCTGAGATTAAAAATACAGGCTCTTATATATTTCCATGTTTGTTCACAGTTCATACAGAAGCATGATATTATCCATATAGATTTGCTGCCATAGTCATGTCCCATGTCATTAGTTATAAGATAAGTAAGGCAGCCTGCCGACGAGCGGGTCGGATCCCGCGGTGAGGATTCTCGCCACGGGACCCGACCCGAGCGCCTGCAGGGATTTCAGCCCGTGTGCAGGCGGCCTAAGACATGATTTTAAGAGAAGTTACCCAACATTTTACATAATATACGTCAGTTACAACATATTGGTTACAAGTAGAGATGATCGAGCATACTTGCTAAGGCAAACTACTCGAGCGAGTAGTGCCTTATTCGAGTACCTGCCCGCTCGTCTCAAAAGATTCGGGTGCCGGCGGGGAAGAGCGGTGAGTTGCGGGAGTGAGCAGGAGGGAGCAGGGGGGGGGAGAGAGTGAGAGAGAGATCTCCCCTTCCTTACTCCCCGCTCTCCCCCGCCGCTCCCCGCTGGCACCAGAATTTTTTGAGACTACTCGCTCGAGTAGTTTGCCTTAGCGAGTACACTCGTCATCTCTGGTTACTAGTGATTTTTCTAAATCTTATTTTTTCATGTCCGGTTTATCGGTCTCTGATGTACAGTCTATAATGTTACCGTACATTATACAGATACAAGATCTCTTCACATCAATCCCCAATCTCTTCACATTTTCTACAAGTAGTTTTTAACTTGTTTATGTGATTTTTCTTTGAGAGATTTTCTTCGACTCACTTTGAGCCATAGAGAAAACATATTTAAAATGCTCCCCCTAATACTGAAGAATCAATCATACCCTGGAGGAGCATCTGTTTTCCCCCCTTTTTTTATGAGAGCTGCCGCCTTTGATCACGGGGCTTTAAATATTCATCAATTTTTCCTTCCAGCGCTGTTTGCATTGCATTAAACATTTCTGCGTCTGGCTTTATAGAAAAGACAATTTGATACATCTTTACTAAGTAGGATGTAGCAAAATATTACCAATAAGTCAAAACACAAAATGTATTTAGAGTGTTGAATCTATGGCTTGTTGTAATAAATAGCTGGAAAGCCTAAAAACAAACAAATGTTATTGATGCTTTATTCTTCTCTCAGCCTTTGCACTTTGTCACAGTTTAAATAAAAAATGAGATTGCTGGTTCTTCCTGACAACTATTATAGAGGTGGTTCAAACAGAGGCGTAATTTGAAGCTTCTGGGCCCCAATGCAAAACCGGTAACAGGGCCCCTAACTATAATGCTTTATTCAGAGTACTGGGCTCCCTATATGGAGAAGAAAGGCCTTATGGGCCCCCAAAGGCTCCTGGGCCCGGGTGCAACCGCATCCCCTGCATCCCCTATAGTTACGCCCCTGGATCCAAACTACAAAGACGGAAGGCTATAGTTAGGGGTTGGTCTACAGTAATGCTTCTACACCGTGTACTCCCTAGTCAAAAACATTTGATCAAAGTACCTCTCTAGTAATAATCTATCATGATTTTTCGCCATGCACAGCTGCTCCCCTGCCTGCCAAAGAGGTATATTGCATGTTTAAGCACCGCTCTATACAAGTTCTCTCCTCCAAGATCTTCCTGGAATAGTATCCTTATATTGTAGAAATGCAGGTGCGGGTCCCACACTTACTACCTATCTTGCCAAAAGGTGAGAATAACCCTTTTATACCATCATATTAAATCAAAGAGGCTTTCCTGAAGTATAATATTGGTCTTGAGGATCAGTTATCAATATGAGAGCGTTAAGCGTCCAATACCCGGCACCGCCCCATCAGCTTTTTGCCTGCCAGAGCCACTTTGTACTGAAACTAGCACCATTCTCTACCCTGTGCAGTATTGCAAGTTCTTTCCCACTCAACTGACAACTGAATAGCGACTCCAGGAGACAGCTGGTTAGTTGGGGTGCTGGGAGTCGGATTCCAGACAATGACCCATCCTGAGGAAAACTCCTTTAATTCCCTCACACACTGCTCAATTAATACCACCATTTAGTGCTTAAGGGCCGCCATGGAGTGCCACCAATGGTGCCATAGCACATGCATTTACTGCTCATACATATCGATACTGTAAGCTTGCAACATGGAAAGTACTGAATGGAGTCTACAATTCACCCAGATGGTTAAACTGGGTGAAATGATGGTTTTGCTGAACCTTTATATAAGTATGATACAGGCTGGATTTTTATTGGAGTGATGGATGGGTTGGTAGTAGATCCCATCACTCCATCTCCTAATCCAGTGGGCAGTGTTCTCTCCTTTCCCAGACGTAAGCAGTTGGACAGCACAGACTGAGGATTTTCTTTAAGATGCTCATAAAGTTTATTGAAATGGTCCAGATGTTCACACTTAGCACTCAGTTGCAACGTTTCGGGCTTACGTCCTTTGTCAAGCATATGTGGGAACTTGGAACACATAGTTCCTGACACTAATTCAGCCTGGATATAGCTAACTTCTGAATGTAGGTAATCCACCGTAGTTCTTTCTAATGCAGCACTGCTTATCTATAACCTCCATATCTGGGAGGTGGAACCCAGTCAATAACCTGAAATTTGAGCTGGTCAGTGGAGTATTTGCATTGAACGAAATGCGCTGGAATCACACAATGGGTACGAATAGTGGATTTGTGTTTTGTAGATTTGCGTTTTGAGATCCGGTCCTTTACCTTTTGACTACTTTGGCCGACATAGCCCAGCCCACATGGATATTTTATCAGATAAATGACATAGTTCGAGTCACAGGTGAAGTGACCACGAATCTAGAAAGACTTGCCTGTACGGGAATGTGAGAAGACTTTACCTTACTGGTGCATAAAAGGCTGCAATCCCAAGCAGAGTCAGAGTCTGGGAGACTTACATCTCTGCTGTGGAGAAACCTCACTGTGGCGTCACTTTTGTACTGCATCTGAAGATCAGGAAACCCTATATTTGGTTAAAGCCCAGATGGGCAGGTCTTTATTTTATTTTTTATTGCATGTGTCTAGAGTCAGGAAGGAATTTTTTTACCTCTTAAATGGGAAAAATTGACTTTTACCTATTGGGGTTTTTTTGCCTTCCTGTGGGGTAATAGGCTGAACTGGATGGACATGTGTCTTTTTTCGGCCTTACATACTATGTTACTATGTTATGTGCTATATTTGGCTGTCTTTCAACAAAACTTCAGTTTCTGGCTTCAATAAAGCCAAGTGGATTGTTAACTACACTATCTCAATGACTGTGTCATTGCCAAATCACACCCCCAAAGCCCACAATGTGACAATATATACAAACACATATATATACATACAGATGTATTCAGCACCAAACAAACATTCGACTTGCCTTATGCTATTTGCATAGTCCATTGTAGTCTGTTGACAGCTGGTCTAAGCAAATAGCATAGGCATACTGCAATAACAACGTAGTCAAGATAATGAAGAATACATCTGTACATAAAGATACAGACAGACCTACCTAGAAGGAATCTCTTGTCTTCCCTTTGTGCGGGCTTTGCCCTCCTGGTTGCTAGACACAAGGCTGAGAACCATTTGCTTCATCGGCTCCTGGCTCCCTACTCTCCCCAGATGCAAAGCTTATAATGTGTTAAATAATGGCTACTATAACTTCTATGGCAGTGCGTCCAAGGTGTTGTGCATATATATATATATATATATATATATATATATATATATATATATATATATATATATATATATATATATATATATATATATATATATATGTAGGAAGGGTGGCTTGGAATTGGTTACAAAGTGTATATATGTCCTGGATCCATGGTGCATATCTCTTAGGTGTTACATTTGTGCGGGCAAGTGATTACTGGGCCCACACGAATGTTACCATGGATAGGGAACACCAGGTAAAACAACCACCGATTAGCACATCTCCCTATCTTCTACAAAGGAAGATAACCAAAGACTTACCTGAACAGGGACATCACCCCAATAAAAAGGGCGGCCCAGCAGCCTTCAGATCTGGGCCCTCGCTGCCCCTAGGAATCTACACACCCAGGCTAGCATGCATACACATGCAAACATCAACAGGGACAACTGGACAGGATAAGAAGACACTCAGAGCTATGATTACACCATACAGCAGCCAATACACAAACAGTAGTAGCAGTTGTAAATGCTATAAATGCCAGGTATTTGTTGACATTTTGGCCAAAATATGGAAGCTAGTGGGCCACGTCAGAGCTCCCAGCAATACCGCTAGACCCTACACTAACCACACATAGAATCTGCTCACACCACACACAGACAGAGAATGAGAACAAAGGCAGCTGACCACACCCACACCTGGAAAGACAGCTTTTATGTGTACTGACCTGGAGTGATTGGCTGACTGGAGACACACACACGCCCAACTAGCACAATCCCCACAGAACTCGTAGTACCATAGATCTCAGGAGACAGACGTGACATTAAGTTAGTTAGCAGTGAAATTTAGACACTTTTTTTATTGCTACTCAAGCCAAAATGCTAAAATAATGAAA
The DNA here is from genome assembly GCF_035609145.1 of Eleutherodactylus coqui. Lineage (NCBI taxonomy): Eukaryota > Metazoa > Chordata > Amphibia > Anura > Eleutherodactylidae > Eleutherodactylus > Eleutherodactylus coqui. The sequence goes on along the minus strand of NC_089837.1, from coordinate 475,061,933 downwards.
TTATATTAGAAATACATTTTTTTGTTTTATCAGCTGTTTAGTAAAGGCACATTTTAATGTAAATCTGCACTTGTGGAGATCTTAAACCAAAACAATGTATACTTTAGTCCTGATCTACGTCTTGCTGTTCAAGGCCATTGTGACCTTCAGTGAACGCATTTCAGAAGAATTTAATAAGCTATTCCCATTGTGTTTGACAAAACCATGAAGCCCCACGACTATCAGCTGAAACAGTTAAAACAACTGGAAACAAACAAGTCGATTTTGAAATGTTTAATTCCCAGGAAATGATGAACAGAGTAAATTTGCTGTAAGTCCATAGTGCACAGTGTGCATGATTCAACAAATCACAGTTCATACAGCTTAATGTTTGCGCAAACAAACCCCGAACAATTCCCAATGGCGTGCACAAAGGGGAAGTATGAAGGTAAATTACACAATCTTTTACATGCATGGCCCTTTTTTACATGGGACTTTACCCCAGCAGTATTTAGACTGCATGATTCATATTGAGAATCGTGCCATTCTCATGCACTAATCGTTCAGTGTTTCACATTCCTATAGACCGCTCAAAAAGTGCAACGCTGTATATTCTCTTCCACATATTGAGAATTTCCGTGAAAAGCTACCAAATGCAAATTCAACCATTGGAATCAACTCTAGACCTTTTATATCCCTAATTTGTCGACCACCACGAAGCCTCACCAGTGCACTTTCACATCACAGACACGAGTGGTGTGAATAGTCACTTTATTGAACAAGCATTAACCCTTTCCAATCCACTGTCTGACGTGTAAAGACATTCTGATTGAAGGCTGTACAGCTTCCAATGTCAGAAGACGCCTGGCAGGGTATTCTTACTGTATATTACAGGCCGCTCTGTTGTCGGGCGTCTCTCCAGCATGTCACATACCGCAGTACTGGCTCTAACCAGCAGATGGTGCCATTGTAAAATGGCAGAAAGAGAAAGCCCCCTAGGAAATCCTGAATCCAAAATTGGATTGCAAAGGGTGGTTCTTTTGGATGAGCCGATTCTCGTTTGAAGGAGTGACGTCACCACTAACTTGTTCGCACTCGTGCAGCCAGATTAGGCAGGCAAATGCATTGTTGACTCGTTCAAGCAAGAATCGTTCAGTCGCTGTATAAGCGAATGAGAACGACCGAACAACTGCTGTCTAAACTAAACGATAAGAGATTGAGCCAACGATGGTTTTTATGCCCGATTAACCCCTAAATGACATGGCCTATTTTGGGCCTAGAGAAGCAATGATTTTTGGTGGATTTTCATCTCCATTTTTCAAAAGCCATAACTTTTTTATTTTTCCGTCGATGCGGCCGTATAAGGGCTTGTTTTTTTGCGTGGCGAGCTGTAGTTTTTGATGGTGCCATTTTTGGGTACATTGACTATACTGTAAAACTTTTATAATTTTTTTTATGATAACAGAAAACGCATCAATTCTGCCATAGATTTATTTTTTTTTACAGCGTTAATCATGCAGCATAAATGACACAATACATTTTTTCTGCGGGTTGGTACGGTTACGATACCAAAATTCTTATATTTTTTTTAGGTTTTTCCACTTTTTTGCAATAAAAACCCTTTTTTTGGAAATCTTTTTTTTTTCTATATCGCTGCATTCAAAGTCCTGTAACTTTTTTATTTTTCTATGTATGGAGCACTGTGAGGGCTTATTTTTTGCGAGACGAGATGATTTTTTTATTGGTACCATTTTGTACTCTGTTTTTTAGCGTTTTTTTTTACGCTTTGTGCCGCACAAAATAAAAAGTGTGTTCAACTTTTTGTACACGTCGTTACGGAACGCGTCAATACCAAATATGTGGGATTTTAATTTTTTTTACCTTTTTTATGCTAAATATTAATATTTTTTATACAACTTGTGTCCCTCTGAGGGACTTACAACACTGTACTGATGATCGCTGTGATAAGGCATGGCAGGGCTACTGCCCTGCCATGCCTTATCGCTTATACAGCGATCATAGGTTCTGGCAACACAGGACGCAAGTATCTGGCGTCCTGTTGCCATGGCGACAGGCCGGGCTCTCTGCGATTATATCGCGAGCGCCTGGCAACTTCACAGAGGGCACGCGCTCCGTCTGTGAACCCTTCCCATGCCACGATCTACTTAGATCGCGGCAGGGAAGGGGTTAACAGCGGGGGGGCGCATCTCCGATGCACTCCACTCCCGCTGCTGCAGCGGGAGGCCGGCTATCACTGACAGCCGGCTCCCGCTGCAGGATAGCGCGAGATCAGTCAGGATCTTGCGCTATTCCTATGACGTAAGGGTACGTCATTTTGCGGGATGACACCGGCCCTACAGTCCCTGTTATCTGTCTGATACCGCTCCTGGAATGGGAACACTCACTGAGAGGATGGGGGGAAGCAATCACTCCGCAGACACTCACTTATTGAAGACTTGGATCTCTGCACGGTACAATAGTCACTCTTCTTCACTCTGCTCTCTCTCACTCTCTCTCTTTTAATGGTTCCTGGAATTGCTGACCTCAGTAAAACCGATCTTTCTCTTCCATCCTCCTCACCACACGAGGGTTGAAGGTACCCCCATTTGGCTGTCACTCTCACTCAGGAACCCAGAAGATGATGGACAGATGACCTGGTGATGGAATCGCTACCACACCCAAATCACTCATACTTATAGCCTCTAGCATAGCACTTGACAGGACATAAAATGTTACTTTTGTAGACATCTCCCAGTCTCAAGCAGACATTAACCCTTCACTTGCTGCAGCTGTGCAATACACATAACAGGGGACTAGACAATTTGCACAGTGCATCTACACAAAGGAGATTACATGTATGACATTTATGGAGGAATAGACGTTCTGGGCCACTACAATACAGAGAATTCTCAATTACAGAGAATTCCCATAGGTGGCAGAGTACAGTATTGCGGAAAGATTTTAGGCAGGTGTGGGGGAAAAAATGCTACAAAGTAAAAAAAATTTTCAAATAGTAGGCGTTTCATTGACTCCAAATTTTATCTTTGCAGCCGGATAACAGTGTCCTGGAAGTCCTGGAAGTGATGATATGGCCCCACAGAGCCCTGATCTCAACATCATCCAGTTTATGTTGGAGGTCAGAATGGCGCCTCCAACTCAGATTAAGCCTAAAAGTTTTTCAATCTTTCTTCACCTCTCTCGACTCCAGATGGGCTAAAACATTTAACTACAGTTTTTAACCAAAGGGTTGTTTTATGCGATGCTCCTAGTCTCTGCCTGCTGGGTAATGCACTCACCGTGACCTGTCCAGTGGTGTGGGGAATAAAGCAATAACTGCTCGGAGAATATTTCTCAATCACAAAGTGTGTGTCACTTTTCAAGCTGATTACTTTTACTTTATACATTTTCCCAATACGTTAGAAACAGCCAGAAGTCACCAAACCTTTATACACCTCCTGAATCCTGACTGACTGGCAAAAAGTGACTGCATAAGAAGAGCCGAAAGAACACGCGGCCGGCAGGATACCCAAGATGGTGCAAAGCGATACACGAGTAGGCAAGGAGTTAAACTCAAAATATCTCTTTACTTACGGGCAAGAAGTATGTGGTTGTACAGTTTGTTATATAAGCTTCTGTCTACAACGGTCATTGCCACAGACACTATACCCAACTCTTTCTCTGCTGTCTGATCCATGGCTAGGTAGAAGGGCCTTTACTCCAGACAGCTCTCCCTTAATTTTTCATCACATGGACCTCAACAGTCCCACAGGGCCAACTTACAGTACATGGACCTGGAGCTAGTTGATCTCACTTTGGCAGGTAGCAATAGGCGTTGTTCCTAGCCCTTCGTGTCAGTTGCTGAAGGTCCTTTCCATACTCACCCTGTTCAACATCCCCAGGTTGTCAGGAAGCTTGGTCTTATATTGGGCCTTTGGCAATGCTCACTCAGGCAACGTTAAATTCCCATCCTACAATAAATGTGGCCTTTTAAATATAGTCAACTGGTACTCACCGACACAACATGGCACATGGGCATTCCTCACCTGTGCGATATTATGTCGCTCCAACAGTCCACACCCATCAATCCACCATCTTTTCACAGTCATAGCTGCGTAAATTTTTTATACATGTTTCACATAGACGTATATGTTACTCCAAACGAGGTACTCCAAAAAAAAGGAACATAAATACTGGCAACAGTTGAGAAAAAGTTGAACTGATCCATTCTATGATGGAATCAGATGGTTACCAATGGAGTCCATTGACTATAATGGGGTCCATCTTGCTTCCGAACCTCTAAATTACTGTGTACATGCTCTGACCTAACCTAATTCCTGCTCAAGGAAATATCAGTACTAGGCACACACATGATGTTCTTCTCACAAGTTTGGGTTCTTTTAGATGAGTCGATTCATCGTTTGAACGAGCGAGTGACGTCATCACTAGGTCATTCGATCGTGGAGCCAATTAGACAGGCAGATCATCGTTGGTTTGTTCAAAGCAGAATCGTTCAGTCTTTCACATTCGTTGTATAAGTGACTGAGAAGGACTCAATGATTCCCATTTATACCAAATGATAAGTGAATGAGCCAACGATGATTGAAAATGAACGACAGATGAAAAGTGAATGATTATCGTTCGTCATTCAGTTGTTGGCTCACATCTAAACCGAACGATTGTCGCTCAGTTTCGCTCATTTGGACGATAATCGTTCCGTCTAAAAGCATAAGAAACTTTCTCACAGTGATTTTCGGCTACACTGGAACACAACACGGGCATCAACATAATGCAAATACTGGAGGTGTCCTGCTTACATGCCCACAGCAAAAATATGCCAACTCAGTATGCGCACCCATCTAGCTATAGCATACTAACATAAAAAGTTCACTTAAGATTTGTATCTCCTATAATTCAAGGAAGGTTTCTTCACTCCATTACAAGGATACTAGCTTAAAGGGGATATCCAGTTACTGGACAACATTGATGCAATAGCTCCAACTCCTCTCATTGATTGTTGTGAAAGATAATGTCATCAGCCAATCAGAGGCTGCAGAGCCATCTCCCGTTCTCCTGGCATCAGCATTCGCATTCTGAGTGCCATGATGCCAGGTGTTCAGAACGGAGACACTGCTGCCTCTGATTGGCTGCAACGGTTGGGTGACTTCCGCTGACGTCATCTTCCACATCAACTACTGGGGGGCCACAGTACTAGGTCTCCACAGCAAAGGAAGGGTAAGTTCTGCTCTGTTTGTTATTTTAGGGCAGTGGGAGCTATTGCAGCAATATTGCCTAGTAACTGGTTAACCCCTTTAATGATACATATATGGCATCCCATTGAAGGAGCTGTGCCTCCATTTTCAACCCGGGCCACTGCAATGTGTAGGGAGCTGCCAGCCTTCTCCTCTGTACACAGTGTCAGCCACCTGGGATCCCTGTTGACCAACGATCGATGACCTACCCTGTAGATAGGTCTTCAGTAGTCAAAGGAAGTCACTCACAGGAAAACAGCCAATAAACCACTACCAGCAGCACACTGGCAATATGGTCATATTCACACAATCATACCTCAGCTTTCCCCAAAGTGTAGTTGTCTAAGAGATATCAGCTTTTACATTTTCCTCATAGTAACATACATAGTAATATAATATATAAGGCCGAAAAAAGACTTATGTCCATCTAGTCCAGCCTATTACCCCCCCCCCCCCCCCCGATGTTGATCCATGCTCTATGTATATCAACTGCAATCCATCCAATGAGTGGTCTTGCAGTTTATTCGGTTCTCTTTAGCCCCTTCCCTTGGTTAATGAGTGACATCTACAGCTTCAATCATTAGACAAGGGAAAGGGCTTACAGCATGGACCAGAATGAAATGCAAGATCGCCCAGTGGACGGATAGGAAATATGATTGTACATATGGCCATATCGCCAAGGTACTGTTGGCAGTGGTTTATCGGCTGTTTTCTTATGACAGACTTAGGCATCATGTCCTCTGGTGGATCGGATTCCACATGCGGGAGCCCGCAGCCGAATCTAAACCCTGCCCACGGCCGAGGATCCTGCGGGTCTTCTAGTTACCCGTCCGCGTCTTCATTTTCTTCCCTGCGGATGTGTGCGGAAGCGCCTGCCGGCTGCCGCGCGTGCGCAGTGGAGTTTGTTTCTTTTTAAACTCCTGCTTTCCCGCAGAATATGCGGCCCGTCCGCAATTCAATTGTGGATGGGCCGTGAATCGGACGGCTTCCATTGACTTCGATCCGCACTGCAATGGAGCATGCTGCGATCGTTTATCCGGACCGAAAGTTCCGCAACTGAAATCTGCATGCTTTATTTTATTTGTAGATTCCCATGTACCCCTATGGGCGGCTTGATTTGTGGATCTTTTGTGTTCACCAGCCAATCAGATCCGCCCGTTGACATTGGGCCCTACTTTAAGAGGTGAACCCACTTAATACAGTACAAATAATTCCTCTGTAGTGCGCTAGGAAAAGTTCTGAGAAAAACTCCCGAATTGCCAGCTTTGAAATAACTAAAGCATTGGGGACACTGCATTTATGCCTAGAGGATTACCCCAAACCCCAATATGTCCCATAAAGCCCTGCTTCAATGGAATCCAGACTAGAAGTTACAGGACTTTTCTGGAGCACAGGAAGTTCTCACACTATCATCCCAATGAAACCTTGTCCTTGAATGAGGCATCTTGGCGGCTGTTGCATCTAACACCTGTGGGCTGAAGGAAAGCTGGTGTGAAGTTACTCCGGACTGCCTGCCTGGAGGGCTTCTGTCATTTCTTATTAAGATTACCTGCTTCATTCAGCTTTCTGTACAGAGTGTGTCATAAACACTTTCCTTCCAGTCATTCTTGTAAATACTATTTTCTCTGTTCTTGCTTGAACAAACATGTAAGTGGCAGCTCCTGGGCCCAACGTACGATCTGTCACCGGGCCCTCATCGGCCATGAGCCATTTATAGTACTAGTATCTTTGTACATGGCGGAGGGATCTTTGGACCCCTATAGAGCTGCTTCATAGAGACCATTCTGTACTACGGATAAGTAATTCTGCTATTTTTGAGGGACTTTTGATTTGATAACTCTCATGTTGCAGTACAAATGACGTTAGCGGCAAAATGACATTTGTAGAGTTTTTTAATGTAGTACAAGTCTAGAGATGAGCGAGCATTGCCCTTAGCGAGTACCTGCCCGCTCGGGGGAGCGGCGAGTAGCGGCAGTCAGCAGGGGGGAGCGGGGGGAGAGAGCGATCTCCCCTCCGTTCGTCCCAGCTCTCCCCCGCAGCTCCCTGCCCGCCGTCGGCACCCGAACCCTTTGTCTCAAGCGGGCAAGTACTCGCTAAGGGCAATGCTCGCTCGAGCAATTGCCCTTAGCGAGTATACTCGCTTATCACTAAGTACAACTTAAAAAAGAAAACTGTTAAAGAACATTTGCTTTCAGTCGCCACCTTTTGACCCCCGTGACTCTTTTACTTTATTGTCGATCGGGTTGTGTGAGTGTTTGTTTTCTGCGAAGTGACCTGTAATCTTTATTAGTACCATTTTGGTGTACAAAATACTTTTTGATCACTTTGTATTTAATTTTTTCTTGGGTACAGGGTGACCAAAAATACTTAATTCTGAAATTGTGCATATATTTTTTTCTGGCAACGTTCCCCAAGCGGATTGATAATGTGATCTTTTAATAATCTGGACTTTTGTGGATGCAGTGATACCAGTTTTTTTTGATGAGATGACTGGGAAAAGGTTTCATTTTTTTAACCCCTTAAGGAGCAGCTGTTTTGTACCTAAAAGGACCAGACACTTTTTAGGGATTTTCCCTATGTGGTGGTTTTACTACTCTACTTTTTTTCCTTCAGCTACTTTTTTTCCGTCACATATAGGGACAATTTTAAAATATATTTTTCATAGATTTTTTAACCTTTATAGCTGTTTTTTCAAAATTAGTCTATTTACGCTAAAATAATGTATGGGGATGGGTTCCTCATTTTGTTTTGGACGTTTTGATATATAATATGTATGGTTTTGGATTACATGGCGCATACGGCGACGGTTTGGGTGGGCTTCAGCTTTGGATCATTTTATTTTTTTTGTATATATTTTTATTTTACTAGATTGACCCGATGTTCACTACGCGAACAAAAAATGATTCAGAAGTGGTGGTTGTGAACGTCTAAATCTGCTTGGTTAGGTGCTAATTAGAGTGTCACTCTGTATTTGGAGCAGATATCTAATATAAAAAAGCCTACAGGCCTCTCTCTGTTTGTCTTGCTTTCTTTCTGCTTGTCTGTCTTTCTCTCCGTTTGTCTGTCTTTTTTTGTCTGTCTGTCTCTTTCTCTGTTTCTCTCTCTCTGTCTCTTTCATTGTCTCTCTCTCTCTTTCTGTGTGTCTATCTCTCTTTCTGTCTCGGTATCGCTCTGTCTCTTTCAGTCTCTCTTTATCTACCTGTCCCTCCCTTTCTGTCTCTCACTCTCTTTTTGTCTCTATTGCTCTCTTTCTGTCTCTCTATCGCTTTCTCTGGATCTCTCTATCACTCTCTCTCTGTCTTTCTATTGCTCTCTGTCTGTATATCGCGCTCTCTCTGCCTATCGCACTTCGTCTTTCTATCGCTCTTCCTGTCTGTTCCTCTATTGCTATCGCTCTCTATTTGTCTCTCTATCGCTTTTTCTGTCTATTGCTCTCTCTATCGCTTTCTCTCTGTATCTTTATCGCTATCTCTGTCTATCATTCTCTCTTTCTGTCTATCTCTCTATTGCTCTTTCTCGCTATCACTCTCCCTCTGTTTTTTTCTTTATCACTTTCTCTCTGTCTGTCTCTCTATCGCTCTCTGTCACCATCTGTCTCTCTTATTGCTCTATTTGTCTGTCTATCGCTCTGTATGTCTCTCCATCACTGTCTGTCTCTATATTGCTCTCTCTGTCTGTCTCGCTATCTATCTCTCTCTTGTTTTCTCTCTGTGTTTCTATCATTCTTTCTGTCACTGTCTCTCTATTGCTCTCTCTCTCTCTATAAGTCTCTCTATTGTTGTCTATCTCTCTCTCCCTCTTGGTTGGGCAGTGTATGGTTGCTTAGCAACACTTCTCACATTCCAGCGCATGCCTGAAGCACAGCAGCGCCGCCCATAGACTTAACATTGTAACTTTAAACAGGTCCCTGATCAAGCTTGATAAAGACCATTACTGGTCGAAACGTCGCTATTTTATGCATAATGGAGGAATAACGTTTTGATATTTTTACAATATTCTGCTGCTGCACTCATCTCTACTTCTGGATATCCTGTAGTGACATTAGTCACTGGCAGAGCTGAACAGGGTCTGCAAGGACTCTGCTGCTCTGCTGTAACAGAGAGCACCCGGCAGTCACGTGATCGCCAGGTTACGTAGTGGAAGAAACACTTTCACTTCTTAGCACATAACACTCATTGTCCACTGTGTACCCGGGGAAAGGAGAAGGCAGAAGTGGTTAAAAAACACTTTTCCCTTCTCCTCTGGGTCCTTAGCTGTGACTTACAGCTGACAACCCAACCTGCTTAAGCTTGATTGCAGAAACAGAGGCTTTAATCCTGCGCTATATTTTTGTTATCGGTTGGGATTAAAGCCCAGGACCAAGGGCTTAAAGGGTTAATGATTTAAAAAATATAAACATTTTATGTTTTCTTCCTAGTCCCACGGGAGACTTAACTTTGTGATTATTTGATCGCTCATTCATTACAATGCAATACCATAGTATGACAGTAGGAAGGACCTTGAGAGGTTCGAAAGCTCACTATAACATCATGTATTTTTGTTGGCTATTAAAAGGTATCATATCTACAAGATTACTTGGTTTCTCTTGCTGAGAGCAATCACATTTTAGTATGACAGTGGCATTTAAAGGGTTAATAGCTGTGACTGGTGTGAACACTGATAGCTATCTGTCAAAGATAGCTCTCACCCCTTTTGTATGTAGTGGGCTTGGCTTCTGAGCCACGTCATACACAGACAGCTGATGTGTGACACACATGTACAACGGACGTCAGGAATTCTACGTAATTCCGTAATAACAGGACCTTGTGGTTACCCTGTATGCCCTGTTGTAAAAATGCAGCAGGCAGTACTTTCATGTGGATGTCAAACATCTAGTGCCCACTTTCACCACACAGTATTTGGGTCATTATTTTACCACCGGTGGGTCCGAAATACAGAGGTACAATTTTTCCATTACGCCTTTTTTTGGGCAGGTTAGGCCGCAGCAGGAGCCCGCAGCTGAATCCGACCCTGTGCCCGGCCGGCATCCGCACGTACCTGTCATTTAGCTTCTTCGCCGTTGGACATGCGCATGAACAGATTTTTTTTTAACCCCTACTTTTTCCGTATCACTGCCTAGCGATGACACGGAATCCGCAACCTTTCCGCAATGTTAACTGGGGAAGGGACGTGGGTCAGACGGCTTTCATTGACTTGGCGCAAAAATGGAGGGTGTTGTGATTTTTTATTCCATGAGCGGAAAATCGTAGCTGCTGTCCGCTCGTGTGCGCAGAGATGCAAATGCTCTATGGGTTTGAATTTTTGTGGTATGCCGTGGATTGTCCACGTAGGAGACAATCGCGGATTACGCAATTCAAACCCGGTCGTGTGCAGCCGGCCTTACAATGCTTGTTTTGGCTTACAAATACTGACGCCCAATATGTACTAGAATACTGCTGTGTGAATGTGGCCATTGGAATCTGTGGCAGATTAATGCACTTAACCATCAATTTAAAAACTACAGCGGCGCGCAAATGTGCGCAGCGCTCGCTCTAACGTGTGATTTGTAACATAATCGCGCCGTGTAAAAGGGGCTTTAGTCATACATCATTATGGGAAAGTGGCATATTTCTCATCTTCTAGCAGCTTGTAATTCACATTTCCTTACTTGCGGCCTTCCTGTAAGCACGCTTTCAGACAAGTGGATTGTAGCGCCATAATTTTGGGGACCATAATACGCGGCTAATGTAAATCTATATATCTATTCACATGGTCATATTTTTCATGGCGGTTTTAAAAAAATGCTGTATGACCACAGTCCTGGGTATAAACAGATGATTAGAGAGATCTCTGTATTGTCTCCTGGTCTATTTATACATAGTTATTAGGTCGCCCCTCAGACATCTTTCTTTCAAAGTAAATAACCCGAACCTCTCTGGGTATTGTAGTCCGCCCGTTCTGTTTATTACTTTAGTTGCCCGTCTTTGTACCTACTCAGGCTCTGATATATCCTTCTTGGGTACTGATGCCCAAAACTGTCCACAATATCCCATGTGTGGTCTGACCAGTGACTTGTAAAGAGGGAGAACAATGTTCTCATCATGTGCCCCTAGACCTCTTTTGCTGCACCCCATTATCCTAAGACTTACCGGCCTGTAGTTTCCAGGTTCACGTTTGAACTTTTTTGGAATATTGGCATCATATTTCCTAACCACCAATCCAGTGGAAAAGACCCTGTCATTAGTATACAGGGAGACTGTAACCCTCTCCAATCCGCTGTCTGACGTCTAAAGACATTATGATTTAAGGCTGTACAGCTCCGATGTTGGAAGACGTCCGTCGGGGTTCTCTTACTGTATATTGCTAGCCTCTCTGCTGTCGGAGCCTATCCAACGTGTCACCTCATGCAGTACTAGCTTTAGCCAGCAGAGAGCGCCATTTTATAATGGCAGAAAAAGAGTAAGCCAGCTAGGAAAACCAGGATACAAATTGGATTGTAAAGGGTTAATGGCTGTGTACACTTTTAGGGGCAGTTTTCTTTTACTAAGGGCTCCTACACACTTGCGTTTTTTTTTAACGCGATTGTCAATGGGACTTTCTAATGTTAAAAACGCATCACACAAAAATCGCAAAGCACCAACTTACGATGTGGTTTTAACTTTAGAAAGTCCCATTGACAATCGCGTTAAAAAAAAACGCAAGTGGGAGCCCTTAAATGTATATTTGTCCAAAAAGAGTTTTATTTAAAAATTTGCACCGTTTGGTTTCTACATATTATGGTACATAGCAAGCAGTTGAAAGCTGTTCACTGGTAGATCCATCAGCAGGAGTTGTGCCTGTAATTCCCATCCGAGCTGTGATAATGCAGATGGAGCAGTCAGCTAGTGGTTCCATCGCCAGTGACAGCTGGCCTGACATCAGCTGATCGCTGCTGGACCCGAGCGTCAGACCCCCAGCTGATCAACTAGGGATGACCTATTCTGAGGATAGGTCATCAATAGCAAAGTCCAAAATAACTCCTTTAACACTGCTTCTCTGATATGAACAGAGCATTAGAGAGAACAATGCTCCACGCATGCGCAGAATTTAGAATCCCTTATATCCAGCACTTGCAGAAACATTAGGCTGTTAGCGCTATTGAAAAATGGAAAGCTAGCAAAAGTCAACCATCAAAAATACATCAAATTTGAGAAAATGCTGCAGCCTCCAAAAATTGGCAAACACCGGACAAAATACACACTATTTGTACTGGGTTGCATAATTCTCAATTGACTTAGGCCGACTACAAACAAGTGTATGCATATCTGCGCCACATTTTTGCGTAATGAGCGTTGCACATTTGCGCGCACAACAATGTTTTTTACTGTCCCCCTTTTGCCTGTGCAAATGATGTGCACTTGTGCGCACAAGGAACGCGCATCGATGCTCTCAGCCACTGAAATGGCCAATTAGATTGATGAGATCAAAACATTCTCTTTCTCTGTGCAAATGCACAGGACGATCGAACATGCTGCGTATTTTTGGAGAAACGAAATGCGCACGCTAAATACGCATGTGTGAATAAATCTAGTGAAATCAATGGATTCTATTCTCTGCGAATTGCGCTAACATTTTGCAGCAAATAACCCTCGGTGCGACGCTACAAGGGCTGCCAAAGTTCTCTAAAAGGAGGGGGGGGGGGGCATTTCCCGTTTCTGAAATCATAAAAATCCTGCGATTTTTATCACCTGCATGAAACCGGCCTAAAGGTAGTTTCACACGGGCGATCGCGATATCGTTGCAAGAAAATCATCGCAATTTTGCTTATGAGATGTCTAAGCGTCAGTGCAGCTTTTTCTCGCCAAAACATCGCGATATTCACGCAAGACAATAGAACTTTCTAATGTTAAACGCATCGCATTGGTTTCATAATCCTGCGTTTTCACACGCTCATCGCCAGTGTGAAACCGGCATAAGACCGCCTTAAAACGGCGCAAATACTGTAGAATTTGCACAGCGGATTTTCATGCAAAAATTCTGCAGCGATTCCAGTAGAAGCCGCGCATCTGCTTCACACGGAGCAGAAGTGTTCTGCATCTACTCTGCAGCATCTAACTCTGTCGCATGCCTACTGATACTTGAAATACAAGGGTTAAAACCCGCAGCAGGTCTATATCAGAATCCACAGCATTTGACCGGATTCACACGGGCGTCTACGTTTTTACGCTCACCCGCCGCTGAATCTAATGTTTGTACGTTCTTCAGACGGCGCAGACCATATACGCCGAGGCCGCAATGCCGTTGGGCGGGGGAGACAGTTTAGCTCTGCTTAGCTGTTCTCTCCCTTCCCATGGCAAGGGGAGGAGGTGGGATGTGGCGGGAGCTAGTGTGCTAAGCTCCCGCCCTCTTTCCGCCTCTTGTCACAGCCAGCGATGGGAGCTAAGCTCCGCCCCATCCCACTGCAAACAGCCGGCAAGGGGTGGAGAGGAGCAGGGAAGGGAGTGGGAGTTAAGCAGTCATGCTGCTAAACTCCCTCCCACCTGCCTTCTGTCATAGGCTCCCATAGGTGTCTATGCAGCCGTCGCGAGCATAAAAGTACCCGGCCAATATGCACTATCTTGGCCGGCCGGGGACTTTTACGCTGCGGAAATACGCCCATGTGCACTGATACATTGTAAACCAATGCATCAGAGGGGCAGCGTATATCAGACGATATGAGCCTGTGTGAATGCAGCCTTTAGGTGAGGGTTTGGCTACCGCAGATTTCTGGCATACTTACTGTGGGTTGCCCGCACCAGCAATGATATGTGTAAAAGCACTGGAAGTATCTGCTGCGGCAGATATGCAAGAAAACTGCAGTGGCCAAATCTGTACCTAAATGGTGGAAATTTGGCCGTGTTTTAGTAGCAAGTCTGCTGCGGATTTTAACCCTTCCAGAAATTGATAAGCAGACATGCCGCAGGATTTAGAATCTACAGCATTGTTCAAAGATGCTGTAGATTTCTTGTAGAGTTTCCGCATGGTGTGAAGGAGACTTCTGAGATCCACCCCGTGTGGCTTGTACTGTAAATGCTGTAAGTCAGCAGCAATCCCGCCATGTGTGAAGCAGGCCTTTGGGGATGTCCACAAGGCACAGAATGTGCTGCCGAGTGTCTGCAGCCGCTCCGCAGCGGAAGATTCACGTCAAAATCCATTCCATTTCATGTGGATTTTGACACAGATTTTAGTGCAGAGTTTACCCCATCATTTAAAGAGGTGGAATTCGCACTGCAAATCCACTGCAGCTAATTGACAGGCTGCAGATTTAAAGGTCACACATGGCAATTTGCGCAAGGATTTTTAGCGGATTTTCTCTGCAGCGTGTGAATGAGCTTCGGAAAGTGTCCTTCACATTGCCGCTATGGTAAATGCTACGGATTTTCTGTGCGGACAGTCCACCCAGAAAATCTGCAGAAAATCCGCTCCATATGTTCACACGGCGGGATTCACTGGGGGAAAATTCCACATAAATACCGCCATTCTGACACGGATCCACGCGGTATAAATGGGCATAATCCGCCTGTGGAATTCCAATGCAGAAAATTGCATTTCTGTGTCATCATGAGGAAATAAGCGGAGATGCGTAAATATTCTACAGGAAGATTTTGCCTATTGACAGGATTAAATCCGTTTACACTGCGGATTCCGTCATGGAATTTTATGCGTGGAATCCGATTGTAATACTGTGGCACAAATCCGTGACGATCCTGCCACAGATCCGCATCCAGATTTAACCATGCGGGAATACAAACGTGTTTTCACGAAAAAAGAGTGACATGTCAATTCTTGAAGATCCACGCAAAAAACACGTTGTAGGTTACGCAAGTGGATTCTGCTAATTGACAGAGGTAAGTCCACTTGTGGAGCCACGTCAAATACCGTGGCAGAGCAGCGGGGATTACTGTTCTTAAGGTTGGAGTCCATGCAGAAAAATCTGCATCGGCATCTGCTGTGTGAAGGGGATAACACCCCCAGGGGTCGGTTATGAGGGCCTAACACCCCCAGGGGTCGGTTATGAGGGCCTAACACCCCCAGGGGTCGGTGATGAGGGGATAACGCCCGCAGGGGTCACAGCTGAAGGGATAACACCCCCAGGGTCGGCGCTAAGGGGATAACATCCCCAGGCGTCAGAGATGAAGGGATAACCCCCCCAGGGGTCAGCAATGAGGGATAGTACCCCCAGGGGCCACAGCTGAGGGGATAACGCCCCCAGGGATTAGCGATGAGGGATAACACCCCCAGGGGTCAGAGATGAGGGCTTAATGCCCACAGGGGTCACACCTGAGGGGATATTACCCGTAGGGGTCACAGCTGAAGGCATAACGCCCACAGGGGTCACAGCTAAATGGATAATGCCCCCAGGGGTCAGTGGTGAGGGATAATACCCACAGGGGCCACAGTTGAGGGGATAACACCCCTAGGGATTAGCGATGAGGGATAACACCCCCAGGGGTCAGAGATGAGGGCATAATGCCCGCAGGGGTCACACCTGAGGGGATATCACCCGCAGGGGTCACAGCTGAAGGGATAACGCCTGCAGGGGTCACAGCTGAGGGGTAACACTGCCAGGGGTCTGAGCAGAGGGGAAAACACCCAAAGAGGTTGGCGCTGAGGGGATAACTCCCCCAGTGGTCAGCGGAGAGGGGATAACGCACCCAGGGGTCAGAGATGACGGCATAATGCCCGCAGGGGTAACACCTGTAGGGATAACACCCCCAGGGGTCAGCAGTGAGGGATAATACCCCCAGGGGTCACAGATGAGGGGATAACGCCCCCAGGGATTAGCGCTGAGGGATAACACCCCCAGGGGTCAGAGATGAGGGCATAATGCCCACAGGGGTCACACCTGAGGGGATATCACCCGCAGGGGTCACAGCTGAAGGGATAACGCCTGCAGGGGTCACAGCTGAGGGGTAATACTGCCAGGGGTCTAAGCAGAGGGGAAAACACCCAAAGAGGTTGGCGCTGAGGGGATAACTCCCCCAGTGGTCGGCGGAGAGAGGATAACGCCCCCCAGGGGTCAGAGATGAGGGGATAATGCCCGCAGGGGTAACACCTGTAGGGATAACACCCCCAGGGGTCACAGCTGAGCGGATAACATCCCCAGGGTTTAGCGCCGAGAGGATAACACCCCCAGCGGTCAGCGCTGACGGCATAACATCCCCAGGGGTAAAAGCGAAGGGGATAACGCTCCCAGGGGTCAGCGCTGAGGTGATAACACCCCTAGGGGTCAGAGATGAGGGGATAACGCCCGCAGGGGTCACAGCTGAAGGGATAACACCCCCAGAGGTCAGAGATGAGGGGATAACACCCCCAGGGGTCAGACATGAGAATAAACTGCCCACAGGGGTCAGCACTGAGGGGATAACACCCCCAGGGGTCACCGCTGAGGGGATAACACCGCCAGGGGTCAGCGCGGAGGGGATAACACCCCCAGGGGTCAGCGCTGAGGGGATAACGCCCCCAGGGGTCAGCGCTGAGGGGATAACGCCCCCAGGGGTCAGCGCTGAGGGGATAACGCCCCCAGGGGTCAGCGCTGAGGGGATAACGCCCCCAGGGGTCAGCGCTGAGGGGATAACGCCCCCAGGGGTCAGCGCTGAGGGGATAACGCCCCCAGGGGTCAGCGCTGAGGGGATAACGCCCCCAGGGGTCAGCGCTGAGGGGATAACGCCCCCAGGGGTCAGCGCTGAGGGGATAACGCCCCCAGGGGTCAGCGCTGAGGGGATAACGCCCCCAGGGGTCAGCGCTGAGGGGATAACGCTCCCAGGGGTCAGCGCTGAGGGGATAACGCCCCCAGGGGTCAGCGCTGAGGGGATAACACCCCCAGGTGTCAGCGCTGAGGGGATAACACCCCCAAGGGTCAGTGCTGAGGGGTAACACTCCTGCTGTGACTGCTGGGGGCGCTCACACACAGTACTGCATGAGGGAACCACACACTGGAGACATTCTCCCCCTCGGTTATGGCGCTCTCATGAGGTGACAGGAGGTTTCCTTCAGGCGGGAGAAGCAAGGAGCCGTCACCTCAGAGATGAGCGTCCTCTGTCACATCTCCCAGGAGCTGCCATTCAGCCCGCAGCCCGGCAGGAGGAGGAGGAGGAGGAGTAGGAGGAGTGCCGCCGCCATCCCGCCCCCAGCTCTCCCTCCTCCCGCTCTCCTGCCCACACATCCTCTCTCTCCAGCCATTCCCCCTCTCCTCATTAATAACACTGCTGGATTCCTCTGCCCCTCATCATCAGGGGGGACACCCTGCAGGAGAAGCCGCGGAGCAGCGCTGCATGCCCCCTCAGCTGGCGCCCCCTGTGGCTGCAGTTCCCCCCGCTCCTCTCAGTCATTGCGGGTGATCTGATTTTTCCCTCCTGGAGCTATCTAAGACGTGGAGGAGGGAGGCTGAGAGCTAGGCACCCCCTCCCCTCCATCTCCGGAGCCCCCCGTTAGTGCCTGGCCCCATAATGCCGCCTCTCAGGACAGATGTGCCAGTGCTTGTCGTCCTGGGATTGCTGTGCTGTGCCCTGCACGTCCGTGCCACCTCTGTCAGCGATGGTGAGTGCCACCTTGTCATGGGGGGAGATGCGTTTTCTTCTACAGCACCTTCACATTGCAGGCCTGCAGATGATTGCACCGTGCTGCATGGCTCCTCACCGGGGCTGCATACTAAGGGGGTTATTGGATGTTGTCCAGCAAGCAATGGGTGCCCATGGCATGCACTACTGGGGAGCTGCTCATGCCAGCGGATGCCCTGAACTTGCTTAGATTTGTCTTCCCATCCTCAGGTTTTGGAAGGGAGACCCTGGAATAAAGGCCCTGACGGGAGAGGGTTTGGATGGTGATTGTGCCCCTGGTTGGCAGCTGGCAGCGGGTCTATTGTGGTGTAACAATGGGATGTGAGGGGGGTAGAGAGGTGCCCTCTTCTATAGGGGGTGGGGGCTTCTCTTCAGGGTCTGACATTCAATCAAATACCTTTTTATGCAGATGGATTTAGGAATCTACATCCAGATTACATCATTATCATCAGTGCTTGGTGACGGGGGTCCTTGTATACGTCTCCCAGTGACGGGGGTCCTTGTATACGTCTCCCAGTGACGGGGGTCCTTGCATCTATTGGTGATGGGGTCCTTGTATACGTTTCTAGTTATGGGGTCATTGTATGCATTTTGTGGTGAAGAGATCAGTGTATACATCCATTGTTGATTAGGGTCTTTGTATACGTCACCTGATGATTGGGTCTTTGTATACATCCATTGGTGACAGGGTCATTGTATACATCTGGTGATGGGGGCATTGTATGCATCACCTAGTTATGGGGGTCTTTGTATACCTCTCTAGTGATGGGGTCCTTGTATACATCCATTGGTGATGGGGATCCTTGTATACCTCTCTAGTGACGGGGTCCTTGTATACATCCATTGGTGATGGGGTCATTGTATACCTCTCTAGTGATGGGGTCCTTGTATACATCCATTGGTGATGGGGTCATTGTATACCTCTCTAGTGATGGGGTCCTTGTGTAGGTCTTCTAGTGACGGGGTCCTTGTATACATCCATTGGTGATGGGGATCCTTGTATACCTCTCTAGTGACGGGGTCCTTGTATACATCCATTGGTGATGGGGGTCCTTGTATACATCTCTAGTGATAGGGTCATTTTCTACATCTCCTGGTGATGGGGGTCCTTGTAAGCATCCATGCTGATGGGGTCTTTGTGTACATCTATAGTAGTGGGGTCACTGTATACATCTCTAGTGATATACACAATGACCCTGTCTCCTGGTGATGGGGTCCTTGTATGCATTTCTAGTAGTGGGGTCCTTGTATACATCCATTGGTGATGGGGGTCCTTGTATACATCTCTAGTGATAGGGTCATTTTCTACATCTCCTGGTGATGGGGGTCCTTGTAAGCATCCATTGCTGATTGGGTCTTTGTGTACATCTATAGTAGTGGGGTCACTGTATACATCTCTAGTGATAGGGTCATTGTGTATGTCTCCTGGTGATGGGGTCTTTGTATGCATCCATTAGTGTTGGGGTCTTTGTATGCATTTCTAGTAGTGGGGTCCTTGTATACATCCATTGGTGATGGGGGTCTTTGTATACATCCATTGGTGATGGGGGTCTTTGTATACATCCATTGGTGATGGGGGTCTTTGTATACATCCATTGGTGATGGGGGTCTTTGTATACATCCATTGGTGATGGGGGTCTTTGTATACATCCATTGGTGATGGGGGTCTTTGTATACATCCATTGGTGATGGGGGTCTTTGTATACATCCATTGGTGATGGGGGTCCCTGTATACATCCATTGGTGATGGGGGTCTTTGTATACATCCATTGGTGATGGGGGTCCCTGTATACATCCATTGGTGATGGGGGTCCCTGTATACATCCATTGGTGATGGGGGTCCCTGTATACATCCATTGGTGATGGGGGTCCCTGTATACATCCATTGGTGATGGGGGTCCCTGTATACATCCATTGGTGATGGGGGTCCCTGTATACATCCATTGGTGATGGGGGTCCCTGTATACATCCATTGGTGATGGGGGTCCCTGTATACATCCATTGGTGATGGGGGTCCCTGTATACATCCATTGGTGATGGGGGTCCCTGTATACATCTCTAGTAGTGGGGTCCTTGTGTGCATCTTTAGTGATGGGGGTCATTGTGTACATCTCCTGTTGATGGGGTCATCCCTGTCCCCTGGGTTCCCTTTCATCTGTGGCATTTAATTCTTGCCTATACTATGTGCTTCCATGACCTGTTCTGTATAGGACAGTGTATTGTATGCTATATATTCTATTGCTTTGTTGTCTATTGTCTTGGGCTAATGGCTATGATGGAAGTGATATTTGCTCCTGGAAGGCCTCGGTGACAGTCTAGATCTGTATCATACGTCCTCCCCCTCTGGTATTTATTACCCTTCTAGTGGTCTGATCTCCAGATGTAAAATCTATGTGTGCAGATGGGCCTGGTGACTGATCATTGGGGTAATAGGTCTCTGCTGTGGGATGTTACATTGTATCCACTGTTTATACATATGTGAAAACTGTTACATGTATTCCTGATTCCAAGGGTGTAGAGCGAGGAATCCAGGCTGACATTGTGAATGCATCCCCATTGCAGGCTTCATCTGCAGGCACAGCGGCGTCTTCCTCCACAGTGCGAGGCTGCAGTGCGCTTTCAGTGCGTGACATGGCATTTAACACTGGCAGGAAGAGAAAAGGGAGATTCATGGGAGAGGGACGTGTTTGCAAACCAGATGTGAGGGGAACCACTGTGGAGCTCCAGCTCCGAAGGGATTGTGTAACCGGCTCACTGTGCTACATTGTGGCTCTTAGTCATTCAAGCACTTGCTGATCAGAGGGAAAACACCTCTGAAATGCAGGATTTATGTTATGTAATAATGCCCGTCAAACCAAAAAGTTGATGCACAAAGACACAACATCCCAATGGAAAAAGTTTCCCAAGTCGCTCCCAATGCATTGTGACTTGGCCGCACAAAGTGGTGCAAACTTGGTTTGTGTTTTGCACTTTTTGATCACAATTTTGATCACAAAATAATACATTTATTTTGCAAACCTGATCTATAAGACTAAGCGTTCGCTCACATCAGCGTTGGATGTTGTGTTTGGGACAAAATAGTGCTATTTTCTCCTGTAATTACCAGAAAAATGCCAGACTGCTCTCTGGAAATCGAATGAACCCAGGTGGGGGGGGGGGGGGGGCTGTTTGGTTCTGTCATAAGACGGAGATGTTTGGCCATGGGGTGCTGTTTTTTTTTTTTTTTCTTCCCAGATGGAGTAGGAAAATGAAATCCCTTAATGCTGATGTGAACGAGCCTTAAGGTACCATGTATTAAAGGTGGGCCCCTAACGAGAAAGATTGGGTAAACCAGTCCATAGGCTTTCACCTTAGTGTTAGGAATACCAACCTGACTTGGCACTATAAAAGAGTTGATTCGGCTTGTGCAGTTCAGGCACCTTCATACTGGTGAGAAAGTCCGGAGATTTTCTCGCGATGCGAGAGTGAATGGAAACGCATGATTATGAAACCAATGAATTTCAATGGTTTCATTCTCATTTGCGATGTTTTCACTCCTGCGATGCTGCGTGAAAACAAAATCACAGCATGTCCATTCTTTTTGCGATATCGCCCTTGTTTCCAATGTCAATGCTGTGACCGCAGCGGCAGGGGATTCCTTCTGCCCAGCGGGGAGTCCCCTCATCACTGAACACTGTGACCACAGCAGGGTGTTGAGGGATGAGGGAATCCTCTGCCGCTGCTGTTAGAGCAGCAGCAGAGGATTGCAATGTTCTCCCATTGCTTTCAATGGGGCCAGCGCTGAACACCGTGCTGTGGTCACAGTGTTCAGTGGATGTTCCATGGATGTTAGGTGTTTTCAAGTGAAAAACAGCATCAAATCACTGCGGGAAATCCTTGCACTCCATTGCTTTCAGCGCTGCTGCGTCTCCATTGAAAGCAATGGAGTGAAGGGACTTACTGCAGTGATTTGAGGCTGTTTTTCACATGAAAACATCTCGCATCCATGGATTGCAGGGGCGATATTGGGCCGCAAATCGCTGCCTGATATTTCTGTCACCAGTGTGCAGGAGCCCTTAGGCGCCCTATATGACAATAGCTAGAGCTGGCGAATAGGCACAGATCCGTGGTGACATCATGGAATCCGCTCTGGCCCGTGTGATGTGCAGAACGACGCATGCTCCTTGTCATTTGGCGCTGGATGCTAAGGAGTTCACAGCTCCTTACTGTTTATTGGTTGGCTGGAGTAATGAGCAGCCCTACCAGCCAATCGGTAACTTTGGTTCTTTAAACCAGATTTTCTGAGTGGAAGATGCCGGTCATATTATCCTGAGTAGTGGTGGTGTTTTTCTGGGCATTGTAGTCCTACACCAGTCAGTGTCTCTCTTCTTTGTCCAGTTCTGCTCCTTTATTGTATCCCCTCAGGCATTCTTTGTGTGTTTTTGGACTTCTCCCACTTGGCCTATACAGTGGCGCTTGAAAGTTTTTGAATCTTTCAGAGTTCTAAAAGAGAACCAAATCAATCGAGTCAAAAATATTAGAATTGGTCTTTTACCTATTGAGGAAAATGATCCGATATCACATATCTGTGTGTGGCAAAAGTATGTGAACCTTTACTTTCAGTATCTGGTGTGCCCCCATTATGTAGCAATAACTGTATCTAAACCTTTCCGGTCATTTTTGATTAGTCCTAAATATCAGCTTGAAGGTATTTTAGCCCATTCCTCTGTACAAAACGGCTTCACCTCTATTATGTTGGTGGGTTTCCTCCCATGAACTCTGTGCTTCAGGTCCTTCTACAACGTTTCTGTAGTTAAGGTCAGGACTTCGACTCGGCCACTCCAAAACTTTAACTTTATTCCTCTTTAACCATTCTTTTGTAGAAGGACTTGTGTGCTTTGGGTCGTTGTCTAGATGCGGAACCCACCGTCTCCTGAGATTGAGCTCACGGACAGACACATGTCCTGACGTTTGCCTCAGGAATTTGCTGGTAGACATCATTGTCATCCTGGCCCAGATGCAGCAAAGCAGACGCAAGCCACGATATTGCCACCACCGAATTTCACAGATGGTATGAGGGGAAATCGCAGCATGTCCTATTCTAGTGTGGGCCTCGCACGGACGGCTTCCATTGCAGTCAATGCAAGCCGTCTGTCCCATGACGATCCGCAACGTCATTCTCAGCACTGCCCATGTGTGCTAGCTGGCACAGCTGCAGCACAGATAAGAAAACTGACAGGTACACAGGGGTCGCCACTGGGGCAAAGGGTCTGATTCCGTTGCGAGATCTCGCAGTCGGAATCTGACCCGGCCGTGTGCATTCGGCCTAATGCAGTGTTTTTCTTTCTCCAAACATAACGAATCTCATTTATGCCAAAAAGTTCTATTTTGGTCTCATCCACAAAACATTGCTTCAGTAGTCTTCTGGCTTGTTGAGGTTATCTTTAGCAAACTGCAGATGACCCTTTTTGGAGAACAGTGGCTTTCTGCCCTGCACACCATTGTTGTTCAGTGTCCTCCTGATGGTGGACTCACGAACATTAATATTAGCTAATGTGAGCAAGACCTGTAGTTGATTAGAGGTTACCTTGGGTTTGTTAACTGGCGGACAATTATATGTTTTACTCTTGGTGTGATCCCTGTTGGTCGACCACTCCTGGCTAGGGTAACGATGGAGTTCACTTTCCTCCATTTGTACACAATCTGTCTGACTGTGGATTGGTGGAGTCCAAACTCTTTGGGGATGGTTTTGTAACTTTTTCCAGCCTGATGAGCATCAACAACTCTTCTTCTGAGGTCCTCAGAAATCTCCTTTGTTCGTGCCATCGTGTTGTAAAGATCAGACGGATAGATTCCTGTTCTTTAACCCCTTGAGTGGCAATCCCGGAAATTTTCCGGGACGAGCTTCACTGCCGATAGTGATATAGCCCGGAGGATTTCCGGGCTATGTATCACTATGGGAGCTGCAGAGCACAATGCCACAAGCTGTGGCATTGTGCTCTGTCTGCACAGAACCACAGAGAACAAAGCAAGGGCTTTGAAAAACCAGCAGAAGATATTGCCGATCTGCCGGCAATCTCCTGCTTTGTTTACAGGTTGCCATAGAGACCATCGGCTTGTCAGAAGCAAGCCGATGGTCTCTGTGGCAGGGAGAGCTAGTGCTTGGCTGTGAGAGGACAGATAGGTACCAGCTCTTACAGCAGAGATCAGAGAAAACCTCCGATCTCTGCTGTGTTAACCCTTTACATGCTGCAGTCTATGTGAATGCCAATGCAAAGTTGTATCTTGGTCACTATGGGGCTTTATTGCAATCGAACTGGACTATCGTTGAGACCTAGCAGTCATATTCTGCACACGTGAAACTGGCCTCAGGGCTCAATTATGTATTTGAAAGAATACAGGAGTGCCATATGGACTGCTGTACGTAGTTTTTTCCCATGTTGCATTAGTTCTTGTTCCGTATTGTGTTCTGGGTTGTCTTAAGAAGTAATTTTTTTTTTACTGTTTTTGTAAAGATGGAAAAATTCATATGATTAATTGTGAGTGTGTCGGGGGGGGGGGGGGGGGGAGCTGAACAAATGAGCATATATAACCTATGGCCAACGTGGAACCTGCATTTATGTATTCAACCTATGGACTTCTATTGTTTAATTATGGCACCCATACAGATCAGTGGGAACAAGCTGTATAATGGGAAAAAATGGGTATATAAAAAACAGAAACTTTTTGAAATGTATCAGCAACTTTTTTTTTTTGTTTCACTGACAAAACGTGGAATTAATAGGAATCCGTTTGAGTGATCCCTTACGACGCGGTGAATTATTCTTTATGCCCCCGGGGCCAATTTATTCCTGATTACAGCCGTCTCTGGACGGTTAGATATGAATAATGTAAATACCTTCTGTCTTAAGAAGGCTTTGCTGTGATTTGCAGTGCTAAGCTTTTTGCTTCCTTTAATACATGTTAGGCATTGATTGGCCCCAAAGTGAGTTGGGTAACGTGCCTGACCCCAAACAATGGGATTTCATCCAGTTTGGCCGCCCGGATTTGTTTATGATGTGATAATTTTGGATCTGCCTATCTCGTTAGTAATTGTTTCAGTATGTGAGGGAGAACATCAAGATTATTTATTTCTGCAATTGTATATAGTAAATAGTTAAAGGGTGTCTTCAAATTTTTTATTTTTTTTGTTAAAAATGTCAGTGTTGGAAAAAAAAAAAAAAAAACAGTTTATACTTGCCAACTTTGGTCCCCCAAGGTTCAAGTGACTCCTTCGTTCACCCCACAAGATCTGTGTTAACAAGCTGCAATCACACACAGAAGTCGGCGGTCGACTGCTAAGCTCTGTGATTGATCCCATCAGCTGATCACATGAGCAGCTCTGGCCAATCAGAGAGCAAGTATAGCACATTGGTAGTCCTAAGACTAACAGGAGGGGATAAGGTAGTCTGAAGATTGCATCGCCCATTTTGGATGACTGAAAACAGGACCTGTAACTGGTAGACTGGAGGGTCGAGAGAGAAGTAGAACTGCGGGCAATAAACCCCATCTGGTCCAGGAGAGCATTTAGCCCTGAAACCGGAAGATCTAAGAGGCTTTTGGACATGGCTGATATGGCATCCTGTAGGAATGGGTTTCCAGCCTGCTGAGATAGTTGATGGCCTTCATACTGCTCTAACGTATTTACAAGACGTATATGATGACAAAATAGCGGAACGCTCTAATAAGATTCCTTAACGTTTGTTTCACATGGCGTCTCCTGTTTTTACTAGGACTTTCTTTTTTTTGCATAGACTTTCCACTGGGGAGGATTATTTCATTGCTTATTTCATGATTAGCTTTCAAAGGGTTCTGAACATGGCCCAATTGGACACTTAAATGGGATGTCTTTTTCAGTTTTCACTAATTCACTGGATGGGTGAAAACTGATAGATTGGTAGGGTCCAATTCCTCGGATCCCACCAATCTCAAGGCACTGCTCCATTAATTTCCATGGGACAGACAGATGGCCGAGCAGAGCACCCGGCTATCTCCCTGTGCCATTAAGAGGAATGGAGTTGATTCTGCGCCTGTGCGACCAGCGACTCCATTCCCCACTACACTACAGGGGCAATGTATCTTGAACTGTGAAATATGGCGCACATGGGTCTCCCATTCTCAGGATTGGTGGGAGTCCTAGTGGTCAGACCCCACTGATCTATGACTTTTCACCCATCCAATGAAAACTGAAAAAAACACTTTCATCGCTGGAATACCCTTTTTCAGGCGCCCATACACATTAGACTAAAAGTGATGAAAATGGATGATGTCAACCCAAAACGATTGGTCGTCGGGTTCGTCAGCTGATGATTGACTGTCATTGCTTGGAAGGAAGTCTTTTCAATGTTTTTAAAAAAATTTTTTCGGATAGTCGGACAAAACTTTTTTTCGATCATTTTAGGCCTTTCTTTGAAGACTCATTCGTCTCTCACCCGGTGTCCTTCACCATCTATGGACTAACATCTGCATGGCTGTGTCCAGGAAACAAGTCATCCATCAGGCGATTTGTTCCTTCAGCTATCAGCCTCCTTGGATCTAATGTGTATGGCAGGGTTACCCAACCTCCAGGCCTCGCGAACCCCAACAGGCCAGGTTTTCAGGATTTCCCCAGTGATGTAATTATTGTCACCGGTGTTCTGTCTATAGGACAACTAATGTCCTGTCGGCGGTCTGGAGGACTGGAGTTTAGTAAACACTGCTGTAGGGTCATCCTTACTATTTTATAATGTGATTTGTTGATATTTGCCATTTTCTTCTATGCAGCCATATTCAGTACAGTCTTCTCCGCTGATGGGGTGAGCGTGACCCGACACGTGCCAAAGCGGCATCCATTGAATAACTGCGCATGGCCTCGCTGTGCATGCACTAGCCTCGCTGGCCCAAAGATTAAAAATGGTGTAACTCCAACAATTTTTCAGTGTCTTCTGGTACCCAACAGGGCCGGAAAATACTTTTTGCAGCTCTCTTATGAAAACTGTTTACTGAACTGTATACCTATTTACACATACATGGCCAAATTTGTTGTTTGTTTTGTTTTTTTGCGACACAAAAACCCAACTAAATATATATAACTTCAAAAAATTGCCTTTTAGCCAAGAGTTTACTGGAAGGCGACTAAAAATGGCATCGCCAGCCAACAATAATATGTCATCCGATGACCACAGATTTTTCCAGACAAAGGTGGATTCCTTAGCAACATCATAACAGCGGACGAGAGACTCGCTTCTTTTCATTAAATTATAACAGGAAATCTGTATTGAAGTGCAATTAAATATTTTTAACCCTTTGGATGGACTGAATAAATAGCTGAGGTCGGTATGTTCAAGACGAGCTTCAAAAGGTTGGTCCAGTCTTCTGCTAGTAAATCGTATAAAGGCTTCTGATGTAATACTGGCAGGCATGGAGGCTCTAGTATCCCGTTGTACCGCCTCTAGCTTGGATACAAGATGTGATACAGGTGGGCATGGAGGCTCTAGTACCCTGTTGTACCGCCTCTAGCTTGGATACAAGATGAGATACAGGTGGGCATGGAGGCTCTAGTATCCCGTTGTACCGCCTCTAGCTTGGATACAAGATGAGATACAGGTGGGCATGGAGGCTCTAGTATCCCGTTGTACCGCCTCTAGCTTGGATACAAGATGTGATACAGGTGGGCATGGAGGCTCTAGCACCCTGTTGTACTGCCTCTATGTTGGATACAAGATGTGATACAGGTGGGCATGGAGGCTCTAGTACCATATTGTACCGCCTCTAGCTTGTATACAAGATGTGATACGGGTGGGCATGGAGGCTCTAGTACTCTGTTGTACCACCTGTAGCTTGGATACAAGATGGGATGGCGGCTCTAGTATCAAGTTGGCCCGCTTCTAGCTTGAATACAAGATGTGATACGGGCGGGCAAGGAGGCTCTAGTATCCTGTTGGCCCGTTTCCAGCTTGGAAGATGTGATGCAGGCAGGCATGTAGACTCCAGCACCCTGTTGTACCTCCTCTAGCTTGGATACAAGATGTGGCACAACAGGGCACTAGAGCCTCCATGCCCACCCATATCACATTCACCCCCTATGTCTGGAGACACGAACACGGCCGTCCTCCGTGCCCAAACTAAACCTGGATTTGTCGCTGAAGACAACCTGGTTCCACTCTGTTACAGTCTAGTTTATTCCTATAGAACACCACTGCAAACGGAGGTGACAATGGGTGGGTGTCAAATGCAGAACATGTAATGGGCGCCATCAGTCAAAGGTCCTTCAGCCTGGAAATGCTTGTGACCCGATGGGTGTAACGATGGCGCCACCAGTCTCTGGATGGCGGACAATGAAACAGTTGGAGCTTCTCTGGCCTGTCGGACGATTGTGCATGCGGTGAAGAAACGATCAG
Organism: Eleutherodactylus coqui; assembly: GCF_035609145.1. Classification (NCBI taxonomy): domain Eukaryota; kingdom Metazoa; phylum Chordata; class Amphibia; order Anura; family Eleutherodactylidae; genus Eleutherodactylus; species Eleutherodactylus coqui. The sequence goes on along the minus strand of NC_089837.1, from coordinate 475,033,751 downwards.
AGATAAATCGTTGTGTGTATAATAAGTTCTGCAACATTATAATATACTTTTAATCGTGCATCCTTTCAAGATCTCTGTTTGCTGGCAGTAAAGGACAGGAAAGAGAATTGTGCTGCTGCTTCCATTCGCTCAGAGGATTGTATAGCCAGGGCAGCATGTCCATCCGCTGCAAGAGCAGGATGAGGATCGTTCCCTAATCCTGCTCACGGGGGGCTGTCCCCCAAATGTCCGCAGACACTGAACAGCACACTGCATTGTCCGATGCATGCTGGGTTTGGCAAGTTGGGTGAGAATGCCATTGGGTAACATTATAGTCTGGCACTTTCTGTAATTTTTGTCTCTAAATTTTTCTGCAAAAAGATCTTTTCTGTGCTGCATGGTGCAGACGGAGGAGTGAGGCTGTTGCCCGGGCCATGCTGCTTGGTGCAGACGGAGGAGTGAGGCTGTTGCCCGGGCCATGCTGCTTGGTGCAGACGGAGGAGTGAGGCTGTTGCCCGGGCCATGCTGCTTGGTGCAGACGGAGGAGTGAGGCTGTTGCCCGGGCCATGCTGCTTGGTGCAGACGGAGGAGTGAGGCTGTTGCCCGGGCCATGCTGCTTGGTGCAGATGGAGGAGTGAGGCTGTTGCCCGGGCCATGCTGCTTGGTGCAGACGGAGGAGTGAGGCTGTTGCCCGGGCCATGCTGCTTGGTGCAGACGGAGGAGTGAGGCTGTTGCCCGGGCCATGCTGCTTGGTGCAGACGGAGGAGTGAGGCTGTTGCCCGGGCCTCCTGTGGCTTATTAAACCGGCACTCATCTGATGTGAGACCCGGTATGAAGGTCAAAACGGTTGCCGCTGCTTCTCTTATTCTATTTGGCTAGTTTAACCTGGGAAGCTTGATGGTTGACAGACTTTCTGTTAACGTCAAGTAAGGCCGGACTCACATGAACGTATTGGAACTGCGTATTACGCGCGAATAGTACGCTACATTCACACAGACGGGAATCTCGCGTGAGTTTTGTGTGTTGCGAGATGCACAAGACTTGTACGAATATGAACTCCATTCTTTGGAATGTTCTTATGCACACGAGTGTTCTATAAATCGCAGCGTGTTCTATCTTTTGGCGCTCCCACGGAACGCTTTTTCCATTGTTTTCAGTGGTTCCGTAAAAGACCTTGTATGCACTCGCATGCCCTGCGAGTGTGATCTGATATTTCCCATTGAAATCTATAGGAACACCTGTGATCCTCTGACAAGCGTGAAACGGGCGCCCGAGGATCGCAATTTCACAGAAGCAATGCAAGGCGTTTTTTGAATGAAAAACACACTTCAGCAAGCATAATATCGGGATCGGCTTCTTTGGCTGATGTCACGTCCGCTCATGCTAGTGTAGCAAGTGCACATAGCTTCTGGGCTTATAGCCAACGGTGAGCCATACATCGCCTATTGACCGCTTTATAAATAATAAAACTGAGCGGTATACATTTTATGCTTTGGACTTCTGTATAGGAAAGCTCAGCCTTCAACTTTAAAAGGGTTGTCCCACTTCTAGCTGTTTTACTGTAGGAAGCAAACAGTGCCATACATTGTGCAGTGACCCGGCTTGGTACTGCAGGCTGAGTGCTATTCACTCTAGTAAGACTCGGCCTGCAGTACCTACCCATGTCACTGCACAACGTACGGCGCTGTCTGCTTTCTGAAGCTAAAAGTGGGACAACCCCTTTTTCTAAAGCTGGAAAAAAAAGTATAACGCCACATAGTGGTATGACGGAAACCATAAAAAATACTCTTTTGGCCTCTGTTGCGTGAATTAAAAAGTGGAGGATTTAACATGCTGCCCTCCTGATCTGCTGGTTATCCCATTGTGTAAAAAAAAACAAAAAAAACTACCCGACTACAATGTGACTTTTAGGTTTCCACAGGGTGAGGCTTGTGCAGTCTGACGAAGCATGCCATTTATATGTATGTCTGAGATGAACACCCCACATCCCTCGTCTGACACTTGAGGCCTATGGAGGTGCAGTAGAGGCTCGTTCTCCTCTATAGAAACCCTATCCTGGTGATGTACAGAATTAGGCTATCAGCCGCGCCGACGAACCCTTGGACAGCGCGCTGCAGTTATAAAAGCCTGCACCATGCAAACAGGCTTTTATTAGACCTCGTCTCCCTGATTAGTAACGTTTTAGTGACTTTGTCACCCGGCGTTTCTTGTATCCATCTACTATGCTGGTGGCGATACATGCAGACCTGATTATGAAGAGCCGTAAAAAAAAAAAAAAAAAGTTGCATCCGTGCCATGAATGACTAAACCATAACAAGTACACAATCGGTAAGCATGCTTATCTGCTGCTGCCGGGATGACTTCACCTACATGCCCAGGCTGGTCCTGGTAGAGCTCTGTGCCAGTTGTTGTTCAGTATGGCACAGCTGCCTGTTCTATTACTAATGCCTCCAATAACTGACTGCATCTGTTCTACCCCATGTAATATAGATGGCACAAATAATAGTCCTGCAGATAGTTCTATTCCTGCTCGAAATATTAAGGTTTAACCCCTTAGTGACGTCCCTATAGTGTTTTTACGTCCTGCTGTTGCAGGACGTGTATGGAGGGAGATAATGCCGCTATCTCCCTCCATACATCGCGGGCGTCAGCTGTTTATTACAGCTGACAGCCACGGGCGATAGCCGTGTTCGGCTGATCGCGGCTATTAACCCTTTAAATGCCGCTGTCAATTCTGACAGCGGCATTTAAATCCACCCAAACGATGTTCGGGGGTCCCGTGCGGCCCCTCCTCGGTGAGATTGGGGGAGCTGTGCAGGTGTCATGGCAGCCAGGGGCCTTCTGAAAGGCCCCAGGGCTGCCTTAGCAGACTGCCTATCAAACGATCCCCTTGGGGTGGCTTGATAGGCAGCCTGTCAAAAAGCAGTATGACATAATGCTACAGCATTACGTCATACTGCAGGAGCGATCAAAGCATCTCATCTTGCAGTCCCCTAGGAGCACTAAAAGAAAGTGTAAAAATAAGACCAATAAAGTTTTAGTTATTAAAAAAAAAAAGTAGTAATCTAAAAACCCCCCTTTTGCCATATTTGCAATAAAAAAATCTAAATAATAAACCAAAAATACGTGTTTGGTATCGCTGCGTCTGTACAAGTCCGATCTATCAAAGTAATGTGGTCCAAAAAAAAAAAAATAAAGAACGCCCGAAATGCACTTTTTTGGTCACCCTATGTCCGAGAAAAAATGTAATAAAAAAAGGGATCAAAAAGTCAATTGTATGTCAAAATGGTACCAATAGAAATGACAGGACACACTGCCCAAAATGAGCCCTCGCTCAACTACGTCGCCAAAAAAATTTAAAGTTATTGTGCGCAGAAAATGATTAAAAAAATTTAATATCTTAAAAAAACAAATACAAGTACTACAGCAAACCCCCCCCCCCCCCCCAAAAAAAAACACGATATAAGTTTGGTATCGTAGTAATCGTACTGACGCACTGAATAAAAATATCAGGTCGTTTTTGTTGACGTTTGTGCGCCGTAGAAGCAGGGCCCACCGAAAGATGGTGGAATGTCGTTTTTTTTTCCATTTCTCTCCGCTTAGAATTTTTAAAAAGTTTTTCAGTAAATTATATGGTACAATAAATAGCACTATTGAAAAATATAACTCGTCCCGCAAAAAGCAAGCCCTCATACAGCGACGTCGATGCATAAATAAAGGAACTACGATTTTTTTAAAAGGGAGTAGGAAAAAATGAAAATCCGGGGGGGGGGGGGGGGAAAGCAAAAAGGCTCCTTCACTAAGGGGTTAATAGAAATTTACCCTTCAGTTTGTGTCACTAAAAAAGCAGAAAAGATCTTGTTTTAAGCCAAAAGTCATTTTCTTCTTTGGGTTCTTGTCTTGACTTTTGGTGTTCTGCAAGGCCACTAAATAATAATAGTCTTTCTACAAGACCTCTATGGGTATCTCTGTGCCTGTAAACCCGTGGATCCACATGTGCCTTGTGCCAATGGCCAAGGCAAATCCGCATGTCGAATTTCCAATGCTTTGCCGCCAAAAAAAGTGAAGTTGCTTCTTTTTCCGTGGACTCAAGTTGGGAACTCCACACTGGATTTTGTCTGTTAACAGGGCAAATGAGCTTGTGGATGCGTGGCAGAGTAATCATAGATTTCTGCAATGCCTTTACAGGCGATTCTACACCGAAAATTCCACGGCAGAATGCATCATGCAAGAATACCATAGCCATCGGTTGTATACACTATCCTATCAAAAGTATTTGGACACCCCTATTAGAAGGCATGCTGCCTTATTATCATGTCGCTGGTCCTAAGTCATGCTAGACCCCCGGAGGTGTCGGCCATAGTTTGTGATGGGAGCTGCACACTATTGGAAATACAGGTTATGCCGCTACACACAAGCCGTCTATCACAAAGTGCAATGCATTAGCCTGACTACAGTGCTCCTAGGACCGTTGTCATTGGACAGTTGTGCAATGGGAGACCGTTCTATCGAGTAGTGAATCGTGCTGCTCCGTCTCCACATCAGATAGAGGTACTAGGGTGAGTAGGATGTCTGAGGAACGCCTTTTGCCTGAGTCTGTTGTGCCAACAGTTGAGTACGGTGATCTGTTGTGGTCCAGGGATGTTTTACGTGGCATGGTCTCAGCCTGTTGGTTATAGTGGCAAGAACCATGAATCCTATGATATACCCTGGCATTCTAGACAATTTATGTGCTGCCAACAATGTGGCAATACTCTGGGTCCAACAACAAATGCACCTTGTCACAAATCCAACCCTTTTTTTCCGTTGGTTTGATGATATGGATGGATGTTCCACAATTGGACTGGCCCACACCGACCTGAACCCTACTGAACATCTTTGGGACGAACGGAAACGTCGGGTCAGGAAATATTAATCACGTCCGTCTTCCTTAAGAGAAGTCGCCAGACGTTTGCAGGATGAATGGAGGGAAATACCAGCTGTAAGTAGAAAGTATGCCACAGAGAGTATCTTATGTCATTAGGGCCAAAGGAGCCCCACTAAGTATTAACATATGAGAATAAATACTACTTTTGATTCTTGCTCAGGTGTCCAATTACTTTTAGTAGGATAGTGTACACTTGACCTGGAAGATGCTATATGCCAAGCAAGTGCTTATTAGTGATTACCGGCATTCTTAATGTGAGACCAAGCCCAGTCCAGTTTGATCATACCCTTTAGGTTGAAGCTGTATAGTCCAAGGTGATCGTTACGCTTTGTGATCGCGGTATAATAGTGTAAGTCATCGATGCTAATGTGAACTTTTGCGATTCATAAACTTCGAAGCGCTATTTCATGGAACCTCCGTTTTGCAGCTGCTGTCGGGAGTGGATGAAGCAGCGAGGACAAGTGCCATTTACTGAACTCCATAGGGTAACATTAGAGGGCATATTAACGTGAGACGTCACACGGCCAATTGCGTAAAATGACCAACCTATAAGGTTTCTGGGTCGAAAAAGTCACATTTTCCAATTTGCCTTGAACAGACTTTTTTCCTATCCCTGTTAGCAGAATGTAAAGGCGATGACGCAGAAGAGCAAGTGACTCCAACATGGTCCCACATCAGTGACCTGCATCAAATGAATAGTATTTTTTATATACCTTTATGGCCAATGAAGATTCAGAACGGTGATTAATTCACATAATGGTCGTTATTTACCACAATCCTAAAAATTATGATTTTTTTATTTTTTGTATATATCCCTCTTAAATATGTTCCCCCAAACTTCTAAATAGCTGAAGAGGTTCATATGTGGCCCTTCACAGGAACGCTTTACCTGCTGGGACCTCGCAGTCGTATGTCTGTAGAAACAGTTGTTGCTTCGTTAAAGCCATGTTAATGATTTATCATGAAGGCAATGCACGCAAATCTCTGTGGGGTTAAAGCCCCCACATCCATTATAGAGTTCTTAAACCCATTTACACGTAAAGATTATCGCTCAAAATGAGTTCAAACGAACAAATTTGAGCAATAATTGTTTAGTGTGAATGCAAAAAAAAAAATCGCTCACTTGTCGTCCGTGGTTGTTTTGAGGTGACTTTTCAGTCAGCTTAGAAAAACCTCATTGGATAGCGGCCTTGTCGTTCCGTGTAAACGCTCCCTGCTCAGAGCTTCCCATAGGAGGTGAAGTCTTTCTGTGTAAATGCTCTGCACAAGCGCTGACGGCCTTAGCGGTGACATCAGCACGCATGCAGTTTAAACGACTATCGGCCCATGTGAAAGGGCCTTAAGAGCTCACTCACATGAGCGTGCTTAGCCCTTTTACACAGACAGACAGTCGTTTAAACAACTGCACGAGTGCTGATGTCATCGCTAAGGTCGACGGCGCTTGTGCAGAGCCCACGCCCGCATATACACTGCATGATTATTGCTCGAATTTGATCGAATTTTGAGCAATAATATCCGTTACGTGTAAATGGGCCATTATACATGCGTAATCATAATATCTAGTACTAAAAGCCCATTGATTTAAATTGGGCCGCTCAGACCTGCATTTTTCACGCATGCGGAAAAAAATGTCAGCGTGTCTTATTTTGGGGCATATTATCACAGTTTGGCGCATAGAATGCGCAGTAAATACATTGTAGACCTATTTACTGCGTCCTACGCGTGTAAACAAGTAGGTGTGATGTGCAGGCTGACTGCAGAGTGTGAGCTATCAGTTGGCCGGCGCTCAGCGCTGCTCCATTCTGACAGGCGCAGGAAATACTTCAGCTATAATGTAATCCACTTACGTAGCTTTTATTATGATTTTCACGCCTCTGGACTCGGTCTGCAGTCAGACTCGCCTCATGTTCTCGGCATGCCTTACCGCTTCTTCCATGATAGATCCTACACAGGTTTACGGAGTCTACCGGGTATAAGATGATTACATCCATAGACTATAACGGGCGCTATGATGTCCGCTTCCTTGTTATGCAACAATTTAACTGGTTGCTAAGGACTTTGGCTCCACTTTCGTCCACACTTGTTTTCATACTTTTGAAAACTTGTGCTGTGGCTTATTTTTGGGTCTACTTTCTGTAGGCCGCCATCTTTAACGATTATATAAAAACGCAATCAAAATAAATATGTTTAAACAGCGGTAAAGCGTTGTTTTTTTAGGATTTTACTATTCATGACTTGTCCTCGGAATGGGTAATCAGTAGCTGATCGAGGAGGGTCCGCTGCCGATCAGCTGATATTGGACCAGCTGTGGACAAAGCCAGAAGCGGACTGCTCGGTTTGGTAATGAATTCAACGGGAGCTGTGCCTGCAGTTCCAACCCTGGCCACTCCACTATGGATGGAGCTCTTGGCTTATTCTGCAGCCCCGGACGGCAAGCGGGTAACTCGCTACCATTTCCATTCGCCCCTTTACTGTTAGGCCGGGCTCAGACAGCAGTAATTTGCTGCATGCCGTCCGCAGTAAGTATGCAATGACCCTGCGTACTTCTTGCGCGCTGCCAATCGCCCTGCACTATCTTGGCGTGTATGCACACGTAATATGCGCCAAAATAGAACATGCAGATATTTCTTTTGCACAGTTTGTGTGGGAGGCTACCTGTGGCATATTGATACAGGGTATTCCTTGCGCAGAATCCGCTGTAACAATACGTTGGCGTGAGCGAGCCCCTACTAACGGCGTTCACTTCTGTTGCAAACATACTAAACGCTCTACTTTTTTTTTTTTTTTTTCCCCTCTGAGATTGAGATTTCAGTAAGGAACGCTCGTTGTTCTTGAGCGAATCCATTTGTTATGTTTAGTTTTAATTAATCTGATGTTCCACGCTGACAAATGTGTCAAGGTCACCATTATCAGCTCTGGTCATGTGTGACTAAGACTTATTGACAAGTATGGAGTCCGTCCGCCTCCCCTGCATTCAGCCTCTTGTTGTACTGTCATGTAGCCGTTACTTGACAGATGGCAACTTAGTATCCTTGTCCTACACGGAGGCACCCGGCTACCATGTACAGTATGTGGCAATCTGGGATCAGAAAGTCCAGATCACTCTGTTATTATGTATCTGCAGCTCTATCTGGTATGCGACTGCTAGAAACAATGCCAGTGTGCTGCTGGTAAAGCTACTGAACGTAATCCACAATGTTGCCAGATATTGTCCCTGTGACTGCATCACCCTCCTATCTAGTCGTCGCCTGTACTAGGGACAGGACAGATTGTCCTTTTTTATATATGCTTGCCCATGGATGAGGCTCTTCCGTGTTTCACTTGTCCGAAGACCTTATCTACATTGGCCAATCTTGAAAAAAAATAAAAATTGCATTCCACGCACATTGCATTGCATGCCAGTGTATTGCAATATTTTTATTTTCCCCTCGTCATCCTGACAGCATACACATGGAGGATGTCCACTGGACCCCTGTTGGGACAGGAAGCGGAAAAACATACAAAAGGCACCTCCCGCCACCAGCTCACCAGTGTCTTCCTGTCCCTACAGGACAGTCCAAGCGGAAGCCTCCAGGTGTATGCTGGAGGCAAGAAGAAAGAAGAAAATTCCTATGCAGCCTGTCCGCCCGTGGGGGGACGACTCTCTGGTCGGGCTGGCAGAGCTTGCGCGGGTGAGACCCTACGTGGGGACCCTCACCCGCAGGATCCAAAACCAGCACCACGTTCCCTGCGGGGAACCCTTCCCTAGCGCGCTGCCCAGTGGGGTTGTCGCACTGGGAAGATACAGCCCGTACCTGCAGGGCTTGGAAGCCTCCTCCGGATCAGGCACCCGCTCTGGACGTCGGCCCGGGACCCTGGCTTCCAGCGATCCTCTGTCGGCGTGAGCAGGTATGCCAGCGAGGGGGGGGGGGGGGGGTAGAGCGCGCGGCGCGGGCGGCGGCTGCGCTCGATCCGACGTCCCCGGACATCTATGCGCCCTCCTCAGAGCCCGACGCAGAGTGTATCCCCCGGGTCCGGCGCGGCGGCATGACGTCAGCACGGCCGCGTCACGGGGGGGCGGGGCCTCGAGGAAAAAGGCGCCAAATTTGAAAAAAAAAAAAAAAAAAAAAAGGAAGAAAAGGAGAAAGCAGGATTCCCCACATGTCTTCGGTCTGCACCTAAGTAAAGATGTCGGCCAGAGAGGACACGGAGAGCAACCCGCTGGTGAGTAAACCTCCGGGGGCTCACACCAGGGGTAACGAAGGGTCAGGTGCTGGAAAACCCCCCCCTTTTTTTCTGCTGTCTCCGTCTCTTAGGACAGAGAAGCACAAAAGAGCAGAGAGGCCAAGAAGCGCGTGCGCAAGTGCCCAGTCTGCCTGCGGCGACTGGACGAGGGACACACCAAACCCTTATGCGCAGCCTGCACAGAGAAGGTGGTCCGGGAGGAAGGCCCCTCGGGCATATCCGACATCCGAGCTATGATCCGCGAGGAGATCGAGGCCTCTCTCTCGTCTCTTTCCGTTCCGCCCCCCACGAAAAGGGTAAGGCGGTCACGGATTGAAGAATCAGACTCGGAGGAAGGGTTCTTAGAGGATTCCCCCTCAGAATCCATACCGCCCATGGAAGAAACGAGGAAGTACTTCTTCGCATCGGCGGATCTGGGGCAGCTACTAACAGCGGTCCGTCACACCATGCAGGTGGAGGAACAGGCACCACAGCAGCCATCCCTCCAGGATACCCTGTTCCGGGGACTCATACCTCAGCCCAAACCATCATTCCCGGTCAACGATATCCTAAAACAGCTCATCTTGACCGAGTGGAAACAGGCAGAACGCAAGTTTTTCCTGTCTAGGGAGTTTAGAGAGCGTATGGTCTTCACCCCGGAAGACATTGAATTCTTGGACACCGTCCCGAAGGTGGATTTGGCGGTCGCCAGGGTCTCGAAGAAGGCTGCCCTCCCCTTTGAGGACATCTCCCAGTTGCGGGACCCACTGGATTCACGAGTGGATGCGGCAATGAAGAAGGCCTGGGAGTCGGCGGCCCTCACCATGAAGACCAACATTACGGCCACGTCGGTAGCGAGATCCATGACGGTCTGGCTAGACCAACTCCAGGCCCTGGTCTCGCAAAGGGGTTCGAGGGAAGATATCGCCAACTGCCTTCCCCTCCTCCAACAGGCCACCGGCTTCCTGGCGGACGCCTCGATGGAGTCAGTAAGGTTCGGGGCCCGGTCAGCGGCACTTTCGAACACCGCCAGGAGGGCCGTCTGGGTAAAAGCCTGGACAGGGGACAATGCCTCCAAGAACAGGCTTTGCTCTTTGCCCTTCCAGGGACATCGCATCTTCGGACCTTCCCTGGATACACTCCTGGAGAAGGCCTCAGACAAAAGTCAGGGGCTACCAGCAGACAGACCCGTCAAGCGGCCTTCCTCCTCCTACCCTCCTCCCTTTGTCCCCCCGAGAACATACAGGGGGAAGGGGAAAACCGGACGCTGGTCTTACCCCAAAGGCGGAAAGGGTGAGAATCCGCCCATCGGGATCCGGCAGGTGGGGGGCAGACTTAGGGGGTTCGCCAATAGATGGAGCGAAATAACCTCCAATCCCTGGGCCCTTCGCCTGGTCTCAGAGGGCTATACAATTGAGCTTTCCGCCCCCCCTCCCCGGAGGTTCGTGGTTACCCCCTGCCAGTCACCCGCGTCGGCCCGGGCCCTCCAGTCGGGGGTACGGGACCTGCTATCCCTGGGGGCCATTATCCCAGTTCCCGTAGAGGAACGGTTCAAAGGCTGCTACTCCCCCTTGTTTCTTATTAAGAAGCCTAACGGGGCCTACAGAGTTATAATCAACCTGAAATACCTGAATAAATCTATAACATACCGAAGATTTAAAATGGAATCAGTAAGATCAGCGATCCCCCTAATCACACGAGATAGCGTCATGGCCACGGTGGACTTAAAAGACGCCTATTATCATATTCCGATACACTCAGACTCCCAACAGTTTCTTCGATTCGCCCTGATGATGGAAGGGTCAGTCTCACATTACCAATTCGCATGCCTGCCGTTCGGGATTTCCTCCGCACCTCGGGTATTCTCCAAACTAGTATTGGAGATGGTAGCAGCACTAAGGACGGACAAAGTACTAATTGTCCCATACCTCGACGATTTCCTGCTTATAGCAGGATCACCCTCGGAACTCCAGCACCGGGTCAACCTCACCCTCCGCCTGTTCGAGTCGCTAGGTTGGATCATTAACTTCGACAAATCCAATCTTCAGCCCGAACAAAGCAAAAAGTTCCTAGGGGTTATCCTGGACTCACACCACCAGTGCTCTTCCCTCCCGCTAGAAAAGCAAAAAACGATCCAAGACGAAAGCCGGGCACTTTCGTTAGCCTCCCAGGTTTCCCTTAGGAGAGGCATGAGGGTCCTCGGTCTCATGACAGCCTGTATTGGAGTAGTCCCGTGGGCCCAGTTACATGGTAGAACTCTCCAGGACTTTATCCTGAGCAACTGGGACAAATCTCCAGCTTCCCTGGATCAGGAAGTCACCCTCACTCACAAAGTAAGGTCCTCCTTGGGGTGGTGGACGTCTATCCCCAACCTCGCCAGGTCCACAAGTTGGGACCCGGCATCCCCAGTATCCATCTTCACTGACGCGAGCGCAACTGGCTGGGGGGCCCACTTAGGCTGTCGCTATGTCCAGGGGGTCTGGAACCAGAAAGAGGCCACTCAATCCTCCAATTACAAGGAGCTTTGCGCGGTCTGGAGGGCCATCCGTGACCTCGAGACAGAGATCGGGGGTAGACCCATTAAAATATTCTCGGATAACATAACAACTGTGTCCCTCATTCGCCACCAGGGATCCACGCGGAACCCCCGACTACAAGACCTGGCGGCGAAAGTGCTCGGGTGGATAGAGCAGCGGATGCCTTCCGTTTCAGCGTTCCACGTAAGGGGCCCAGAGAACGCCATGGCAGACTACCTCAGCCGCAGGAGGATAGACCCTGGGGAGTGGGCACTACATCCAGAGGCATTCCAACTGATTACAGAAAGATGGGGGACTCCAAAGGTGGATTTGTTTGCCTCTCGGGAGAACAACAAGTGTCCCCGGTTCTTTTCCAGGGGGGCAGACGGGGGCTCCCTGGGAATAGACGCACTATCCCAAGCATGGGAATGGGACCTGACATACGCCTTCCCACCTATTCCCCTGATCCCTCGGGTTCTAAAGAAGATCCAGGGGTCCCCGGGCTCCGTTATCCTGGTAGCCCCATTCTGGCCCAAGAGACCTTGGTTCCCGCTCCTGGCCGCTCTATCAACACAGGAGCCCCTACATCTGCCGTGGAGAGACGACCTCCTACAACAGGGTCCCCTGATTTGCCCAAAAACCCGACAGTTCAGACTAGCGGCCTGGAAGCTGTGCGGGTAAAATATCTGAACCAGGGCCTATCAGGGAGGGTGACCACCACCTTATGTGAGAGTCTCAAAGAGTCCACCAGGAACATATACACCAGGGTGTGGGACACCTTCTCTAGGTGGTTGGGGCACAGTATTCACGACCTCCAACAACCAGACATTAATAAGATTCTAGAGTTCCTTCAGGATGGACTGGACATGGGCCTAAAACCTGGTACCCTTAAGGTCCAGGTGGCCGCCCTAGGAGCCTTCTTTGACTTCCCGTTAGCCGACCATAGGCTAGTCAAAAAATACCTTAAAGGAGCAGTTAGACTTCACCCCTTTATAAGAAGAACCATGCCCCCATGGGACCTGAATCTTGTTTTACAGGCCCTTTGCGCACATCCCTTCGAGCCCCTGGAAGAACTCTCAGTTAAGACCCTCTCATATAAGGTTGCCTTCCTAGTGGCCATTACATCCGCCAGGCGGATCGGGGAAATCCAAGCTCTCTCTATAAAAACTCCATATATGACCATCTTCCCGGACAAGATAGAGTTTAGACCCGACCCCTTCTTTCAACCGAAAGTCCTTACGGACTTTCACAGAGAGCAAAAAATAGTACTTCCCTCCTTCTGCCAGGAACCCCGGAACACTACGGAACAGAGGTTCCATAACCTAGACGTGAGACGAGCAGTTCTGAAGTACTTAGAGGTCTCACATACCTTTAGGAAATCTAATAACCTCTTCATTCAATTTCAGGGTCCACGCAGAGGAGGGGCCGCTACTAAGGACTCCCTAGCGCGGTGGGTCAGGAGGGCCGTAGAAGAGGCATACAGATCCCAAGGGATCCCACTCCCGGGCGAAGTTAGAGCCCATTCTACTAGGGCGGTCGCCTGTTCCTGGGCGGAGAGAGCCCAGGCGACAACCGACCAGATTTGCAGAGCCGCCACATGGTCAAGCACCCATACTTTTGTAAAACACTACCGTCTGGACGTGGGGGCCAGCCGGGACACTGCCTTTGGGCGGAAAGTTCTGCAAGCAGTGGTCCCTCCCTAAAGCCCTTGATTGTTGGTACTCCTCCATGTGTATGCTGTCAGGATGACGAGGGGAAGACAGGAATTAGGTTTACCTGTTAATTCCTTTTCTGGAGTCATCCTGACAGCATAGGGGCTTTTCCCTCCCCTTCAGTTATCCTTCTCTACGTGAAGTAACGTATTGTACTATAAGTTTCGTTATTAAAAATGAGTGATTAAGCAAAGCCGGGTCACTGTAGTTATTTGGTACACACTGGTGAGCTGGTGGCGGGAGGTGCCTTTTGTATGTTTTTCCGCTTCCTGTCCCAACAGGGGTCCAGTGGACATCCTCCATGTGTATGCTGTCAGGATGACTCCAGAAAAGGAATTAACAGGTAAACCTAATTCCTGTCTTTTTCCCCCACCCTTCTCTCCTTCCTTCTTTTTTTTTTTTTCCCCAGTGAAGTCAATGGGAAGCACTTGTCATCTTTTCACATGCATGAAAATCGCAGTTTCACCAAAGTGATGCAATGTGAGATTTTATTTTTGATTTTTTTTTTTTTTTTTTTTAAAGCAAAAGTGCATCGTCACACTGTGAAAATTGCGAGTTGCCAACTATGATATCGGGCCAACTCGGCCTGCTACCGTGCTCGCCCATGGGAATGTAGCGTAAGTTGTACCTAAGTTTTCAACAGGTTTTCTAACCTTGACTATGTTCGCCTTACGTTCTCGTTTGCTGCAGTGTGCTTCATGTTTATAAATTCAGATTATTATTTTTTTTCTTTCAGGAGGGCTTCTCCCATTTTTCAGCTGTTCTGCTGTTTGCATTCCACTTTCATGGAGGGAGAGTATAGCAAGCCTAACATTCTGTCAGTAGTTCACTGTCCTGCACTTCCTTGCTCTTATTTCCCATACCGCATTATTGCACAGTCTTGGGGCCAATCAACAGGGAGGCAGTATATGAATGCCCACCCCTTTGACTTGGGCACCCACTGATTGAGAGGAGAGGTATTCAATATTATAGTCCCAGATAAGTCCTTTTAAAGGGGGTTGTACCACAATCGCAAGTTATCCCCTATCCACAGGATAAGGTATAGATTGTTGATCCCTTGCGGATCTCAAGAACGGGACTCCCATGACCCCCTTCCTCACTGTGGGGGTCACATCTATTCCCCCCCCCCCCCCTTGCATTGATGTTTCCGTGAATGGAGTGCTGGCTGAGGAGGAGCCAAGCATATGCGGTTAACCCTCCCTTCATTTCAATGGTTGTGATAGAAACCAAGTAATCTTGTAGATATGATGCCTTCTTAATAGCTAACAAAAATACATGATGTTGTTGCGAGCTTTCAGACCTACTTAGGATCCCTTCTCAGGCACAATGAAACAGATCCAAAGTAGGTCCGAAAGCTTGCAATAACGTCATGTATGTTATCCATTACAAGCTATCATATCTACAGGAATTCTTGGTTAACATTGAAGTGAATATAACGCTAGTGCTCTTATGCGACCAGCGCTCCATTCAGTCTCCTCCTCTCTGCGTGGGGTACTGTAAGGAGGACGGGGGACCACAGTCCTCCAGATTGACGGAGTCTCAGCAAGTTATCCCTATTCTGTACAGAGGCTGTCCAGTCAGAATAAAGATTGTTGATGTGCCGCGGAAGGGGTACGTAGCCTTCTGCCTCCCGCCATTTACATTTTGCAGTTATCTTTACCCTTGCTGGGTTTTCACAATCTAATAAAATCCATATCGGCAACATTCAGCGCTATTTTGTGCCGGAGGTTCCAGCGCAAATGTGAGCGCGGCTCTATATGTGGTCTGATCCTCACTATCATCCACTCTATTGCAATTTTAATGAGGAAGTTGTCATTCTAATCATTCATTTTTAATCTCCCATGACTTCCGAAGTCTTCACCTGTCTGACGGCGTCGTCATCCGTGTCTGTAGGCTCATGTCAGTTGTCATACATTCCTTCTCTGGGTTGTCTCACTCGGGGCAGACCGCTCTGGTCTGGGTGGATGGGGGGCGCACACCCCATCCACATGGAATCCTGCTGGTCTGCGGATGTTATTGGTTCCTCTTCATCAATTTCTACATTTCAGTTGGAAACCAGTTTATATTTGGTATCCCCTCTTGTAACAATGCATTGTGTTGGCTGGGCACATGCCAGGTGCCAGACGATGCCGCTGGGGGCTTCTGAGGAGCACCTGAACTTCTGCTTTATTCCTTCTGACTTTTATGAAAGTTCTTACTGTCAACTTGGCTACAAAGTGGCCTAAGTGGCTTCTGAAATCTGGAGCATTTTTGTTGGCTCCTGGGATGTAAAGTCTTAGACCGGGTTCACACGGGGCGGACATCCCGCCGCATATTCCGCAGCAATTGCGCCCCCATGTGAACCCAGTCTTTTAGGCACTTTTAGACAGAACGATTATTATTCAAACAAGCAAAAGTGAGTGATAATCATTTGCTCTTAACGACTAATTGGGGAACAATCGGTCACTTTTAGTTAGTGGTTCATTTTCTGCGGGCTCGTACGGTTTAAACGGCGCTCGTTATTCGCATACATAACGGATGTGAAAAGCTGAACGATTGTCTTTTGAATGAGCCAACAAAGTATCTATCCAAGCCAGCTGCCCGCGAGCGAATGAGCTAGCGGGGATGTTACCCGTTCAAACGATAATCGTCTAAAGGGAACCTAAGACTAACCTCACACGTTTACACTGGCGAGCGTGATACAGGGCTGTGAATCCGCCCCCATATCGCGCTCCCCACCATGTGACTTGCCCGAGGCGCTTTCATGTTAAAATAGCCTTTGGGAGGCCGAAGATCGCAGAGTTTCTCCCATTTTCTTTTCAATATGAAACCTTGCGCCAGCCCCCTTCCAGACATTGGCCGCTGCGATGCGAGAGAATGCAAGGAGATAGAACATGCTGTGAATTGTTTCCCGCATCGCGGTGCCATGTGGGAAGACATCGCTCGTGTGTATGACTCCATTCAAAAGAATGGGGCTCATATTTTTGCATCTTGCGCAATTTTCTCACCGTGTCAAGCCAAACTTAGGCGCACACATCACACACAGACAAGGAGCAGCAATAAACTGTCCAAATGTATGAAAATAACTTTTTTCCCTAAATTTAACCCCCCCCCCCCTTAGATATTAGTCCTGCATCATGTGTAACATTTCTCTTTTGTAGGGTCTATTTGCACGTTCGCCTAATTATTTTTAGAATAGTTTCTTTTTATCTGTATGTTTGAGTTTATTGCTCCCTTTTGTATACTTGTGGAGTATCGGGCGGGGGATATGGGGGGGGAGATTCTAATGGCGATGAGCCCAGCCTGTACGGTATTACGTTGCCTTACGTAATTATTTGTATTTACATTTATCAAATCTGCGTCAAAAATCCAACGCAATGCGCCCCAAAACTCCGCAGCTTGAATTGTCAGAATCCTTCCCGCAGCTCCGTTTATGCTGCAGGTTTTTCAGTGACGGGATTTCTCTAATCACTTTGCTGATATTTTTATTTTCTGCTGATTTTTCGCTGGTAATTCCAATGCAAAAATGTACAGGATATCCGCCATGTGTCAACGAATCCGTAGGGCTCATTCGCACAGGCGTATGCAGTCTGTGATACACGCAGTGTCTTGATGGACCGAAACCATGCGTATTCACTGGGTATTGTGTTTTTCACGTGCGCAAAAAAACAAAAAACCACAAGAATGCTGCATTGATTTCATATATGAATATCCTGCATATTTACTGCCTATTTATGCGATTCCATTGACCTCAATAGGATATTTCAGTCCTTAAAACAAGATGGGACACGCTGCGATTTATAATTTTTTTTTTTTCACTCTCGTACACAGATTAAAAACACGTCTGAATGTTCCAAAACAAATCGCTGGGGCTTTAGCTCCCTGAATTACACATGTAAAGCTGCACGCTTAATATGGTGCACAGAAACGCCCGTGTGAATGAGGCCTTGGTATGGTTACAAGTCTGGAAATTTAGGTTCTGCTCAAAAATTTAGGGTCCCCCCGCCAAAAAAAAAAAATCCTTAGGGATTCACACATTGCGGATTTTGATGTGGTTTGTGGTGCGGACTTCCGCTACGTGTGAGCACAGCCTTACAATGTGTGCAAAGCCGAAGTCTGGTGAAGCCCTGGGCACAACATTCGGTGTTGCCTTCTTCCCAGTTACTACGATGCAAGGAAATTACTTCCAAAAAACTAGTTGTACAGATTTTCTCATTACTTTGTTTGTGGAGAAGAAGATTAAACCGAGCGGGCTGATACATCTGATAAACTTGCAGCATATATAATTGAGAAATTGTGGCTTTGCAGATATTACAGCAGTTTTATTTCCCCATCTCTTCTATTTTTCTCATCTAAAGTAGTCGCTCTCTTCTGCTTCCGTCTTTGTTAGCTGCTAAGAAATGATGTACTAGATAGAAAATGGGATCTTTTGTTTTTTATTTTTTCACCTCTGGTAGATTGGAAATAATCCCATTAGGTACGGAAAAGGAGCTAGAGCCTCAGAGGACAGACATATGCTACATCCTCATGAAGTAGAGCAGTGGCCGACAGAACAGAAGCTAGAGGTCCTCACCTAAAACCTGGAGGCCCAACTGGACATGGCAGTAGTGTAGGATTCCATTGGAGACCCAACTGGACATGCCACTAGCCTAGGATTCCACTGGAGGCCCAACTGGACATGGCAGTAGTATAGGATTCCATTTGAGACCCAACTGGACATGGCAGTAGTATAGGATTCCATTTGAGACCCAACTGGACATGGCAGTAGTATAGAATTCCACTGGAGGCCCAACTGGACATGGCAGTAGTATAGGATTCCATTAGACACCCAACTGGACATGGCAGTAGTATAGGATTCCATTTGAGACCCAACTGGACATGGCATTAGTATAGGATTCCATTTGAGACCCAACTGGACATGGCAGTAGTATAGGATTCCATTTGAGACCCAACTGGACATGGCAGTAGTATAGGATTCCATTGGAGACCCAACTGGACATGGCAGTAGTATAGGATTCCACTGGAGACCCAACTGGACATGACAGTAGTATAGGATTCCACTGGAGACCCAACTGGACATGGCAGTAGTCTAGGATTCCACTGGAGACCCAACTGGACATGGCAGTAGTCTAGGATTCCACTGGAGACCCAACTGGACATGGCAGTAGTCTAGGATTCCACTGGAGACCCAACTGGACAGTGCAGTAGTCTAGGATTCCACTGGAGACCCAACTGGACAGGGCAGTAGTGTAGGATTCCACTGGAGACCCAACTGGACAGGGCAGTAGTCTAGGATTCCACTGGAGACCCAACTGGACAGGGCAGTAGTCTAGGATTCCACTGGAGACCCAACTGGACAGGGCAGTAGTCTAGGATTCCACTGGAGACCCAACTGGACAGGGCAGTAGTCTAGGATTCCACTGGAGACCCAACTGGGCAGGGCAGTAGTCTAGGATTCCACTGGAGACCCAACTGGGCAGGGCAGTAGCCTAGGATTCCACTGGAGACCCAACTGGGCAGGGCAGTAGCCTAGGATTCCACTGGAGACCCAACTGGGCAGGGCTGTAGCCTAGGATTCCACTGGAGACCCAACTGGGCAGGGCTGTAGCCTAGGATTCCACTGGAGACCCAACTGGGCAGGGCAGTAGCCTAGGATTCCACTGGAGACCCAACTGGGCAGGGCAGTAGCCTAGGATTCCACTGGAGACCCAACTGGGCAGGGCAGTAGCCTAGGATTCCACTGGAGACCCAACTGGGCAGGGCAGTAGCCTAGGATTCCACTGGAGACCCAACTGGGCAGGGCAGTAGCCTAGGATTCCACTGGAGACCCAACTGGGCAGGGCAGTAGCCTAGGATTCCACTGGAGACCCAACTGGGCAGGGCAGTAGCCTAGGATTCCACTGGAGACCCAACTGGGCAGGGCAGTAGCCTAGGATTCCACTGGAGACCCAACTGGGCAGGGCAGTAGCCTAGGATTCCACTGGAGACCCAACTGGGCAGGGCAGTAGCCTAGGATTCCACTGGAGACCCAACTGGGCAGGGCAGTAGCCTAGGATTCCACTGGAGACCCAACTGGGCAGGGCAGTAGCCTAGGATTCCACTGGAGACCCAACTGGGCAGGGCAGTAGCCTAGGATTCCACTGGAGACCCAACTGGGCAGGGCAGTAGCCTAGGATTCCACTGGAGACCCAACTGGGCAGGGCAGTAGCCTAGGATTCCACTGGAGACCCAACTGGGCAGGGCAGTAGCCTAGGAAGAAAAGATTTGGCGGGCGGCGGGAGAGATCTCTCCCTCCACCCCTCCCCCCCCCCACCCCGTTCCCTCCTGCTCACTCCCACAACTCGCCGCTCCCCCGTCCCGACAGCCAAATCTTTTCTTCCGAGCGGGCAGGTACTCGCTTAGGGCAATGCTCGCTCGAGTAATTGCCCTTAGCGAGTATGGTCACTCATCTCTAGTTCTGACTAAACCGGTTCAGTAGTAGGCCTCGTCCTGTAGTAGACCCGAGGGTTCACAGTGGCCCGTAGATGCTGAGGAAAACTCTGGAAACTGTTGGACTCCATGATTGATGGTGCGGAGCATTTTATTCAACGATAATTGTTCAGCGTTAACGTGGCCAACAATTGAATTATCATTCGTTGTTCATTTTGCTTATCATTCATCCATTTTATGCAGGCATGAAAATCGTCATTGACTCATTGCATGTAGACCGCGATCATTCAGTCATTCACTTGTACAGTGAATGTGAACGATCAATTGAAGAAAATTTAAGCGTGAGCGGACTCTGCCATCGTTCGCGCGTGCAAACAATTTCTCACCCCATGTAAAAGGGAGCCTAACTTGATGTTGGTCATGTATAGTAGATTTTCAGTAAATACAGCCAAAATTAGATTTACCAAGAATTATTACTGCAGGACGTCATCAGAAAACCTGGACATATACCAAATGGATGTTCTTTTAATTGCTCTGCACGGAAATCGGAAATTATTGTTACAGTTTTCCCTTCTGCTCAGAATTGATTGTAAAGGCTGAAGTGAAATCTCCATTAGAATACAAGAAAATATCTGCAACTGCTAATAGAATCCTTTGTAATGTCAGCAGGAACTCTGCTTGGGTCACATCTGCGTGAGAGGTTCATGCTGGGCAGGGAAACTGCTGTGTGGCACGCCGGAAGTCTGACCGACCCCCCCCCCCCCCCCCATTACAGTCGTAGCATGGATCCATTCCAAGCTGGGATTCCTTTTTTCCTTTTCCCATGATGGAACATTAAAGTGGAAACCCTGAATATAGATAGGAGCATGGACTGAGCAATATGGAAATTTTCAGCCAGAAACGGTCCTGTGAACTGTTTCAGTAATTCCTTCATTTTGCTGGAAACAAATGCTAAAAGAAACTATTGCATTAAGAGTGTCTTATCAACTCCCTTCACAATGTAGGGACCCCAACCGATCAGCTGAGCGGGCGCATGCTGTCAGCACTACAAATCCACAAAGGTCCGAGCGGAAGTCACTGCGCTGACCTCCGTGTAGTGGCCATCGCTTGTAACTGCAGGCACGGCTCTCACAGAAATCAATGGGAACCCTGCCTGCAGTTACAAGCGCTGGCCACTACATGGGAGTTCGGCGTGGAGACTTTGGTCCAAATACACAGAGGTCAGAGCGGAAACCTCCGCACCGACCTCCATATGGAGTTACAAGCTGTAACTGATTAATTTCATTGAGAGCCGTGCCTGCAGTTACAAGCGCTAGCCACTATATGTGAGGTCGGTGCTGAGACTCCCACTCCAACCTCTGTATTGTTGCGGCGCTGACAGCATGCACCCGCTCAGGTGATCGGTCGGGGTCCCGAACAACTTACCCCGGCGGATTAAGTATTGATGACCTATCATCAGGATGGGTCATCAATAGTATTTCCCTGGGGAAAAAAAACCTTTAATTGACCAAAAAACTACTAACCCTTCTATTTTTGAAAGCATTCTTACTTCGCAGCGGTTTTTCCACACCTACCTAAAACTTTTTCACAGTACTGTACGTCATACTCATATGATCCTATAGTCATGTTTTCTATCTGGCAGTGACCGATATTCATCATGCCTATAGCAGTCATGATTTTATTTCCGACATCGTACATTTTGAGTGAGTGACATTGAGTTCTTACATTTCCCATGAGGCACTCCAAGCGATACAGTCGGACTATTTGTCCCCAGCAGGCACTGCCTAGTAATTCTTTACAAACATGTAAGCCTTCGGAGATGGTTGGTAAGCGCCAGTGCCGGCTATTCTACATCAGTTGTCGTTATGTAACCAAAGCATATTGAATATATTATGTATCATGGGAGGAAGTTCTTCTGCCGTGGAAAATTCCATCAGTCATTCTTCCAGATGCTGACTTTGCGTTCCCTGGTTCTCTCACCCCCCCCCCCTTTTTTTTAAAGGGGCAGTCCGGCCTGCTAGCTATCTGTAGGTGTTATCCCTTACAGACTAGCACATCTGAATTACTGGAGCTGCAAAGCATACCTCACTTTTTGACCTCTTAGTATATCAGAGAACCTCGGTAGCGGGAGAGAACATTCATGAGTGATTCGGCCTTTGAAGTCTGCAAGAATAACAGCTGTGTGCTTCTTGGCAGGATGCAACATTGTTAGAATATGTTGCCACCAGGTCCCATGTGATATTCCACAAGTAACCTCTTACATGTATGAAGGGTTCAACTAGATTACTACCTCAAAATGTGTTCTTACAGCGGATCCTCCATTCAATAGTTAATTTCAGCTACAGTTGCAATTAAAATTATTCAACCCCCCCCCCCATTGCAAATTAAGTTTATTTGCCAACTTTACAAACTTTCAGTAAAAAAAAAAATATGCAAGAATTTAAATAGCTCAACACAAGTAATACAACAAGGGTTTTTTCTGAATTCTACATAAAGTGCCATTATTTGTTTTGTTTTTTTTTAAAGCGACCCTCCGCTCGTGGAGAAGTAAAGTGTCCGAACCACTTCTCTGCGGTCCGAACAGGATTCTTTTTTGGGGGATTCCCCTTGATATTTGGGACTGTTGGAGACCTTAGAATGGCAACCAGCCGAACTGATGGGGTGTTCTCCCATGCTGGCTACGCACGTCATTTAATAAAGGAGAAGTTTGACGCTGCATTATCTTTAACATTTATCTATATTTAGAGGGTTGCGCCAAGCCAGCAGTTCTTTTAGCTGTATCCTCCCACTACATGCTGATATGACGGGCCAGTGCTGCTCACCTGGTGTATAGGGCCTATTGATGCATAATGTGTATCAGGTTGGCAGTGAAGCTGGCATCTCTTCTCTTAACATTTTGGACCACTCTGTTGATCTAGCCCTAGTTCTAAAACCTCAGTTACAAACAGTGATTATCGTTTGAACGAACGACTGACTGAATTAACCTTTTTTTGCATAAAATGCTGAGCTTTTAAAATTGTTTGAAATCCTCTCCATTTCACTCATTAGCTAAAGTAAACTTTTTAGGTTTGCACAGGTGAGTGTATGCATATGCGAGGAATCTCTTTAATTAGTGGGAAGAAAATCCATTGCCTTCTGCAGCCATTGCCTTCTGCGTAAACCAGTAGTCATTGTGTTTTCGCATGGCAAGCAATCACCCCCTCTCCTCAAGTCCTTTAGTCTTTCAAAGGACTGAATGATCTGTCATTTAACGGAAGCAAAGAGCAATTGAACGAACACCCATTTTTATGCTGGTTGAAATTTAGAGATAAGTGGCAAGTTCACATTTACACGTAACTATTATCGCGCAAATTCGTTTGTTTGAACAAATTTTGAGCGATAATCGTTGCGTGAAAATTGGCCTTTGCTTTCAGTCACAGTCAAAGCCTTAGCCAGTTCAGGTATTTGTGTTTTTTTTATCTCAAGCACACCTGATGAAACTAATGAAGCTCTGGATTAGTTGTATCGGATGTGTTTTAGCTCAAGCACACCTGATGAAACTAACAAAGTTCTACATTAGTTGCTTCAGGTGTGCTTGAGGAACCAGATTAGCAAATATATGCTCTTATGAGGGATTCTATCCAGGGGAATTGAATAATTGTGTGCTGCAGTACTCATTAAAAGTAGAATTCTGTATTGAAACCACCTTGTGTTTGAGCTATTTACATTGTTCTACTACTTTTGTGTTGTGTTTTTTTTTGCAAACCGCTGAAAGTTTGTAATTTCGTAAATGTGCCTAATTTGCAGTGGGAGTTGAATACTTTTGATCACAACTATCTCTAAGCAATTTGGTTGAAACTGGAGAACAGCAGAAAGTAAAACCCATCATTGTATTAATACTATCCTAATCCAGGCTGGGGTGAAGCATGCAGGATAGTAGAAGGGTAATCAAATAGAAATCTCGATTTTTACAAGATAAGTTTGGAAAGCGCGACCCATTTCACAGCTCATTCTTCTGATCGGTGGCTGGAGGCGGCCGTACTCATCTAAACAACCATTCTGTAACGGGACATCTGGAAGCCTGCGCTCTCATGTGGTTTCTACAACTCATGTGGACTGTGGCCATGCTTGGACGCTCTCCGTTCCATTGGGAGCAGCACAAGCTTGTACTTGGTAATTATGGAGGAGCCAGCTGCTGGACCCATAGCAACCCGACTTGAAATACAAGGCAAAATAGATTGCTTGCAGTCTACAATCTGAACGCGTGTGCTATACAGAGGTGCTGCCGTATTAACATGTGGATGGCCCAACATGGACCGTCCTGTATGGATAATATACAGTGTGTGCATGGGCCACAATCTAGCTAAGAGAAGGATCACACTCATGTAGTCAGGCGTTTTGTGATAATTGCCGAATTTCCTAATTGCCTGCAGTGTCCTTGTACGAACCCCGTCTACTGCAGAACATAAACCACATATATTGGTTTCTCTGTAGTGCTAAAACAGTTCTACATCCAGGATAAATCCAATATCCGAGAAGTGAGATGCAGAGTAGCGAGGTAAATCCTCAAAGCTAGAACATCTAATACGGAAAAAAAGCACCTAAACATCTAAAAACTTCTAAATTCAGACATGAAAAACTACCATAAATATTGGCACAATAGTCTATGTGAAAGAATAAGTCAGAACAAGACTTGGTCAACAGCTATCCATGTAGACAAAGCATTACACACCTACATCATATCGCAGTGCCGTGCGAGTGCCATGCAACGTCTTTAACCCTTTCCAATCCACTGTCTGACCTGTGAAGACATTATGATTTAAGGCTGTACAGCTCCAATGTTGGTAGACATCTGTCGGGGTTCTCTTACTGTATATTGCCAGCCTCTCTGCTGTCGGAGCCTATCCAATGTGTCACCTCATGCAGTACTGGCTTTAGCCAGCATATAGCGCCGTTGTATAATGGCAGAAAAAGAGTAAGCCCTCTAGGAAAACCAGGATCAAATTGGACTGAAAAGGGTTAAAGGTCCCATTGAAAAGAATAGGTGAGGGGTTCCGAGGGAACAGCAAAAGATAAGACATGCCTTGAGTTTCATCACAGCAAGGGCAAGAAAAAAAAATTGCTGTTGTGAAATGAGTTCGTTCAGAAGAATAGAATTCGTTGCGTCTCGCAGCACACAAAACTCGCATGAGATTCTCGCCCGTGTAAACGTAGCCTTAATCTGTTTCCAGTCAACGGTAAATACGGATACATTCTTTAGAGCAAAGAGTCCAGCGTGAGTTTAAGACCATTTTAAAGAATAAAAAGAATACAAAGTTATAACATGAAGCACTTGCCAACAGGACCACCGTAACTGTGACCCATAGATACAGTACCTGCCATAGGACTCCCACAGCGCTGATGGCAAGAGAATCCCTTAAATACATTGATAACCACAAGATCCTCTATAAACGGTGAAAATAGGGGAGAGGCACAATCAGGATGACTATTGTCGGGTGGAAGTCTATAATCACTGTGGACTAGTGGGTAGCATCAGGGAAAGGGCAATCAGTGCTGTTGCACTCTGGGTGTCACAATTGGCGCATCCAACAAAAATCAAAGTTTGCACTTCCAAATAATTAATTACATTTGAAGCCTTGGCTGTGACAAACACGATAACAAATAAGGGAGATGGAATAATACCTCTATAGTGCCATCTATTGGAAGGCAGCATTCCTTCAAGCCACAGTTAGACTCTTTATACAAGCCTTGTAACAATAACTGGGAATTAAAAGCAAAGCCAGGCTCCATGTACAGACAGCTGTTGCAGGGTATTTACCCTTCATCAGTGTACAGCAAGAGTCTGGCTTTGCTAGTGAGAGGCCTGGGACGGGGGTCAGAAACACTATCTCCCTAATGAGAAAAGATAGTGTTTCTGACCCCCATCCCAGGCCTCTCACTAGCAAAACAAGACTCCTATTTTACACTGATGAAGGGCAAATACCCTGAAACAGCTGTCTGTACATGGAGTCTGGCTTTGCTTTTAATTCCCAGTCATTAATATAAGGCTTGTATAAAGAGCCTAACTTTGACTTGAAGGAATGCTACCTTCCAGTAGGTGCCACTGTGGAGGTATTATTCCATCTCTCTTAGTTGCATATTACCCAGAGGAGCATGAAGGACCTTTTTAATCTCCTCAATCACGGTCTAGGTGTTCTACCTAAGGAGAAAAGATAGTGTTTCTAAAACACCAAACACAGGCCTGAGCACTCATACACATTATTATCTGAATAAAAAATGCACAATTGTTTATATGAACTGCATAAAAATGCAAAGTTCTAGCAAATATTCTGATCAAAACATGAGGGCCCATCTGCTACGCCCAGGCGAACGGTATCGTACAGGTATCTTGCTCTAAAAGACACATGGGCAAAAAGCCTCCAAATCAGTGGGATACCTAGCCCTGTTGTGCAGTTGGTGCTCAGCCTCCCCTCCTGGTGACCAGATGATGCGGCTCGTACCAGACAAATTCTCACATGTGCCATACATGCATACTGTGTACTTTCCACAATATTTCTGTATATTTGTCTATTCTATATAGACTTTTTCCAACTATTCTGTAAATCATCGGGTAGGTTTTCGAATGTCTCGCGGCCATCTAGCATCTACATGATAGTTTTGTGCATTTTCTACAGCACCATTGATCATCTACACGTATGCCACTGGTCCCGGAGGTGGTTGCAGTGTTCATGTATCCCATTATTCACAGCAAGACATGAGCTCCTATCATGTGTTAGGCTATGTCGGGTGGCATGACAGAGTGGTTGATTTTGGAAATAAACTCTGTGTTGGGCAGCGTGCCCAGAGTCCTCTAGGTCAGGAAATACAAGGGATTACCCATCTCGGAGGGACGGCCTTTGTTTGAACTATTTAGCAGTGTTTTTATTGTTTTGACAAGGAAATACTCAATGCAATAACTTCCTCAGGCAGCCTGCTCTGAAGGCCTTGTACATCTGCCACGGGATATAAATCTTGTGAATGTCTTCCTGTCATTGACAAAATAATAGCGCTGCTTCTGTGTAAACGATAAATCTAATGGCACAATAGAAGGACAATTAAAGGATTCTTATGGGCATTGGCGTATGACTGGGTAAGCAAGACGCAGACCAAAGAGTCCTGTGGCATGAGTTCAACGCACCAACACACGTTCTTGGCTAGTTCTCGGCTGGCTTTGCAATCGTGAAGTTATCCGTGTGTAATGTGTGGGAATCAAGATGGATGTAGTAGAGGTGTGTATATAATGTGTGGGGTCAGGATGGATGTAGTAGAGGTGTGTGTGTGTCCGTGTCCATTATTGTTTTGGGCTGACCTTGAAGAGACATTGTCCCCACATGATAAAAGGGGTTTGGGTTTTTCATTTTTGTCTAAATAAAACTTTTATGTAATAGAAAGTTATACAACTTTCTGCTATGCTTTGTGTATAAATTGCACATAGTTGACAACATTTTTTTTGCTCCTAGTCGATGAATAGAAACTTTTTTTTTTTCTCAGCAATTGGCGACGCATTACATTATGGCCGCCTGCACACGGCTGGCTCAAATCCCGCTGCGAGAACTCTTGCAGCGGGATGCGACCCGTGCTCCGTTATTGACCTTATACTCACCCGTCTGTCTTCTCTCTGCACTGCGATGTGCCAGCTGGCGCCCAGCCACCACATGCGCGGAGCCTATCCGGGGCGTCGGAGGTGACCTTTCTGTGTGGGCCTCTGCCGCGATTTGTTTACTGCGTGAGTATTCACGCGGTCAAATCGCGGCTGTCTGCATAGGATTGCATTATGTACGGCAGCGCGCACGGGTGTAAATTCTGCGGGAAAACCTGCCGTGGAATTTGCACCCATGTGCAGGAGGCCTTATATGTGGGCTCTTATATGTCCCATTGATATGTACTGATGAAGTTCTTATACGGCTGTGACATAAGGGTAATTAACGGAAAAGTCTGCCTTTTCAGGGACCAATTATAGATGACCCGTTTTTACTATAAGGGCTAAATTCACATTTGCGCTAGGGATTCAGATTTTCTCCTCCGTTATGGGAGCCGGACAACGGAATCCCCTGAAGGAACAGATCCGTCTCCTGACAGAACCAGACTGTGCCGGTCGGACCCCGTTGACTATAGCGGTAGTCGACCTGCATGCACAACTTTCGGCATGCCGTGCCAGATCTGCGCCGGAGCCTCCAACACCGATGTGAATAGAGCCTAAGCTGCTAACTTGTTTTACTAGTCCTTTTTGGAAGCTGTAGGCTCCGACAAGCCCTGCGTGTCGCCCGCCACGTTCTCTGACACTTGTGTACTCCTCGCTGGGAAAGTTGAAAACATCCTTCTATTTTTTTTTTTTTTGCCCAAGAAGGAAATTATGGCTCAGTAAGCCAGCACATTTCTGTCTGATTTCATAGGTAAAGTGAGACATGACTGCACCAGTCTTGGCACTGGGAAGAGGTACAGTTCTGTCCGGAAATCAATTATTCGCTTGTTGCTTGAAATAGCCATCTGTCAGGCGAGGTTCTCTAGATTTCTCAAATGCATTGATTTTCAGCTCATGGCATAGACTCGGAGCGATGAATGCTTTATACCAACTCGCTCCTACTGGGGTTTCTTTATCACTCACTAGATGTACAAAATAAAACAAATATTGCACACCAGCAGCTATAACATTAAAACCAATTTGTACACCTCCGCCCCCTCATACTGTCCACATAGTGTTGGTCCATTGAGGTATGGAGTCTATAAGACCTCTGAAGGTGTCCTAGGGTACGTAGATCCCAACGATGACCTATCCTTGGGATTCTCGCCGAGCAGCTGATCATCCGGCTCACCGTTAGCGCAGCTAAGTGTAATAGCAGGTTTCACTCTCATTGAAAACCATGCAGTAATGCCTCTTCTTACACTTCTGGTTCCTCATTGTGGTCAGAGCCAGAAGTGTGATAGGGGGCATCATTCCTATTGATTTCAGTGGGAGTGAAGCCGGCTATTACACTTTTGGCCCTGACCGCTGATGACTATGTCCGTGTCAGGGTCTTCCCTCTGGCGTTTACAGGCTGTCCCAGCCTATTTTACGGGACGTCACAGGTGCTTTAGCCAATAAC
The DNA here is from genome assembly GCF_035609145.1 of Eleutherodactylus coqui. Classification (NCBI taxonomy): domain Eukaryota; kingdom Metazoa; phylum Chordata; class Amphibia; order Anura; family Eleutherodactylidae; genus Eleutherodactylus; species Eleutherodactylus coqui. The sequence continues at coordinate 475,004,905 of NC_089837.1, read as the reverse complement.
AGAGCTCAGACCTTGATTGCTCAGCTCTGTTATTGGCTGCAGCACCTGTAAACCTACACAGGCGCAGAGGACCAAGCAGTGTTGTGGGAGCAGGGAGAGGCGAGTATATCACTGTTATTTTGGTGCATCCACTATAACTTTGAACAACCCCCTTTTTAAAGGCCCATTTATACGCAACGATTATCATTCAAAAATCGTTCATTTACTTTTTCGGCTGAACGATTATTTTAAGGTTAGCTTAAAATCCATCTTTCAGCCAGAGAGATAACAGACTGCACACTGTGTTCTTAGCGGGTTGCTGGAGATTACATTGTATTCTGCTGACAGCCTGTGCAAGAACAATACAGCTGTGTGCAGAGCCCAGCGCGCATGCTAGGCTCTGCAAACAACTCCTGGAGCCCCTTTTACATGCAAATGAAGCTGATAAAGTGTTAATGGATATTAGTGTCCATTAACACTTTATGCAAAATGATTGCTGAACCTGTCAGTCTTTCAATCGTTTGAAAGATTGTCTTTGCGTGTAAATAGGCCTTAAGTCTCAGTCGGCGATCCATCGGTGTGCTGGGCTGACAGAGCCCTTATCTATTCTCTCCTGCACTTTTTGTCAGCTAATTAATGACCGCAAAAACGATAAACTTTGTTGTGGTCATAAATTAATGATAAGAATGTGCCGGAGAGAATAAATAAGGGCTGGAAGCCAAGTTAGTCCAGCTCCCTGGCAGATCTTCTTCTTCTTTTTCGAATAAAACCCCTTTTGCAGGGCGCGATTATCGCACACATCGAGCGGTTTGCAAGCTAACTGTGCAGTGTGAATGCATGCAGTGGAAGAACAATTGATCGGATCTCGTATGCAGCCCTAAATATCATCCGCTTCTGCATCGGTCTGTGTAAAAAGGCCGTTATTCACCTACCACCTCCATTGACTGATCACTACCATGTAAAATCACAGGAGCGACCATCGCTGGAACGACGTCCCGTCTGAAAGGGGCTTTAGACTGCATTGTGTATGTACAGTGATATGTAGAGGCTGCAGAAGACAAACTGTGCAGAATTTTTAATTAAACTGGTTGCAAAAAGGATTGTCAGCCCAAAATACAGACATGTGAGTGAAAAACCTTGTCCCCAACGGTGTCCATGGCCTTTAAATTTGATTGGTTGCTAGACACTTTTTTCCTTTGCACAAATTTTTATAAATCTCCCCCAATAAGTAATGTTTTTTTTTTTTTTTTTTCTTTCTCCTTGTTACATTTGGTTAAAAACTATGGTGAACTTCTTTTAGCCAGCGTTCAGATCACGGCATCTATTCCACTGCGGCTTTAATGTAGCAAAACAGTCCCAGGGAAAATGAAACATCGGCTCTTCATGACTTTCCAGAATGTCAATGGGAAACAAAGTGGCGCTCTCTGTCTGCAATGTGTATCATATCAGATCCGCTATTCTGTCACAGAAGGCCAACAGCAATGAGAACTTCCCAAGTCGTGCGACTCCAGATTGAGGTGTTCACAGAAAACTTGGTGCAACTAGACGGTGTACAGCGTGCTGCGTATCGTTCTTCACAAACAGGAAACCACAGATTGAACGTTGCACGGTGGAAGCTCTCCTCCCCACAAACCCCAGCCAAAGGTTTAAAGGAATTCATATGAGACTCCAGTTACCCGAAAATATTTTATCACACTGTACCAATGCCTACTGTGCTGTCTTAATGCCGCGAGCTCGCTGGTGCTCTCCGATAAGTTGGCAGCACACAGGAGCAGACTCGGCTTGGCGATATTGTAGCAGAGCTGAGCAGACTTTGCCATGACTAAGTTGGATATCAGAATGTTTAGCAGCTCACAGCTAGGAGCAAAACTACATTGATACTCGGACAAGGCTTCCGTGAAATAAGGCATAAATAAGGCAGCTAACCATTTAAGGCGCATGTAGACACAACGAGAATTGCTTAAAAATCGCTCAAAGCCGTCTTTTGAGCGATTTCTCGTTTTGTCTAAATGCAGGAACGTCGTGCAATTTTTATGCACTAGTCGCTGATCGCTGAATTCTAGCTTGTTAGAATCGAGCGATCAGCTGTTATCAGTGGAGCAGGCTGTTATCAGCTGTCTGCGCGGATAAGATTATCTGTGCTGGTGTCCTGCTGCAAATTCACAGCGGGGACACTGGCAGTCAGAGATAAGAATACATCTGTTTGCTTATGCAAAACGGCTATATTGTCCTATTAGAGGCCATGGCTAGTATAAAGTATGCTAAGATGATCACTCAAAACTGTCACGGAAACTATAGTTTGAGTCAGTTTTGAGCGATTAACTTTAAGTGTAAATGGGGTCTAAAGTAGGAGCCACTGTGATCAAAGACGTGGGAAGGATTAAAAGGATTGTCTGATTAGAAAATAACTTTTTTGTAAATTCTTGAATTTATTGAACATTTTAGGAAATACATTTTTTTTATTTTTCTTTTAAAAGGTTCAATAAATACAAAAATGTAAAAAAAAAAGTAAATTTAGAGCCACACAACTTAAAAGAACAAAACCAAGTGGTACTTGCCCTCCTCTGCTCTGACGATCCAGCGCTGCAGCCCCCAGCGGTGTGCACATAAGGCCGAGGATGGAGAGCCGTGAGCCAAGTATGTAACGGGGCACCTGAAGGGTCGTCCAGTCATACTGTATATAAATCAGTGTAAAAGCTGAAGTTATGGAACTTTCTGAGATGTTTTTCCCCAACTAATTACTAGTTTAGATCTTTGTAGTCGGTGAATGAAAACATTGGTCATGACAGCGGGTCTCGCATTTTCTCCTTCGGCTAGTCTAGTGACTCAGCTATACTTCATGGTATCATTGATTATATGTTCTCAGACTCCTTTAATGTAGCCTCTGGTACCGCTGCCATATTATCGGAGGACGAACAATCTGTAGACCTCCTGCCAAATGTAATATGCCCCAATGCAATATGCGTATCGTTATTTTTGCTGTTTAGTTTTGGCACCCTCCCACCTTTAGGACCAATTCAGTTGGGTTGCGGAGAAATCTCGTTACATTTTAGAGCACATTTCACAAATCTTTCCTACTAGCAGAGTTACCTGGCTTCACGTTGCTCTATTTGGTGTAACAGTTTGTGTATATGTGGCTAAACACTTAATATTCTACTGATATGGAGCCAACATAGTGAAGCACCCAATGGTGGGTTGTTAGGTGCGATTATTGGTCCCAGTGCTGTCCTGAAGAGATTGTAATTAAAGGGGTTGTCTGGTTACTCTGCTTTAATAGGAGTAAACTATACTTGCCCCTCTGTGGTCGGCGGAGTCCAGGGCTGCCACCAGTCCCGCTGTGTTCCCAGTGATTGCTGTGACAGATGATGTCACAGGAAATCAAGGGACAGCTGTAGCCATCATCTATCACAGCGCTGGATCCCAGCAGAGCGGTAACTATAGCTCCCTTTTATTATTTTGATACTTGGGTTATATTGAAGGGTGTTTGTCCAGTAACTGGACAATCACTTTAACCCCTTAAGGACACGGCCTATTTGGGGCTTAAAGACACAACAATTTTTGGGGATTTTGATCTCCACTTTTCAAAACCCATAACTTTTTCTTTTTTTTTAATTCTTTCATTGACATGGCTGTATAAGAGCTTGTCTTTTGCGTGACGAGTTGCGTTTTTTTTGAGAAGCGAAATGAACAAAATAAGTATGTTACGGTAGTTGTTTTTTTTTTTGTTTTTTTTTTTAAGGTGTTCAATTTATTGTACAGGCAATGGCGTCCAGATACCATGGCAAGCCATCAGCCATTCACATTGCAGCGGACGGATGACGTCAGAGGGGGAGCGCTCACTCTGTGATCCCTTTATATGCTATGATCATACTAATCATGTGATGTAAGGGGTTGACAATGAGGATGGTTGTTCTCACCGATTCCCACTGTTGCAGGAGGAGGCCGGCTGTTGGTCACAGCCGACTCCTGCTGCAGATGGCACAGGCTCAACTATTAACGCCATGGCTGTTCAGCATGCATAGGAAGTAAGTTGATGTCCTGTTGTGGCAAGTACTAGCTGCCCAGTATGTAAACTTGCGTCACACAGTGTTATGGGGTTAATCTTTTGTTTTTGTATTCAGATATATATATTTTTTTGCAAATATACAAAGAAAGGTAGGTCCTAGAGAGCTGGAACCCGCTCTAAAACCTTCGGAAGTGCCTGATTTGCAAATTTGGTGCAAGTTGGTCCAGGCTTAAAAAAACAAATAAAAGAAATACATATATTTTCTGCTTTCCCGTATGTATGGAAGCGTGTTGCATATATTTTCAGCACTTGCTCTCGTACAGTACATTGCACAATGGGTTTTGCCCCTGCTCTGTGCATGCTGATCAGCCATGGGGTTAATAGTCGGCCCTCTCGGACTATGAGCACATTATCCCCAGACCGGCCGCGCTGCTCTGCATATGAAATGGGTGGAAACATTGGGAAAGGAATGCAGAGGAAATTCCATCCTACTAAATGATATTCCATAGGGAGCTGGAAGCAGCGGGGAAAGGATGTAGTGATAAGTGAAGCCAGTAGTCAGCTCCGTCCACCAGGGCTAACTCAGTATACATTATATCAGAATGCGCCACAAAGCCGGTGATTGTTACACGCTGTGACGGCTACATTGCATCGGGGTCCCGGTTCCGCCTGCCCGGTGGGGGCTTTGTGTTTTCTGAAACGGGATCTATTTTGTGCTGCAGATCACATTGTGTGCATTGACTATTTAGTGCAAGTCTTGGCCCGCTAGTAATGCTGTATTTCTCCTGCTACAGTACTGCTATTCAGCTTGGCCCATCTCACCATTCCTGCCGTGTCTGGCTTGTGGTTGTGTATGGCAGGCGAACTGTCTGGTCCGATTACCTGATATGGATCGCGACGTAACGACGAAGACAACTGATATGTTTATACGTAAGGCTTCCTGTGGCGTTGCTCCAGGCGTAGTACTTGTATCACATGAAAGCATGGTTGGACCATTAGTACTGCCACGTCTGGAATGTTGTTTGTGTATGGCAAGCGAAGACTGTCTAGTGTCTGGCCTTGCTGGAAGTGGAAGCCAGGAGCTTCATCGACTTTCATCAAAATATGGAAATGTCACATTCTTACCCCACCCAAAATGACGATTGCATTCAAACTTTTACATAGAGGCCACCACAAGTCGGTCTTCACTAACACAGGTGTGGGGGAAATATAACATTACTTGCCTGCCGTTCAGATGAATTGCTGACCGTGTAATGCGTTCTGGCTCACAGGAGGTATTGGAATTAGGGTTAATCCCTTCTCTATGACAGAATCCTAAAAACAGCCAGTTGTAAACTATTGATGGCGTATCCAAAGGATACATCATTTATTAGTAGATCAGTTGGGGTCTGTAGCTAAGGATCCCTGATTATATGGTCCAGTGCAGGAAACGGACAGCTCTGTTCTTGCTGTATTGGCCAGGCTTGGTATTACAGGCCAAGTTCTCATTGTAGTGACTTGAAATTTTGCCTGTAATGCCAAGCCTGGCCACTGTAGTGAGAACGGAGCTGTGTGCTTCCTGCAGAAATCAGCTCTGTGCATGAGCACTTCAATCTGTTGAGCAGCTGATCAGCAGGGACCACAGACTACGGGCCTTCGCCAACCTAATTATTAATGACCTTTCCTAAGGATAGGCCACCAGTATTTTAGAACTGGACAACCTCTTCACGTTCACTTCAGTTGGAACTTTGCCTGCAATACCTAGCTGAGCCACTGCAGGGAAAACGGAGCTGTTTGCTTCCTGCAAAAATCAGTTCAGTCCACTAGTGTTTGGGCCTGGTGACCAGCTCAGCAGCAGTAGACCCCCACTGACTTACTATTGATGAGCTATTCTGCAGATGGTCATGATGACCATTGTGATCCTTCAATGTCGCTGCTGTTGCATGTCCATCAGACCATAGAATAGATCTCCACTTCCTGAAAGCTTTCGGCTGTTTTAGAAGAGACGGTAGTTAGAGAAGACCTATGACTGTGCCTGGCGTTATAATATATCCCAGTGAAATAACAATTCTGTATTTGCTGTTCCTCCTAGAAATGTATGAATAAATTGACGTGTGGATATTAGTTTCCTTATCAAAGTAACATATCCCTACAATCAGCAGGGATCGGACAGGGTAAGGGTGCTCTCACATTGGGGTTCGGAGTTCTGGTTTTCTGCTCCGTTCAGGAAGCGGGGAAATGGGATTACCGTGCCCGAATGGTTTTGTCTTAGGACGGAACCAAATAGCACCAGGTGGACCCCCCTGACTATAATGGGGTTCGCCCACTTTCCATCAAGATGCCCGTTTTTTGGACGGAAGAAAAAACACTACAGGCAGCACTTTTTCTTCCAGTATTTTCCGACCGTCACAATGCAGAGTTCTAAGAATTCTGTTAATTTAGACCCTCTGATCACATAGTGGTTTGAATTTGGGCTAAATCTAGAGGCGACACCTGCAGAATCCTAGTCTCCATCCTCGCCCGACCAGTCAGTATCTGGGCTTCACTGCGGGGTCCCCAGGCTGCTATTCTACAAGTGGTCCCAGTTATGTGGCAATGGATGCAACTGCGGACCAAGGTGCTGTATGTGAGTGAGTGAACAGAGGTGAAGTTAGAGGAGTCCGGGGTCCTGGCAGGTAACATATCCTTCAGCACGAGAGACAGTCCGGAGGTCAGAGCACACAAGAGTAGGTTCAGCACAACATAAACAGGCCAGTGGTCGGGGCCGGCAGCAGGCTGGAGAATGGTCAATAAAGCAAGCTGAGGTCAGGAGTGGAGAATGCAGAGAAGTCCAGAATAGCCAGAAACCAGCACAAAGCAATAACGCCTTCAGCTGATCAAAAAGGCCAACAACTTGGGCATCTCCTTGATCTACCCTGAGGTGCTCAGAAATTGGATGGGGACAGAAATATAGGATGTACGCTGGCCCTTTAGGACTCTGTGCGTGGCCGTCGGCAGCATAGAGGGACTGACAGGAGGCGATGGGAGAAGAGAGCGCGCGCTGTGGCTATCAGTGAAGACGGGGGGGAAAAGATCTGCTAGGGCTTTTCGTGTCTCTGTTCCGTTTTTGGAGCAGAGGAAGTGAATTAAACCATTTACTTTTTTTCCCCCTCCATTGATTTCAATGGGTTTTTATGAAAAAAAAAAAAAGGAAAGCTTTTAGCTTGCTTCTGTGCTTTTTTTTTTTTTTTTTTTTAGCAGTACGAATGGCGCAGTCTGCAGCGCTATGTTGTTCCATTTGTTTCGTTTTCCTGAAAACCCATTTTGTTTTAATTTTGCTCCAAAAATGGAACAGAGCGCCCGAAAGCCCTAACAGAGGAAAAAACGGGAACCAGAAAGATCCTAGCAGATAACGCCTCCATGCACTTATAGGCCGCAGCTTATCTCTAACACGACAAGGTTATAACGTGCCAGAGTATTAGAGATCACTTGTATGAGAGATCTGGCCCTTCTCAGAAGCCCTAAAAGTATAAGTGGCTGCGATCGCTCAGCTCACTTCCGAAAATAAACTCCTTGAGCTCGCAGCACTCAGACTATAATGTAGTTTCAGTCTTGACCATTGAGATCTGTGTATATTTAGATACGGCCGAGCCCTTCATGTTACGCTAGATGTGAATGTATATCTGAATGAATAAGGCCTAATGTATCCGTTTGCACGGACACGGCATACGGCGCAGAACACAGACCTTGCATTGTGGGGTCCAGTCATCAATGAAGTAAGCAGCACTTCCATTAGTGGTTGAGGAAATGTATTCCCCTCCAGCTACATTCATTGGATCTGTAGGGAGTGGGAGATTGTGAATACTTTCCACCTAAAGGGAATCTCAACGAAAGACGTGACAATTCTCATAAATTAGTAAATCGGAGGTTACAGCAGCAGTCAATGTTTGGTATGGGGGCACTTTCACATCTGCGCTGGGGATTCCCCTTTCCTGCTCCATTCGGGAAGCAGGAAAGGGGAATCCCTGCGACCAAACGACTGCGTCTCAGAGTGAAGGCAAACCACTTCGGGCAGACCCGATTGACTCTAATGTGGTTTGCCCACTTTCTGCCCAGCCCAGATGAAGCGCTGCATGTAATATTTTCTCTTCGGTATATCCAGCCTTATCTGCGACAGAATCTCCGTAGTTTCCCACACAGATATGAAAACCCGTGTAGGTTGTCAGCTCAGCTTCTTGGGCGACTGATGATAAAACTGTCACTTTGTTATTGATTGAACATGTGGAGAAAATGACAATAACTTGTTACTTTCTAAGCAGGCGATACAAAGTGACCAAATATTAGCTGCATTTTTCTTCTTGTCACTTTTTGGCAACAATGGCCTCCACAACGGTGTATAATAATACATGGAATTGGATTTTGATTTCAGCAGGATCCACAATCCATCAATCTGTATGGTAAGGGTCTTTTTACGTGGAGCAATTAATCACTGGAACGAGCAAATGGCGGCACTATTCGCGTGCCGATAATGGTTTGCAATTTTCGCCATTTCACTCGTTCAGTACATCATCGGTAATATTGCCCATTCTGCGTCTGCAAACGACCAAACGATCGCGTTTTACACAAAAGGAATAGCAAATGCCGAACTATTGTCCTAATGTCTACATGCAATGAACAGCGAATGAATTTGCGTTCAGTCATTGTCTATAATAGTCCTAGTCCGCAAACACGGAAAACCCAGGGCTAACCAACATGGAGGTCCCTTCGTCCTCTTATTCTCTCTGCTTGTGCAGCTTGTCACTCCTCTTCACTATTATATATTCGGGGACGTACCAGGATTTCACTGGACTTAAGTTTGGAATTTGCTAGATCTAGATTTTAGCACTTTGTGAAACTGTCATCATAGAACCTCATGAGATAATTGAAGAAATACTGTAAGTTTTACGATGTAGGTTTGTGTGTTTTATTGAGAGAGGTAGCTTTGAACCACCTCTTTGGATGTCGATGATGAGAGGCATGAAGTTTTTCGTAGATGCTATGGTGATGATGAGTGAGTGTGGGGCATAGTGTGTAGTGGTACATCCCCTGTATATACATCGAAGTCTGATGTGGTATGGTTTGTTATCAAAACCGCTCCACCCTCGTGTGTGTATGATGTAACTACGTGCTATGCCTCACACTTGCTCATCATCACCATAGTATCTACAGGATGGCCACAGAAAAGTAGTCCGAAACTCTGAGAAAAGAGGTCTTTGTTGCTCCTAGTAATCAATCACCGTACAGCTTCCACTTATTAGGGTATGTTCACACATTTCCACAAAATCGGTGCGGAATTTGACTACCAATCAGTTGAGTCTCCGGACCTGGTGCAGCTCACTACATGTCGCCTGGTGCTGGGTGTAGAATGCGCTAACGGCACAAAGAATTTGGAGGTGAGAAGGAGCGCTGTGGCTGCTGAAATCAACTGTGGGGTGGTACGGATTTTGACTGCGCCTTTTGTGGAAATGCTGTGGATTTTCACTTCTGCGTTTTGGAACCTTGGACCGGAGGTTTAGCTCAAAATACTGGAAGAAAAAGTACTGCGTGGAGCACTTGTTCTTCTGTCCAAAAGCCGAGCAGCTGGGCGGAAAGTGGACGGACCCCATTGTAGTCAATGAGGGTGCATCCGGCGCTATTCGGTTCAGCTATGGGGATTCCCTTTTACTGCTCCCCTAAAAGAGCAGGATAGCAAAATCCCCAGTGCAGGTGTGAAACCAGCCTAAGATATGTATGTAAAATACTGTTTTACCACCTCTGGTATCACACGCGCGCACTCATGTGCTGAGCGGGTTTGCATATGAAATCGCCACCTTTACGCAATGGCCAGTGTTTGCATACGCTTCCCGTGCAAATCTATAGTGCTCACGCTGCGTGGTGAGCATCCCATGATCTATTTCTCATTAGTATCTACACACAATACAATGTATCAGTGAAAATCTATTCACAGCATATCTCGCGGCCGTGCATCGCACCCGTAATACACGGTGAAGAAACGCCCGTGGACGCGAGCCCTTACCCTTATGATCATCCTATGCACGTTGCTAATGCTGTAAATCCTCGTCTCCCACGCGGCTGCTCCATGGATCTTTTTCTTGGCCGGCGCTATAGACTTCTATACTTTTTCAGTTTTGACCATAGATTTTAGGCGGTGTATAATGGAACTCTTCCCAGGGAAGTTCTGACGACGTAACGTGGCCAAATATTTCTGGACTTCTTACGTGAGTGGAGATGTTTATCTAAAACTGTAATTTGACTGTCTGGTGAGGCTTCACAGGTCTCATTAGTCCATGTGGCTGTGATTATCTCTGATTGCAAAGGGCACGGGAATGGCATCTGCCAGCGTGAGCGAGGACTGGTTCGGAGCTATACTTAGCCCACGGTGCCCGCTGTTGACAGGTGATAACCATCACCACCTCCTCCTCTTCCTCATGTGTATCTCTGGTGTTCCTCAGAACATGTCGGGCTCCCAGCAGTAATGCATCCAGCATGCTCCAAGGCACATCCATACTTTAAGCTAATTGATAACGAGCTAGGGAGGGAATGAAAACCATAATTAAATGGAGACTGCAGTGAGATAGCTGTGATTTCTAAGTAATGGTTCCCCTGAGGGCGAAGAAGGTGGAGGGCTCCTGTCGGTTGCGGATTGGGTCGGCAGTCAACGCTCCTCAGTAGAAAAGAACATGGGCCGCTCCTCCATGCCTTCCGGTGTTGTGGAGCTTTGTGGTTAGCCATGCCATCTGATATTTGGCTGGTTGCTCAGATCCTTGGCTTGTCCGGAACCCATCCTGTCATGTCTGTCTACTGACACTGTAACTCTGCCTTCTGTCTGCTCCTCTGAGCTAAAGCATCTGGTTTCCAATACGAGCTGCTAATGCACTGAGAAAGATGTAGCCTCACAGCAGAATGTGACAGAAGCTTGTCTGGTAGGTCAGCAGCAATGGGTCACAGTTTGCTGACAAGAGACGTTCAACTTCACAAGTCCTCTCCAGACCGCTGTCATTGGAGGGGACGCCATAGATGTAGAACGGTCCTCCTCCCCGGTTTCTCTCCTGTCCCTCCATCAGCTGTTAATAAACTCTAGAGTTTGTACAGAATTGTTAATCTTCTGATTAAAAAAGAAAATAAAATTGACTATCGTTACACTAGAATTAAGGTGAGATCACGCCTCGTTAAACACTATGGCACGCAGCTCCATCCGAATCCACTGGCCATTTGTGCCGGACAGAATAGCATGGTCAACTATGCTATTCTGTCCAGCACAAATTGCAGAAGGGAACAGTAACTTGCTCAAGCGGACCTGATTGGTCTTCATCTGAGCAATGATAGACTGTGGTTTTGTCCCTGGGTTTCATCTGAATCCCATTTTCGGGGATTTGGATGGAATTTGGCGACGTAGTGCTTGATGTCATGTGAATGGCTCCTTTAAAAGGGTTTGCCGACCGCAAAAAAAATACTATAGTCTGTCTTATGTAGAGAATGTAGCCGATAGCAGCAGCATCGAGTGTATCACTCAACCATTGGGGATTGACCAAATGTCCTCGGCCAACAGAGATGGGCACGTGATCGGGAACCAGTGACGTTCGTCACCGGAGGCCAATCTCCAACCACTAATGATGGAGTGATGCTGCACTCTTTTCGCAACACTGACTATGGCGCCAGGAAGGGTTCTAATATAATAAAGCCACTGGAGCTGCGGAGATTAAACTGGCGAGTACCTGTCTCATTTATTTAAAAAAAGATATATATATATATATATATATATATATATATATATATATATATATATATATATATATACCTATATATATACCTATATATATATATATATATATATATATATATACCTATATATATATATATATATATATATTATATATATATATATATATATATATATATATATATATATATATATATATATATACCTATATATATACCTATATATATATACCTATATATATACCTATATATATATATACCTATATATATATACCTATATATATATACCTATATATATATATATATATATATATATATATATACCTATATATATATATATATATATATATATATATATATATATATATATATATATATATATACCTATATATATATATATATATATATATATATACCTATATATATATATATATATATATATATATATATATAATATATACCTATATATATATAATATATATATATACCTATATATATACCTATATATACCTATATACCTATATACCTATATATATACCTATATATACCTATATATATATACCTATATATATATACCTATATATATATATATATATATACCTATATATATACCTATATATATATATACCTATATATATACCTATATATATATATACCTATATATATATATATATATATATATATATATACCTATATATATATATATATATATATATACCTATATATATATATATATATATATATACCTATATATATATATATATATATACCTATATATATATACCTATATATATATATATACATACCTATATATATATATATATATATACATATATATATATATATATACCTATATATATATATACCTATATATACCTATATATATATATATATATATATACCTATATATATATATACCTATATATATATATATACACATATATATATATATACACATATATATACATATACTTTTACACGAATTTCAGCTGCTAGTTTTGTGTCTTCAGCAGTTTTTTTTACTGTCCAATGAACCCTTTAATTCAGAGTATATGAATGTCCTATGAACAAGGTTAGGTTCTGTTCACATCTGCATCGGAGGCTCCATCCACAATCTTTGTCGCAGATTCGGGGCAAAATCACTGACGGAATAGCACAGCATGCTGGAAGCCCTACGAACCCCATTATAGCCAATATAGTTTGTTAGATACTGGGCAGGTCAGTTAAAGCGCTTGTCCCAGTAATAATCTGTAAAACTCCTTCCGCAAGCTCTAACATAACATAGTGATATACTCGCCTCTCCCCGCTCTGTCCTGCGCCGGTGCTTGGGGCTACCAATCTGATGTCATGTTTACAGGCTGCTGCAGCCTGTTTGTGGGTTGGCACAGGCTGCTGCAGCCTGTTTGTGGGTTGGCACAGGCGCTGCAGCCAATGACAGGGCTTGGTCACTGCAGTGCTTTTTACGCCCTTTAAACGGGTGGGACTGCAGGCTGTAAACAAACACAGGCGTAGAGGACCGAGCACGGGGGCGCTAGACCCAGGGGGAGAGGAAAATATATCACTATTTGTTATTTTAGCGCATGCAGATGGAGTCTTACAGATAAACTAGAACTCTGACAACCTTTGTGACTTAGGTTGTTCTGATCTCATGACGGAGCAGAATAGAAATAGAGGTGTGAACAGAGCCGTATGAGACCTAACTCAGAACCTGTATAGTAATGTGCCGTAAAGTATATTATTTGGCTTGATGAATGATCTTTCTGTAGCGGCCGCATACTGCAAACATCTATTGGAACATGTCACTTTCTACCCATGGATTGTGCATGAATCGACAGGAAATCTCCTCTGTTAAGTCTAACTGTCTTTTCAACTAAATTTTTGACATTACATAGGCACACGTCAAAAGTTTTGTTTGGTGGGGTCCAGGTGCTGAGACCCCGACAATCACTAGAATAAAGCAGCCGAAGTGCAGCGTCTGCTCTGTAGCCCATAGACGTCTACTGATCCCGTCTTCATTGCCTACAGAGACGGCACTTGGATCAACGCTTCTGCTGCTTCGTTCTAATTAGTGGTGAGGGTCTCAGCACCCGGATTCCCACCGATCAAAACTTTTGACCTGTATCTATGACCTATCAAAAGTCCAAAAGCACAATTCTACTCCATGGTCTAAAATAGATGGTGGTAGTATATGGCTGCATAGCAGAATATAGACCCCATATTACAAAACCATAGAACTTCTGTCCGTATGTGTTGGAGAGCGTAGTTTACCTAGTGAAATTACAAGTAATGAACTTGGGGGCAAATATAAAAGTCTATTCTTTCCTATTATGTTGGTGAGGCATTGCCCAATAACTAACTTTAATGTTTTTGCCTCAATGGTCACGTGGAATATTCCGTTTAGCGGTACGTAGAGCAGCGGCTCAGAAACTCACCATCAGCCTGTTACTCTTGTGGCTGCACACTTGATACTTATTGTAATGAAGTATTTTGGATGAAGGCCTTTCACTTCCTCTGGTTACTATGTTTCTGATGCAAATCACAGTTCTTCCTTCGTTTCCATGTGCTGATACTTGATATACACTGTAGCGACATATACTTCAAGCTGTCACATGTTCCAAATTCATTTTCCAGCAACAATTTTGTTTAGGGATACTTGAGGATTACATTGTCCTTCTGTTCTATAAATATCAGTCTGTCCACACGAGCAAGGAGAGATTCCTAATGGGGTTTAGCAGAGCTACACAGTACAGCAAGGTAAACTATGCTACTCATAGCTGTCCCTTCCAGTGACACATGCAGGAAAGTGACATGTCCACATGAGAAGAGTCTGAGGCCGCCTGCACACAAGCGGATTTGCATTGCAGAATCCAGAGCGGGCATCTGCATCCGGATTCTGCAGCAAATACCGCCCATAGCATGATACGTCGTCCGTTTCCCCTCTCCTTTCCCCGGCGGCGTCGTCCTTTTCCCCTCTCCTTTCCCCGGCGGCGTCGTCCTTTTCCCCTCTCCTTTCCCCGGCGGCGTCGTCCTTTTCCCCTCTCCTTTCCCCGGCGGCGTCGTCCTTTTCCCCTCTCCTTTCCCCGGCGGCGGCGTCCTTTTCCCCTCTCCTTTCCCCGGCGGCGGCGTCCTTTTCCCCTCTCCTTTCCCCGGCGGCGGCGTCCTTTTCCCCTCTCCTTTCCCCGGCGGCGGCGTCCTTTTCCCCTTTCCTTTCCCCGGCGGCGGCGTCCTTTTCCCCTTTCCTTTCCCCGGCGGCGGCGTCCTTTTCCCCTTTCCTTTCCCCGGCGGCGGCGTCCTTTTCCCCTTTCCTTTCCCCGGCGGCGGCGTCCTTTTCCCCTTTCCTTTCCCCGGCGGCGGCGTCCTTTTCCCCTTTCCTTTCCCCGGCGGCGGCGTCCTTTTCCCCTTTCCTTTCCCCGGCGGCGGCGTCCTTTTCCCCTTTCCTTTCCCCGGCCGCGTCGTCCTTTTCCCCTTTCCTTTCCCCGGCGGCGTCGTCCCTTCTCCCTCTCCTCCTTTCCCCGGCGGCGTCGTCCCTTCTCCCTCTCCTCCTTTCCCCGGCGGCGGCGGCGGCGTCCTTTTCTCCCTCTCCTCCTTTCCCCGGCGGCGGCGGCGGCGTCCTTTTCTCCCTCTCCTCCTTTCCCCGGCGGCGGCGGCGGCGTCCTTTTCTCCCTCTCCTCCTTTCCCCGGCGGCGGCGGCGGCGTCCTTTTCTCCCTCTCCTCCTTTCCCCGGCGGCGGCGGCGGCGTCCTTTTCTCCCTCTCCTCCTTTCCCCGGCGGCGGCGGCGGCGTCCTTTTCTCCCTCTCCTCCTTTCCCCGGCGGCGGCGGCGGCGTCCTTTTCTCCCTCTCCTCCTTTCCCCGGCGGCGGCGGCGGCGTCCTTTTCTCCCTCTCCTCCTTTCCCCGGCGGCGGCGGCGGCGTCCTTTTCTCCCTCTCCTCCTTTCCCCGGCGGCGGCGGCGTCCTTTTCTCCCTCTCCTCCTTTCCCCGGCGGCGGCGGCGTCCTTTTCTCCCTCTCCTCCTTTCCCCGGCGGCGGCGGCGTCCTTTTCTCCCTCTCCTCCTTTCCCCGGCGGCGGCGGCGTCCTTTTCTCCCTCTCCTCCTTTCCCCGGCGGCGGCGGCGTCCTTTTCTCCCTCTCCTCCTTTCCCCGGCGGCGGCGGCGTCCTTTTCTCCCTCTCCTCCTTTCCCCGGCGGCGGCGGCGTCCTTTTCTCCCTCTCCTCCTTTCCCCGGCGGCGGCGGCGTCCTTTTCTCCCTCTCCTCCTTTCCCCGGCGGCGGCGGCGTCCTTTTCTCCCTCTCCTCCTTTCCCCGGCGGCGGCGGCGTCCTTTTCTCCCTCTCCTCCTTTCCCCGGCGGCGGCGGCGTCCTTTTCTCCCTCTCCTCCTTTCCCCGGCGGCGGCGGCGTCCTTTTCTCCCTCTCCTCCTTTCCCCGGCGGCGGCGTCCTTTTCTCCCTCTCCTCCTTTCCCCGGCGGCGGCGGCGGCGTCCTTTTCTCCCTCTCCTCCTTTCCCCGGCGGCGGCGGCGGCGTCCTTTTCTCCCTCTCCTCCTTTCCCCGGCGGCGGCGGCGGCGTCCTTTTCTCCCTCTCCTCCTTTCCCCGGCGGCGGCGGCGTCCTTTTCTCCCTCTCCTCCTTTCCCCGGCGGCGGCGGCGGCGTCCTTTTCTCCCTCTCCTCCTTTCCCCGGCGGCGGCGGCGGCGTCCTTTTCTCCCTCTCCTCCTTTCCCCGGCGGCGGCGGCGTCCTTTTCTCCCTCTCCTCCTTTCCCCGGCGGCGGCGGCGTCCTTTTCTCCCTCTCCTTTTTTTTCTGCTTCTTCTGTTAGTGGATTCAGCCAAGACTAATCACCTGACATTCGGGTTTTCACTAAACCAAATTTTCGGCAAAGTTTGCCCTGAAACCGGGTTCCACAGTTTTGGTTCACTTAACACTACAAATATAGAACCGATCAGACATGAATCGCTGCACAATTGTACTGTTATTAGCAGCTCTATGTTTACAATATGTTAGGTGGATCTTATGCACGGTCCCGCTTATACTCAGTAGCTACAAGGCGGAGGGAGTATTGTTGACCATTTGTGCATCAGATA
Source organism: Eleutherodactylus coqui (assembly GCF_035609145.1). Lineage (NCBI taxonomy): Eukaryota > Metazoa > Chordata > Amphibia > Anura > Eleutherodactylidae > Eleutherodactylus > Eleutherodactylus coqui. The sequence goes on along the minus strand of NC_089837.1, from coordinate 474,988,136 downwards.
GTTTTGTGTACCACATCCATAACATTTTGGAAATTTTCTATTCTTTTTGGACCCAATTTTGCATGTGTTCCCCATATCCTACCATGGCCATACTCAAACACTCAGAAAGGGGAACTGTAGGAAACACGAAAACCCAACCTATCCAACCTCCTATTCCCATCACAGCTACTTATCAACTTTTGGCCTTATTCACGCTAATGTGTTCAATTAAAGTTGAAATCCGCAACTAAATCGTTACCCGGTACAGAATTATCTTTTGTGTTCATACTGTGGCTGCCCTTCTACTCCAATGCCCTACCTTGTGCCGTAGAGAAATAAGCAGCCTGTCATCACCGTAAGGTTATTGTGGCAGGAAATCCACCCAAGGACCCTTCTCTTCATATATACCATCATCGTGACTTTTCAGAATAGTTCAGACTGATGATCTTGTAAATTGGCCTTTGTTACCAGCATTGTTGCCATTCCTATAGACATCAGGCAACATGTAATTCTGCTCCTCCACGGACGGCCATCCATAGCACCCTGTTTACGAACGTTCAGAGAAGCTCCAGGAATTTGGATTCTCAGTACTGCAAGCATTAGGATATTACTGGCTCGCCAAAGTCAAACATACAACAATTTTGGCTCTCGAAATGGATTTTATCCATGACCTAAAATTCGACAAAAGTCACGAGACAAGATTGCGCAATATTAACATAGTTTTCATTTCAGGCGAAAGAGCCGCGATGGTTACATCCTGTATTGACAATTCTAACGTTACCCAAGGAATGTAAGCCAAATATAATCATATCCGTAATAAAGTCTAGTTACGGAATAAAAGCTCCCCTGTGGGGGCTTACATGGCTTAAATTCGTAAATCTCTCAATCTAAACACAATAATATTAATAAACTTAAACTCCTGCGGTTGCCTTCTTCTCTGCTCCTGACTTGCACAAGGGTTTCTTCCCCGCTGACTGACTCATTCACGGCCATTTCTTACACACAGTGACAGCTTTGCGAATGTCCCACAGAGCCGTGTCCATCATTACGGCCCGCTAGACGGTGAGGTGTTGTGTTCTCGCACTTTCTCCGATTTTTGGGGTCGATCAATGTTTTCTCATATTTTGTAAAATCGAAAATACTTCAGTAAAGAAGACTCTGAACAACCGTCAGTCAGCCAATTACATGTAGGCTATGGGGGGGGGGGGGGGGGGGTTTGCACCAATTGGGTAATGGATGGGAGCAAGGACTACCACCTATTTACACTACTTTTGCCAGTTTTTAACAATCTGTCAGACAGACTTATGTGGATCCACCGGTTTGACTTGGGGAAACCTAGTATTAACCCTTGACCCCTCCAAATAAGATATGGTCTTTGCTGCGGGATCCCCAAGTTATTGCTTACAGAGTTGGTCCCGGTAGTTTGGCTGTTGTTGCTGCACTGGGCCGAGGCGCGGTACCTGATGGTGTGAGCTGGTGCGTATCCGGAGGACTGGTTATGGTTATGGCTGGCGGCACAGGAGCCATAATGAGGTCCTCAAAGATTTTTATTGCTTGTTGTTTGCCCTAAGTCCAGAATATAAAGCTATGGTCAGGGAGCACAGAAGACAATGGTCAGGAACACCGGCAAAAACCGGAATACCTAAATAAAAGGAAAAAAAAAAAAAAAAGTATTTGCCAGAATGCCTGTAGAACATCTATTACTTAGGTATCCTCCATTTGGTGGGGGACATGTTGGAGCACACGCACTGGCCCTTTAAGGGGAGTGGTGGAGCATGCCCATGACCTAGGGCAGAAAGGTATGTTCCACCACCGGGGAATTACATGTACAGTGCCGGAGGAATGGCGGCACTGGCCATGACCCTAATAGCAGGTGAGCCAGGAGAGTGGTGGCAGCGCCCTGTGCCACAATCCTTAGCCCGCTCTTGCACAGCCCGCTTTTTACTGCAATTAGTGTAGTGTTTCAAATCGCGGTACAACCCCTCCATTGATTTCAATGGGGCCTCGCGGCCTAGTGCTTGAAAACACTGCAATTTCTGAGCACTGCCTACTCTCTATATTTGTGCATTTTAGCGCTTGTTAACGCACCTCATCACCCATCACAATGACTGGGTGGGTTCAAAAAAGCGCTCTAGCACGTGTTACAAAACGCAGCAAGAAATCGCGGTATAATGCAGCGGTTTCGGACCCTGTGTTTTCTGAACACATGCTTATTCTTCTTTACTGCGGATGTGCCGGCTGGTGCGTCGGCACACATGCACAGTACAGATGTGACCGCGCAGTCGCTAGGTGATGACGTGGATTCCATGGCCTTTCCGCAATGATGATTGCGGAAGGGCCGCGGGACGGCTTGCTTCCGTTGACTTCAATGGAAGCTGTCCGCACGGAATCCGACTCAAAATAGAGCATGCTGCGATATGATTTCCCACAAAAGTGGAAAATTGATTATTTTTTTTTTGCCCATGGGCATGAAAGCCCGCTTTTCCTTGCTATGGCAGGTATTCGCTGCAGAATCCAGAGGCGGATGCCCACTTCCTTTTCCGCAATGCAAATCCGTCCGTGTGCATTGGGCCTAACTTCCACATGTGTCACCAGAAATCGTGATCTCCCCCTGCATATATATATATATTGCATATGTGCTTCGAGTGGCATTGATAGGAATCTGCTGGTGGTCCTTCCCAGTGTCCCATCGGAGGGACAGAATTACCAGCCGTGCAGCGCACCGGTGTCTCATCTCAAGTCCCATTAGAATACGGTGCACCTAAAACTCCGGAAAGTCTAGAAGGCTGTGATCTTCCAGCTGCTCTCGGGCAGGATCTTCATGAAAACAGGCTTGTTTTTCTCATTCTGTTGCTGTTATTCATATTTGGACGCGAAGCATTGTAGAATCCGATTCGGAGATGGAATGTGGTTGCTTTTTTTTTTTTGTGTTGCCTTCTTTTCCATAAAACATCTGTTTTTGAAATAAGGCTTCACCCAGAATCTGTTTATAGTCTACCCTGACTGCTTTCTTCTGTCTATGGAGAAGGAAGCAACTGCAACATTCCAGCATCTAAATGCAGTCCATGTATTGTAGGACCGCGCTTGGGGAAAAGTCATGTCAGACCCGTCAGCCTGGATGGTCAACCAATGTATAATGATTGGTACGATAACTGCCCAACTGCTCGCTGCATTGTTGTTCTTGTACATGGCAAAGTTAGGCAAATAAGAAAAAAATACCTCTGCAGTGCCGCCTATTGGAAGGCAGCATTCCTGCAAGCCACTTTCAGACTCTTTATACGAGTCTTTATATCAATGACTGGGAATTGCCAATCCAGAAAACCATACACAGACAGCTGTTTCGGGGTGTTTGCCCCTCATCAGTGTGCAGTAGGATTCTGGCTTGGTTAGCGAGAGGCGTATGACATGGGTTGGGAAGGCTATTGTCTCATCTTAAGGAGAGCACCTAGAAGATGAGTGAGGAGACTTATAAGGCCATGCATGCTCCTCGGGGGAAATATGCAAATATGGACGATGGAACAATACCTCTGCAGCGCCCCCTATTGGAAGGCTTTTAGTTTTCAATTCCCAATCATTGTTATAAAGACATCTATAAAGGGTCGGACATTTGACTTGCAGATATGCTGCCTTTCAATAGGTGGCGCTGCAAAGGTATTGTTCCAATTTCCTTATTTGCATATATATTTCTCAGAGGAGCATGGATGACCTTATAAGTTTCCTCAATCACTTCCTAGGTGTCGTCTCACTCGCCTTCTAGGTGCTCTCCATTCCGGCCCAATGGCAAAGTGATGAAATGTTTAAGTGACTTTAAATCGCATTGCTGATGTGGGTATTCACTTTTTCAACTTTTTTTTTTTTCTTAATTTTTTATAATTTTACATATACATAGGATTAATTTTGTCTGAAATATTAAATTACGTTTCAGCCTGCATTGTGGCCCACATCGGCATTTGCAAGGCCATGGATAGCAGAATAAAACTTTTGGAAAACGGTATTATGTCCCCATTATACTTGGGTGAACCTACAGCACTTCTGGAAACTGTCTACACCACTGCTTAGGTCATACGCAGCCCTAAACCTCCATGTATGTCAATGGGGCCTCTCACACCAATGTCCTTTTTTCAGTATTTTGGCGCGTATTTCCTGCATAAATTGCCCATTGAAATGAATAGGGTCCATAAAAATGTAGTGAATACGCAATTGCTCGACTAGTACTGCAACTTAACTGAGTGTGTGTGATTGTGACATCATCGGCTTGCTTGTCTGCATATTGCGCGAAAATACCCCAAACAGTAAAAATACAGGCCAACGCGCACTAAAACGCAGCTCTGCATTCCGTAAAACATTGCGTAAAAAGGACAGTGTTTTTACATACAGACGTGTGAGAGCGGCTTTGGCCAACCTTCTGTAATGCAGTCGGGCAATTGGCTTTTCATAATCCATCACATCGCTCTACAGTCACCAGCACACTGCCATCTAGTAGAAAGAAAGAAATGTATGCGTATTGCTAAAACAAATACAGGGTAAACATTGAAACAGCAAGGGATGCTGGGAGAGCTTAGATGTGAAGCCAGTAGAATAGTGAATGCATCTACTAACTGTAAAGCCACATTCACATCTGCGTTGGAGGCGCCATTTGGAACCTACAGCATTAAATGATGGATACCATAGCGCACCAAGCTGCACTATATCGTCCGGGAAATTACCAAAAGGTATAATGGAAGCTGGAAGGACCCCATTATAGTCATAGTGACATAGTATGTTAGGCCGAATGAAGACAATGTCCATCTAGTTCAGCCTGCTGTAAGACCCCGCTCAACAACCCGCTGGTCACCTAATTTATATCCTGTAATATCCTTCCCCTCCAGAAAGACATCAAGTCCCCTCTCAAATTCCTCTATGGATTTTGCCATCACCACATCCTCAGGCAGAGAGTTCCACAGTCTAACTGCTCTTACAGTAAAGAACCCTTTTCTGTTTTGGTGATGAAACCCGCTTTTTTTCTAGACGTAGCAGATGCCCTCTTGTTACCGTTGCAGTCCTGGGTATAAACAGATCATGGGAGAGATCCTTGTGTTGTCCCCTCATGTACTTATACATAGTTATTTGATCACCCCTTAGCCATCTTTTTTCCAGGGTAAATAGTCCCAATTTTGATAGCCTCTCTGGGTGTTCCAGTCCCGTCATTCCATGTATTAGTTTAGTTGCCCTTCTTTGAACCCCCTCAAGCACTGTGACATCTTTCCTGAGCACCGGTGTCCAGAATTGTACGCAGTATTCCATGTGAGGCCTGACAAGTGCCTTATATAATGGAAGGATGATGTTCTTGTCCTTCGCCCCTATACCTCTTTTAATGCACCCCAAGACTTTATTAGCTTTTGCAGCAGCTGACTGACATTGGTTACTCCAGTTTAGTCTACAATCCACTAGTACCCCCAGGTCTTTTTCCATATCACTTTTCCCTAGCAGTACCGCATTTAGTGTATATTGGTGACATCCGTTTCTCCTGCCCATGTGCATAACCTTACATTTTTCAACATTGAACTTCATTTGCCATTTTCCTGCCCAAGCCCCCAGCTTATCCAGGTCCGTTTGTAGCCGTACATTGTCCTCCGTTGCATTGATTATATTGTATAATTTTGTGTCATCTGCAAATATTGATATTTTACTGTGTAGTCCCTCTATCAGGTCGTTGATAAATATATTGACAAGAATGAGGCCTAGCACTGAGCCCTGTGGCACCCCACTAGCAACAGTGGCCCAATCAGAGTACAAACCATTTATTACCACCCTCTGCTTTCTATCTCTGAGCCAATTTTTTACCCAATTACACACGTTTTCACCCAATCCGAGCTGTCTCATTTTATATATCAACCTATTATGCAGCACGGTGTCAAATGCTTTAAAAAAAATCCAGATATACGAGATCAATAGACTCTCCCAGGTCCAGCCTACAGTTTACTTCATCGTAGAAGCTGATCAGATTGGTCTGACATGAGCGACCCTTCATGAACCCATGCTGGTGAGGAGTTATTCCGTTGTTCTCTTTGAGGTATTATTCTTCGATGGCGTCTCGCAGAAAACCCTTGAATATTTTTCCCGTTACTGAAGTGAGACTTACCGGCCTGCAGTTACCAGGCTCTCTTTTGGTCCCTTTTTTGCATATAGGAACTACCTTGGCAATGCGCCAATCCAGTGGTACAACACCAGTCTTGATAGTATCCATAAATATTAGAAATAGCGGCCTAGCTATCACATCACTTAGTTCCCTTAGAACCCTTGGATATATTCCGATTTTAATCCTCTTTAACCAGTTCAGCACTTCCTCCTGTGTTAGGTATGTAATATTTTGCGAGGGGTTCGTTTAATTCCCCTGCATCTCGTGTGACATTACCTTTTCGTTCATGAATACACTTAAAAAGAAACTATTTAATAGATTTGCCTTCCTCCCATCATCTTTAATGATTTCTCCTGCATTATTTGTTAAAGGGCCAGTGCTCTCAGTGCAAATCCTTTTACTGTTAATATAATTGAAGAATAGTTTCGGGTTGTTTTTGCTCTCTTTGGCGATCAGTCTTTCTGCCTCCTCCTTGACAATTTTGATCTTTTCTTTGCATATTGTTTTTTCCCCTGTATGATTTTAGCGCTTCTTCACTGCCTTCTTGTTTTAGTAGTGTAAACGCTTTCTTTTTTTCATTTATTGCCCCCCTTACAGTCTTGTCGAGCCACATTGGTTTCCTTCTTCTTGTAGTTCTTTAGTTTTTAAAGGGAATGAACTGCTCACATGAGGTGATTAGGACCCTTTTAAACGTTTCCCATTTGTCCTCTGTACTGATATTTTTGAGGATGTTGTCCCAATTAATGTTACCGATAGTAGTTCTGAGCTGATCAAATTTAGCTTTACTAAAGTTCTGTTTATTAGTCGCTCTCTCATGAGGCTTCTTATTGAATGACAGCTTTGTTTTTGTCATAGGACTGAATCTGTTCAAGCAGGGATTCTGTTTTTCAGCTCCCATAATGCAGCAGGAAACCAGAATCCCAATGGAAATCGGAGCACAAATTGGACTGTGGCCTTGGGTTACAGTTGGCACATCTTTACGTGTTACAACAAAACAAATTCTGGAACATTTAGTTTACTTCACAATTCGGTAACATTGCTACAGACTATCCGTTAATGTCTGACCGTGGCCTTATATAAACTGTTAGACTTCAGGTAAGAAAGCGGACACACAAGGAAGCTTCATAGGATAGTTTATTAGGTGTACTACATACCGCGTTTCCAGGCAGGACCAGACGCCTCTTCAGATGGACCACATCTGAAGGAGATGCTAGTCTAGTCTGTTATATACTACACCTAATAAAGTGCATTGTTACATCTGAGCTGGGCACCAAACGCTTCGTCCTGATCAGACATAATTAGTTGTCCAAAAGGATGGATCTACACATAATGTATTAATGTGGAGAACACAACATATGAATAATGAAACCATAATGGGGAAATTGGAATTCTGACCTAACAGTGGAACACTCGCCCTGATGAGGGTGACCTTACGTGAGGAACCTGGGGCGACCTAGTTGGAGTACAGGGATGTATGAGCTACAAGGAATACAAGTTTAGCTGGCAGCTAGCACACAATGAACCAGACGAAATACAGTAGCAATATAGTCAGGGGGTAGATGTCCCCTCACCCCAGAATATCCTTTACACTAAACATTTTCCATTTCCTTTCCTTCACACTCGTGGGTATGAATTGCGTATTCCACAAGCGGGGAAAAAAGATCGCAGCGTGCTCTATTTTACTGCGGATTCCATGCTGATGGCCTCCATTGATGTCAATGGAGGCATCCGACCTGCAGCCCGTATGCAACTAACATTGTGTATGGGCTGCGAGTACCCGCGTCATCGCTTAGCGAAGGCGCGGGAGATACAAACAGCATTTTAAAAAACCTCTACTGTGCATGACCGCCTGCGAGCCTCCGCCGTCATACGCAACACAGTTCATTGGCCGGACTCCCAGCCGGGAATCCACTGCGGGCCTACCACATGCGGAATCTGACTTGGTTGTGTGAGCCCGGCCTAATTAACCTTCATTGTAATTAAAAATTAATGTATCCGGGCCGGACAAAGCTAAGGATCCAGTTGGCCAATGTGTCTACAAATTTGGCGTCCGCTTCCGATCGGAAACGTATGGGTGTTAAATTAGTTTGACTTCTATCGAATGTTCTAAGTTGCTTCCAAACTCTACAATACTCTATTATCCCTGCAATGAATTATCTTCAAAGGTGAACATCCCCTGTAAGAAGGAAGTCATTAGAATAGTGCTGGATCGGGAATCAGACTCCACTTAGGAGCCATTAGTAATCCACTATCACCAGTAGAAACGATGACTCTGATTGTGTTATACTCTATGGCTTTCTGCTCTTCCCCGTTAGATCCTCTCTCGGAATCAGACAGTGAGAACAGCCGCGTCTTAATGTTCCCATCGCACAGGATTTGTTCATAATTGTCACCCTTGATGTCATAAAACAGCATTGCATGTTGTAACACGGCGTTCTCCAAATGACAGCGGTGTGCTCGGAATTTTACGACTTTCATTCTGTAGGATTCATGAAGAATAATTGAAACTTCTAGGACATTTACATATCTGGTCGAGGATCTACGAAGTGCATGAAGAACCCGTTGACGTTTTTGCCTTCATGGAAGTTTAGGACGACATCCTATACATCTTCCACACGTACTCTGGTTTTAGAACAATAGCCTTTCATGGGTGATTGCAGAATAATAGACCTCCATGTCATTGAACGAAGGCTTTCTTTGTAGAGACAAGTCCACCCCATGACCGGGAGGGGCAGCTCTTCTCCATACATTATCCGAGACAGACCTATATTAGTCGTGAGGAAGATGAAAGCACATTTACCCCTCTTCTGTATATAATTTAGTAGATTAGAAACAAACCATTTCCATCAAGGCCGAGAGTAAGGGGATTTTTTTGAGGATCTGCCAAGTTCTCGTTTTCTTCTCGGGGCTCGCCCCTTTTCTTATTTGTTATTCCGTTCCTCCTGAAGAAGAGAGACTCCTTGCTCCGTTGTGCTTTGTTAAACATCTCCTATTTCTCCCCAGCCATCACAAATGGGCTTGAGGCACGGAGCGTGTGACAAAAATGTTAAACAAAGGACTATCATTTTGGTCACGTCTGCTCTGCAGCTCCTGCCAGCGAGAAGAGAGGATAATAATGTTCAAGGGTTGCGAGAGGCCTTCTTTCTACTGTTCCATGGCTAGATTGGAGGTCTCGCTGTTGATCTGTCAATCATTTATGCACATGTTCTGCGTTGATGTAAAAGAGATGGTAACCCAGTTCTCCCGCTCACACAATGCCGTGAAGATCACTCGGAAGGTGGTTCTAGACACAGGCGTTTATTACTGTTATGCAAAGCCTGTTTGACATGGCTTTTTTTTTCCCCCTAATCTGCAAATGTTGTAAGGCCGCCTTCACATCTGCGTCGGAACCTCCAGTCGAGAAATAACGCTGAATGTCGAAATTTTTCATCCAGTAAAATGTCGGGCAGCTGAGCGAAAACCGAATAGATCCCATTATAGTCAACTGGGTCTGTTCGGAGCTGTTCGGTTTCATCATAAGACGGACCAGTCGGCCAGAGGATTCCTCCTTTCGTGCTTCCCAAACGGAGCAGGAAAACGGAATCACCAACGCAGATGTGAAAGCAGCCTTAAATGGCGAATGCAAAAATACATTAATTTCCATCATTCCCCCCCCCTCTACTACGTATTGATATCCATGATGTAAAAAAAAAAATACTAACCACAAAAATCTAATCCTATTAGCTGTTGCAAAACAAAAAAAATTAATGATCATGGCAGCACTTTGGTATCAGCACCATAGAAGTTCTTGGCATCTGTTTCCCCCCCCCCCCCCTCGAAAACATACAAGTATGAATGCTCCCTAAGTCTTCGTTCACATCAAGTTATTGTCTGCTTCCAGGTTTTCATCAGAGGGTGTCGTTTTGAATAGCTGAATACTGTATTTAGATGGAATGATGGAGCTATTGACCTTATAGAAGTTTTCTGGGCAGATCCTATTGGTGACACCTTCTGGATAGGTCCTCAGTAGGTAATCCACCGCTCGTGATCCATGGCGATCAGCTGATCGTCTGGCCCTCTGTCCGTGCAGTGGGGCTGGACGTCGTCATCAGGGTAGGAGTTGGAAGTGTCACAGAGGGCTTTACTTCCAGTGACATGAAAGCACGATGCCTCCGATTGCACTTCTGTGCCCGTCCCCGGTGTCGGAGGTGGAAGTGCCAAACGTGTAATAGAAGGCTTCAGCTCTCGTTGATTTCAGTGGGAGAGAACCCCTCTTTGATGTCTCCAACTCTCAATGACTATGCTTCGGCCCGCTATGCTGAGCGGTAGGTTCTGGGCGATCAACTATTGATGACCTATTCTCAGGATAGGTCATCAGTGGGATTTGCACGGAAAACCCATTTAATCGGGCAAATGTAGACAAAAGGTGTAAACGAGGTTCCGTATTATCTGGTGTCTGTCCATCTTTTTTGGAGGACAGGATAGCCTAGTTGGCTACTTTGGTTTTGTTCGACCCGGTATCCATGATATTTTTGCAGGATAGAACAAAGTTTGCACCTTTTTGTTCCTGTTTGGCTGATTCAAGTCTTTATGGTTTCCATTTTACGGGTATTCAAAGGGAACCCTGTGATGGAAACCTGGATGTAGTCAAAAACCAATGTGTGTGATGCCTGACATGCAAATTAGCAGTAAAAACAAATAGTGTTGTAGCATGGGTCTGTGTGTGGATGGGGATGCTATGCTAATGCTTTGGTTTAGTGTTCTGCTTGATAGCTAAATATTAGAAAATACTAAAATGTTGCTGTTGGCTTTGGCGCCTTCCAAATCTGGCATTTTCTGCGGACTCATCAATTCTCAGAAGGACTGGGCCAAAGGACAGTTCAACCTCTAACACAGTTCTCTCTCTGCACAAATATTAACATTATGGACTTGATGCGCCAAGCCGAGATGATTCAGTGCTGAAACATCATTCTGTCTTAATTCTGCATGTTAGTTGCAGCTGGCGTGTATGCTTTATATGTAAAGAGGTTGTCTGAGTGTGCGGGCATCACTTATATTGTCTTAAAGCAGACGAAGGTAAAAGAGTGACAACTAGAGGAAAGTCAGCAAGAACTTTTTGTTCCCTGGAATCTGCACCACAGAGTGCCTAGAAAACGGACGGCTAAGGAGCGACCAAATAGCTATGTATAAATACATGAGGGCACAATACAAGGATCTGTTTACACCCAGGACTGCAATGGTAACAAGAGGGCATCCTCTACGTCTAGAGGAAAGAAGGTTTCATCACCAACATAGAAAAGGGTTCTTTACTGTAAGAGCAGTGAGACTGTGGAGCTCTCTGCCTGTAGACGTGGTGATGGCGAAATCCATAGAGAAGTTTAAGAGGGGACTTGATGTCTTTCTAGAGCGCTATGATAAAACAGGATATAGACATTAAATAGCCAGAAGGGTTGTTGATCTGTGGATTTTCCAACAGCCGGACGTGCAGTCAGGAAGGAACTTTTCTTTGAATGGTGTTGATCCGGGGATTATTCTGACTGCCATTATGGAGCCGGGAAGGAATTTTTCTCCCCAAAATGGGGTAAATTGGCTTCTGCCTCATTGTTTTCTTTTTTTGCCTTCCTCTGGATCAACAAGGGGAGGTGGAAACAGGCTGAACTGGATGGACAGTTGTCTTTTTTCAGCCTTGCATACTATGTTACTAGGAACTGCATCTGCTATTGGATGGAGCTGTGCTGCAGTACTTGACAACTGTCCCTTTTCTTCTGGTTTCGGGGAGGGCACACCTCTTCTAACTCTATGACCTGCCAAATATCTGACCAATGGGGGCAGGACCACTGGAGCCACTAGTGACACTTCATATAGGATATATCAATTGTAGCAGACGCCCTTTTCAATCTCCACTTCTGCATAGCAGATGAATATGGCTACATACACACGGGCGTGCGAGGTATTGGGTTAAGAAACTCGCCCCGAAAACTCTCTCGTAAACGTGTTTTTGCACTGATGCTAGGCGTTTTTCTGGCAAAAACCACCTCCCATCACTTCAGTAAAGTAGCGATCCACCGGCGCGGCTTTCAGGCGTGTTACAGGATCGGCAAGTGTTTCCCATTGTTTTCAATGGGAAACCTCGCATCGCACTTGCATCCACATCACATGGCGTGCGATGGGTTCTACTGTCCCATTGAATACCATGGGCGACGCGTTCCGAGGAATGCGAAAATTTAGGACATACCACGATTTTCCCTCGCACCACATTGCTCATGTATATGACTCCATCCAAATGAATGGGGTACATATTCGCACGAGTTTTGTGCCTCTTGCAACGCACCAAACTCTCGCCAGATTCTCAGACGTTCAAAAGCACCGCTTGAAATCGCAGTAAAATGTCGAGATTCAAAAACTGAACAGAGACTAAAAGACGAATGGCCTGTGTCGCAAGAAAATTTTGCGCATCCAATACGTAGAAAATAGAACCCATTGATTTCAATGGGTTTGTTTACAAGCGTGTATTTTGCGTGCGCAATTGCATCACATTAAAATAAAGCGCATCGTGTCCTATTTTCCTGCATATATGTGCAGGAACAGAACGCATTTCGACCTCATTAAACAAATTGGCCAATTTGATGTCTGAGAGCATCGGGCGTGTTTTCTTTGCGCGCACAATTGCGCATGACTTGCGTACGCAAAAAGTACAGTAAAGAACACTGCTGCTAATGCGCAATGCCCATTGGGCGAATGCGCACACTAATATGCATACGCTCGTGTGACACCGTTGTAAGTGGATTGAATCCACTGAAGGGAGCGGCTTTAGTTATGTTTAAAAACTTTTAATAACACTTTTAAGAAAGTTCTCCCAAAATGAGACAATTCAGTCTTTGCCCTACTTGATCCTGGAACTAGTAGTGGTACAGTTGCTCATACGTATTAGTTTAGTAGCGCCAATCTGATGTGTATGAGGGCGCTGCCAATGTCCTTTGGCCCCAGACGTCGGGGAACGACGATTTAGAGCATGTTCTAGTTCTGCCAAATGTGTCTGACATCGGCTCGTCTTCCTCTCTCACGACAACACAACAGATCGCTGCCAGCGGCCATACTTGCCAACATACAAAGATACGGGAGGACAGGTACAGACAAGATGCAGAGGCAGACTGGTATATGGAGGAGCAAGTACTGATGAACCGCCACTCACCTGTCTAACACATATTGAAGTGAGGTGGGGGGGGGGGGGGCTGATTTGGATTGTTTTACGCAGAACGATCATTGTTGAATGGCATGAATTTCAATGATAATCATTCAGTGTAAATGCGTCCAAGGATCTAACGCAGAACGATAATTCATTCGCTTATTTGCCCATTTTATGCAGGCATAAAAATCATTGTTCGCTCGTTACATGTAAACGGCGATCTCTGGTGCAGTAAATGCGACCGAAATTTCAGCGATTTTATTTATTTTTTTTTGTATCCGCATGTATAAACTGTCCACATAAGCGGCCTCTGTCACGAATCATGCGTACGAGTGAACGATGACAGATTTATCGCTCCATGTAAAAGGAGTCTTAGTCGGCAAGTCCCATTGACACGTGTAGTGCACCATACACGCTTACACCCTATTAATGACACCCAGCACCTCACAAGTGAACCACACTGGACAGATACCCGGGCTCCTGAACCTCTAAAGCCAGACTGCTTACTGCAGAAACAACCATAAATACCAATACATACGAGTTAATATTTTGGCCAAAATACGTAAGCCCGCAAGTCCTTACAATAACATTTACTAAGCGATCACTGCAAAGGGAGAAATCAACTCAAAAATCACCGCCACCCGTCTCCCAACAGCACCCCTGAAATAAGATTTTGACACCTACAAATGAAATGTCTTAACATCGTTAGCGGTCTTATAAAAAAAGCCAATTTTTTTGGTAAAGGAACGATTGCAGAACCCTCTTATGACTTATTAATACATATAGCTTGCTACATTAAATACAAGAACATTTATAAAAGTCATGCTCTGTAATCTTATTATGCCAAGTAGAAAGGTCATGGGAAACCCAAATTAGTCCCCACATATAGGCCTTATATTATGCAAAGTAAAACTTACAGACCCGTACGTTGTGGAACTGGCCATCTATTGGGTGGATACTAATAGTGCAATGTTCCTCAGCTCAAGAACCCCTGGAAAGGTCCGAATATTGGGCTATCCCATATAACCTACACCTGGGATGTACTGCCAATAGGTTTATCATATACTAAGGCAATCCCAAAAATATGGGTACAAGCAGTCCCTCAAGTTATATTGGCCTCAGGTTACAGTATTTGCAGCATACAATGGTCTTTTCTTGGTCATGGTAACTTGAAACTAGACTCGAATGTCGCGGATAGTCCGGGACTACATCACTTGCAAATGACTTTACTACAATCAACTCGGGCTCATCATCAGTAAAGTAATTAGAATGAAACTACACCCCCCAGCCGGGCCATGGCTAAAATAAAAAATGTGTATGCTCGCCTGCCCTGGAGCACTGGGATGCAGCTGATAGCTGTCACCAGCAGTGGCGGTAACTGATGGGTAGACGGCTGAGTGGGAAGCATGTGACCGCTGCAGCCAATCAGAGGCTGTAATGTCACATCCACAAACTCCAAGTATCGTAGAGGCCAGGGTATAAGCAATGATGCCAGGAACACCTACAGTAATGCTGTGGGCTCTGATTGGCCGCAGCCGTCACGGGCCTCTGCCCACCCGTCTCCTTGGAGGTCGCCGCTAATACTGGCAGCAGCTAGCAGCTGGGCTCCAGGAGAGGTAAGTATAACCATTTTTTTTTTTGGTAGTGTTCTAGTTTTTTTTGTGGTAAGGGTATCCTTTTTTTGTTAGAGAGCATCTAGAATGTATGTAAGTGAGGAGACTTATAAGGCCATGCATCCTCCTCTTGGTAATGTATGCAAATCAGGAAGATGGAACAATACCTCTGCAGTGCCACCTGTTGGATGGCAGCATTCGTTCAAATCAGTGTCACACCCTTTAAACAAGTCTTTAAAACAATGATTGGAAATTGAAAACCAAGCCAGAAATCCATACACAGACAGCTGTTTCATGGTTTTTGCCCCTCATCAGTGTGCAGTAGGTTTCTGGCTTGGCTAGTGAGAAACCTATGACGTGGGTTGAGAAGAGTATCCTCTCTCTCCTTAAGGAGAGCACCTAGGTGTGTCGAGACACCTAGTAGGTGCGTGATGACTTATAAGGCCATGGATGCTCCTCTGGAAATTTTTTTTTTTTTTTACTTTGATACAAACAAGACAAAAAAAACACAAGTTGCACCCTCAAAGTGGCGGTCATGTTGGGTAAATCAAATGGTACAACCCCCCCCTCAAAAGAAAAAACATTTTAATACCAGATTCGTATGCAAAAAAAAACAAAAAACAACAAAACTAGAGATGAGCGAGCCTACTCGGTAAGGCAGTTACTCAAGCGAGCATCGCTCTTCTCAAGTAACTGCTTAGTGATCCGAGCAGGCTCAGGTGGGCTACAGAGGTGAGTGGGGGGGAAGAAAGAGATCTCTCACTCTTCCTCCCACCCGCAGCCCACACAAGCCTGCTCGGATCACTAAGCAGTTACTCCAGAAGAGCGATGCTCGCTCGAGTAACTGCCTTACCGAGTAGGCTCGCTCATCTCTAAACAAAACCACTAAGGTTGGGGGGTGAATCCTTTCGCAAGACATTGTAGTTGAATCCGTAAGATGAAATGTATATACATGGATAAAAAAATGGAAAAAATAGTTAAAGAATAGCCACCGGCTATTTTTTATTTTATTTTTTGTGATCTTTTCTGAGAATGCAGACTCTGTGAATTAGACGTAATCCAGGATTTCAAGGGCTTAATCTATGGTCAGATGATATGCTCCTCTTAAGTGGTGCTTGACATGTGGGCCACCTCTTGATGCGACAGGCTACTGACATATCCTGATGTTCTTCCATTAAGTAACTTACTTTGTTCTCCTGCCACTTGAAGTTCGCTTTGACCTCTGCTCTTTTTTCTGAACCCTTTATGCATTTTTGGTTACCTCTGTATCTTGCTGTAGTGCTTTTCCATTTTTTTTCTTTTTTTGACCTTTTTGGCCCACATCATTACTGCAGTGCGGCATCATTTACAGTCCAATCGAGGCACTGACCCAAACGGTCATCTTCTCACTGTCAGCATTTCTAGTGCTCGTACTATTACTTCGGCTTGCCTCAAGTGCAACCTAAACAAGTCAGAGAGGATTTGGAAAGGAAGCTGAGAAGAGAAGTGGGTCTGCCAACGTTTATGTTAAGACATTTCATTTTTATAAAACCTTCAATAATATTTAGAAAGCCACAAAATGGATTGTGTAGACCTCTTAGGAAATGCTTATCTGTTAATACACAAGACATTTAGATCATAACTTTACAAGTGCGGAAGGTTTGCAGGAGAAAGCAAATAGACATAAATAAAATCAGACTTTTGCTGGGAAAATGCTGCAGCTTTTTGTTACAGCTGCACAACAGCCAATTTATGGGCTGACTTCTTGTTCTACCCTGCTTTTTAAACTGAAGCTCAGCCAGATCCATTAAAACCAATAAGAACTAGAACTGAAGAATTTTTCTCTATTTTGCCGCTTCTTCGACAGAATAGCAAAACTGAAAAGCTCAGTGCAGATGTGAACGAGTCTTAAAGACTATGGAAATCTTTGTGCATGAAAAATTATTACATACACATATATTGCACGAAGTCCCTGCAGAAAAAAACAGATACACTATCTGTTTTTTGTATTGACTTTTCTTTTTCATGTATTCAGAAAGCCTCATACTTCATTTGTCACTTTCCAATACTTAGGTTTCTGGCTTGGGGGCGTTTACAGCGCTGATTAGCTGCGATTGATGTCATTAATTTAGATGTCATTAATGTCAATACTAGACAGATATGCCCTCCTTTGCTCACCGGAGCATATGGTAAAACTCTGCGTACAGCGTTTTCATACGCACCCATAGAGGCCAATAGAGCTCTATCGCTTGTAATATACTGTAAAATAGAACATACTGCTTCCTTTTTCTATGAGCATATTATAAGCAATGTATATACACAAATGTATCAATGAAAATCAATGTACTTTCATTGACTCCATTCACTGAAACACTTAGTGATGACTTGGAATGGACAATGAAAGTTGCAGGGAAGTCTCCCCAGTGCTGTTGTCCCTTCTCTCTAATGATGGAGTATTAATGCCACTGGTTCTTTCAATATCACAGTCCTCTTTTACTTTCATACAATCCATTGCCATAGTTAGATTGACTTGCCCAAAATGTGTTAACACCTTGTGACCCTTTGCTTAGTGTTAGAGCATGCAAAACCCAAGTGGTGTATAATTTTTCTAATCCAGGTTAACCACCAATACTATCCTAAATATATTTTCTAAGATTACAAAACATGGCTGCTCTCTCCTAGCTAGAGACCTACCTGTCCTTGGGCTGTGTCTGGTTTTGCAGCTCAGCCGAGTAAAACCAATAAAACCAGCCAACAGTTCCACAGCGGGCCACTGCTCAATATACGGAGCTGTCTACTTGAGGTCACAAAGCAGTTTAGTGCATTAGAACACTGGCTTTGGACTAGCTGACCAATGAGCGTCTGAGGTGGTGGATCTTGTTGATCAGCTACTGAGGAGAGGTCGTCAGTCTTAGATGTGAGACCATGCTTCAACATTTGTTGGGGCAGACCTTTGATATGGCCAACACAAGACAAAACCAGCTTCTCATCGGTACAACCTTAATCCAGTGCATGGACCTTGCTTAGCAATACCTTTTAATATGTCCTAAAGGACATTAATATTAGACCATCCTGGAGGACTTGGCAGGACCCAAGGCTGTAAGTAAAAGGCTGATTTTACATCCACGTCGGAACCTCCAGCAAGAGGTTCCACCGCAGATCTGACTGCAGTATTTCTTCCGTCCCAAAGCCGGGCGGAAAGCGGACGGACCCCATTATAGTCAATGAGGTCCATCCAAAGACTGAGCCGTTTGGCCAATGGGACTTCCCTTTCCTGCCCCCCCCCCCCCCCTCCCAATCACAGCAGGAAAGCAGAACCCCGAGTGGAAAAACTACCCTTAAACAGTCAACCCAAGCTATTACACTTCCGAGGGTGACGGAGACAACACAAATTAAGTCCCCTTAAAAGTTGATCCGGGTATAAAGATATAGAAATACAAGCGGTTCTATTCTTCTTTTGCATAGACGTAATATTCCGGAGCGTGCGCAGGCTCAACATCAGCCCCATCACACATCCAGATGAGCAGTAATGCAGACAACCATCCTGAATGAGCGTACGAGCCCCTGGTTTTTAGGTCACTAGTGTTAGTTCAGGACAAGGGGACCTACAACGAAGAATAGAACATGCTTATGCAGATAAACATCCTTTCACATTCTGTGATTCCTCCGTGGTCAAATCTTGTAAATGTTATGTAGTGTACCCTGAGGACTGTAACTCGGATCATTAAACCCCGGCTCAACCTTCAGCATGCCCTGGATTACAATATTGTTTATATCCTCTACTGTTCAGGTCATCTTCTGTTGCCGTCACAACTGTCTTCATAGAAGCTGTTCATTATAAGTGGAACTAGGCTTATTTTTACATACAGTACTGTGCAAAAGTTTAAGGCAGGTGCAGGGAACATGCTGCAAAGTAAGAAGGCGTTCAGAAATAGAAGTGTTAGTAGGTTATTTTTGTCAATTAAAGGAGATGTCCCGAGGCAGCAAGTGGGGTTATACACTTCTGTATGGCCATAATAATGCACTTTGTAATATACATTGTGCATTAATTATGAGCCATACAGAAGTTATAAAAAGTTTTTTACTTACCTGCTCCGTTGCTAGCGTCCTGGTCTCCATGGTGCCGACTAATTTTTGGCCTCCGATGGCCAAATTAGCCGCGCTTGCGCAGTCCGGGTCTTCTGCTGTTCTCTATGGGGCTCCGTGTAGCTCCGTGTAGCTCCGCCCCGTCACGTGCCGATTCCAGCCAATCAGGAGGCTGGAATCGGCAGTGGACCGCACAGAAGAGCTGCGGTCCACGGAGGAAGAGGCCATCTTCAGCGGTGAGTAGAGAAGTCACCGGAGCGCCGGGATTCAGGTAAGCGCTGTGCGGGTGGTTTTTTTAACCCCTGCATCGGGGTTGTCTCGCGCCGAACGGGGGGGGGGTTTAAAAAAAAAAAAACCCGTTTCGGCGCGGGACATCTCCTTTAACAAAATGCAAAGTGAACGAACAAAAGAGACATCTAAAGCAAAGCAACATTTTGGTGTGACCGCCCTTTGCTTTCAAAATAGCATCAGTCCTTCTAGGCACACTTGTACACAGTCAGGGATTTTGCAGGATTATAGTCAAGTTTATGAATAATTATACCAAACAGGTGATTATGGTCATCCATTTTCATATGTAGATTGAAATGGTTATTAACTGAAACATCTGTGTAGGAGGCTTAAAACTGGGTGAGGAACAGACAAACTCTGCTACATAGGTGAGGTTGCGGAAGACAGTTCATGTCAAAGGTGATGCACTATGGCAACAAGACAAAAGGTAGTTATACTGCATCAGCAAGGTTTCAACAGGCAAAGATTTCAAGATATACTAATCAAGTTTTTTTTTTGTTGTTTTTTTTAAGAAGCTCAAAGAAATGACAACTTTGAGAACCGTAGATGCAGTGATCGGTCAAAGAAATTTAGGGCAGCCCTTGAAAGGCACATCATGCTTATGTTACTTCAAAATCGGAAGATATCCAACAGTGCTGTCAGCTCAGAACTGGTAGAAATTAGTGGGACCTAGGAGAAGTCTGGACAGAAGTGGTCTTCATGGAAGAATTGCAGCCAAAAAGCCATGCCTTTGGTAGAGAAGAAGGTCAAATGACTCCTCTCTGCACGAAAACCTAGAAACTGGGATGCAGAAAAAATGGCAGCAGGTGCTCGGGACTGATAAGTCAAAATTTAGAAATGTTTGGCTGTAACTGAAGGCAGTATGTACCACTCTCCAGCCCTGCGAAGGGCTGGAGAGTGGCACAATAATGTGTGTCTGCAGGCAGCAGTGAAGCATGGTGGAGAGGGGTACAATAATGAGTGTCTGCAGACAGCAGTGAAGCATGATGGAGAGCGGTACAATAATGAGTGTCTGCAGACAGCAGTGAAGCATGATGGAGAGCGGTACAATGAGTGTCTGCAGACAGCAGTGAAGCATGATGGAAAGCGGTACAATAATGAGTGTCTGCAGACAGCAGTGAAGCATGATGGAGAGCGGTACAATAATGAGTGTCTGCAGACAGCAGTGAAGCATGATGGAGAGAGGTACAATAATGAGTGTCTGCAGACAGCAGTGAAGCATGATGGAGAGCCGTACAATGAGTGTCTGCAGGCAGCAGTGAAGCATGGTGGAGAGCGGTACAATAATGAGTGTCTGAAGGCAGCAGTGAAGCATGGGGAGGTTCCATGCAAGTTTGGGACAGCATTACTGCAAATGGAGTTGGTGATTTGGTCAAGATTATTGATGTCCCCAATGCTGAGAAATACAGGCAGAGAATTATCTATCATATAATACCATCAGGGGGGCGTCTGATTGGCTCCAAATTTATTCTGCAGCAGGACAACAACCCAAAAAAATCCATCCAATATCATTAACAACTACCCTCGGAGTAAAGAAGAAAAACCTTCTTACTTTGTAGCATTTTTTTTACACCCCTGCCGAAAACGTTTGCACAGTACTGTTTATACATATAGCGCCAACATATTCCCTAGCATTGTACAGGGATGGTCATCACTCATATCATTCTCTGTCCCCATTGGGGGATTATAACCCAAATGTCTAAAATCACAATATGAATTGTGAAAAGAAATCCGAGGAATTCCATGCAAACACTTGGAGAATGTATGTTGTCCTTGGTAAGTTTAAACCGAGGACCCCCAGGCCTGGACAACAGTGCTAGCCACTGACCTCAGGCCTGGACAACAGTGCTAGCCACTGACCTCAGGCCTGGACAACAGTGCTAGCCACAGAGCCATCGTGCCACCTAAGGGGTAAACCTCTCCCTTCCAACACTCTCACCTCTAGTGTATTCTTACCCCATTGTGGTTGAGTAGGCCACTTCAGATCTTCTGTATCGCCAGATTTTAAACAACGGTCTCATTTGTAAAATTATAATCTTCCAGCGACCGTGAAAGAAAACAAGCCAGAAGGTTCACGTATCGTAAGCCACATTCATGCCGTAGTTCAGCCTCGCAGTCATTTATCACGGGGCAATGAATGTCTTACAGTACCTTATTGATAAGGCTGGAATTTCTTTAACAGCGGAGATCCTAGAAATAACACTTAGAAGCCGAGCGAGTCTGCTGCAGTACAAAGGTCTGTTCTAAAGGTTCGCTGTTTGATTTCTACTACATTTTTAAAAATGTAACTCTGAAATACTCTCACTTGTGTCAGACCTTGCGCTGGGTCCTAGAAATCACCGCACACCCAATGGCCAAAAAAGTACTAAATTTTAGAGAACAAATAGACCAAAAAAGGGCCTCCAGCATACAGAAGAAGCTTCTAGTTCATCCTACGGAATCCCCTTATTTAGTAAACCTTTAGTTTTACTGCTTTGCTTTCAACAACCCATTTCATTAGTCACTAAAGACCCTTGGGCTTGTCAGCATCTTGGGCTTCGAGTGGATTTTCCAGACGATTTTGTCTTTCCTTGGTGATAAACATTACCTTCAAGCTGTTTCTCGGTGTTGAAACACAACCGGAGGTCGTAATAACACTACTTCAGATGCCTTTGATGCCTGTAAAGGCATCTGCATGCTTTTGAAATAGTTTTCATGTGTATTCTCAAAACCTCTTCTTCTTTAAAGGCATCGTGTGTCATGGCGGCGGATGTGGATCGGCTGCGCCTCCAGAACTGATTTGATTTGGAACTGAATCCAGAGGCATATTCTGAGTTGAACAGTCCAATGGGCGGTCCTATCAATGTGACAGCTACCCCTGTGTATACAGTCATACACGTCAATCACTGATAGCTCCGCCCATTGGACTAATCGGCTCAGAATGAACAAAGATTTAAAAATAAATAAAATACCAGTTCTGCTGAATCTTTCCCCATAAAACTATATATAATTGTGCTCGGCTCCTCCTGCGCTATAACATGATGTAAGCAGTCCGGACAGCTGTCTGACTTCCTCTAGATATTTATGGGTATCAGAAAACTGACAGGAGATGCCATGCCTGCCACAGACGACATGGGGGCATAGTCATGGCCATGACCGATGGTAGGGGACGTCATAGGATATGACTAGTAGCCATAAAAGCCTGTCAGATTGAAGTTTGTGTGTTTTTATGGGGCCAATAATACTTATTTGACAATTTAAATCATTTTCAGTTACTGTTGATTGTCTACATGTCCTCCATGTATAATGCCATCCTGCATGTTTATTATCATCAGTCCTTAGAGATCTCTCTAGAAAACATGAGAAAATATGTGACTAGAACCAGAATCTCCATCCAATACAGTTGACTCTGGTCAAACACAAAATGTGCTTTAATTCATAGAATGCTATTTAAAGGTGCTGTCTGATATCCTATAGATTTGGCGGGGGTTCATTGCCCGGCCCCCTGACAATCAGCTGTTTGCTGGGCCAGTGTACTGAACAGAATTCTGCAGGAAGCACACAGCTCCGTTCTTACTGTAGGCATTGAAATGAATGGGAACTTTAACTGCAGTACCAAGCTCGGCCACTTCAGTAGGAATGGAGCTGTGTGCTTCCTGCAGAAATTAGCTTGGTGCACAAGTATACAGCCTGGCAAATGACTGATCAACGGGGATCCTAGGCAGCAGACCCCCTGGGATCTAATATTGGTGACTTTTCCTGAGGATCGGTCATCAATGGTTTACAACTGAACAACCCCTTTTAATGTTGATTTTAGGAGTCCTTTTTAACCAATCGACCTGCAAATTGTAGCGTCCATCATCACTCTGATTATACTGGACTCGAATACACTGAAGTTATAGTGGAACATATAGAGAATACATGTACCACATGTGGTGCCTTTTGTGCAGCCTGTAAGTCTTGTGTTAGCTGAAAACATTGTTTTTTAGCCTTCCTCTGGATCAACACGTGGGGGTAATAGGCTTACATACCGTACTATGTAACATTACACCTGGATCCAGCCTTGTGCTCCTTAAAGATACTTTGTAATGTCTAATACTTTTTGTTCTTCTTTCTCCCAGATGGTAATATCTAGTATTTTTTGTTTTTCAGCTCCAAAAACCTGTAGCCCTAAACATTTTGCCTGCAAGGACCAGGTAACGTGCATATCAAAAGGTTGGAGGTGCGATGGCGAGAAGGATTGTCCCGACGGGTCTGACGAGGCTCCTGAAATCTGTAAGTAGATGTTATGTCAGTCATGCATAGATGTTCCTCTACATGATGGATGGCCGTATGAAAGCAGCATTTGGGCTAGAGGGTGACAAAACGTATCAGATAACAGACCTAAAAAGGGTATTTCTATCTCTATGACGTTCTAAACATATGTAATTCCCTTCAATATTCAATATATTTCCATTAGAGAAATATTTATTGTCCTCCTCCAGACCCAGTCTGTTTCTTTGTATCTTCTTGGCTTGCCAAGGTCCCAGTCATCAAGCATGGTCCTTCAAGGGGGGTGACACTTGTATAGTTGAACTTGCTTATATTCCTATGAAACATGCTTAGAAGTCTGCGGCCAACTGGAATGGAGCTCCGAGTTATAGGCAAGCCGCATCGGGCTCTCCCCGCCCACGTCACCCAGACTGACAGCGCACGCCCTTTACACAAGCAGAGAGAGGAGCTGCCACTCGTGGTGATGCAGGCGGGGAGACCCTGGTGCAGCCCGCCCCTGTGGCTCGAGAGTTCGGCTCCAAGTCAGATGTCTAAGCCACATATGATAAAACCTATGTGGGCTGAATGGACATATCTGTCCTGGGGTCATGCTGCCCGTGGTTTGGGCATCCTAGACCTTTCTAGGCTTGGGGCACTCCTGGGAAACTTTTTTTTTTTATTTTTTTTTAATGCGAGGTACCCTCACCAAAACGGGTGTGTGTTCAGGGGTGTAAGTTAGGGTGTGGCTTATCATGAAGTAAGATCTTACCTCTGATATTCCCGACACCTAGTGACCTATAGAGTGCATCACCGCTGGCTACTTCGCCATCAGCTGACCAATCAAATCATTATTTTTAGTGATGGTGCTTATTTTGACTCTGTTTTTTGTGGAAATGCGGTGGATTTTTCCGCTGCGTGAATAGGCTACGCTCACACAGGGCTGATTGGCTGTGGGATGTCGCAGAAGTAAAATCTCATTGAGCAGAGGTGAAATCTGCAGCGGAAACTTCAATAAAATTGATGCTGCAGAATTAATTTCCGCACCGCATGTCCGTTTCCGTGCCGGATTTCCAAATCTCATCCACTTTTCTGCTACTGTACATGCTGTTGAATCTCTGTGCAGCGGGTCCACAAGGTAATTCCATGGCAGGTCCGTCCCTTGTGGACCAAGCCGAAAGGGGCTTTCCGGGCAGCACCCACTGGGATACACTAGGATCGGAGCGGAAGCTGCTGCTCTGACCCCAGTGTAGTGGCCGCAGCTTGTAATTGAGCTATACACGGGCAGAGCAGCACTTCTGCTTCAACCCCAGTGCATTATGGCGGGCGCTGCCTGGAAAACCCATTTGATGTGAGCTGAGTGATTCCCAGCCTGCGAACCATGGCACCCCGGTTGGGAATTACTGATTTAGGCATTGACGTTATTGGTCACAAAAGCGTTAAAATGGCAGTTTTGATAAACTTGTCAGTAGAAGCTTTACACTGGTACCATTTCGCTATTTGGTTGGTGTTGCCCTTTAAAGTATTCCTGGGAGTTTATTAATACATCTGAAATTGGACATTATCAATCCCCCTGACTGGCACGGACTGCTGATTCAAAGTACAGTAGGTAGGGTCATGGCAAAAGGACGGGTAGCACCAATAATTCATGCATTTCCAGGAGGAAGTACAGAGAAACGGAAGAACATAGTTAAAAAAAGAAAAATGGAAATGTATATCATAATGTACTTGCCATAAAGGAACAGTAGGACAATGTTAATATCAGTACCACATCTACCGCAAACCCTTCTCCTGTTGTACGACCGAATTCCTGCCAGTAGGGTATAACCTGGGAGCAGAGGCCTGCAGTCTGTAATGGAAGCTGATCAGCGAGTACACCAGTCCCACCCTGGAGACGGCCGTCCTCACAGTGTCCCATTCATGTTTGCTGGTGTTTGGAGTATTCGGAGGACTGAGCCGTGAGCACAAAGCCGCAGTGTGCTCCGTGTCGGTGGGGACTGCCAACAAACAAGCAGGCCGCAGCTCTACCCGCCACACTGCACGCCTGTTCGCGGACCGCCGCTCGCAGATTGTTCCTGCCCCAGTGCTTCCTGTTATTGCCAGCAGATACAGCTAATGGAGA
The DNA here is from genome assembly GCF_035609145.1 of Eleutherodactylus coqui. Lineage (NCBI taxonomy): Eukaryota > Metazoa > Chordata > Amphibia > Anura > Eleutherodactylidae > Eleutherodactylus > Eleutherodactylus coqui. Next base: position 474,962,559 of record NC_089837.1, on the reverse strand, counting down.
TTCTTCATTTTCTGGTAAAGTATCGTTTTTACCCTATCACACACTTTTTCAGTTTTTAAGATCCTCGCTTGCTGTCACTTAACAGGAACCTCCATTGTTTGCTTGCAGTGAATAAAAACTTGTCCTGGCTGCGTGGTGGCCACCATGGTGCGCAGCTTATTACAGCACCGTTGGGCCGGCTTCAAAACGAGCTGATTCCAAGTGCGGAGTCCGCACGGACGGTCCGCTGCACACTCGCTGATGCAAAATGCGGATTCCACGCGGACGGCCTCCTTTGAAGTCAATGGAGGCCATCCAATCCGCAGTCCATACGCAATTAACATTTTGTAAAACTATACTGAACATGACCAACGGCGAGGCACCGGGGTAAACGCAGTACAGAAACATTTACGCAGTATGACCGGCTGGGCTCACAGCCAGATTCTGCTGCGGGATTCCCGCCTGCGAAATCTGGTCCGCCTGTGTGAAGCTGGACTTGGGCTGGATCCAGATAGGGTAAATTTGCTGTGGCATTTCCATGCGGACCCCTCCGCACAAAAAGTCTCCGATATTTGCAGTAGTAACAAAGTGGATGAGATTTTGAAAATCTCATCCAGAAGCTGCTGTGCAGATATTGACACGCGGTGGGAAATTAAATTCAAATGCTGCGGGTCTGGAGGCGGTCTGTCCGCTGCTGATCTGCTGCAGAATACCCGCTGCGAACATACCAACGCAAATCGGCCCCCGTGTGGAACCGGCCTTCACACAAGCTGGACCGCTCTGTTCTTCCCACTCAGCCTGTCATCAGGGAGCGGGATACAGCTGAAACAATAGTATCAGCTGTATCCCGCTGTGAATCCCTGATAAGGCTCATAGTTGTCCTTCAGCAGGCTGAAAGACAAGGATGAGCGACGGCTTAACGAAAACTGCATGATGTCAGTGCAGTTACACACAACGATTATCGCTAAAAAGACGACTTTTGAGCAAATTTTGATCAATAATCGTTGTCTAAATGGGCCTTTAAGCACTGCACTCTTTGTAGCTACGCGGTTTCTCTAATTCATGGAGTTACAATAATTTTGTCTCCCCATGTTCTGAACAAATGTCCAAACCTCTAATAAACATTAGGTCATCGGCCAGTAGAGTAGAGGCTAAGTGCTCGCCTCTTCCCCTAGACTCCGGCCAGTGGGCCGGTGGCCATGGCAGCGATTTGGCTATGATTTCCCATTTTGGCTATGAAAAGCTCCTTAAGCTCCATTCCTCTGTCAGGTATGTGACCTCCCAGCTTAGTTCTCGAACTCTGTAATGAGTCTAAAGATGGCCATACACATTAGACTAACAAGTCGATCAAAGCCGCCACGACTGGCCGACCATCTAATGTCTATTAGATGTTTGGCAGAGGTTCGTTCAGAAAATGGGGAGAAAAAATGGTCTGGTCTGTTGAATGTCAGCATGCCTGTCAGGCAGTAGCTTAGTCCGCTCTTGAAGTCAGCGAGCCTGTGCATGGGGAGGCGGGGAGGAGGAGTTGTTGGCCGAATGAGAATTTGGCGATAACTATTGTTAGCTGTACGACCACCGTAGGAGTCTTCTGAGCACAAACAGCGCATTTCTCTCTGGTATTTAGAGGTCACCAGAATTCTGAAATTACTTTTCTGTCTGGGAAATGTTATCAGTCAACTGAGAGATTTACTATATATTTACTCTCTTAAAAGGATTTTCCGGGCACAAGATGTAAATTCTGAAAATGCTGACATCTAGGGGATAGAGCTAAATAGCAGTAACCTGTACCTTTTTATCTGCCGCTCTGGGCCCTCTTCTTCATCCAGTGCAGCCGCCAATCTGCCGCTGTGTTTACAGCAGAAGTGATGCATATAAACACAAACAGACTGTTGCTACAACTCCCAGATTGATTAGAGCTTGTTTACAGGCCAGCACTGTAGCTCCGCCCACAACTTACAGGTCCTACAACTTACCAGCACCAACCTCCCTCTGAGAGTGGCAGACAGACAGGACTTTCCAGCACTATAGACTGTGCATGAGCAATACAGTACAATGCTTCTGATCCTGTCCTCCCATCATGCACTGCTTACAGGATGTTGGAGGAAATGGCAAATGCAGACAAGGAGGCTTATCAAAACTGTCCTCCTTGTACGTAGCAAACAGTCGGAGCTCAGCTTTCATTTCACCACAGCAGTTTAAGAAACGAAAATTGAACTGTGATTGGTTGCTCTAAACTTTAAGGACAGTTTTACTGTTAAGACCGTTTTGATAAATAGAACCTACAATGCAGAGGAAGTGGAGATATTTTTCAGGCGGAGGGTCACGTGACATAGAAAATGACGAAAGTAGCTAGACGAAGTGCTGTAAAATTATATTAGTCTGCGGCCGAAATACCCTTTTTAAGTTTCATTTGGCTTTATTGTATATTTTTTTGCCATCTACCTAAAGCACTTAAACTTATAGGCTAAAAGTAGATGACCATTGAGTCCGGAGAGGTAGGTGTTATACTTGCCTCCCCCGCCAATCACTAGGTGTCAGCGCTAAAGCCAACGCTCAATGCATTGAGCGGACTCAGCGGGCGAACTACTTGGCAGCTTTAAGCCCGGACATGACAGGGAGGTAAGTAGAACACCTAAATCCCAATGAGTCACTTACTGTTGGCCCATAAGTTTAGTTTACAGTGCTGAAAGTAGTTGACAGTCTTTTTAAGTTTCAGTTGGCTTTAATGGCTACTGTGATGGAAAGGCCGAAAAGAGATTTGCAATGATTTTTTTTTCCCCAACCGCCCATCGTTCTTCTGTGTTTTGGGTAATTCTGTGTGAAATGATCTTGTTTAGCCTGATTTGTATCTATTTATGACTGTATGCCTTGAAACAGAGAAGTATTCAAGCTTCCTGCCCCAGGCTATTGTAAAGGATCACAGACCAATTTGTAGGACAAGTAAATAAGCACCCTGGTAAACACAAAGCCATGAACTTACCCACTGTATGTGGCACAACGGGCTCATTCACCAGGAGGATGACCACAAGAGACTTGAGTGTTAAACTGTCATTATACTGCAATAACTTACACTTATTACCTTTTATACTATATTTTCTGTTTCTTCCACATAGAGCTCAAAATCCTCGGCTTGCCCCCCATAATTATCATGGGAGGGGGATAACTGGGAACTGAACCGTAGGGAAATCTAGTATCAAAGCAACAATAGTAAAAAGTTTAACTTAATTTTTAAATAGAAAGTGCTATAAAAGTTATACTTTTATCTGATTATTAATAAAAACCAAGCACAGGCTTTAAAGACTCCAGTACATCTCCAAAATGGCAGGTCTACCCAAAGTCATCCAGGGAAGGACAAACTGTGATTACCAACAATCTCAGAGGTGCCCAAAGTTCATCAATGTGCATTATGGAGGCCACACCACACAACATAAAGGTCTTTGATTGCGAACGTCTCAGTGTCAGATACTAGCAGTCAGCAATGAAGTAGCATCAATGGTGTAGTAAAATAGAAAAAAGATTTATTGCTCCATAAAAATGGCGACTTTTCGACTAGGTGAGTCTTTATCAAGCCTGGAGCAATCGTCGTTCTGTGTAAATGGGCCTTCCAGCTGCTCCCTTCTTAACCCCTTCACTCTCTGTCCCTTCCCTCCAAACCCTGTCAAGTAGGCCTCCCTGTATGGTCTCTGGCCCCCAATCCGACCTCTACTCTCCTCCTTCACACTTCAAAGATGTTCTCTTGCATTCACACTAGTAGGAAGTCTCATTGGCCTAGAAGTTGCTCCCAACTAACTCCTATTTCCCCTCGTCATCCTGACGGCATACACATGGAGGTTGCCTGCTGGACACCTGTTGGGACAGGAAGCGGAAAGGCAACTCCCACCACCGGCTCACCAGTGTCTTCCTGTCCCTACAGGACAGTCCAAGCGGGCCTCCAGGTGTATCCTGGAGGTGAATGAAGAAAGAAGACTCCCATGCAGCCTGTCCGCCCGTGGGGGGACGACTCTCTGTTCGGGCTGGCAGGGCTTGCGCGGGTGAGACCCTACGAGGGGACCCTCACCCGCAGGATCTACCCAGCAATGTTCCCCCAGTGGGAAAATCCTCCCCCGGTACGCTGCCCAGTGGGGTTGTCGTACCGGTAGGAAGCAGCCCCGGTACCTGCAGGCTCGGACGCCGGTGTCTCCAGGGATCCACGTCTAGAGAGGTATGCCAGCAGCGCTCGGAGAGAAAAAAAAAAAAAAAGTGCTCGCTTCGGCAGCACATATACTAAAATTGGAACGATACAGAGAAGATTAGCATGGCCCCTGCGCAAGGATGACATGCAAATTCGTGAAGCGTTCCATATAGCGCCATGTGTGTCTCCTAGGCGGCGGGTCCGGTCGGCGTCCCCACGTGTGTGCTGGTCGGCGTGCGTCCCCACGAGTGTGCTGGTTGGCGGTGTCCCAGTGTATGCGGTGTATCCCCCGGGTCCGGTGCGGCGGCGTGACGTCAGCGCGGCCGCATCACGGGGGGCGGGGCCCTCACTTAAAGGGGGCGTGTCGGCGCCAAATTTGAAAATTTAAAAGGACTGGATTCCTTTGCATCTCTCCTGGCTGCACCTTACTGAAGATGTCAGCCAGAGAGGACACTGAAAGCAGCCTGCTGGTGAGTAGACGGCTTTGGGAGTACCGGGGAGGGAGGATTGAGACATCAGGATCTGGTGCTGGAAGTCATTTTTGCTGTCTCCGTCTCTTAGGACAGAGATGCACAAAAGGTTAGAGAGGCCAAAAAGCGAGTGCGCAAATGTCCAGTTGGCTTGCGGCGCCTAGAAGAGGGCCACACCAAGCCACTATGCGCGGACCCTACGGAGAAGGTGATCCGCAAAGAGGGCTCCTCGGGCATGTCGGACATCCGATCCATGATCCGCGAGGAGATTGAAGCCTCGCTCTCCTCTCTTTCTCTGCCGCCCCCCCACGGAAAGGGTAAGGCGGGCACGAATGGAAGAGTCAGACTCTGAGGAGGTCCTTGAAGATTCTCCTTCAGAATCCATGCCGCCCATGAAGGATACAAGGAAGTATTTCTTTTCATCGGCGGACTTGGGTCAGCTGTTAACTGCAGTCCAGCGCACCATGCAGGTGGAGGAAGAGGTGCCGCAGCAGCCATCCTTTCAGGATTGCCTGTTCCGGGGACTCCTACCACAGCCAAAACCGTCATTTCCAGTTAATGACGCTTTAAAACAGCTGATCCTGACAGAGTGGAAACAGGCAGATCAGAAATTCTTCCTGTCCAAGGAATTCAAGGATCGGATGGTCTTCACACCAGAAGATATCGAGTTCCTAGAAACCGTTCCTAAGGGGGATCTGGCGGTCGCCAGGGTCTCAAAAAGCAGCCCTCCCCTTTGAGGACATTTCCCAACTGCGGGATCCACTAGACACCAGAGTGGATTATGCGATGGAAAAGGCCTGGGAGACCGCGGCCCTGACCGTCAAAGCCAACATCACGGCCACATCTGTGGCGAGATCTATGTCAGTCTGGTTAGACCAACTCCAGACGCTGATTTCTCAGAGGGGCTCTAGGGAGGACATCTCCAGCTGCCTTCCCCTCCTCCAGAGGCAACCGGCTTCCTGGCAGACGCCTCTATGGAGTCAGTGAGGTTCAGGGCCTGTTCAGCAGCCCTCTCGAACACAGCAGGAGGGCTGTCTGGGTTAAGGCCTGGACAGGAGATAACACCTCCAAGAATAGACTCTGTTCCCTGCCCTCCCAAGGACACAGAATCTTCGGGCCTTCCTTGGATACTCTCCTAGAGAAGGCATCGGATAAGAGCCAGGGACTACCATCGGAGAAATCGTTTAAGCGGCTTCCTCCTCCTACCCTCCTCCTTTTGTTCCCTCTAGAGCATACAAGGGGAAAGGGAAAACCGGACGCTGGTCCTATCCCAAAGGCGGAAAGGGTGAGAATCTGCCTTCCCGCATCCTACAAGTAGGGGGTAGACTGAAAGGGTTCGCCCTTAGATGGAACGAGGCGACCTCCAATCCCTGGGCCTTACGCCTAGTCTCGGATGGCTACAAAATTGAAATTTCCTCCCCGGAGGTTCATAGTCACCCCCTGCCAGTCACCTGCGTCTGCTCAGGCCCTCCAGTTGGGGGTGCAAGAGCTGTTGTCCCTAGGGGCCATCACTCGGGTTCCCGCAGAAGGACTATTCAAGGGGTGCTACTCCCCCTTGTTCCTAATAAAAAAAAAAAAAAAAAACAATGGATCCTATAGAACTATAATTAATCTGAAATTCCTGAATAAATCTATCACGTATCAAAGATTTAAAATAGAATCGGTGCGGTCAGCAATCCCCTTAATTGCGCCGGATAGTGTCATGGCCACAGTGGACTTAAAGGACACCTATTACCATGTCCGTATACACATAGATTCCCAGCGGTTCTGCGGTTTGCCCTGGTGATAGATGGCTCTGTCTCTCAATTTCAATTTACGTGCCTGCCGTTCGGGATTTCCTCCGCACCCCGGGTGTTCTCCAAACTGGTGTTAGAGATGGTGGCGGCACTGACAAGGTGTTGATTGTCCCATACCTCGACGATTTCCTGATCATAACAGGATCGGCTTCAGAACTCCAGTTCCAGGTCAACCTCACACTCCGTCTGTTCGAGTCATTAGGCTGGATCATCAACTCCTCTAAATCCAGTCTTCTGCCCGAGCAGAAAGAGAAAAAAAATAAATAAAAATTTCTGGGAGTGATTCTGGACTCACACCATCAGTGCTCATCCCTTCCCCTAGAAAGGCAAAAAACGATCCAGGATGAGTGTCGGGCACTTTCTCTAACCACTAAAGTCTCCCTTAGGAGAGGCATGAGGGTCCTCGGCCTCATGACCTCTTGCATCAGGTAGTCCCTTGGGCCCAGTTACATTGTAGAACCCTCCAAGACTTTATCCTAAACAACTGGGATAAATCCCCCGCCTCCCTGGATCGGAAAGTTGTCCTTACCTACAAGATAAAATCCTCCTTAGAATGGTGGATGTCTATCTCTAACCTTGCCAGAGCCACGGCTTGGTACCCCGCATCCCCAGTATCCATCTTTACTGACGCAAGTGCAACTGGTTGGGGGGCCCACTTAGGCCGTCATTACGTCCAAGGGGGCTAGAACCAGGAGGAAGCTGCTCAATCCTCCAACTACAAAGAACTTTGCGCTGTCTGGAAGGCCATTCGGGGCCTCGAGACAGAGATCAGGGGTAGACACATTAAGATCGTTTCGGATAACATAACAACTGTGTCCCTCATCCGCCACCAGGGATCCACGCGGAACCCCCGACTCCAAGACCTGGCAGCAAAAGTTCTTGGGTGGATAGAGCAGCGGACGCCTTCCGTCACAGCGTACCACATAAGGGGCCCAGAGAACTCCATGGCGGACCATCTCAGCCGCAGGAAGATAGACCCCGGGGAGTGGACTCTACATCCACACGCGTTCCAGCTAAATTTAGAGAGATGGGGGACACCCAAGGTGGACTCGTTCACCTCTCGGGAGAACACCAAGTGTCCCCGGTTTTTCTCCATGGGAGCAGACGGGGGCTCCCTAGGAATAGATGCACTATCCCAGGCCTGGGATTGGGACCTTGCATACGCCTTCCCACCTATCCCCCTGATTCCTCGAGTCCTAAGGAAAATTCAGGAGTCCCCAGGCTCCGTTATCCTGGTGGCCCCATTCTGGCCCAAGAGACCCTGGTTCCCGCTCCTGGCCGCTCTCTCGACACAGGATCGCCTCTACATCTGCCGCAGAGAGACGACCTCCTTCAGCAGGGTCCCCTGATATGCCCAAAGGTCCGACAGTTCAGACTGGCGGCCTGGAAGTTGAGCGGGTAAAATACCTGAGCCGGGGCCTATCAGAGGGGGGTGACCACTACGTTATGTGAGAGCCTCAAAAAATCCACCTGAAAAATATACTCCAGGGTGTGGGATACCTTCTCTAGGTGGTTGGGGCATAGTATACATGACCTCCAACAGCCCGACATTAACAAAATATTGGAGTTCCTACAGGATGGTTTGGACATGGGGCTAAGACCTGGTACCCTTAAGGTCCAGGTGGCCGCCCTTGGGGCCTTCTTCGACTTCCCCTTAGGCGACCATAGGCTAATTAAGAAATATCTGAAAGGGGCAGTCAGACTCCATCCCTTTATAAGAGAAACCATGCCCCCATTGGACCTGAACCTTGTTTTGCAGGCCCTCTGCGCACACCCCTTTGAGCCCCTGGAAGATCTATCAGTAAAGATCCTCCCCCACAAAGTTGCCTTTTTAGTGGCCATCACATCCGCCAGACGGATCGGGGAGATCCAATCCCTCTCGATTAGGACCCCATACATGACCACCTTCCCAGATAAAATAGAGTTCAGGCCTGACCCCTTCTTTCAACCAAAAGTTCTCACAGACTTTCACAGAGAACAGCATATAGTACTTCCCTCCTTCTGCCAGGAACCCCGTAATACCACGGAACAGAGGTTCCATAATTTAGATGTTAGACGAGCAGTCCTGAAGTATTTGGAATTCACACATTCCTTCAGGAAGTCTAACAACCTCTTCATTCAATTTCAAGGTCCACGCAGAGGAGGGGCCGCTACTAAGGACTCCTTAGCGTGTTGGGTCAGGAGGGCCATAGAAGAGGCGTACAGGAGGGCCTGTTCCTGGGCGGAGAGAGCCCAGGCGACAACCGACCAGATCTGCAGAGCCGCCACGGGTCGAGCACACATACTTTCGTTAAACACTATCGCCTGGATTTGGGGGCCAACCGGGATATGGCCTTTGGGCGGAAGGTGCTACAGGCAGTGGTCCCTCCCTAAAGCCCTTGGTCGTTGGTATTCCTCCATGTGTATGCTGTCAGGATGACGAGGGGAAGACAGGAATTGGGTCCTACCTGTTAATTCCTTTTCTTGAAGTCATCCTGACAGCATAGGGGCTTTTCCCTCCCCTTCGGTTATATTTTACATGAAGTAACGTATTGTACTATGATTTCCATATTAGAAATGATTGGTTAAGCAAAGCCGGGTCACTGTAGTTATTTGGTACACGCTGGTGAGCCGGTGGTGGGAGTTGCCTTTTGTAGTTTCCGCTTCCTGTCCCAACAGGTGTCCAGCAGGCAACCTCCATGTGTATGCTGTCAGGATGACTTCAAGAAAAGGAATTAACAGGTAGGACCTAATTCCTGTCTTTCCTAACAGTAGACCAAAGGGGGGCGTGGAGACATATCCCAATTTTCAGACTTCACAATCTTGTTGTGCAGTTGTTAGGAAATCTCTGGATGTTGGTAAATGGAAAGTGGTTTAAAGCTCCTTCCCCATGAATGACTTTAGTAGGTACTTTGACAACCGCATTACCAGTGTGGAGGACATCGACTCGGTCAAGTAGTTACTTGCCTAGCTTGGCCTCATGTACGTAACTGATTTCCTCTGACCAAAGGGCTGTATATGCTTGACTGTGCTGTAATCGTGGATGTCAATGAGCGCAAATTTCAAATTGTTTACTAAACATTCTTTGTCTGAGCATCAAAAAGTTATCAAAAACAGCCCAGACTTCGACTCTGAAGTCTGCTAGACAGACACAGTTGGGAAATAAGTGAAGGAGCAGGACAACCTGTTGAGCGCCGTCCGCCCAGCTGTTCTAGTAATGTGACACATGCCTGTCGGAGCGTATCAGGAATATGGGCTCCCCTGGAGGACCACTGCTTTGTAGAAACAGGAATGTTTGCAGCGACGGATTAATCCAATCTATAGGAGGAAATCTATGGCCGTAAGGAGCTGTAGGCGTCACTGAGGTTATTAGACCAAAGGTCAGTCTTCTGGTGCCGGTGGCAGATCTTGGGGCTTGAGGACTCAGCTGATGCTGCGCGGCGTCTAATCTGCTTCAGGAAGCGTTTCCTACATCACATGAAGGTCTTTTACAACAAAGTATTGTATTGTAGGCAGGAAAATCCCAATATGTAACATGTTGGCTAAAAGCTTTCCTTCCAATATACTAAGATAACAATAGAATTGCCCATAAATGGTTTTTTTTGGAAGATTAAAAAAAAAAAAAAAAAAGTTAAAATGAAGAAAAACTGAATACCCGCCCACCCAGGTGGCTCCCAGGCAAGGAAGGAGCGGCGGGCGGCTATGTGCCATTTGTTTGTGCACGTGACCGCTTACAGGCTTCGGCAGGGATTCTTCTATGGCCGCTGAAGCTTGTGACTGAGCGGTCATGCGCACCATGAATGGCACATGGCCCTCTGCTCCTTCACCCAAGGGTGCGTTCACACTTCGATGATTTTCTCGCAGGCTTTGGTTCTGCTCTTTCAATTGCAATTTACGCTTCCTACACAGGGCAATCACGATTGGCGGGCCATGATAAACGCCTCGCATCTGTGAAACTTTGATTTTTCTCACGTGAATTTCATGCTCCGTACCAGATCAGAAGTATTTCCCATTGGTTTCAATGGGAAACATCGCATCACACTCACAAGCGAGGCATTAAAGGTCCCATTGGAATCAATGGGCGATGCTTTCCAAGATAGGGTATGCCACGATTTTCATATTCGTGCAAGATTTTGTGCGTCTCGGGGAACGGAGGTTAAAGAAACTTTAAAACTAAGTTGTAGCTGCTCCTGGGGCTGTCCCCACCACTCACCGCCAGCAGCGAGACGCCTTAGGCACTGGCCAATACAGCACTGCCAATAGCAACAGTAACTTTGAAATAAACATTTTAGTCTCTCACGTTGAAACATTATTTAACATCAGAGTATATGAGCGAGGTCTTCAGTAAGACATCTGGTTGCTACAGCTTGGACAATATAGAATACATGGGGAAGGGCATTGATGGGGTGGTTTAATTTTAAGGAAGTCTTACTTTTAGGTAAAAAATAACAAAAATGATCAGGGCAATTGGGGTACTAATGTGCTTCATATTGATTTATATGTTAGGCTAACTTCACACGGGTGAGCATCATATGGGGCTGTGAATCCCGCCACCATATTGCGTTCGCCATTCGTATGAAAACCGCCTTGCATCACTTTAGGGAAGAAGGAAATCCCTCGCCGCAGCTGTCAGCCATGGCGGGGGATTGTGGAGGCTCTCCCATTGTTTTCAATGGAAGATCTCGCATTGCATCACCAGGGTCTAATAACCTTTTGTTTACGCAGAGCAGCTAGATAAAGAAACTGTCTACTTATTATGTTTAATCCAACTGGTGTGAAAACTTAATAGTTTAGGATGTAGGAAGTGGAACTGCCTGTGTCAGAAGTATAGCTCTAAGGGGTGCAGAGGTAGCAGCTGCACCAAGGCTCAGGTACCAAAGGCCCTTCCACCATGTAGCAAGACACAAGTACTATAAACGTGGTAGGTTGGGCGGGCATCACAGATTGTGCATGAGGCGCAAGTGGCGCAGGATGTTCCTGTGGTCCACATTGACTAATTTATATCATAAAATAGAGGGACAGGGCTGTCTACTTAGTTTTAGGCATAAACCATACAGTAGGCAGGTGTAGGACCCTGGTTCAAGAAATATGGGTAATGCCACAGCTGACACGTGTATTTTGGTTCTGCTTTCACAACCTTTAGCATGCAGAATTAATCAGCTGCCGCCAGTGGTATTTTCATCTGATTGGGAGGAAACCTGATAGGGTGCTTGAATAATGGGAAGCACTTGGGAATCGGCGCTGGCAAAATGAGAATGCTGGAGTTCCAAGAAGGATCCTACTATACTAGTTTTAGTCGTAGGCTCACCTTTTTTAAAGCTGGCATGTATATCTTACCCCTGCCCAAGAAAGCGCCTATTCAGACCGCATATTTTTGGGCTGTGCACTGTGGTGACTAGTGACACTCTGGTGACTTCCTCCAAATTTAAGACTCACTTCACCAGCCTGGCCACCACCGCGTTCTGCAGAGACATCCTATCCCATCACCATCCAATCACCCCTCCAGGCTATTTAAGGGCTTCCTGACCAAGGGGGAGAATAAGAGTGCCGCAACCTGGCCTCTACAACCACCTAAGCCCGGTTGACATTATTTGGGGTCAGTTGGACTGCAGAATGAAGGAAAAGCAGCCAACAAGTGTTCAGCATCGATGGGAACTCCTTCAAGATGGTTGGAAAACCATTCTGGGTGACGACCTCATAAAGCTGAGAGAATGCCAAGAGGGCAACGCTGTCAACAAAGCGACCGGGGGCTACTTTGAAGAATATAAAATATAAAACCTAGTCTGGTTCAACACCTTTCTTGTTCACTGATGTCAACCGAGCACCATGGGGGGGGGGGGGGAGTGAGAGAGATCTCTCTTCTCCCCCCCCCCTCCCCCCATCCCCCGGCCGCCCTCCTGCATGGTGCTTAGACCAGTAATCAGTTACTCGAAAAGACCGATACTTGCCCGAGCATCAGCCTTAAACGAGCGTGCTCGCTCATCTCTAATCACGACCTTACTGGCACAGTTCACGCCAAGAACTGATGTAAATGCCTTAGTAGGCCATAAACTGTGTTTTTTGTTTTTTTTTCTTTTTCTTTTTTTTTGATTCCGCTTCCTTTTGCCCAATTGCTTTCTCTAACACAGACCTGGATGACGTTCGAGTCCGTATAAAGCCATTAATGTCGCTATATAACTCTAGAAAGGGCTTGTATGGTGTAATAAGCGCACTATGGATTATGTCCTACGTTAATGGCTGTTTCGCACAATTTGACATCTGGTTTCTTTTCGACGTCTTACATATTGACCATATTTCTCTAGAAGAGTATTATGATCTGGGTCCGCGGAATGACCCGGGGACTAATTCAGAAAAGCGTGGCTGTGAAACGCGTTATGACACAGATGCCGATTCCTGTGGTCAGTTTATTAGGAGGGGGAAGCTTTACCTTTTGACCTGCTGCACATGACATTGCTCTGTCAATAGTGAACCCCCCCTTCCTCTGTGTAAAGAGAGGGTTTGGCAGCACATTATCCCCGTGTGTCGGCGCGCACCAGGCCTTTTTATTACTTGTGCAAATGTGAAAAAGTTTGTTCTCCGTTTAAGAGTTTAAATAGCAAATGATTGTGTATGTAAACGTGTGCAGACAAGTCGGGTCTGTGCATCCTGGGGCAGGCTGACTGAGCAGTGATTTATAGGGCATTCTCTATGGACGGCTCTCGGGCTGCAGGGTGTCAGAATCGTTCTCTGTGCAGTTCTATCTTTTCCTGTTTGTACAAACCTACTCCATGGCGCTGCACAGCGGGGCGCAGTCAGAGAAGGCATGCAGAAGACGTTCACTATACTCCGCAGTGCATAAATGTTTTGGACCTCATTTAAAAACTGTAGGTATGTTCACACGGGGCGTAAATGCTGCGGAATGTTCAGAGCCCAAAATTTCACTGCAAATTCTGCAGCATTCCCAAAACAAGTCAAAATCCACATCTCGCCCTCACCTGACCAGCGGCTCGGCGCTCCCTAGAAGCTGCCGGGGCAGTCTGATGGGTATCCATTGCAAGTGAGAGGAGCTTGAATTGCTGATTTCGAAATCCCCAATCGTCTGGAATTTGACTGTTTTGCATGTGGAAATGCTGTGGAATGTCCGCTACAGAAAATTCCACTGCAAATTCCGCAGCATTCCAACATTCAGAACGGAGTCAGAATCTGCGGTTGCATGGCCTGTAGTAAATCCAGCGCCGCTGGCCATGCGGATGCAAAAGTGGCAACACCTGACCCGCGGCACTATGCTCATTACAGCCTGCCGGGTTTCGGGGCGTGTTGATGGGGCAAAGACTTAAAAGGTAAGGGGGACCCTGTATCTTCTGCCATCGGCTGCGGATACGCAACTGATTTTGAGTCAAAATCTGCGCCAATGGTGTGGAGTCTGACTCTGTTTTGGAAGCAGAAATGATGCGGAATTTGCCACAGATTTTCCTCCGGAAATTCCACAGCATTTCCGCTTCGTGTAAACCTACCCTTATGTTCACATGTAGCAGATTCCACCCTTTCTGTTGAATTAAAATTGAAGGGATGAAATGCGCTGCAGATCTATACCGAAATCTTCGTGAAATCGGCGACATTTTAACACCCCCCGAGGGTACATTCACATGCAGCAGATTTTTTGCAGCGGTAACGTCTGTGTCAAAAACTGGCAGCATTCCTGCATCATCCGTGCAGATTTTGACTAGGAATTGGCTGCTTAGTCGTAACTGATTTCAGTAGCCACAGCACTCCCCTTCTTGTAATACTCTGCGCTGTCGGTGCACCCCTTCACCTCGCAGACTCTAGTGAGAACGTACCCTCAGACAGTTATGTTAAATCTTCCCTGTAATTGCAAAACTGTTATAAAGTTCTCACACTTTTCAATATCCATTGAAAGGGAACCTTCCAGATCTGACCCAGGTTCCCTTTAATTCGAAAGCCAGCTCCATACTCCCTGAGGGTCAGCCCCTCACTGTCTGGGGTTCACTCCATACACATGGAGTATGTAAAACCCAGGCAGTATGGAGATCACAGAAGTTATGTGACAAGGTTGAACTTTGCAGAGTTTCTAATTAGTTTAATTTGCCATAACCTTAAAACCACTCTGATCCTACAGAGAGGCTACTGCTGAAATAAGGTAATACTGGATATGATAGAAAGTTGTCCGAACACACGGTGTATCGCAGCTTGCTGCTTAGTCGCTGACTACTGCTCCCTGCCAAAAGCGCATAAAATGGGACACATGAACATCAGAATTGGACCAAGCAGCGATGAGGAAGGCGGCCCGGTCTGTTGTAGCAGAACATACATTGTGCCACTGCTTGCTACATAGTCACAGACCAGAGTGCCCATGCTGCCCCCGAAAGTGCCTACAGTGGGCACGTAATTATCAGTGCTAGACCACAGAGCGGTAGAAGACGCTGGCCTGGTCTGATGTATGGCATTTTCTTTTACATCATGTGGATGGCTGTGTGTGTGTGGGGGTTACCTGGCAAAGAGATTGCCCAGAGCACCACATTGGCATCCTGGTGCCATGTCATGCTGGAAACTTTAGTTCTTGGGCTATTACTTTGACAAGTATCACCTACCTAAAGCATTGTTGTAGGCCAAGTGCAACCCTCTGTGGCGGCCATATTCCCTAATGGCGGTGGCCTCTTTCACCAAGATAATGTGGCCACCCACACTGCAAAAATGGTTCAGGAATAGTTCAGGGTGTTGGCTTGGCCTCCAAATTCTCCAAAGTCGCTGCATCCCTGCACTGAGCCAGAGGTTGGACCACATCATCCCGAAGGTCCCTTCCAACTCCACCATTCTATGACTTCTACCCCGTTGGTTAGCATGCCTCCTGAACTAACCGGCAATCATTTTATTGGCTATTTTCTCAATGTTGGTTTATTTGAATTCGGTATTTTTTATGCTGTCTTTCCATCTAAAAATATAATGACATTTAGCCGTTTTTCCATATGATTACATTTAATGGCCAATTGGCGATAATAGTCTAATCCAAGAAGCATATTGTTTCCCACTGCAGTGAAATTGAATGTTCGTATTTTGCTGTGGAATCTGAAGCTGGCGGCCGCCCCCGCTGCAAATACGGCCGTGTGCGCTGGGCCTAAATGTGTTGTCATGACCCGTAGAATAAAGGCAACAATAAGAATCTTTATTTATAGACCGCCAACATATTCCACAGTGACATAATATTTATACCACGTGATGAAGCCTATGAGAATAAATCCCCCCAAAAAGTGGCAAAATAGCTTTTTATTTTTTTCTTTCTTTGCCCCTACCAAAAATAAAAAATTCAATGCATTATATGTAAGCGAAATCGGTTCCTATAAAAACTTGAACTTGACCAGCAAAATACCCAGTGTCCTACAGCTACATGCATAAAAAAAATATAAAAAGGTTATGACTACTGGAACACAAAAGGGAATACGACTTACTGGATCTTAAAGGGGTTGTCCCGCGCCGAAACGGGTTTTTTTTTTTTTCAACCCCCCCCCCCGTTCGGCGCGAGACAACCCCGATGCAGGGAGGTAAAGAAAGCTCACCGGAGCGCTTACCTGAATCCCCGCGCTCCGGTGACTTCTCTACTCACCGCTGAAGATGGCCTCTTCCTCCGTGGACCGCAGCTCTTCTGTGCGGTCCACTGCCGATTCCAGCCTCCTGATTGGCTGGAATCGGCACGTGACGGGGCGGAGCTACACGGAGCTACACGGAGCCCCATAGAAGACTGCAGAAGACCCGGACTGCGCAAGCGCGGCTAATTTGGCCATCGGAGGGCGAAAATTAGTCGGCACCATGGAGACGAGGACGCCAGCAACGGAACAGGTAAGTATAAAACTTTTTATAACTTCTGCATGGCTCATAATTAATGCACAATGTACATTACAAAGTGCATTATTATGGCCATGCAGAAGTGTACAGACCCACTTGCTGCCTCGGGACAACCCCTTTAAGGCTAAAATTAGTTATGTCACGAAGGGGTTAAAAATTGACTTAGTAACTGAGCTCTGCACCAAATATATTTACAGCAGACATAAAATTGGGAAAAAAAGCACCCAAAAAGTCACTTTTTTTAAAAAAAACCTGTAGATCTTGAATTTATCGTGACTGTTGGGGGTTAATTTCCTATTCTCTCGTTCTGCAGGAGGCTGTTGGGCATCCCAAGAAGGACATGCTGCGGCTCCAGTCCTACATGGGGGCATCCTCTAGTAGAGCCTCTTCCTCCTGCTCTGTCTGGGTGTTGAGGCTTCCTATCTAGGGAGGAGGGAGAGCCGGGCGACTAGATGAATGGGAAGATACTGTCTGGAAACTATGCTAAATAGCTGTTTGCCGTTCAGCTGAGAATATTGCGCGCTGCGATCTCGTGGCACCTTTATGTTCACCCATGTTTAGACCTAAGGGGAATTCTCATTCCTTGGTCATTTGCTGTATTGGCCTTTTATGTCATCGTTAACTAAACAGGGTCTTGTATGTTCGTCATTGTTTGTTGTATGGGTCTTGATCCTCTTTGCATAGCTGATTACTCTTGTTTTTGGCTCCGGGTTGAATGTATAGTTGATAGCATGATGGAGGGCGTACATAGTAAGGAAAATCAAGTACCAATGATGAATACTGCTTTAAATAAGACTTTTACGGTTGCTGAATGTTATCTAGTAACATAATATATAAGGCCAAAAAAGACACATGTCCTTCTAGTTCAGCCTATTATCCCCCCCCCAAATGTTGATCCGGCTCCAATTTCGCAATCGCAATAATTCCTGGCTCACCGACCCTTTTGAAGTAATCAGTGATTAAAACATGTAATGTTGTATTGCTCAAGAAAGGCGATCAGACCCCTTTTGGAGTCTGTTATCAAATTTGCCATCACCCTGTCCTCAGGCAGAGAGTTCCACAGTCTCACTGCTCTTACAGTAAAGAACCCCCTTCTATGTCTTTGTAGAAACCTTCTTTCCTCTAGATGTAGAGGGCGCCCCCTTGTTACAATCGCAGTCCTGAGTATAAGTAGATGATTGGAGAGGTCTCTGTATTGTCCCCTGATATATTTATACATAGTTATTAGGTCGCCCCTCAGACGTCTTTTTTTTCTAAACTAAATAACCCCAATTTTAATCACCTCTCTGGCTATTGTAGTCCGCCTATTCCCTTTATTACTTTAGTTGCCTGCATTTGAACCCGCTCAAGCTCTGATTTGACCTATTTGTACAGTTAAATTAAAACTTTGACCCCTGCGGTGGCGGTGGGATATATTACCTGCCGTTCTCTGCTGCCCTTTCGATCTACCAGTTCCAGGTTCTATTTTCAGCTGTCAAGGCTGATCGACACAATCTTCAGACTAACTAATCCCCACAGTGTATTGGTAGTGTTAGGCTTACCGGTGCACTGTACACTGCTGCCTGATTTGTCAGCATTGCTCACATGATTCGCATCGGCCATCCTCTGATGTGTGCATTAAGTACTTAAAAGCTTGCTGCAACCATCTTGGATGGACGAAAATGGTTCCCAAAACTGGTGGATTACAAAGGTGGCAGACGAGCACAACTACAGCTGCAGAATTCTGACTCAAAACCAGATGATTGCTTTAACTGTACAAATAACATCTTGACAGTAAGTTGGACCGTAAGTCCAATCAGAAGCCAGCAAAAATGATTGCCAGTTAGTAATGTAGCTGCCAGAGGGCGGAGGATGCAACTGGCAAAAGTTGGAAGGCAGGAGCTGTATTTCCAACCTCTTTAGAGTGAACTGGAGACAGATGTTCTCCATTGGAAATAAACAAGGATGGGGGCAACAAAATGTATCAAAAGCAATACATGCAAACCAGCCAAGGAGTTAAAAATTATTTTTAAAAATTTGTTTTAGTAAATATCAAAATACACAAGTTGGGGGGGGGGGGGGTTTATCTGCCCCTCCTCTCTGAAGTCCTATTATGACCGTTGTTTATTGATCCGTCGTGCTAACGTCATTATAGGGGTTCTATCATTAGACAACAAAAATTCTATACTTACCTATTCCTCGCCCGGTGGTCTTCTTACCGCATCTTCTCCTCTCCCCTGCAGTCCTCCGGATCACCTCACAGCAAGCCGGCTGAGCCGTCTTCCTGCATCCATTGCCGGCACTCTCCTTCTTGCAGGGCAATGCATACTACGTCACTAGTGACATGTGTCATGTGTCACTAGTGACAGGGAGTGCCGAGCTATTGCCAAAACTGCGCGCCTTTTCTTTGCAGTAGCATATGAACACTCGCGGCGTGACGGCGCACATGTGCAGTATCAGGAATAGATCGGCATTCGCTACTAGGCAGTGCAAGTTGCCCAGCAGGAAGGAGAATGCAGAGAATGACGTAGATTACCCTTGGCCTATAGGATGTCGAAATAAGGGAGTTTTTTTAGATATTTGCAAGATATGCATCGTGACACTTCTTATAGGGTTTTTTTTTTGGGGGGGGTGGGGTGGAGAGACCTTTTCAATTGTGTGTATTTTTCAATACATTTGTCTATATGCCTCAGGAAAGATGAGGTATGGACACACCTGTAATAGGTGTAATAAGAAAATTGCAATTAATTGGGAGGGAGGCTGTGTTTTTTATTTCTGGTGGTGGGGACCTTTTTTGGTGGCCATTTTGAACTCTGCCATATTGAATTCAGCTCTGATTTTTCAAATAGGAAGAGGGTAATATAATATGTTAATCTTGGCTAGAGTTTACTCAGAAACACACTGGCAGTGCCAGTTTTGCCCTTTCATTACTTGTTTAGGAGTTGAGTGAGGGTAAAGTTTCACAAAAGGCTGTAGATGACGTATTTGATATGGCCACCGTTCTGCCGGGTGCACATGGTGAAACGATTAATCTGCATGAACATGCTGAAGAACTGCAGGTGATATTCCTTCGCAGCACTGTAGGATTCACCATTTCGGGTGACCCATATTGCGGATTCTTACATAGAACTTGGCTCGCTATTAGTGTACCTTGACGCCACCAGAAAGGTGGGTGTCCACAAGGGGAAGGCAGTTTGACATCCAGGTGATACCCCCTGTGTCTGATTGGATGCAGGGCGTGCTCCCCGGCATCAGCCTCACAGGTCCTGCCACTGACTAGCTGGCACACCTCCTCAGGGACCTGGTAATGGGACATGTCATGCCGCCGTCGGCCACAGTCACAGCGCCGCTTTGAGTCTGCCAGCAGCTACACTTACAGTCGCAGCAGCACGGCTGCCTCTGCAGAACATTGTTCTTGCGGGGAGAAGTCCGTTAGAACAACGCCGGTGGCTACAGTGACTGCGGTCTGTGTAGCTGGTGCGCCGCAGCACTTGGAACCTGTCGCCACCTACAGTCACACTGGGGGGAGGAGCACGTCTGCTTCTGCAGAACTTTGCTGTAGCGACCAGAATGCCGCTGGCAGTGCACCGGCCGCTACGCAGAGTGCCGGCGGGGGCAGGTGCAGGGGCGCCGCACCACATGCACGCTGTAGCGGGGACAATGCCAGAGCCCTCAAGAGGGGAGACACTCCCTTGAGCGCCAAAGGCAGATGGGCGGTCGACAATGTCATGTGGAAACCACAGTGCTGAGGACCTCTGAGGCCGAAGAAGTAAAGCCAGCCCTGCAGCCAATCATACAAAGGGGACATCACCTGGCTGTCAAACTGCCTTTGCTTTGTGCACACCCACCACTTCCGGTGGCGTCGAGGTACACTAATACCACTTGGCTCTATGTGTTATTGCGGCATGTTCGAGACTTTGAAGTTCAGAGGCCTTCATATATCTATTCTACCTACATATACATATGTGGTTGAGCATTGTGGTTGAGGGTCACCATCCTCTGCACAACTTGCCTAAACTGCTGTTTATGCCTGACTTTAGTGGAACGTTGTCCTAAGTAAACGCCCTGTTAACTTTAAATAATGATGCTTTTGTGCCTTTAATATGTTATACCTTCTTTTTACTTAGTTTTGCCTATTTTGTTTTTTTTCCAACCAGGTCCACAAAGCAAGATCTCGAAATGCCAACCTAATGAGCATAACTGTTTGGGTACAGAAATCTGTATGCCCATGAGTAAGATATGTAATGGCCATCCAGACTGTCCAGATCGTTCGGATGAAGGAGCCTTCTGTAGGGGTAAGGAACGTGGCACTTGTTTAAACGTGACGTATTTACTCAGTGTAATGTGAACATGCAGGCAGACTCTGCGGCTGATTTACTAATCCCGATGCTTTCACAGGGGATGATCCGATGTCCCGATGGGCTGTCCCAGCCAGCATCGCTGACTGAACACAACTTGGCCAATCGGGGCTGTCAACACATTAAATGCTGCTATCAATTCGGACAGTGGCATTTAAACCTCTGAATGATATTCAGGGGCCCCGTACGGCTCCCCGCGATGATGTGACAGGGAGCCGTGTGAGTGTCACGGCAGCGAGGGGCTGTCTTGGCAGTATGTTTATCAAGCCATCCCCGTGGAGTGACTTGATAGACTGCCTGCCCGATAGCAGTATGATGTAATGCTATAGCATTACATCATATTGCAGAAGTGAGAAAAGCATCGCATGTTGTGGTCACCTAGGGGGGGGGGGGCTGAAGAAAAAAATAGTATAAATAATAACACTAAAGTTTTACTATTGTTAAAAAAAAAAAGTTATAAAAGTTCAAAGTTTTGCCATATTTACAATAAAAGAATCTAAATAATAAAACAAAAATACATATTTGGGGTGTTATGGACGCAGTTATAACAAAAATACATATTTAGGGTGTTATGGACGCAGTTATAACAATCTATCAACGTAACACATTTGAATGTAGTCAGAAAATAAAGAACGCCAGAGATGCGCTTTTTTTCAGTCACTCTGACTCTTAGAAAAATTGCAATAAAAAGCGATCAAAAATTCCTATGAATTCAAAAATGGTACCAACGTTAACTACAGGGCGTTCCGCAAAAACTGAGTCCTCGCACAACTATGTCGACAGAAAAAAAAAAAAAATATTGTGCACAGAAGATGACAGCAGAAATTAAAATAAAAAAAAGGTCTTTGAAAAAACAAGCAGTACAGCAAAAAAAAAAATGTTTGGTATCGTAGTAATTATACCGACCCCTAGAACGAAGTTATGTCAATTTTGTTGCAGTTTTTGCAGCTGTGAATTTTTAAGGTTTTCAGCACAATATGTGGCACATTACATAGCACCATTGAAAAATACAACTTGTCCCGTATAAAGCAAGCCCTCATACAGCGACGGCGGTGGGTGGGAAGGAGGAAACTGAGGGGGAAAAAAGGGCACGTCATTGAGGGGTTAATGCACTGAGAAACTTAAAAAAAAATTTTGTGGGGTAAAATGTGAAAAAAAAAAAACCACCATCTTTGGGTGCGTCTTATTTGTAAAATTTTATTAATCTTATTTTTTTTTCTTAGTCCCCAGAGGGGGCAACCACTTGCGATGGTTTAATTGTTCCTGCAGTATGATGTAATGCCATAGCATTACATCATACTGTGATTGGACAGGGAGCCTATAAAGCCACGACACGGGTCCCCAGCTGCCATGACAACTGCTCGGCAACCCGCGATCTCATTGCTGGAGGCTGTACGGTACCCTGGAACATCGGCTGGGGGATTTAAGTGCTGCTATTAGAATTGACAGTAGTGTGTAAAGGGATAACCGCTCCGATAAGCAGCATGGCTTATCGGAGCTGTTGCAAGCGGGTGTCTGCTGTAAGAAACAGCCGGTGCCTGCGTTGTATGAAGGGACCTCGCCCCAGAATCTCCATCCATACACACCCTGAAGCTGCAGGACTGAGCTGTACGCCTTGCAGTGTTAAGGGGTTAAATAGTAAATCTGCCCCACTGTATGCATAGCTGGTGATGGTGCATAGATGAAAAGACGAAAGCAAATTTGTTCACTTTTTGCAATTGTATTGGAAAGTTTTCAAACTGCGTCTTTTAGGAGCTTGTCTAGGGAACGGTCCACGTGGGCCATTTTTATGGTCTTTTATTGAGTCTGAAAACAGACCTACACAACAATCTTTAACCCTTTCCAATCCACTGTCTGACATCTGAAGACATTGTGATTTAAGGCTGTGCAGCTCCGATGTTGGAAAACATCCGTCAGGGTTCTCTTACTGTATATTGCCAGCCTCTCTGCTGTCTTAGCCAATCCAATGTGTCCCCTCATGCAGTACTGGCTTTAGCCAGCAGATGGCTCAGTATAGCAGCAGAAAAAGAGTAAGCCCCCTAGGAAAACCAGGATACAAATTGGATTGGAAAGGGTTAAATGGGTTGACCGGGACTTTACTATTGGTGGCCTATCCTGTGGATAGGTCATCAGTTGTTGATCTACTGCTTGGAATCCCCTCTAGTGATCTGATATTGGACCCTCTGGCGTTGCAGACAGAGACAGAACTTGGCAGCTCTGTTCGTAGTGCAGCAGCCCAGTATGGTATTGCAGGCACAACCCCCATTGAATTCAAAGGGAGTCGCAAATGCAATCTCCACCCGGGGCGCTGCACTATGGATAGAGCTGCCTGCTTGTGGCTCTAGTCGCAACGACAGCAGGACAGGCGAACAGCTGAGCAGTAGGGATCCCGAGCAGCAGACCCCTGCCGATCAACTATTGATGGCCTATCCTGAGGATACATCATGGTCATCATCAATAGTAAAGTCTCAGATATTCCCCTGCCAACATTGAATGCTTCTGGCCAGTCTTTGTATTGTATGGGCTACTTCTACTACAAGGTCAGGCTAATTGACTCAGAAGTAGATGACCTCTAGTTCACTGGCCCATATATGCGCATGTCAATAATTCCTCCCTAATTTGACATTGAAATGTTGGAACACACACAACCTAAAATGAAACTTTTATTACATACTGATTGAGAGCTTGCAGAACATCAAGATAAACCTCAACATGTTTCAGGCGCAGCTTGTGTCCTTGGTCATGACCTTCATTGACCTTGAAAATGAATCGCCACCTTTTTAACATAAGGTCATTTTAGGCCCAAACTGCCATGCCAATTAATATAGATGACAGTTGTAGCTCTCTTCTTCTGACTCTAGAAGAGAACATACTGGCTGCCTGCAGACACCGCTCGAGAGAATATAGGAACTTATGGCATTCTGTCTTATTATGGCGTTCGATACAGAACAGTATGCAGTCACTTAGGGTTCCTTCACACGGGACAACTGTTAAACGCTTCAGCGCCCAACAGTCACCCCCATGGAAATCGCTCTTGGGCTTTGCCGCAAGAGCAAGGCTCGCTCATTGAATGGAGGTGGAGCGACCTAAGATCGCTTTGGCCACCCACCTCCATTCACAGTAAACAGGCAGTTGTTCATAGATGAATGATTGCCTGTTTACACCGGCCAATCGTTGTTTGATGTTTATGCCTGCAGAAAATGAATGCCGAATGCATTATCGTTGATCCTTCAGTTGCTGCTGGCATTTACACTGCACGTGAATTGGTCCATATAAAAGGGCATTTATCCACTTATTGGGCTCCTTTCCTCCCCCCTCCTTCTTGAAGGGTTTGTGAATTCACTACCATATCACACGAGCTATCACCTCACTCATTGCTCAGACTACATGCTGCCCATAAAAGTCTATTAAGATGAGGAGGGATGGGAACCAACTAAAAGAGAAGCAGAGACCTAGAGATGGTGCTGCAGGTATATTGTTGCGAGCAGGATCTTCTCTTCAGTGTGTGCAGTGTACAGAAGACCTCACAGCAGCTAGTCTTCACCCACCAGCTCAGCGAATACTGAAAATTACAGATGGAGCCTGCAAAGGGGAAAACTAGTGAAAAATGTAGGATCAAAGTCCCGTAATGTTCAGATATAGTGCTGCTAATCATGTACTCACACATGGCAGCTCATTCTGAAAGACAAGTATGCTTTTCATGAAATGGTATTCAGTGTTTAGTGGTATTCACTTTAGGCATGGTGGATCTGTTGCTCGTGACACCCACAAATTTTGCGAGGAATAAGTCTAAACCCAGCTTTTGTGGATTTTACTACAGTCGTTTTTTTTACTACTTTTGAATGGCATTTTTTAAGCATGTACTTAGTCTCTAGTTTTCAAGGAGATTCTACATCAAAACGCATTTGCCAGATCTGCACGTCTGAGTCCTTTTACACCTGATATAATGAGCGTCAATCAACGAAGCATGTTGGTTGGTGCTCATTACTTCTAAATTTCCTTTCTGTAGGCCAAGAATAGCTGGTATGGGGACAAACGATCGGTACTATGATGGTTCATCCCCATAGAGCCGACTGTACATCTTCCTTTTCACCTGGGGAGATCTATACAGTTGGCCGGCGAGGATATGTATGCTACGCTCTACTGATGAGTGAGCATTCACTTGATGATCGGTTGATCGTTGTCCCTTTTTACATGACTCTACCCATTGGGTGAACGTTGGTGCCCAACAATCGGGCCGTGAAGAAGGGCATTTAGTATCCAACCACCATTCTGTCTACATAGCCTGTCTTCTGCTGACCTATTTTTCTTTACTCCTTCATGTTTTTGATGTGATTATCATAAATGAAGGTTTTCTATGCAGTTCCTACGTAGCAGAGCGTTGGGTCAGTCACGCAACATATCCTACATGATCTCGGATAACCTTGAATAGAATGGACATATTTCTCTTCTCCCCACTTAAGCTGTCTCTGTAGAGATATATACATTCATCTCCCTGAAAGAGACTTAAACTGGCTTCATGGAAAGAGAATAAACGTGAATACATAATCTGCAGAGTACTTTATTACATGGAGTATTTTTCATTGACATCAATAGACCATTAGCATATGTCTGTTGTACTGAAAACCTCCTCCTTATACGTCCATAAACTCCGCAAACATTAAACGGCAACCAATCCCGTATTTCCTAGTTAAAACACATGAATCGGCAAACATTTATTTGCACATAAAGATTATCTCTAGTACAAAAATGGCAACAAAAGCTTTTGCTTGAGACTCCTGCAACACTAGATAACCGTGTCAATGCGGATGAAAGTCCGAAACGCTACCTTTTCTCCTTAGGGAGAGCACATAGACTGTGAGTAAGGAGACTCAAATGGCCATGCACGCTCCTCTGGGTAATATGCAAATAAGGGAGATTGAATAAAAGCTCCACAGTGCCACCTATTGGAAGGCAGTAAATACCCTGAAACAGCTGTCTGTACCTGGAGTCTGGCTTTGCTTTTAATTCACAGTCATTGTTACAAGGCTTGCATAAAGAGTCTGACTTTGGCTTGAAGGCATGCTGCCTTCCAATAGGTGGCACTGTGGAGGCTTTATGTGGATGAAGGGAATGCCATTGCTCTATTTTTTTACCCTTGACCAAATGGGTCCTTTTTAGTTTTTTTCTAATTTTATATAGATTTAATAATGCGCTGCGCCTTGTGGCCATCAAACAGCCATGGGAACTTGACGGGAAAAGGAGTTCTGTCCACACTGTGTGTGCCGCGTATGTTGGGGGTTTGGTCAGAAGATACTCCTCACATAACCTCTAACATATGACACTCGATGACACAGACTTATTGTCATGTAGGGCAATGACTGCTTGAATAGGTGTCCGTTCCCGATCATCAGCCCATGTGGAAGACCCTCAAATAGAATCTGTCGTCGGAAGATGATCTCCTCTATAGATCAAGTTTTTAGAATAAACACATTTTTAAAGAATTTGTTATTTTTACTTTTCAAAATACTAAAATCCTACATTTTGTTTTTACACTTACCACAAAACTAATACTAGTCTGCCATTTCCTCATCTGTAAAGAGACCTTTTCAGTAGTCCTCTCACTATCATCGCAGGCATAACTGCAATAAAAATGTGACACCTATATATAAATAACACAGGATCCATCATTCACAATAGGTGATGGTCACAGCCCACCTCTTCCCCATCCCTGCACAATGACTTCGGCCCCAGGTTACAGCGTATGTGTGGAATAGTCTCCCATAGAGGTCATTGGGTCAGCTGCTGTCCATTGTGTGAATGGAGCATATCAGCGGTGAAGCATCTCTCAAAATGCTGCTGTAAAGTATCTCTATGCAGCAAAGGCAAGATGGCAGCCCCCATAGTCATGCAGAGACAGTGGAATTTAAAAAAAATCTGCAAGTAGAAAATAAAAACAGATTAGAAAAATGTGAAATGGTTCACTATCTGGTTTTATAGGCATTGTCCAGTTCTTCAGCATGGTCTGCCGCCCAGGATCCCTGCAGTTTTGCTTGTACATGTAGCTGATTTCTGCAAAAAACAGACAGTTTTCTTCTTTGTGCAGTGGCCATGCCTGGTATTACAGGCAAAAGTTCCCATTGTGTTGAATTTAGAAGTTGAGCTGTAATACCAAGCTTCACCACTGCTCATAGAACAGAGCTGTCTGCTTACCGGAGAAAACATCTCGGTGCTATGCACACTGGTAGGGATCCTGGGTGATTGATCTATGCTGATTTACTATTAATGGTCTAGCCTTAGGCTAGGCCATCAATAGGTTACAACTGGACAACACGTTTTAATTAGTAGAAAATATATGTGATCTATCCCTTTTAAGCTTTATAATATCTGTTTGTGCAGCTTCAGTGGAAGCCATTTATTGCCAATACCCTGGTTGTTGTTATAGCGTCTATTTTAGTTAACTTTTTTTTTTTTGATTTGTGATAAATATAATTTTATTGATTTTTCTAATTAGTTGGATAAAGATAACTGGGTAACATCTGCAGGAGGTGGAAGAGTAAAGGCCCTTTCACACACAACGACTATCGCTCCAAACTTGCCCAAAAGCTATCTCTTGAGCGATAATCATTGCTTGTAAATGTGTGCCCACCCTGCACTCTTCGTCCATTGCTGAGTTCAGCTCAGCTTAAAATCCGTCGTCCATGATAAGACGGACCGCGCACTAAGTTCTCCGCGGGCAGCGCTAATTACATTTTTTTTCAGCTGCTGTCCCACTGGAGAACAATGGTGATGTATTTAGAGAACAGAACACCTGCTATTCTCTAAATACATGCAAATGAGCTAGTTAGCTACTAATTAGCTGATTAGCCTATTAGTATCCAATGCAAAATGATTGCTCAAAACCGAGTTTCTGACACATTTTGAGCTATCCTCCGTGTGTAAACGGGGCTTTCCTTTCTTCTTCATCAACCTTTGCACATGTAAAGGCCCATTTAGACACGATTATCGCTCAAAATTTGCCCAAAAGCCGTCTTTTGAGTGATAATCGTGTGTAACTGCACTGACATCATGCAGTTTTCGTTATCCCGTCACTCATCGTTGTCTTTCAGTGTGCTGAAAGACAACGATCAGCCTTATCAGGGATTCACAGCGGGATACAGCTGATACTATTGTTTCAGCTGTATCCCGCTCCCTGATGACAGGCGGGGTATGAAGAAAGAGCGGGCCAGCTGTGTTCTCCATACCCTGCTCAGAGCAGTCTGCTGTATAACAGCCGGGCGTTCCATGCAGAAAACAGCTGGATGCAGAAGACAAGCTGTCCCCACTTGTCTTCTGCATCCTCCGCTTTGAGTACTCGGCTGTATAACAGCCGGGCGCTGGGAGTGGGGAACAAGAGGGGCTACCTCGCTTGTCTTTTGCATCCTCTGCTCTGACCGCTCAGCTGTAAAACAGCCGGGCGCTCGGACCAGAGAACAGCTGGATGCAGAAGACAAGCGGGGCCGCCCCGCTTGTCTTCTGCATCCTCTGTTACGAGTGCTCGGCTGTATAACAGCCAGGCACTGGAGAGGGGGAACAGCTGGATGCAGAAGACAAGCAGGGACACCCCACTTGTCTTCTGCATCCTCCGCTCAGCTGGGCGCTGTAAATGACACAACGCTTATCGTTCAATACTTGCAGATTTTCTCCATAAAGTGTGCAATACGATTATCCTGATTTTCTTCTTAAGCAGACGTGGTTGGTCCCGGAGGAAGAAGTGTCTGCACGGCCCGTGGGCTTGTTCCTTTGAACGCACCATGAGAAGATCCTTTGTTCCCACTGGTTTGTTTTATTTGTGCACTTAGTGGTTTTGGACGGTGCCTCCTGCTTTTTTCGGCTGGCTGCGATGCCTCTTGTTTGGCACGGGGTCCACCTGTTTGACTGCAGCATAAAGGTGCTATTAGGGAGTGATTAATGATGTGGGTCCTGTAAAACAAGCTGCAGTCTTCCTGATTGCATGTAGCGTGCCGGAAGGGATTCTTATCAGCTCCTCCAACCACTTCATAGATGAAGCAAGACCGCAGTATTCTCTTAATAAACAAACCATTATTCTGAGATCTACCTTGTAAAAGGACTTCAGGAGCTACTGGAGATTCCACCAGAGGAACGGAGGAGCTACTGGAGATTCCACCAGAGGAACGGAGGAGCTACTGGAGATTCCACCAGAGGAACGGAGGAGCTACTGGAGATTCCACCAGAGGAACGGAGGAGCTACTGGAGATTCCACCAGAGGAACGGAGGAGCTACTGGAGATTCCACCAGAGGAACGGAGGAGCTACTGGAGATTCCACCAGAGGAACGGAGGAGCTACTGGAGATTCCACCAGAGGAACGGAGGAGCTACTGGAGATTCCACCAGAGGAACGAAGGGCCCTTCTACACGGGACGATTGTCAGGCACAGAAGGGCCCAGAAGTTGTCCCAGCGATACAGTTGCTCATGTGATTGTACCCAGGAGTGATGATCGCTTAGTGAATGGAGGTGGCGCTGGCCGGGGATCGCCATAGATGAACAACTGCCTGTTTACACCAGCCGATCGGCGTTCTGTTTTTATGCGTGCAGAAACTGAACACAAACGAATTATTGTTCAGTCGCTGCAAATATTAACACTAAAGGATTCCTCTATCCAGCCAGAATCTGACTATCATTCCACGTAAAAGGGCCCTAAGGCCGGACTCGCACGAACAGGTCGGATGTCAGCCCTGCCGGTGACCCCGCGTTGTGCACGTACCAGTATTGCGAATGACTATGGAGGCTCACGGGCGGTCATCCACAGTGCAGGGATATTTTTTTCTTTTTTTGTATTTCCAGCACCGTCACTTACCGATGACGTGGGGGCCCATTGCCCATACGGAATGTTACACGGCCCTCCGGCCTCCATTCACAGTGGACAGGCCGTCGTTCGTAGATGTACCGAACGATGCAGCGGCACACGGATGATGACTTCATGGTCCGCGCGAATGATCTAATCAGCAGTTTATCGCTGACCGGCCTTCACTGACCGGCGTTCACACTGTACACTTATTGGGCAAACCGCACGATCTAACGAGTGACTTGCACAGTAATTGGCCCATGTAAAATGGGCTTCAGCAAGATTTTTTGTTGACGGACCTAAGATTTTGGACATTAGAGCCCATGCAATCTCATGCCCATAGTTCAGGCTCCTTGTGTCTATGGTGGGGAAGAACATTTTTCACCTCCATGATCTTTTCCTCCAGGAGACGGGCAATGCCAGAAGTGTCTGGTATCTAATAAACTTGTATTGTTTGCTGATCTGACTGCACATATGTATGGAACCGTTGGCCGGGTGTCTTGTGCAACCATGGAAGCAAAACTACCATTTCGGCTGGGATTCAACAGGCAGACCCATACAGTGGGTTGACAACCCTATTGTTTCAAGCCAATGGATATTGGTTCCACCAATCTGGAAAGGTATCTGACTCCAGTGCCTGTGTGGACTTGGTCAGATTGTTCTACTTTTGACATTAGGGTTGAATCATAAACTCCGCACATTAGTGAGTACGGCTAAATTATTGACCAGATTGGGATGTTTATGCCCCTTTTTGATTCAATCCGTGCATGCTTTACTTTAAAGCCGATTCCCAGGTGCAGTAATTTGGTGTACTATGTGTGTCGGCGTTCTCTTTCATACAACTTCAGATTTTTAGTAATAACTTTATGAGGGTCGGTGATCTGGGGATTATTCAGATTGCCAGATTGGAATCGGAAAGAAATTTTTTTTCCTTTTAACCCTTTCCAATCCGCTGTCTGACGTCTTCGGAGCTGTACAGCCTTCAATCGGAATGTCTGATGTCGGAAGACGTCCGGAAGGGTATTCTTACTGTATACTACTGGCCATTCTGTTGTCGGGGGACCTCTCCAGCAAGTCCCATACGGCAGTACTGGCTCTAGCCAGCAGATGGCGCCATTGTGTAATGGCAGAAAGAGAAAACCCCCTAGGAAACTCTGAATCCAAAATTGGATTGCAAAGAGTTAAATGGGGAACATTGGCTTCTACCGCATTGAGGTTTTTGCCTTCCTTTGGATCAACATTGGGCATAATAGGCTGAAGTGGATGGACATGTGTCTTCTTTGGGCCGTACATACTATGTTAGTTGCTTGTAATCTATTATCACTCGGTTCTATTGGAATGGATAGCAGCTCTCCATGCACTGAGATGTCCTGATCTGAACAAACGGAGCAGCATGTAGGTCTATCCCGAGATGACAGGTGCATTTCAGACTGGACGAAGATAAGTGACCCCGATCTAGTACTGCAGCCCCGCTATTGTCCTCATCACCATTCGGAACAAGCGGTGATGAGGTGGCCTCCTATTGGCAGGTGGCGATCACCTGACTTTCACTGTTAACATAGACCTGCGGCTGCAGCGCTTGATCGCCGGGGCCAAGGATGAAAAAGTACTGCTGTAATTCTTATTTTCTGACAGCTGCACCTACCGTGACTGGACAACCACTTTATACTGGCCATACACCTGTTGCCTAGCTGACAGCTATTCCTCTTGCCCAACCAATACAGATTGCACGCTTGATTTGGCCAAGTGTGCATGTGGACTCAACGGGTATAGGAGTATAAACTGTTGTCGAACACCCCTGGCTGCTGTTTGCCTGAAAATAAGCCTTACCCGGATTTTTCGGGATTCTCGGGTAGGCTTGAAATATAAGCCCTAGCTGCATTACAATAAAAAAAATGCATTGCTAAGCAGGCTCAGTCCAGGTCCCTCCCGCTGCTCTCCGAAAATCCGGCAGGCTTCTAGCAGTCTTCAGCTGCCCACAGAAGATCGCTTCCTGGTTATGGAATTCATAAATACCGCCTCCAGGAAGGGATGGCTCTGATTGGTTCTCAAGTACTGCTCAGTCAGTCAATGCAGCACCAATGTGATGGCTGTGATTGGTTCATCGAGTGCTGCATTGATTGGCTGAGCAGCGCTCGAGAGCAATTGCTTCCTGGAGGTGGGATTCATGAATCTTGTAACCAGGAAGCGATCTTCTGTGGGCAGACGGTAATGAGCCCTAGTGCCTCTTTTGGGACAAAAATAAATATAAGACAGGGTCTTATTTTTGGGAAACAGGTGTGTGTATGTATATATATTGTATGTATATATATATATATATATATATATATATATATATATATAATCTCCTGTTACAGTGTACAGCTTTATTTACCCTAGCCTTAGCATGATGTGATTATGTTGTCAGCGGTAGGCTTTTGCTTCAGTGTTGCGGGGGATTAATATCTGCGCACCCCAAGAACCTATGAACTCTGAGCCTATAACCGGCTCTGAATTTTCCGCACCTCTTGAGGCTACTAGTTTTTCCCATTTTAATTGCTATGGGTCACTGCCAACGGCTCTTCCTGCACAAGATCATGCTTTCCTCTTTATGGTGGAGTGAGCATAGAGGAAGCCGAATCAAAGAATTGCAAATAATTCTCGGCCATGCTCTCTCATCAGGATGCATCAGGCCTCTCCTGTTTAAATTGATTTGACACAGTACAAGTGCAAGAGGCACTCAGCTGCTGGGTCTGCCACAATGGGCACTTTGTGTTCTCGCAGAACATCCTCCTTCTCTACTCTTTAATGATGTCCCATAGAGCTGGAGATAGTCGGCTAATTCCCTGGCACGGCGCTCTTCCACTTACAAGGTAAGCATTTGTTTCATCCATTATTTCAAATGCAAAAAAAAAAAATGATGGAAAATCCGACGTACTGTGCAAAATTCCATAGGAGCCGCTCCTCTGCGCCGCGTCTCCTCCGACATTTGAATGTAATTTCTAGGGACACTTGACTGCCAAACAGGTGTAGCTAAATAAAGTTTAGGCAGATCTTGATTAGTTCTCCTTCCCATTGTGACATGTTCAGTGAACATGTATCCACTTTAAAGCCTACCTGTCATTTCAGGTGACTATTCAGAATAAGCCGCTGTGCGTGTGCGGGGAATTCTAAGTCCACATCATGGCGGGTTATGCTGCAGATTTTCAGCTAGGATTTCACCCCTTCGGATGAGTCTGTGAAATCTGCGGCAAAGTCTGTGTGTTACGTAGCCCTAAAGGGGTTGTCTCATGACTGCCCTTGCGCAAAAGCATGCCCTGGCGGCATCCTGAAGGTCCGGAAGTGTGTGGTAGCAGAGGACGTACATGCACCCCTCTATTCACTTCAATGGGGTTGCTGAAGATAGCCGACTCGGTAATCTCTTGCAGGCCCATTGACAAGAAAGGGAGCGGGGGGGATGTACGCGCTTTCTTTGCGGTCACACACTTCAGGAGCTTCAGGGTGTGGCCTGGGTTGCTTTTTGGGTAAGGGCTGTTGTGAGATAACCCTTTTAAGGAGTGTGTTTAGGCTGTAGACTTAAAGGGGTTTTTCAGATAATTTCTATTGATAATGTATCCTCAGGATGGGTTGGCCGCTCGAGACCCTAGCCAATCAGCTGTTCGGGCACCCGCTGTCAACGCCACATGAAATCAATGACAATTGCGCCTGCAATTAACAGCAGTGCCAACTACACAGGAATTCGAGGGATTTACTTCCACTCTGTTGTGGTGCTGAGGATGGCCCCTCGAATTGCTGATTGGCCGGGGTCCTGAGCAGCGGACCCCAGCTGATCAACTGTTGATGAGCAATCCTAAGCATAGGTCTTCAATAGAAATTGCCCAGAAAAAACCCTTTTGTCTTCTGGTTTCAGCAAATAAATGTTCTTTGCAATCAGACCCACAGCTGTGTGTTTCTCACATGGAAAGATGGTACAATGCCTCCACAGCGCCACCTATTAGAAGGCTACATTCCTGCAAGTCAATATCAGACTTTTTAACAAGCCTCATTACAATGACTGAGAATATAAGACAAAGACAGAGTCTTCCCCAGAAGGAAAAGATCACTATGTGCAGACAGTGTTTTGGGGGTTTTACCACTCATCAGCATACAGTAGGTTGCTGGCTGAGTGACAGGCCTACGATGTTGGTTAGAAGTTTCTCCTTAAGGAGAGCAACTGAGTGGGTGTGAGAAGACTTATAAGGCCATCCATGATCCTCTGGGAAATTTATGCAAATGGAAGATGGAACAATGCCTCTACAGCGCCACCTATTAGCAGCCCGAAATCCTGCAAGTAAATGTCAGACCTTCTAATAGGCCTTGTAACATAATTAAGAATATAAGCCGAAGACGAAACCTTCTCCAGAAGGAAAAGATAACCATGTACAGACTGTGTGGGGTTTATACCGCTCATCTGTGTACAGTAGGTTACTGGCAGGCTGGTTGAGAGGCCTGTGATGTGGGTCACATGTTCCTCCTCAAGGAGAGCACCTTGAAAGTGTGAGAAGACCTATAAGGCCATCCATGACCATCTGGGAAATTTATGCAAATAGGAGATGGAACAATGCCTCTACAGCGCCACCTATTAGCTGGCAGAATTTCTGCAAGTCAATGTCAGACTTTTTAATAGGTCTTGTAATATGACTGGGAATATAAACCAAAACCTTCTCAAGAAGGAAAAGATCACCATGTACAGACAGCTGTTTCAGGGTTCGTACCCCTCATCAGTGTGCAGTAGGCTGTTGGCTGGGTGCGAGACATGCCAGAACTCCTTTGTTGGTATATCAAGCGTGTGAAATTCACTGTAAAAAACTAAATAAATAAAACGGCCAAGTCGTGTGTAGATCCTGCTGTTTGTGGTAAAAGGTTAATGTGCACGGAAAGCTGGAACATGCTGATGCGGCTATTTTATAGTTCTGGTGAAAAGAGAAGGTCAGCTCCTCATAACAACCGCATACAGGAACATACTTGTGGTAGTCCGGAGGAAGTGACTAGTGATGCAGAAGTCCTCTGTATACTGGTCATGTCGGAGGAAGTTAAAGCTCTTGCATTGCAAGTTTTTGTAATTTTTTTCTAAACTTTTTTTTTTTTTTGCTCCGATGAGTTTGTTGCTTTTTTGAGGAACGGGTTGTTTTGTAAACTTAGTGAACCAAGATAAACCAATGACGCCATGGCCCAGCCTGGTGATGCGTACCAGGGCACTGCCGTCTGGAAATAATGAAAATCTGCCCTTAATTTCAGATAAAGGATTGTAATTCGCTTCGGGTTCATCCACCTTCCTTTAATCCCTTGCCAGTCATGTACGGCGCGGAGCATTATAAAAGGTGCTAGTCAGAAAGGCTGCTGCGTGTGGCAATTACTTTAGCTGCGGAACAGTCACACTTTATGGGATCATTGCACATAATAATTAATCTGTCCAATTAACTTCTCCGCATGTGGAATGTTCGGCATACGAACCCTAGGGAGTTTTATTTGCTGTGTACACGGAGAGCTAGACATGATGAAGCTATTTCCTCCTCGGCTGCTGGTGACTGCTTCATTTATGACCAGTTACTTGCCAAGGACAAGATAAATAAACCCTCAGACGCGACCATTAGCGGCGGCACGGTGGATACTTTTCGCTAACTCAATAAATGTTGGGAAATTAAAATGAAGCAAGAAAAAAGTTTTTACCTTATTAACTAGTCTGAAGATGCTACTGTAGCTTTGTCGTATTGTTGGATGTCATCACAACGGCCAAGCGTGCTGTGCCTAGGAAATTCCTCGTGTGGTGCAGAGTGCTAAGACGGCAGAAATGCAGTCTTACGATCTCACTCACGACCTGAAGGTTGTGAGTTTAATCCCCGCATGGTTCGGGGTTGACTCAGCCTTCCATCTTTCCGAGGCCGGCAAAATGAGTACCCAGCTTGGTGGGGGGTAATAAGTAAATTACTGGAAAGTGCTGTGTAACAAGTAACAAGATTTATTTAAATTCCCATTCACACAATTTTTTATTTATTTTTTTCATCTGCGTTGATTGCACTTATTTTAGAGCATCCTCATTTTTTAAGCCCCTTGGCCCCCAGTGGTTCATATGCTATAGAAAAAAAGTTTGTTGGAGTCATTTGCACACTTTTTGATGAACTTGATGCATTCTGGGGTGCTCTAAAGTAACAAAAAATGTACGTTTCCTATGAGAATGTGTCGCCTCGCGCCAAAATGTGCACCGTTTTGTGACTTGAGCATTTATACACTTGTCAAAAAGGTGGAGTTCAGACCCGGTCCTGATAAATCCAGCCCACTTTTTGGCTCTTTTTTTTTAAAAACTAGCAAGTGTTGTGAAAAGTCACAAAGGATCTGGACAAAAGCAGGGAATCCCGTTGCTGCTAACAAAGGAAGAGGTCCAAGAAGTGTTGACGATCGGAGGTATAATCGACAACACATTTCAGTGTAGAAGTGACCTCCTCCTAGACAGTGAAACGCGTTGCCTGTTAAAGCTCCTGTCATCAACACTCCTTGACCACCTTCATTTGACAGCAGTTTAATTGTACCCTGCTTTTGTCCTGTTCACTTGGGGGCTATAATGGAAGTGGACTATGTCGGTCTACACTAGGGAGGCTGTAGATAGTTGACAAGTCACTTAGCTACAGGTCCACGCTCTCTGCATATAGTTACCTTGTGACCGGAGGACCCAGCACTGGGGACCACAGACTTCTTTTTGTTTCTATTGTAGAGATAAGCCACAAGACACAGTTGATGCCAACTGGCCGATTACGAAGCATGGGCCTTTTTGGGGTTTTTTTTTTGGTTTTTTTTTTTATTGTTAGCTGGAAAAAACCAAACGTGTCTTTAGATGTTGTGCTGAATATTCAGAACTTTTAAAAAATCTGAAAGTCACAAAACTTTATTCAACAATGGCGATATGTTGGGTTCAACGGTGTTCTTGCTCTGCAACTGATTGAAGAATAAGTGACATATTGGCATAAGTTTCCTTCGGTTTTTGCTTTCCGGACCCTCACCCATTGACCTGAATGATTGAAGTGTAAAGGACCCTGCGGGTTCTGATCGAGGCTGAGGCGCTTTGGCATTACTTTGAGTCCCATACTGTAAACAGATTGCAGTGTCTATGTACTCCTACTCTAGGACCACGGTTTCTCAATGTCCCTAAGCCAAGTATCGCTTACTGAAACAATTTGCATCGAAGTAACGCCAAGGCTGTGATCATATACTCTGCTGCCTATTAAAAGCACAGCATGGCCGGTCTGAGTCCCCCCATGGGACTCTGCACATACTTGTTGGGATATCCCTGCCAAAAACTATGACCTAGGTTGTTAACCACTTATGTACCTCTAGGTGTTCAGGAATTAAGTATTCTTGCATACTGCTCCATGTATATTGGGGTATACAAATCATGTCCATAGAGCAGCCTTAGGCCTCCTGCACACCGCATGTGGAATCCGGCCCTGGGAGCAGCGGCCTCCGCTCGTACCTGGTTGCCTTTGGTTTCATCTGTACTACAGATGGTCCGCATGGCTCAGCATTGGACATGCACAGTACAGATTTTTATTTATTTATTTTTTTTAACTACTGCTTTTCCTGGAATCTGCAACCTTTCCGCAATGTCAATTATGGAAGGGCCGCGAATCTTTCGGCTTCCATTGACTTTAATGGAACCTGTCCATGCAAAAATGGAGCATGCTGCGACTTTTCCTCTGCTTGCAGAAACCACAATTGGTTTCTACAAGTGTGCAGAAGAATCGGTTTACCATAGCATGCTATAGGCAGTATTTTGCTGCGGATCCACAGTGCGGACGCCCACAGTAAATATCCACCTGTGGGCAGGAGGCCTTAGGGTGCTTTCACACCTGCGTTGGGGGTTCAGCTTTCCTGCTCCGTTTAAGGAACAGGAAAGGGGAATCCCCGCGTCTGAAAGTTTCCGACTCTGGACCAAAACCAAACAGCGTGGGGCGGACCCCATCGACTATAATGGGGTCCACCTGTTTTTCACCTAACTGGCTTTTGGATGGAAGAAAAAGCGCTGCATATGGTATTTTCAGCCTCATCTGTGATGGAACCTCCGGACGCTCCGACATGGATGTGAAAACATTCTTATACATGGGATTTCCAAAACCGAAAAACAATGCCATACATGAACGACCGTAACGAGCACCAATCAACGTGCTGCAATGGCAACCCTCACGTAACAAACGGGCAGGGAATCGGTTCATGTTGAGTTGCCTTAGGAAGGTCCCAGCATTGCAGATGGCACACTGTAGGTGGCGCTCTGCTAGATATTTTAGACTGGGGCCTAGATGCCTCTCGTCTTGGATACTCTGGTCCCAAAGATCCGTTTTCGGAGACTGTATAGAGAGGTTGAACATGTTTAGTGTCCGGTTACTGTAGGCACATTCAGAATTGTGTCGGTGAATCGCTCTACTTTAGATGTTTGAAGTTGCGCTATAGTTTGTGGCTTGACTAACCTTTCCTATTATTTTGTGTTTCTCTGTAGAATACGCCCACAACTGCACCATATCGGGGTGTCAGCATCACTGCGCTCGCACCGTCAGCGGACCCGTATGCTACTGTAATGCCTCCTTCCAGCTTGCGGATGATGGCAAGACTTGTAAAGGTCAGTAATGCTCCTGCTTGCACAATGGTCGTCCGAGGAGGAGGATGCAGCCCAAACGCTTAATCGCATAACTAAGACAGCTGAGAAAAGTACGTTTGTTAAGGAGAATGTTTTGCTGATATGAACGGCTTTATGGAGGAAAAAAACTGAAATGCAAAAGCAAATTGCGCAAGCTTTCCATTTATAAATGTGTGAAAATCAGTTACTCATGTGAGACAAACGGCTGGGGGGGGGGCTGAAATAAGAAGGAATTGAAAATATTAATCATTTGTGGAGCGCCAACATATTCTGCAGCGCTTTGGCAATCGGGAGACGAACGCCTGATGAGTCATAGCATACAGCATTAAACTGATGCAAATCTTAAGCAATAGGGGTGAGGGCCCTGCTCCCAAGAGCTTACGGACTATAGGGAAGTACACACGTATGGTGATATACATACATACATACATACATACATACATACATACATACATACATACATACATACATACATACATACATACATACATACAGCAGTGTGAGTTGTTCACCAGACCGTCCGTTTTTGTGAATAAGCAGATAAGAGGTGCAATGGAGGGGGAAGAAGGGGCTCCGGTTTCCAAGGGGGAGTATAGACGTAGGGTAGAAGGGTTTGGATTAGAGAATATGGCAGGCCTTCCTAAAAATATATGTTTTCAGGGCACGCTTAGAGCTGTGGGCATTCGGTATAAACCTGATTGCCTAGGATGGCGTGTTCCATGGAATTAGTGCGGCTCTCGGGAAACTTGAAAGTTATTTCCTGCCGGTTATTGGCAATTTTCTCTTTGAAATAGGCCGCCAGATCTTTAGCGCTGAGATCTGTCATAGGGGGCTGTATTTTAGGACAGAGCAGGGAGTGAAAAGTGTCAATCTTTTTGGGTTACGGGATAGTGAGGAGATGAGAGGTGAAGTAGACTTGGTTGACATGGTGAGGCCAAGGTTGTAGGTACTGAGCATGAATTTGTAGCAGATCAAATCCGTGGTTTTTTTTCGACACATCTAGAGCACCGCCGAAGGAAACTCGTTTGAGGCATGAGCCAGGGTGGCCATGGTCTGCTTCGGGATTGGAGTAGTAAGGAGTGGGGTGGAGGGGGCGCTCCATCCAGTAGAGTTTTAAGAGGTTTTTTTTTTTAAGTAGTGCTCAGCAGCCAGATTTGGTGAAGAGAAGGGAGATATTGGGAATACTGTATGAGTCTGAGAATTGCTGGATGTAAATGACCTGTAGATTTCTGCATGTGTGGTAGACAGAAAGCCAAGAGTACTTGACAGTAAGGGAGAGAAGGTTGTGATTGGAGAGGGGGAGAAAAAAGTTACCAAAATCGGAAACAAAACAAAGACTGGAGAAAGCCAAATGAAGCACACTGCCATGTTTGTGCGTGGGGGAAGCTATAAGCGGTGAGAGGAAGTTTGTGATAAAAGCTGAGAAGCGGATAAGGAGATTGGGTCATCAATGGGGATGTTGAAGTCACCAAAGATAAGAATTGGGATTTTACAGGGTAAGAAGTGGGGGAGCAAAGCTGCAAAGTGATTGAGAAACAGGCTGGGAGGGCCTAGGGGGGTGGTAGAGGACCACCACTCTTATGGACAGAGGATGGAGAAGTCTGAGGGAGTGGACCTCAAAGGAGGGGAACGTGAAGGGAAATGACCTGGAAGGTGCCTCATAGAGAGACAAGAATGCCTACTCCACCACCATGCCTGTTCTCAGGTTTGGGGGGGGGGGGGGGATGAGAGAAGTGTAGGCCACCATAAGATAGAGCAGCGAGGGAAGCGGCGTCAGACTGTTCGATCCATGTCTCTGTGGGAGACAGCTGGTTTTGAAATTTAGTAATGAAGTTGTCATGAATTCTGGGTGGAGTTCACCGCATGCTGATAGTTCCAGAATATACATTTAAGGGAGAGAGGGAGGGTAAATGGTAACTGGATCAGAGGGGATTCTTAGAGGGTGCTAGCTGGTGGGGCCATGGGTGTAAAAGGTATGCATACGGCTGCACTGACCTTTAGGGCATGAAAAACCAAATTAATTGCCATCTGAGCAATAAAATATTGTGAGTAGATGAAAGTGTTGTTCAAGACTGAGTTCACATTAGCTTCCCCTGACAACTGCAGCAGATCCCAACGAGTCCTGATGCAATCTCATGGACTGGTCATGGAATCTGTTAGGTTTCCATCTGACTATTGGTCGTCTTGGCAGGACTAACCTCTCTTCAGGCTACGCTATTGTTGCTGTCCAAGAACGCAGCGTGAGCACCGCTAAATCCCCTGCATGTGGTGACATTAATATCTTTAATGTAAAAGTGTAAGGCATGTGCTTCTGGCCTGGTCCCAACATTGGGAAAATGAGAATTTTAATTAGCAGGAACGATGTCTGTCCGGTTCAAGACCTCATTCACACACAGACGTGCGTTCCATAGGCGCTAATATGATGTATTGAAGCTCAGTCTAGCGTTAAGCAGGACTTCCTTATTGACTGTAGAATTCCGTGATGTGGCGCTAGTCGCGGCGTGCCATCGCTGTGCCCTCCAATATGTCTGGAGGCAAAAGCTTTTCCCAATAAACAGACGGAACAAACTATAATGTGACATTTAACGTGTTGCGTACCATAAGGCAGCAATATTTAGGCTGCCTGTCCACGGGCGAGATGTCCTAGCGAGATCTGCGGCAATAAACCGCCCGCATGACACGCTTTCCATAGGATAACTATGGAAAGTGCAGCTCAACGTCCATGAGCGGAGAATCATAGCGATTCTCCGCTCCTGTGACTACAATCGCGGCAAGCCGTGATTCTTCGCATTGAGCCTATCAATTAGATAGGCTCATCCCGGAGATCTTACAGTGCTCCCCTCCTCACCTGCAGCGGAATATCGTAAGCGATATTCTGTCACGGCCGTGGACAGGCGGCCTTAGATGGACATTCGATGCATCACATAAAAATGTCTAACATATTAAAGGGAACCTGTTATCTGCCTAAGGCCGGCTGCACACGACCAGGTTTGAATTGTGGAATCCACAATCGTCACCCGGGGTGGACGATCCGTGGTGGTCCGCACACATTGAAGAAATAGAACATTCGCATGTCCACTCAGCATGTTCTATTTTTGCACAGACTTCGAACAGACGGCTTCCATTGAAGTCAATGGAAGCCGTCCAACCGGTGGCTCATCAGTAATTGACATTGTGGATATGCTGCTGGTATCCGCATCATTGCCTAATGACGGCCCGGTAAAAGCAAGGGTTTAAAAAAAAAAATCAAAAAAAAAAAATCTGTACTGCGTATGACTGACAGGAGAAGGTATGCGGGGTCATCAGTCCAAGGTCAGAGCCGGAATCTGTTGCAGGCTTATGGTGCTGTTAGACAAGGTAAAAAGGGAGCCTGCGCGCTGGACTTTACAGAATCCTGTGCATGCGCTGTCCGATAGTCAGTGGGAGAGTGCCCTAGGGTTCTAAAAAGAGTCAGATTTTCCTGTGCCACATGATCTTCAGAGGAAGACACTGTAGGAAGCGGGTGAGTATAAAAGATACATCACCTGGCTCTCTGTCAGCTCCCCTAACAGCACTATTAGTTAGTTTATGGTGCTTTAGACAGGCTTTCTTTAAAGTTTGGTAAGATCTAAAAATGAAAATGTATTATTTAATATATTTAACTCCACTCTTTGCTCTCTCCGCAGACTTTGACGAGTGCTCGCTCTATGGAACTTGCAGTCAGACTTGCCAGAACACTGAAGGGTCTTACATTTGTGGTTGCGTAGAGGGCTATCTGCTACAGCCTGACAACAAGTCCTGCAAAGCAAAGAACCGTAAGCCACGTGCTGCTTTATCTTGTGTGCATTTTAATGGTTGCGACAATGTCTAAATAAAATGACCATCCAATTAATACTACGGGGGCTGTGCCAAGAACATAACTCCTGTCAGGGCATAGGAGTGTCATAGAGAGGGATTCCCCTTCCCCACCCCTCGAGCCAGAACTGGAAAACTTTGGGACATCCTTACATTATAGGACGGACATTGATCTGAATAAATGTCCTTTTAATACGGCAATCAGATGTTCTACCCGGGCGCCACACACTAAAAGTGATTGTGTTCAATGGGCTAAATGGTGGACACCAGTCTCGGGTGTTGGGTCACCTGTGGCCTTCCCTTCAGAATAGGTGAACTGATGCCTCCAGTTTTGTTCCATCACTCACGCATCCCTTCGGCCAACCCTAGGGGCTTACCTTAATTTTGTAGGGCAAAGATCTGCATTCAACAGATTTCGAGGCTATAAAAATTCCCAGGTTTCCAGTAGACTAGAAGACGCCCATGTATTTCAATACTTGCCATTGAATTCATCACTTTTTCCTATTCGTGTCAGGTCCTCACATTGTGTTGAGCAGATAATAGCTGATTGCATGGGCTCTCCACATTTCATAGAGCACATTTAGGAGCTCCAGCTTTTTGCCCTAGTACTAGTTGCATAATCGGGACTCTTTAATACTTGGTGGGTAGAGCCTATGAAACAAATGCATACATTGAGTATATACATACTGGAAACATTTCTTTCTGTTTATTTATAGGCACGTAAAAAGAGCTCTGTGTTTGGTATATTTGGCTTTTGGGAGGTGTTTCGTAGCCTTTGGAACTTCTTGACCTTGATCTGATGATCAGAACAGAAGATTTCAGGCTAGATTCCATTTTCTCCTTATGTTTGTCATTGAGGTTGTGGGTTTGGTCTTCATATCTGAAAAGATCTATTCAGAGAGGAAAGCGAAAGTCATAGTAGTTCTTTATGATGTGTTCAGGTTAATTTTGATTGAAAGTCTGTTTAAGGGAAGCAAAGGTTACTCCCTGGTATAATTGGGTAAGATTCTAAATGCCCTTTTAAGGCTTTTTTCAGGGTAGGATGTTAAGTTTGGAAAATGTGAACTTGTCAACGTTCGAAAGTTTGAGGATCATCTCCTACCGTCTTTTCTCCCAATTAATATAGCAATGCGTTATGTTCTGTCGATCCAGGGATATTACACAACTGCCTTATGGGGTCCAGTGGTTTACAACCAAAGTAACTATGTGCCTGTAGGGTAGTGAAACCCAACTGGTCTTTTCAGGCAAGCTGCTGATCTTCGGCTAGTTCAAAGATGGATGGAATGGGGTGGACAAAATAATTCAACAGGTCTGAGCCATTTATTGCTTTCTCTGTTCTCACATTAACCGTCTCTGATGAAGGATTTTGTCCATGGGGTATATTTACCACTTCCGGCAAGGTACTAGAGTTTTTAGGTTCTTGGATATTTGCTGGAGAAATCTAGTAAGAAATTTTGGACTCAATGGTTTTTGTTTTTTTTCATCCTTCGAATGATAAAACCCTGAAAGTCCATAATTGGTAAAATAATGTTTATTAGTCACTGGGTAAAAAGTCCTGGGCATGCCACACCAACATAGACCTAAATGCCCCAGACCTTTAGTTTGTTGGTGGTGGCTCTCAGCAACTGCCGTCTCTGGGTGAATGCCTAATTTCAGAGGAAGGACGACCCAAGAAGGTTGAATTTATCAGTTTGATTTTTCAGCATACAGTTGTGTCCAGGTTATTACCGGTAGTAAGGCTGCCCATACACTTCAGATAGCTGTTGACCAAATGCTTGTTCAGCCGACAGCTATCTCTTGCAACTCCTCCTATGCACATGCACACTTGGATGTAGTACATAGTTAGGGGTCCGACACCTCTGAAAGTAACATACTATGTAAGGCCAAAAAAGAGACCTATGGTCATCCAGTGCAGCCTAATACCCCCACCCCAAATGTTGATCCAGAGGAAGGCAAAAAAAACCCAGTCAGGTAGAAGCCAGTTTTAATTAAATGGGAAAAAATCCTTTCTGACTCTAACCTGGTAATCGGAATATTCCCTGCATCACCGACCCTTCTGAAGTTATTAACGTTTATAACATATTGTCTTGTATCGCTCAAGAAAGGCGTCCAGGCACCTCTTGTACTCTTTTAACGAGTTCTCCATCACCATGTCCTCACTGTTCCATAGTCCGACTGCTCTTACAGTAAAGAACCCCCTTCTATGTCGCTGTAGAAACCTTTCTTTCCTCTAGACGTAGGGGGTGCCACCTTGTTACCGTCACAGTCATGGGTATAAATAGATGATGAGAGAGAGATCTCTGTATTGTCCCATCACGTATTTAGCTTGTCTTCTGAGAACAAAGTATCAGACATTCATATCCGGTTGTCCTATCCTTATATCCTCCGACATCTGCTGTCAGGGGGCCGTCATACACATTAGATGATTGGCATGCCCTGCTAAAATGAATGGATTTGGCCAATCATTCTCTAATGTGCATGGCCACCTTAACCCATGAAATAATACGAAGTCTGTCCATTAGGTTGGTTACAGTGAATAGCCGTTTGATGGAGTCTAATCTCCTCTAGATCACGTTCCCCTTAACAGACTAGCGAAGTGCCACCGTCACAGAAGCCGCATCCTCGTTTTCTGGCTTGCACTTCGATGGTAATATGCTGATGTATTTCTAGTTCAAGTTCTAAGCTGGCATAAT
This sequence comes from Eleutherodactylus coqui, assembly GCF_035609145.1. Taxonomy (NCBI): domain Eukaryota; kingdom Metazoa; phylum Chordata; class Amphibia; order Anura; family Eleutherodactylidae; genus Eleutherodactylus; species Eleutherodactylus coqui. Next base: position 474,917,997 of record NC_089837.1, on the reverse strand, counting down.
ACATTCAGTTTTCCGAGCTACATCTTGGCAGACATTTTGGGATGTCACTTTTGTGAATGTTTTTAATATTTCCAGAATGTTTTACTAGTTAATGCTATAAAATCCTAAAATGTTATTTTTTTGTATCTAGAGCCAGTAGAAAGGCCTACAGTTCTGCTTATTGCCAGCACACAGAACATTTTGGCCACGTACTTGAGTGGGGCACCGGTGCAAGGTATTAACCCAACCAGCACTAAGCAAACGACGGCGATGGATTTTAACTATGCCGAGGAGACCGTGTGCTGGATCAACATGGGGGACAGCCCAGCCCAAACGACACTGAACTGCGCCAAGATTCCAAACCTGAAGGGATTTGTAGAGGAACGCACCATCAACATCTCATTGAGTCTTCACCGTAAGTTCATCTCATTGACTCGTTGCATTATATACTATATTGGTGTTTCTACAAGGTTCTGTCTTCTTTCTTGGCTCGTATGTTGACTGTATTTGTATGACCATTTTACATTTTGGACCCCAGTAACGATTCCAAAAATATCCGTGTAATGGCCTTGGGTCTTGTCCCATTCGGTGGCCCAACTACTGTAGAATTGAGAAGAGACTTGGTAATTAACCTAGTCATCCGAGAAGTAGGCCTGCTGTAATTTTAGTTTTTTCCCTCTGCCTGGGTCTGGCTTCAGAATGAGTCCATGTATGGCTGCCATCTTGGCACACAGAACGGTGAAATGTCGTTTGCTTCCCATTGTCTTTACCCAAGAAGGGAGTTGCGTGTGGCCTCGGCCTGATTTGATTCATGCCTCACACTGAAGCAGTGTCTAGAAGAGAATGGAAAATCTTATTACTCTGACATGAGCGCTCCTGTGTCTGGAGATATTAAGCATTCTCTAATTTTCTGTAGGCCAAAGGAGGATTCTGGAAGGTATTCTGTTTTTCAGACAAAGACGCCTTCATTCCTGACCTTAAATAGGATATTTTGCAAGTTCTCAACTTTTTTTATTTTTTAACATCTTTTATACAGTTTATGTATATATATTGTCTGCATATGGTATAATATAACACGGATATACTCATCCTGTACCGATCATTAGCTGCAGCCTGTATTCCTCAATGCAGCATTCGCTAGTCTTCCTTCACACAGCTTAATCCGGCGCGTTCAGGGTTTGTATGGAGGTAAATCAAGAACCGATCCTGCTCCATATAATCCGGTTGCCGGCTGTTTCCCATAATTGACAGCCGCCGCAACAGCTGCGATCAGTGTTATCGCTGATCGTGGCTTTTACCAAGAACTGACCGCACCCTGTAAATCCTCCATTCATTTTTGTGGCATCCCGAATGGCTCACCACAATGAGATCGGAACTTCTGAAGGCCCCCAGGGCTGCTATAGTTCATTGCCTATCGAGCCATGCCTGTTGCATGGCATAACAGACTGCCCATCAGATCGCGGTTTAATGTAGTACTGTGGCATTTCCTTAGATTGCAGCAGCGATCAAACGACCGCAAGTTCAAGTCCCCTAAGGGGACTTAAAAAAAAAAAAAAAAAAAGTATAAAAATTAGTTTAAAAAAGTTTGTTGATTATTTGAAAGAAAAAATAGAAATCGTTTTCCTATATATATGATTTAAAATGAAACATGTTTGTTATAGTTGCGTCTGTAAAAGTCTGATCTATAAAAGTAAAGCATTATTTATCCCACATTGTGAACGTCACCTGGAAAAAAAAAAAATACACAGTGCCCAAATTTTTTGGTTACTCCTGTCTTCAAGAAAATGGTTAATAAAAACCAATCAAACAATCATATTTACTCCAAAATGATACCAAAGAAACTAAAGAAAAAAAATCAACTCTGTGGATGGAAAAAGTTATGACTGTGAGAAGATGGCGGCAGAAAATGATTTTATTTTTTCCAAAGATATTTTATTTTTTACAAGTAGCACAGCAAAAAAACAACCAAAAACTATAGATTTGGTTTTAATCGTAGTGAGCTTTCCAGTTCGCTGAGAGGCATTCATGATAAATTCATGGGAATTTGGAGTCCCTGGCAAAAATGGAGAGGAACTTCATAGACGTTATGGTTAGCAAAGTCACAGCAGCCTGTTCAGTAGGGCGAGTTGGGATCCTACCCCACCTGGGTAATCGAAGTTGATCTTTTCATGAGAGCCCTGGTCTCCGGGAATGGTCATAAATGAGGATACTGGGAGTAGTTGGGGAGACGATTAGAGGAGGCTGTGGTGGTTGGCTTGGGAGGGTCGTCTAGCTGAGAGCTCAGAGGCCAACCCAGGCTGCATTTACCATTTGTTTTGGTGACTTGGGCTACGTACTACTGGCTCTTGTGGGGTGTCCTTCCGGCCTTAGCCTCTCGTCTTTCTCAATTCTACATATCTGTTCATCTCAAGCTATACTCTCCTCCTCCCCCCACCTTTTTCCTCCTCCCACCCTTCCACATATATTGCTCATCCGTTCTTTGCTGTTATTTGATGCTGCTCAGTTCTGCAGTAGTCTATGATTGTGCGTTCTATTATGTGTCCTGCTGGACCGATTTGATATGAGATATGGAACTGCCTTTTCTCTGCTATATTGTAGATTATTATGATAAAAATACCATTAAATCTTGGTATTTGTATAGCACCAACTTATTCCGCAGCGCTTTCAGGTAATTATTACTTATTACCCCCCACCAAGCTGGGTACTCATTTTACCGACCTCGGAAGGATGGAAGGGTGAGTCAACCTTGAGTCGGCTACCTGAATCATCCGGGGATCGAACTTGCAACCTTCAGGTCGTAGGCGAGAGCTTACACTCTGCGCCACACGAGGCTCATTAAAAAAATTTGACTCGCAAAATACCCCCAAAACCCCCGCTGTGACGTGCGTTCAACAATGCAGCTCAATCGTAGGAAAAATGCTGCAATTTCGAGCAGCATCGTTTTTTAACGCACGTAAGTGCAGTGTCCCGAGCGCCGCCTTAACCGCGGAACAATGCTGCTATTGATTTTTATGGGCCTTCTCAGACTTGCGCTCAAAAGCAGCATTTGTAATGCTGCGATATTTGATCGCCATCCGTTCTACTTTTCAGAGTTTTTGTTATTTTTGGGGTTTTTTTTATGCACCTCGTCATCCATCACAATGATGGGGTGCGTTAAAAAGCTGTTAAACATGGTGCCCTGAAATCAAAAACTGAACGCATGTCTGAGAGCGGCCTTAGAAACCATGGCCCTAAAATTCTGACGGCAGAATTTTGTATATTTTTTTTTTTCACTGCACTTAGAAATGTTGTCAGATTACTTCAGTACATTATATCGCACCATTGAAAAATCCAACGCCCTCGCATCACAGCCGCGCCGGAGGATTGCGGAGTTCTCTCATTGCTTTCAATGGGGCTGGCGCTGTTGCCGCTAACTCCATTGGAAACAATTGGCGCTGTGATGCAAGATCGCGCAGCCTGATAGAACAAGCTGCGATTTTGTTTCTTCCATCATGGTGCCATGCGGGGAAAACATCGCTCAAGTGTGTAACCCCAAAAGAATGCGGTTCATGTTTGTGCAGCTCAAACAACACAAACCTCGCACGATTCTTTCGGCCGTGTGAAGCCGGCCTTACTAACATTCTTACTACAATGTTTAACTTGGATAGCTTTCCATAGTTTTATTCCACTTTTTCTGTTATTTCACTTTTTGTATATTTCGCATATATCCATGTAATATGTGATACATTCACCTACAGTTACATTATAAGTCAGCTTCAGCACTGGTGCAATGGAAGAGGTTCTGACTATATTTCAGTCCTTTTATTTCCAAGGGCCAAGGTTACAAAGTAGATGAATTAGAGAGCTAAACGCGCTGGGCTGTAGGGCTCCCCAGCTGTGCTTCCTGTGCGAGGGTTTAAATGCCAGTTTGGATGTGTCATTGGCCCGCGCGCTACTGGCAGAGCGAGGAGACAATCTGTACAGACAGCAGCCGAAGACTCAGGCGATGATTTAAACTGAAGCTTAGTCATTTAGAGTACATCTCAGCGCTCCACACACGAACCCAGCCAAAGCAGACCATGGCAGGACTTGTAGAAGGGAGCCATCCCAGCGCTGAAGAACGGGGGCTGATAGGAGAAGCCTGGATCTGACATCTCCCCTCTCTCCGCCGCGCTGGTTATGGATCTTTACCTGCACCTCGCTCGGGTTGTTTGGGCTGCTTCTTACTACTTTGTAACATTCTTCTTGTTTATTTAGCATCAGATCAGCAACGTTGTTTCTAGTCCGTTCCAGCTGCAGGGAGTTATGTGCTTCATAATCCCCTCTTATTACTGGAGCCAGCTAACTTGGTTAACCCTTTCCTGCAGCTCGCAACTCTTTTACCGCTTACCCGTGTTCGTGTTTGGAGCCTTTGTTGCAAATGTCGTCATATGGGCGGGAAAAAAATAGCGCAGCATGCGGTCCTAATTTTTTCTGGTAAAATGACAAAACTTGAAACTGATGGATCTCTTTAAGGACTTGTTCACATTAACGTTTTTGTTTGCTTTTCTGCTTTTCCATCGGAGGAGCAGAAAATAATGCTTTTGTTTGAGGGCTTATTCACACGAGTGATATTCTCACTCGATTTTTGCTTGATGCGCACAAAAGGTGTGCGAATATGAAATCCATTCGTATAGAAAATGACCAAAAAAAAAAAAATTACAGCACTTTGTATATTTTGGGCGTTCCCTCAGAACGCTTCACCCATTGTTTTCAACGGGATCTTTTAAAAGACATCACGTGTCACTCGCACGCCGTGTTGGAAACCCTTGCAATCCTATCATGTGTGTGAGAATCGCAGTTTCACGATTTTAATCAAAAATGCATCGCAACGGCATAATAGTTGCATGTTCGCAAAGCGTGTACCCCTGCTGGTTCCTGAAGTTCCGTAGCTCCGCTGCGTGTCCAACATTCCTTGGCTGCTGACCAGAACATCACTTCCTGGTCGTGGGGTTCCAAAATCCCGCCTCCAGGAAGCCATGGCTCTGATTGGCTGAGAGCAGCGCTCGCTGAACCGATTAATGCAGTGCTCACTGAATCAACACGACAGCTGTGATTGGCTGAGGGCAGTGCTGCTCTCAGCCAATTTCAAGCCCTTCCTAAAATAGCCCAAAATCAGGATAGGTCTTATTTTGGGGGAATCATGTTTTTTTTTTTTTTTTTCTCCTTTTTTTCTTTCTTCTATTTCTCTTCTATGCATGGGCTGGATGTGGCGACCAGGATGGGCGTATGTGGAACTCTTTGGGTCTTCCCACATAGCCCCCCTCATAACCCCTGTGGTTGGCTCTTTGGGTGTCTCATTAAACGTGCAATGCACATTGATTAAAACGTCAAACAGCAGAGACACAACATAGTCTGTGTAATTTCTTTATTGACCAGTTTATGGATTTAAATACCTTTTTTTAATAATAAACACCCTTTGACCTTTTTAGCTTCACTCTTCTGTGCATATAAATTAAAAGAAGACTGAAAAGTTTAGAAAGTCGTCTTTATTCTGTCATAGAAGCGCCTGTGATAAAATACGGTAATTGTCAACTAGGAGCAGTCAACTGTAACCCAGTCCTTGAAATGTAATTTAATTTTCAATTACTGTTGTTGTTTTAATTAAAGGATTAAGCATTATCCTGAGCAGAAAACACTGCGCTTGGAATTTATTATAGACGCGGCTTTTAGTATTTACTAGTAAACGTCATGCTTAAAAACAGGTGGTCACCTACAGCTCACGGGGGGGTTTATTTGGCCTCCTACACAATGTGGAGCTGGGCACAGGAGGGTGTATGGCATCAGCCTGCCACAATGCCCATCATAGCTGCACTGGCGCTGTTGGATGCCATATATGACCCATAGAGGCAATACTTTTTGGGTACTAACTGATGGTATAACTCTAAAGTCCAACAAAATGTGCCAGGAAGTGTAACAGAGTGTCTGAGCTATAAGTAACACTAAGACATGCAGGACCAGTATACAAGTGACAACAGGAATAACCAAGAGTATAACCTGTGCACAGAAGAGCTGGAATAAATACCTTAACCAAGTTACTGATAGGCAGGCTTAAACAAAAGACAGCCACTCAGCATATAGACAGATCACGTGGTCTGCCGCTGTCATGTGACATCGCGCCGTACCTGTCACTGTATCCTGGTGCTGGCGGGGCTGTGACAACTGTGCCATAGAGAGGTGGAGAAGAAACTATCCTGCTTTCTTATGTGTGCAGTGTATGGAGAGGTCATAGCAGCTAGTCTCCTCCTCCCACCAGCTCAGGGAAAACTGACCATTATATATATGGCCTGCAGAGGGCAAAACTGGTGAAAACTGCAGGATTCGAGTCATGTCATGGTAGATGCAGTGTTATTCCTTATGTACACACAACAGCTTATTTCACATTATATTCAGTGTGAGCTGCTGATTTGCTCTTTAAAACCCTTTGATCCCCATAAGTAGTTGTGTAATTACCCCTAGCCCACGATGGTGCTAAACTCCAGGAATTTAGCTATAATTTCCAAATCAGATTCTTTCCGGGATAAAATGGTCTAACCCTCCTGGGGAATAAAGGGTTCGCTGTATAAAGCAGGCACGCTCTGTACAATAAATCTACTTACTGAAGCCAACACAGTTACGGAACAGCTTAAAAGTTGGAGGGATGCTAATTACTTGACTCCTTCTACTCGGAATACAACCTGTTGTGTTTTCTATTACCTTTCGCTTTTTTTTCTTACTGCGTCGTCATAATTGAAAAGTGCGCTGAATCGAAGCCCATGCTGCGTTCTTTTTTACGCTACTGAAAGTCGCATCGTCTGAATACCACAATACAAATTAAACTGGGTTTCTCTGTCCTCATTGCGCTTGCTGAAAAAAAAAAAAAACGCATTTGCGGTAGTTTTACGCGCAATTTTGTTCATGAGATCTCTGAGCGTCAGCAATGCTTTTTCTTGAAAAAACATTGTCACTTGCGATGTTCTCGCATGATTTTATCATGATCTTTTCGCAAAATGGACAATAGGACTTTCTTTTTTTTTTTTTTTATAAATCAATATTTATTGGTTTTAGAATAAACACAGATATACATAACAAACATATATCAAAGAAGGGGTACAAATATAAACCCTAAAGGCACGGGTGCGCCTCCCCCGTGAGTTCTGGAGCAAGATATAACGTAACTCTCAATACATCTACAGGCTGGGGGGGGGGGGCACTTAAGCGAGAAAAGAGGGGTATGTGGACCCCTTCTTGAGTGTGAGGCTGTAACTGAGGTGAGATAGCTATAGGTTGCGCTCAGCCGCCTCTTAGATACAGACAGTACAAGACAAACAGTCGGGGGAGTAAATTACAGAGTAGTGGGGAAGGGAAGAGTGGGGAGGGGTGGGGAGAGATGTGGTAGGAAAGGGGAGGGGGGGGGTACTGCACTTCCAGAGTAGATCCGTGTCTCGTTGTGCCGTTTGATCGTATGCGCGATCAAAAGGTCGCCCGATATCTTCCCTCTTTAGAGCTAAGGGGAGCAAACGGCGTTTCGGGGATCAACCGCCACACAGGGGCACCAGGAGGAGGGTTCAACCGCAGAAGACTAGAGTGCCTGGGTCACGAGTCCGCTTTCCTAATTTCCTGCCAGGGTTCCCAGATCTTCAAGAATCTATCATGTGTTCCGTTTGACCAGCTTGAGAGCTCCTCTAAATTCGCTAACCTATCAACTTTGGACCTCCATAGGGCCATCGTCGGAGGGTCCCTCTGCTTCCACAAAAGTGGAATAAGAGATTTGGCAGAGTCGATCAGCAGGGCGACAAGCTTGTGCTTGTACGGGTGGAAGGCAGGGGTAGGTCTCCACAGGAGGACCACATCTGGGGAGAGCACTAAGTCTGGTAGGAGTTTTTTTAACACGATTGCCAAATCCTTCCAGAAAGGAATGATATTCGGGCAATCCCACCAAATATGAAGGTAGGAGCCCGTGGAACTCCCACATCTCCAGCACATGTCCTCCGCCACCAAATTATGGTCATGCAGCCACTGCGGGGTCCTGTACCACCGCGCCAGGAGCTTGTAATGTGACTCCTGGGCGGTGACGCAGGGGGAGAGCCCGAAAGCTGTCTTCAAAATCGCTTTGGTCTCGCTTTCTGAGAGGGAAATGTGTAGCTCCTTCTCCCAGGAGAAAAGGAAGGCAGGTTTCCCAGATGAGGGGCGGGAAACGAACTTTTGCGGATGAGAGAAATTTTCCTCAAAGAGGGGTTAGGGAAGATGCCAATTGCGGTTTCAAAAGGGGTAAGTGGTCTAGAGGGACCGCGGGTTTTCCGAAATTCGCTCAGGACCTTCATCACATGGGCCGACACCAAGAAGGGGAGGGGGCGATTTGGTAGGAGATCGTCCGTAAGAGTGAGGTCGGCCCCCTGCTCAAGGGTAGGTACATCGTGGAAGTGTTTGCCAGAGAGCATCCTCCACGCCCGTGTCGAGCAAGAGTCTAGGGAAAGATTCATAAATTTAAATAAGGCAGACAGGGGCGTGCGAGGGGAAGGGGGGGGGGGGGGGCAAGGTCCTCCCCAAGACAGCCCAGGATTCCATTGCTCCCTCCAGAAGAGGACTTTTCTTCCGATCTCTTCTGCTCGTCCCCTCAGGGAACCAGAGATCCTCTATCAGAGTAGGGCCGTAGGATCCTTTTGCCAGGCGTTGTAACAGCGGATCTCTACTAGAGTGTGTAAGCTCTATCCAGTGGTTCAAGAGAGTAGCAAGATAGAACTCAACAATAGGACTTTCTAAAAACGCATCGCATGAAATTGGCAAATTCGTGCATTGCGATAAAATGAAGACTCCATAGGGAAACGTGGGCAATTAAAAAAAAAAAACAGGGAAAGATGGGACATGCCACGATTTTTTTTTTTAAATCTCGCAACATCGCATGAGTGAAAACAACGCAAATGTAAAGGAAACCATTAAAATCGTGGGTCTCGTAATTCTGCGTTTCATGCATTACTGGAAATTTTCCATCCTATACCTAAAACCTGTATCCTTCCCATTACAAACAGGAATGATTACGGGAAGAGAGAAGAGCGCTGATCGCCTCGTCTGTATTCTTGACTGGAAGGCAGTATAACTCAATATTCGCTGTCCGTACATTGTGGCCATTTGGAAATGGTTAATGCAGTTCTCTAAATACAACCCGCCTTTCCCACATTGCCCGTCTCATCCGGACATGCGGTGCACCAAAAAATACATTTATACTATAAAGGCAAACCTACATATTACAGCTTAGTTCTAATCCGCCGGTAACGGTGGAGCCGAGGGACTATGCGTGTATGGGGTGGCACAGTTTTCCCCAACCGATGATGATAAGCTAAGGATTGGGGATGTAGAATTTCACCGCCTGATCCCTTTGTTCCTTGGGAGGTAAGCTGGCGCCAGAGCCGTCTGGCTGCAACTTGGGTTGTTTTACACGCAGCGATAAATTGTTCTCGCGAGTGAACGATGTCGCAGTCCGCTCGGCCGATCCGTTTAAACACAGATCATTTTATTTTTTACAGGATCATTCAGTTTGCTGTAGAAGTGAATGAAAACGAATGAACGATCCCGGCCTAAACCAAGTGATTAGTGAACGAACCAACAATAATTTTCATCAAATCCCAGCGATTCATCGTTTGTTTTATTTTTTAAAGACCCGGCAGGTGATAAAATAAAACAAACATTAAAAAAAAAAGCATACTCTCCTATGTTTGGTTTCCAGGACCCAGCTGAGACACTCCCACTGCCTCGTTTTCCTTTTTCTTGTTTGCGGAGGTAAGGTAACGCCTTGCAGCAGTCAGAAGTCGCAACAAACTCCTGGCATCATGGCACGCAAGATGTGAGCACTGACGCCAGGAATTCAGGTGGTGGCACTGCAGCCTGCGATTATGCTCCGTGGTCAGCCGAGCCAAATGTTCATGTCTATGGGGGAGTCAGAGGAAGCTGCTATCCGATTGATTATCTGGCTCTTTTTGAAGGTATATAGGGGCATTGTGTGTTCAGGAATCTCCTGCCCTCATCAATGGCTTGTGCCGGAATCCATCAGTGTGGACAACTTTTAAAGGAAATCTATTACATTGAACCAGCATCCAATCCGGTTCAGTCTGCCAGCATTATCCGATAGAGTAGGAGTCCAGTGGGCGGTCCTAACTAACGACTGACCGTTATCTTTGTATGCCTGTTTATAGAAGGAAGGCTGTCATGTCGGTAGGACCACCCATTAGACTGCTAAACCCAGAATGAGTAGAGCCATTGAATAAAGTATAACTTAATATATACTGAATCGTTTGCCATAAAACCTATATATTAACCAGTTCCCCCTGCTCTATAGCATGATAACAGTAGGCTGGACTGCATTTCATGATGACAGGTTCCCTTTAAGGGCATGCTCGTAGTGATATAGCATGAAGCCATACTTCTCCAGTACTGGAACAGATGTGCTCAATAGATCTGTTTTATTGTGGTTTTGTCAAGGTCTTCTCAAGCAAATCTAGGAAATGTCTCTAGAAGTGCAATAGGAAAGCCCATTGTGTTGCCACATATAAAACAAAAACGGCATTGTGTTTTTACATGTACGTTTCTATGCCAAGGTCAGTGAGGAAAATCTATTACAAAGGTACGAGAAAGCCGGGGGATCTAGTATTCTGCATGTTTGTACTGCACTACTTTTGTGGACATTGTTTAAAACCCCATTCACGTCAATGTAGCATGTGGCCGCTGCAGTAAATTACCGCTCTCCTAAAGCCGCAAGGACAGGACTTGTTATATTTGCGCTGTTTCATTTGATTAGATCTATACATTTCCCGATTCCAGTTAGTGTATATCTGTAAAACGGAGAGAGGCGGCCCAAGAGGATGACTTCGAGAGAGACTGTCCAAGAGAGCCAACGTTGAGTTGCGTTGAGTTGATCGTTGGGTCATACTCGGAGGTGGCCTCTTCTACTTGTGTCTAATACAAAGGCTGTCCGGTATTCGCAGATTACATTTAATGCTCTCATTTCCTTCCCAGACCATGTTTGTTTGCATATATTGAGTATGTTATCTAGAATATTCCTGTCCAGGCAGACACCTAATTATGGAAGCAATTACAAACTTTTTGGACTCCGTCCAAGAGTGCCGAAATCTGTCTGTAAGAACTATGCTCTTGTTTTCTACCTTTTAGACCCCATAATCTGTCTTTAAAAAGAAAAGCAGCTTAACGCTAAAACGGAAAACCTTAAGGCGAACGCCGTCCATTAAGCTCGCTTGGCCCAAGGAAGTGCAATAGAGCCCTGAAGGTTGGGGCATCTTGAAGGGCTTGTGCCAACCTAGATGTGACCCACATTTCCGAGCTTTTATTAGAGCTCCGAGCTTCCATAGTGAATACGTTGTCTGTTCCTGTCTTCTGTTCTTCCAGCGTCTGGTTTCTGGTACATATTACATGGTGTCTGTGTGAAGTCTGACCCCAGATGGCCAGGGGCGAAATTAGAACATGTTACATAAAGTACGTGTGACTGCGTGTGTCATACTGCCTGAACCGCAGCTTTTGAACAACATGTTCTTGGCTTCGTTTCCTACTGGGCAGTTTCTTTCTGTCTATGCTTTCTCTTGGGAGTGTTTATGCTGATTGTATTCGAGCAGGACTGTTAGACGTCGCTTATCGTATCGTGCATTAAGAGGCGGGCCGCTGAGAAGGCCTCGAGTTTGGGAGTTGAAGACCTACCTCATCTCAAACGGTTCCAGCTATATAGTGTCGGACTGGGGGGCCCATCGGTAATAATCAATCAGGGGGGCTAAATATTACCTGATGTCTGTTTACAAATACCCAGCTGACTCGCTCTTTATACATTGCAGTAGAGAGCAGGCCAGGAAAGGGAGGGAGGATGCTGGCCGGCCTTCGGGCATAAACTAACCATAAACTATAGGTTAGCTGAGATGTTGCCAACTTGTAGAACAGCAAGTGTACTCCCACAGGCACTGCTTGTATGGGTAGTTGGGGTCTTGGAGTCCATTTCTGGCGCAGGGCCCACCGGGAGGGTGGGGGGGGGGGGGGATTCACCGGTTCCCCTGTGGACCAGCCTCAGCCTGCAGCTGTATATGCATTAGTGCTAGGGATTGCAGAGAGTATTAAAGAGCATTTTGAAAAAAAAATAAAAAAGGACTAATGCATAGAAGTAGTTAAAAGGGTTTTCTACGACGTTCACTAATTTTATTAAGTTTTATCATTACAATAAAAACCTTTCCAGCAGCTGGGCCTGCTATAAAGTGAAAAAACTAATCCTCTCCTCTCCTTGGACCCTCGAAGTGCAGCTGAGCAGGCTACACACTGCCCCGGCACCAGCTTCTCAGGTAGATGGCCAGGCAAAAGCATGTGACCTCTGGGGCCAATTGGAGGCTGTAGCATTACGTCAACAAACTCCTGGCATCATGGCACCCAGGATATGAGTGCTGATGCCAGGAGTGGTGACAGTGACGCTGCAGATTCTGATTGGCCACAGTAGTCATGGGCTTGCGTCCGACCGTTTTCCGAGGAAGCTGGCATCTCGGCAGTGTGAGCCACTCAGCTGCACTTTGGGGGTCCGAGTAGAGGTGAGTATTTATTTATTTTTCTAGCAGGCCCAGCTGCTGGAAGCGTTTTTTTGTAGTAATGATAGACCCCTTTAAAAAAAGCCAACTGATCCTTATAAAATAACAGAAGCATAACTCACCTGTTCATTCCGCAGCAGTTCCAGCGCTACTTGTCCGGTTCTCCTCACCGATCTTTGCTTACGGCACCACAGTAGTGATGTCACCGAACACCATGTGACTGCTACAGCCATTTACAGGACTGAGCAATCATATAGGTAGTCAGTGATTTCATTGCTGGAACTTCAATATAGCTGCAGGTATAAAGTGCCTGACTCCCCACCTGACTGCTGCAGCCAATCACTGGCCTCAGTAGTCATATGGTTAGTCGATGATGCAATCATTGCAAAGCTGTAAAACACAGATGGCGGGAGCACCAGAGCGATGGCACTGGAATGGCGGCAGAATGAACAGATGAATTCTGCTTCTCTTATTTTACAATGAACTTTGTGGGGATCTCAGAAAATTCCTTTAAGTTGTTCTCTTTATTCAGCCATTTCTTAGTTTAGTCCGCTCACTCCTTGGGATCCCTGCAGATCAGCTGGGTACCGGGCCCACTGTCAGCGCAGACCGCGCTGGAAGCAAATGGCTCTATCTATATTGCATCCACCCGGTTTGATACTGCAGACACGGCCCCCAGTGAATTCAATGGGAGCCGTGCCTGTAGTATCAAACTGGGCCGCTGCAACGTTGACAGCACTATCTGCATCCAACGCTGTCTGCCCTGACAGCAGGCCTGGCAATCAGCTAATCAGTAGGGATCCACAGCGGCAGATCCCCTCCTGCCAATCAACTATTGATTACCCGTCCTGAGGATAGGTCATCATGAGTAAAAGTTCCGGACTACCTTTTTAACCCTTTAGTTATCAGCCTATTTTGTGCTTTAAGTAACAAGCAATTTTATTGGCACATTGCAAGATCCATAACTCGTTGATATACCTGTATGAGGGCTTGTTTTTTTGTTTTTTTTTTGGACTAGTTGTATATTTTAAGACCCCACTCTGGGTACATATAAATAGTTGTATAACTTTTTTTTCGTTTGGGAGGGAGATGGAAATAACATCCAGAAATTCCACCATTGTTTTGGGGTTTTGTTTTTACAGCATTTCCTTTCTTATCTGACTCAGCAGGATTACTGCGATATCAAGTTTATACAGGTTTTTTTTTTTTTACTAGTTTAGCCAAACTAAAATTATTTTTTTTAAGAAAAACAATTGAAGCTGCATCATCACATTCTAAGACTCCTAACCTTTTTATTGTTCCTGCCATGGAGCTGTGGGAGGTCTTGTTTTTCTGCGGGAAGAGTTGTAGTTTTTATTGGTACTATTTTGATTTACATGTGAATTTTTGGATTGCTGTTTACTACTTTTTTTTGGAAGGCGACCAAAAGAGAAATGGCAACTGTGGCACTACTTTCTTTTCTTTTTCTTAACCATTTTATGGACAGGGCCTATTTTGGCCATAAAGATGCAACAATTTATTTTTTTTTGGGGGGGGGGGTTCACCTCCAATTTTGAAAATCCATAGGTTTTTAAAATTTTTTTCCATGTATAGATCTTTGAGGGCTTGTTTATTGGTGCAATATTGGGGTACAGCTCATGACTTTACTGTGTTTTGTTTTTTTTCCCATACTGGACACTGAGGCCTTTGCAGGCTTCCGTCTACTATGGGAAGCAATTGGTGACTAGTGATTGCACTGCGGGGTGCTGACGGGTGATTTCCCACTCTCTGTCATCTGCTTACATGCTACAGTTGCTATTGATTGTCGCATGTAAGGGGTTAAACTGCCAGGATCTGAAGTTGCTCTGTCCCTGGCTGTTAGAGCAGGAGCCTGGCTACCAGTAGTCAGGCGAGCCACCATTTTAACCCCTCAGTCACGGCCCTAGTGTGTTTTTATGTCCTGCAGCTGCTATTTTGCTCCATACATGGTGGGTGTCAGCTGTTTCTTACAGCCAATCCGCACAGCCAATCGGGGCTGTTAACCCTTTAAATTCCACTGTCAATTCTGACAGCGGCATTTAAATCTCCTGAACGATGTTCGGAAGTCCCGTACAGCCTCTCCGCAGTGAGATCGCAGGGAGCTATGCGGGTTTCATAGCAGCCGGGGGCCTTCTGAAAGGCTCCAGGGCTGTCTGGGCAGTATGCCTGTGAAGCCATCCCTATTGGGTGGCTTGATAGGCTGCCTGTTAGATCGCAGTATGATTGACTAAAAGCAAATGAGAAAATAAAAACAATAGAGTTTTATTAATTATTTAAAAAAAAGGAATAAAAGTTCAAACCCCTCCTTCCTTTGCCATATTTACAATAAAGAATCTAAATAATAAAACAAAAATACAAATTTGGTATCGCTGCATCTGGAAAAGTCCGCTGTATCATAGTAATGCTTTATTTACACCGCATGGTGCACATCGTCCGAGGAAGAAAAAAAAAAAGTGCCAGAAATGTGCTTTTTTTGGTCACCCTGTCTCCAAGAAAAAATATAATAAAAAGCGATCAAAATGTGGTATGTATTCAAAAATGGTACCAACGGAAACTGCAGGACGTCCTGCAAAACATGGGCCCCCGCACAACTGTAGACGGAAAAATAAAGTTAATGCGCGCAGAAGATGGAGACAAAAAATTATTTAAAAAGAAAAAAAAAAGTAGTACAGCTAAATAAATAAATAAATAAATAAATTTGGTATGGTAGTAATCATACTGACCCATAGAATAAAGTGATCATGTAATTTTTGTTGCCGTTTGTGCACCGAAAGATGGCAGAGTGTTGTTTTTTTTGTCGTCCCCCCCCCCCCCCATTTTTCTCCACTTAGAACGTTTTTAGTGTTTCAGTACATTATATGGTACAATAAATAGCACCATTGAAAAATACAACTCGTCCCGCAAAAAACAAGCCCTCATACAGCGACGCTGATGGATAAATGAAGGAGTTAAGATTTTTTAAAAGGAGGGAGGAAAAAACGAAAATAGAAAATAAAAAAGCTCAGTCACTAAGGGGTTAAAAAGATGTATATGCAGATTTAAAGCCTATAAGCGACCGCCATACAAAATGCCTATGGGTGGTCATTAAGGGGTTAAAGATGTGTCCAGGCTGATTTGCCGTAAAACATGGTAAAGTTGTACAACGCAGCAGTTTTGAGATGTATCTTTCTGTAGGATGTTAACCAACATGGCTGCTACTACCGTTCTTCTTGGAGTTATACTAGAGGATGCCTTCAGGTCTTTCTATGGTACTCGTCCTGCTGGGCGTTAAATTCTATGGTATGCCACTCTACTTCTCCCACCCATGGAGCCTCGTGTGGTGCAGAGTGTTAGGCCCCCTGCACACAGGTGGAAATTCTGCGGCGGGATTTCCTGCAGAATTTCCGCCTGTGGAAGCTGCCTTAGGATTGCACTAAAAAACGCAATCCTTGGCAGACAGCCGCGATTTGTCCGCGTGAAATCACATGCGGAAAACCAATCGTGGCATGCTCAATTTCTGTGCAGGTCTCACAGAGGCCCGCACAGAAATGTCACTCCCGGGCCGCCGGCTCCGCTCAGCACATGTGCCGGCTGGCTGGCAGCCGGCACATCAGAGAGCCAGAGCCGCGGGAGAAGGTGAGTCCCGCACCGGTCCCTGCAGTGGCGCGGGTCGGATCCCACTGCGAGAATTCTCGCAGGGGATCAGACCCGGCCGTGTGCAGGTGGCCTTAGGGCAGCAGAAATGCAGTCCTAAGCTCTCGCTCAGAACCTGAAGGTTGCGGGTTCAATCCCAGCATGGTTCAGGTAGCTGGCTCAAGGTTGACTCAGCCTTGCATCCTTCTGAGGTCGGTAAAATGAGTATCTAGCTTGTTTGGGGGGGGGGGGGGTAAAAGATGACTGGGGAAGGCAATGGCAAACCATCCTGCAAAATAGATGTGACGTCACCCTAAGAGTCAGTCATGACTCGGTGCTTGCCCCAGGGGACTTTACCTTTACCTACTCCCACCCATACTATGTCTCATTGTGCCGTGTATTCGTTCTTCCCTAGTAGACCTGATTAGTAGACTTCTGCAGATTAGCGCTTGTAATAATTTATATAAAGTTGGCTATCTGCTGGGTGGATGACGGCAGCGCTTCTGCCCAGAAGGGAGTACACGCCACTTTGTGCTTTGATTTCTCCAGCTTGGCATGTTTAAGCTGCCATGCATACATCCTGTTTACACGTGTGCTTAGTGCAAAGGAAAGTTTTGACATATTTTGGCCTGCTGATCTGATCTGTCATGTAGAACAATTTTATATGTCTCTGATTTGGAAAGATTCGTCAATTCTCACTTCCTCTCGGCATTCCTGAACCCACACCCAGGCATCAGCTAATGTAAATGCTAGGCTAGGTTTTTTCCAAAACAAATGCACAAAGTTATTCAGAAAGTGAACATTTTGTAAGATTTTAGAGGTCTATTTCCCCTTATGCTGAGGAGGAGACGTCAAGCTAAGATTGGGCAGACGCATAGTAACTATCGCTCCAGCCGTGGATGGCGGAGTATGTCGATGGGCACCATGTAATGGATTAACTGATTGAATCCATTATTATTAACTCTTGATCTGATCACCATCTCTGTGCCATCCTAGTGTGTAATCGGCAGTTTGGAGGACAGTGCAGTTATTGGGGCAAGGTCAACACTCTGACTTTGCACTGCTTGTTAATGGGTATGATTTATCAATTTTCCAAGTAATTTTACTAATTGATCACCATCTTCCCAGTGTGAGATTTGCAGATGACTACTTCAGACAGCAAGTCTTTAGACGCTAAGAACTTTGATCATATGCTCAACCAATCGCGGAGTGTACATGCAAGTGCTCAATGGTCTTTCATGGGTATGATGCCACAATGATTTGGGATTTTCTGCCATTCCTCTTTCTGCAGATCCTCTCCAGCATTGTAAGGTTAGATGGAGACCATCTATGGACAGCCATTTTCAGGTCTCTTCAGAGAGTTCATGTCAGAGCTCAAGAACATTCACAGAGTTGTCCCTAAGTCACTCCTGTGTTGTCTTGGCTGTGTGCTTAGGGGTATTGTCTTGTCGAAAGGTGAACCTTCTGCCCAGTCTGAGGTCCATTGCACTTTTGATTAGGTTTTCATTAAGAATCTCTCTGCCCTTTACTCCATTCAACTTCTCCATCAATCTTGACTAATCTTGTCTCAGCCACTAATCCCCCCCCCCCTTCCTTCCCTATCATGATGCTGCTACCATCATGCTTCACTATAGGGATGGTATTGGGCAGGTGATGAGCGGCACCTGGTTTCCTCCATACACGACGCTTAGAATTGAGACTAAAAAGTTCAATATTATATATGCATATCCTATATTCAACAATGTTTCTTTTTTCCACTTATACTCTGTATTCTGCAATATACATGTTAATAAAAAAATCGAATTAAAAAAAAAAGTTCAATATTGGTTTCGAGGGTTCTTTAATTGCCTTTTGAAAAACTTCAGGAGGCCTTCCATGTGTCTTTTTATTGAGGAGACTCTTCTTTCTGGCCGCTCTGCCATAAAGCCCAGAGTAGTGTAAGTTTCTCCCATCGGCACACAGGATCTTTTGGAGCTGAGCCAGAGTGACCATTGGGTTCTTGGTCACCACCTCTCTTATTAAGGCCCTTCTCCCCCCAATTACTTCGTTTGGTGGGTTGGCCAGTTCTAGAAAGAGTCCTGGTTGTTCCAGACTTCCTCCACTTAAGAATGATGGAGGCCTTTGTACTCTTGGGAACTCTTAATGCAGCAGACCTTTTTTGTAGCCTTCCCCAAAACTACATCTACATTCAATCCCGTCTTTAAGCTCTACAGGTTGTTCTTTCCTCCTCATGGCTTGGGTTTTGGCTCTGATATGCATTGTGAGCTGTGAGACCTCATATAGACAGGGGTGTGCAAATGATATCCAATCAGCTGAATTTACCGCAGGTGACTCCAATCAGGGTGCAGAAACCTGTCAAAGGTGATCAAGAGAAATGGGAGGCCCACAGAGCTAACTTTCAAGTGTCTTACCATAGGGTGGGAATACTTATGTCTCTTAGTTTTTATTTTTTTAAAAATGTACAAAGATTTTTAGCATCCTGTTATCACTTTGTCATTATGTGGCATCGAGTGCAGAATGATGGAGAAAAACTAGATTTTTTTTTTTTTACTAATTTGCCCAACATTTGCCATAACATAACAAAATATAGAAATAACAATCCGGTGAATCGCTCCTTTTTTCTTACATTGCTGTGCTCCGTGAATCAGCATCTGTGCGGTATGTTAATCGGGGTAAACAGTAGGAACCTATTTCTTCGTTGTTTGCTGGCTCTTGACAATTTGCAATTCTTGTGCCTCTGAGTCAGCGAGGGCGGAACAGGCAAGCTGCTCTGTTTGTTGCGAAACTTCAGTCCTCTTTATTTTCAGTTATGTTTTTTCCTTTGCTCTCTTCAGGTTTACATTTTTTCCCTTTTTTTATTCTCCATTTTTTGAAAAATAATTGAATCAAGTGGGATATATCGGAAATGTGCGCCATTTTAAGTCATTTTGTCTATATTCTTCTATGCTAAATTGGATTTTGTTGATGTAGGAAGGCAGAAAAACCAAATTTGCAAACAGTTGTGAGGAATATCCATAGCTATGACAATGGGGGGACACAAGACTTGTATAGCTGCCTCAGTAACATGGTGTCAAAGGGACTAGATCACCAACATTTTTTTTGTGTTCATTAAATGAAAATAGAGAAACATTTTTGATTTGTCTCATCTGTTTTTGTTTTCTGATGTTGTGGATGTTTTTATTCTGTTGTCTCTACATGACTCTGAGGGCGGCCATCTTTCCTGAGCTGCATTTATCAGCATTTAAAAGATATGCTTTACAGCAGCTTCAGGGGCCATTCACACGGACCCAGGAGCAGGCTCATTGGCTTGTATAGAGACTATTCTATAGACATGCTTTGTGACCTGTGCAGAGGTTATTTTGTAGAGAGGGGAGTACATAGTCGCAGCTATTCTGACTGGTGCATACTGTTCTCTACATATAGGTGTTACCTCTCAGTGTAATCCTGCCTGTGATGTTAAGCTCCATTTACACGCAAAGACAATCTTTCAAAGGATTAAAAGTTTTAGCAATCGTTTTGCATAAAGTGTTAATGGACACTAATGCCCATTAACACTTTATTAGTTTTATTTGCATGTAAATGAGCCTCTGGGAGCTGTTTGCAGTGCCTAGCGGGTGGTCTGAGCTCTGCCATTGGTTCCATTGTTTCCCACAGGCTGCTGAAAGAATACAATGTAATCTCCAGCTCCCGTGGAGAACACAGTGTGTGGTCTGAACGATGGATTTTAAACTCTATTAAAAATCATAGTTCAGACAAAAAGTTCATGATGGTAGAGTTTGCACGCAACGATTATCCCTAATTTGTGCTGTTTTGAACGCATTTTGAAAGATAATCATTGTGAGTAAATGGGCCTTGGGTGAGATGACTGCTGCAAGGGTTTCTTTAAAGATTAGGAAGTATCAGCCTATCGGACTCTGTTCTCAGTGTGAAAAATGCAGGATTTTAGGAATATTTTGAAAGTATAGATTGTGGCCAAAACTTAAGATTTATGTAACCGGTCAATTTCTGTTGACACATTCCCTTTAATGCAGTTGTCAAAGTCTGAGTAAGGAGGAAAAGGCAAGAGGAAATAGCTTTTTCAAGATTGGCCCGGCCTGATGAAGGAACCCACAGAAATCCGATCTTGATGAGGGGACTGGGGATGGAAGGCTATATGTAAGCACCTCTGTCTTTAAGAGACGTTATGTAGGGTGGCCATGCGAGGGCATTAGTGAACATTATTGTGCATCGGGCAGATGTTCACACAAGTGAACAGATGGGCGACCGTTTATTTGTAGACCTTGCATGGGGAGAAAGTCTCCAAGTGAAGCAGAAAGTGAGCTTAGTAAGGCAGCAATGCTGTGAGAGCACAATCTGGGGAGGTTCACCCGAGCAGCTAGGAGGGTAAGTCTTCAGCCCTATGGGCATTGGTGACCCTGCATTGTAAGGATTAAGCTGAAGTTCAGCAAGGACAGCTAATGAGGAACTTTACTCCGACACTAACTTCTCTGCCCTCTCCTCTTGCTCTCCATTGCTACACGGAGTAACGGAGGCACGCACCATCTTGGACAACCCACACGGACTTTGAGTACTTGTACCCGGCAGGCCAGCTTTTTCAGTAGACTGTGATACCACCCAACAGGCACTAACAGTGGTGGACTGCTAAAGTGGAGGACTTGTCTGATTTGTTATCTTTCTAGATACGGGAAGTAGTTTGGAATCTGTTATAAGAGTTTACAGCATTGGAAATGTCTGGCTCCAACTACACCTCCGACAGCCGCCAGCTGTTGGTCTCTGCTTTGGCGCGGGTGTAATTTGCCACAGGAAACAGCCAGAGAATGTATGGCCCGATCCTGGCCATGAAGGCTGACTCACCCCTGCGCCTGCTTACGAGGACCATGAGACGCTGGTCACATCATCCATTACTACGCCACCTGTCAGGGAGACCACAACGGCTAACACCAGCCATGATTCTGTAGCCTACCCTAAGAATAGGCTCTCGGTACGTGACTAATGGAAAACCCCTTTTAATGATATTCTCTTAGGATAACAAAGTATTCATCAGAGAAGAGGCAGATTAGCAGAAAATCTCACATTATGGATCAAGCTTTTATGTTACCTTTTTCTTTTCTGTTACTATCGGTATGAAAAACTGTGAAATATTTAGTTTTCACTTTCTCCTCTCCATGCGGAGAAACAACCCCACATGTCAGTCCAAGGCTTGTGTTTACTAGTAATTGTGTGGAAGAGAAATATACCAATCAGCGCCTCTTTACTACCGATGAGAGTAAATAGAAAAAGCAGGTGAGAATGTACTCACCTGGTGCACAGTGGACTCTGATTAGAGAATCCACCGTCACACGATATCCGTGGAAGCTTGTAAACCACCCCGGGTTCTCGATTCAACCTTGATGGGGAGTCATCATTGGGATGCCGCCCCTAGCCACGCTATGGGGCTCAAGTAGATGCAATGGGTACAATAGATTAAATTCCCCGCGCTCAGGAACCCATAGGGGTTAATGATGATAATTCTTAAGATGCAACGCGTTTCGGCAATCACAGTATTGCCTTTCTGAAGTAATTGTGTGGAGAGGAAGGTTTTTAGCTTTTGGAGTTAAATCTTCCTAGAGGTGAATTTTAGCCTTTGATACAAGAAAGAATTGAGTCTTGGTAGAAATATGTTTTGGGGCGAGCTGGTTGAGGGAACACAAACTCCCCAGTTAGGGCCCTTTTACACTGAGCAGATAACGTTCAGATTCTCGCTGAATCACGGGAATGCGAATATTAGAATCGTCATTTATTAGTCGTTCAGATCATGTAGGCCTGAAAATCAAACAACGATTGGTCTGTGTAAAGCGGTCGTCCATCTATGAAGTTTACCGTGAATGGTGACGGGTGACCGTAATGATCCCCAACCCATATCGCCTCCATTCACTGACACAGGAACGATCATCGCTGGGACGGCTGTCGGGCACTTCTATGTCTGACAGCCATCCCATGTAAGAGGGCCCTAACACCCAGAGGACCAGACCTTCCGGAGACTACAACTCTACAGGATGTCGATTCAGTCGAAGGCAAATAAGGCCAATGCAGTGGTATTAATTGTTTTTAGCCTTGCATGCAAATTGAGTAATATCTGTAATACTGCTCTAGCAAAAGCAATTGGTCAAGTCAAGTCTCGCTCACGACCTGAAGGTTGCAGGTTCAATCCCCGCTGGGTTCAGGTAGCCGGCTCAAGGTTGACTCAGCCCTCCGAGGTCGGTAAAATGAGTACCCAGCTTGGGGGGGGGGGGGGGGGTAATAAATAAAATGACCTGGAAGCACTGCGGAATAAGTTGGCGCTATACAAATAATATTGAGGTTGCTAAAGTGTTATTTTTTTCCTTTAAACCTTGCCTTGTACACAGTACCCTTTTTGCTAATGCTTTGTCGCTTAAGAACCTTTAGGTTAATATGTATTGTTAATTATTGTTCTACCCTCATTGTTTAACAAAATTTGACATTTTGAAGACTTGGACAAATGTCTGGTTTTCGTCTTTTTTTTTTTTTTTAATTATTTTCTTGTTTCACAACTATAGAAAATGCACACTTTAAATTCTCCCAATGGGTTTGTTAGGGAATAGTCAGTGTTGTTTATTGTAGCTTTGATATTCTAGTAACTTCCATCCTTCTAGACATATTCCTTGTAGAAGTACCAAGGGCATATAAGCACTGCAGCTTGTCCGGCGTGTGACATGAAATGAAGCAGAGTTATGTATTTGACAACTTGCTATTTCTGCTTTTATCTTTCAGATGTAGAACAGATGGCCATAGACTGGCTAACGGGCAACTTCTATTTTGTTGATGACATTGATGACCGAATCTTTGTTTGCAATAGAAATGGTGACACCTGCGTCAACCTTCTTGACCGGGAACTGTATAATCCCAAGGGGATTGCTCTGGATCCAACTGTGGGGTAAGGCACTGTGACAAACTGTTCAAGAGGAAACATACATTTATTCACGGCTTATCATAGATGTGTGAAGGACTGGAATCCACTCACTTCATCGGTCAACTGCTCTCATGGACACAATCCTAAGGATGTCAAACTCAAAGATGAACTTCAATGTTTGTTCCCCTAATCCATTGAAAGGGAGTTTCCAGGAATGAATTATTGATGGCCTGTTCTCAGGATAGAATGGTAGAGTTGGAAAGGACCTTCAGGGTCATCCGGTCCAAGCCCCTGCTCAGTGCAGGATTCACTAAATAGGTCATCAATAGTTGATCGGTGAAGGTCCACCACTTGAGGCCCTTCGTCGATCAGCTGATTTAAAAAGGCAGTCGGACTCGGGTGAGGACTGCAGTCCATTCTCAGGCCTGTGATGTCATGTTCCTCAGTCATGTGGGCTGAGAGCAGCTTGGTATCATTCAAAAGAACGTGGATTGAGCTACAGTACCAGGCTCAGCTGCGATACAATGTATGGCACTGTGCCTGTTATGGGTTGAAGTGACAGAGGTGCTCACCCGAGTGCTGGTCTCTCTTCAAGGAGCTGATCAATGGGGATCCCAAGCGATAGACCCCCACGATCAACTATTGATGACCTATGTTGAGGATCAACATAGTTTAGTGCCAGAAATTCAGTACACTGAGATCTAGATTTAGTATGCAACTAGGGAAAATGGAATTGTACCTCTGCAGCGCCACCTATTGGATGGCAGCATTCCTTCAAAGCACTGCTTGACCCTGTATACATACAGGTCTTTAGAGAAATGATTGGGAATTGAAAACCAAGCTAGAATCCATACATAGACAGCTGTTTCGGGGTTACTGCCCCTCATCAGTGTGCAGTAGGATTCTGGCTTGGCTAGTGAGAGGCCTATGACGTGGGTCGGGAGGGACCTAGATTGAGTAGAAACTGTCCAAAACTGGGTCACAAAACAAGCCCGATTGGAATCTTTTATGTATAGGGTTACCTCTGTATATAGCTGTCTTGCACAGAAGTCAGAGTCATTTCTGATTTTACCAAACCACAGGCCAGATTTGTAATACTGTATTACATAACCGTAACAGATGTTACTGTTTATATAATCACTGCCTAATAAGTGCCCTGAAGAGACAACTTAGACTTATTATAGCTCACCTCCCTCAATATGTGTGTGCACAGCTAATATGGTAATGCCGATAGATTATTTGCAATGAACTGCCAGACTTGCTTTTATTAGACCTTTGGTGGCCATTACTGTTCCACAACCAG
The DNA here is from genome assembly GCF_035609145.1 of Eleutherodactylus coqui. Lineage (NCBI taxonomy): Eukaryota > Metazoa > Chordata > Amphibia > Anura > Eleutherodactylidae > Eleutherodactylus > Eleutherodactylus coqui. The sequence goes on along the minus strand of NC_089837.1, from coordinate 474,893,612 downwards.
AGCCGACCAGAACATCTACTACTGGTGAGCAGAAGGCAGGGTTACTAGGTGTACATTGCTTAAAAGGAACTTGTCACTTCTGAACAGCACCGGTTATGGGGACTATGAGCCAGGGATGTATTTTATATACTCGATATCCCATTTCGGCGGTGTCCTTCATTGAAGTCCACATGTGGTCTGAAAATCTGTCTTTTTTCCGACCGCTGTGCACGCACACCCCCATAGACTTCACGGGAAGCGGGGAGCAAGTCTCCTCCCCGAACAGCAGCATAAACTTAGTTTCCGAGGTGGTGGATTCCCTTTAACAACTTCAGTCTTTTTTAATGGGACCGAGACAACATCTCTCAAAACACAACTGAGAGACCGGAGTTTACGTAACTAACAAGTCCAGGGATTTCTCTTCTCCCATCGGTTTTTGTTAGCACCACATAGGTCTCTACACATACATTTTGAGATATACATTGTATACTACTGATGGAGGGCTGCAATGTATGCCACTATATGAGCATAACCAATGGACTGCCATTGTGAAGATAACTTCTACCACGCTGTATACTTGTACTGGATCCTGAATAGTGTAATCTATTACGCTGTTGTGTACAGCAAGACAAAAAAGAGGGTCCAAGATGTTAGCGCTGACTCCTACCTGGTAAAATGGTATGCCTGAAGAAGGGCAAGACAAGAATGTGTGTAAGGGGAAAAGATCCAAAGAAAAGGCTGCTTGTAAAGAATGCAGTAACTCATGTTTGGGGGAAAATGTAGCATCGTGTCGCTGCTGCCCGCGATGTTCTTGCGTGATTTTGTAGCGAGAAGGTTAATAGAACTTCCTAATGTTTAAAAAAAAAAAAAAAATGTGATGCAATAAACAAGGAGGCTCCATAGGGAAACGTGGGCTATAAAACATATAGAGCATGCCATGATTTGGTAGTCTCTCAATGACGCAGGCTACATAACATCACTCGTGTGGAAGAACCCATATGAAAGTATGGGCTCCACATACATGCGATTTGTAGTCCTGTCGCATCGCTACAAAATCACACGAGATCATCGGCCTCGTGGAACATATGTGAAGCCCATGCTTTCCTATGGGTTCCTTCACATTTGCGATGTTTTGTAGCATGCTACATTGCGAGTCACAAACCTCACGGGTTTCGCGATATGCACGCGGCTCGTGAGGTAATGTAGCCCATGTTTCCCTATGGAGCCTTTCACCCAGTTTTCACGGTTTTCATCCGATGCAACTTTGACAGTAGGAAATCCTACTGTCAAAGTCCTAAACTGAGCCCTAGCTGCAGGAAACAAAAAAACAAAACACTTCTCCCCAGTTCCCAGCACTATTCTTCAGCATCTCTTCTGGCCAGGGATTAGAAAATCCCTGCCTTCAGAAAACACTGCCTGAATCGTGACCCTCGGCCAATCGGAGCCAGCGCTCGATGAATCAATCACAGCCAATGAATGTCTGTGATTGGTTCATCGAATGCTGGCTCTGATTGGCTGAACATCACAGCACTCAGCCAATAAGAGGCAGCACTTGCTGGAGGCGGGGATTTTCCAATTCCTGGCCAGAAGGGCACTTCTTAGGCGATTTTTTTTCTTTTTTTTTTTCTTCCCCTGCAGCTAGGGCTTATTTTCAGGGTATGGCTTACATTTCAAGCCCATCCCCCCCCGAAAATCCTTGCAGGTGGTGCTACAAAGTCACGCGACTTTGTAGCACAACTTGCAATGAGTAGCGCCACAAAATCACTGTATCGTCACAAGAAATTGCAACAATATCACACGGACCACCTTTGCGATATCGCTGTGATTTTCTCGTGCCGATGCTGTGTCACCTGTGTGAGGGAGGCCTAAAGTAGTTGTTCAATTATTTCACACATTTATATACTGCATACATATTCTACAGCGCTGTACGGAGATTGCCATCCCTTCACAGTGGACCCTACAATTGATATTCGCCTACAGGTACTACTATGTTTTTGGATTGTGGGAGGAAACCCACACAAATACAGGGAGAACATACAAACTCCATGTATGTAGATGTTGTCCTTGGTTGGATTTGAAACCTGGCCCCCAGTGATACAAGGGGACAGCACTAAGCATTGTGTCAATTAGATTTGACTTCAAAATGTAATAAAAATCATATTTTTGTAACATTGAGCGATTTTGTTGTATTAGGCTGCCTTCACATGTGCGCTAAAATCGGGTGGGATTTCTGCATTTTGAGACGTACAAATATGGACCCCATGGGGTCATGCACACGGGCGATATATTTCCACAGGACGCCGCAATGCGGTAAACAAATCGTGGCATGCTCTATCTTACTGTGTGATCTCGCATCACAACGCCCATTGGCTTCCCAGGGGGACCGGCGGCAGCAGCGCCAGCCACATTGGCAGCAATGGAGGAAACTCTGCGATCCTCTGCCGCAGCTGTAACAGCCGCAGCGGAGGATTGCTTCTTCCCCAAAGTGATCCCTTGGGAATTCACATGGTGGGGAGTGGGATATGACGGAATTCACCGCCCCATATTGCGCTCGCCAATATGAAGTTAGCCTCATGAAACTTGTAACTTTTTTGACTTCTGACCTGATTTCATTTCACTAATCCCATATAAACTACCTAGAATGAGAAGTGTTTGAAATGTTCAAAACATTGTTATTTACCAAAATATGTACTTTTTGAGCAACTTTGTCTAATCAGAACATGAGGCAATGGTGAGAGGTGAATGCTCTTCTCTCATGCGTTCCTGACCTTTGCCTTCAGTGTCCCTCTGGATACTGCCAGCCGGATACAACTTTACAAACACAATTGCCAAAGATAAGAAAAAAGTTGAGTGTCTGCAGCATAGTCTGGTGCGTGTCTGCCCTGGTTATTACTCTCTATCGCATATAAAACCTTAGATATCAAAGTATGCCCCAAAAATGTGGGGGGGGGGGGAGGGGGACTATAGAAAATATAGATTTGGCAATAGCTTTAATTGCCGCCATTCATAACTTCTTCTTTTAGCCACTTAGTCATAAGCAGATGTTGTTCTGTACTTCTCAAACTGGCTGGAGATGTTCCACAATATTGCTTAATAAAAACACATTGAGTGACTTTTTTAGCCTTTGTTATAATTTACATAACAATCAGAGGAACCCAATAAAGTTTGCTTCCTGTTTGTGGTGCAGGGTCCTCCGTGCGCTCCTCAGATATTGGCTTTATGGTCAGATGTGGTGTTGGTGCAGATTCCACATAGACAATCTACAACCAGTACAGCACTAAGCAAGGGAATGTGGTCTTGGCATGTTAATATCTTGTACCAGTGGCACTTGGACAATATGAATTCCCTGTTTCTCACTTTTGTCTAAATTACTTCTGTTTGTAAAGGGAGAAATTATAGTAAAGGGCATAAAATAGACGAGGAAACCGTACCAAAGGCAATTTTCTAGTAAAATGGCATAGTACCTCCTTTCCGATGGTAAAACTCAAATGTATGTCTCCGGACCAGATGTTGCCTCTCTTCTGTCCAGAATCCCAGAGTGTCTATCAACCATATCCTCCTACTTAACACGGAGAAAACTGAACTCTTCCTCTTCCTCCCACCTTACTCCAACACCCTAGCCAGACTTCTCATTCACAATCAATGGTCCCACACTTTCATCGGTCCCACAAGTCCACTGTCTTAATGTAACATTTGACTCCGCACTCTACTTCAAACCGCACATGCAAGCTTTTAACACTTCCGGGCACCAGCAGCTGGAAAACATCTCTTGGATACGATGGTTCTTCAACAAAAATGCTAGTGCATGCTCTTATCATCTCCCATTTAGACTACTGCAACATCCTTCTCTGTGGCCTGCCATCCAATTCTCTTTCCCCCATCCAATCCTTCAACTCTGTTGCCCAGCTTATCCACCTCTTCCCTCTACCTATTCCTTCATTGGTTGCCTGTTGCCCAGAGAATCCAATTCATAGTCTTATCAATGAGGTTCCATCTATAACATGTTTCCTGCATACATATCTGACCTAACATCGTGATACCTCCCCACACTTAACCTCTGCTCCTCACAAGAGCATCTCCTCTACCTCCCCCTTCTGAGCTCCTTACGTCGTCGTCTCCAGTACTTCTCCTGTGCATCACCTATACTCTGCAACTCGCTACCTCAACCCATCAGACTCTGCACCTCCTTGGAAAGCTTTAAAGACAATCTATCTCTTCGGACAAACCTACAACCTAAAGTAACAGTACTGCTACCACAAGATGAGCACCTTCTGCCCCCACCTATTGTCTCGTTTCCCTGTACACTGTAAACACTCGTAGGCAGAGTCCTCTCTCCGTCCATTTGTTAGTCATTTAGTAGATGTTCATCGTTGCTGTTTACATACGTTACCTGGTTATATAGGCACTGGTACCCTATTTCCCAGAAAATAAGACCTTCCCCAAAAATAAGCTCTTCCATAGTTTTTCAAGAAGGCTTGAAATATAAGCCCTACCCTTAAAAATAAGCCTTAGCTGCATTATATTAAAAATAAGCGATTATATTACCTTGCCGGCTTGGTCAATGTCCCTCCCGCTGCTCTCCGTAGCAGCAGGCTGCCCACAGAACACAATTTCCTGTTTACAGGATTCATAAATCCCACCTCCAGAAAGTGAAGGCTCTGATTGGCTGAGCAGCGCTTGAGAACCATTCAATGTGACGCTTGAGAACCAATCCTATCTTCCACGTTGTGGAGGCGGGATTTATGAATTGGCCAATCAATGCTACGGCTCAGGGATGTGGACTGAGCCTGCTAGATAAGTATAATAAAACCTCCCCTGAAAACTAGACCTAGCACCTTTTTTGGAGCAAAAATTAATATAAGACAGGGTCTTTTCTTCGGAAAAACACGGTATATGTAGTGTAAGGTAGTTTACACACCCGTTTCTTCACTTGTACGGCACCCTAAATATAAAAGCACTTTAAAAACCTATAATAGTCCCTCTATGTGACTCGGTGTAGGAAAAACAAAAAGCTTCAGCTTGATTGGAGCCATCATATGGTAGACTTATTGTGCTGCTATGCTTCACTCTCCCTACAGCTTCACAGTTCAACAGTCTTGAACAAATGATTAGGCGGGCACCCGATGGGGGCACTGCCCATAATATCCGAGCGCTCAGGGTCATTTTTTTTTTCGTGATTAACTGCACAGCAATGTTGTGAATTATAATCTTGTGTTGTGGCTGCTATTTGCTGAGTTTTTACTTATTTTTGTTGTGACTTGTCTTCTCCTTAGCCAGCTAGACTTTGCAGTGAAACTTCGGCTATGTAAATTATAAATAAGGTAGACTACATTAAACTATGTAAGGGCAATCTGTTACAATGCGTTACTGCGCAGTTCAGTCGAATGATTAAAATGCATAAAGCCGCCTCCTTTGTTCCCCGCGGTCTCGGAAGGCTGTTTTTATTTCATAGTTAAGGAAAATGAAGATGAATTCACTTGGAGGGGGTTTGCCATACCATGTAGTAGAGCAATGCCACATGTCACTCGGATGTATTTTCCACTTGCCTGACCATAGGTTGTGACCTTGCTTTCCAGCTTATTCCCAATTATTAGAGCCTATTTTATATTCAATGACTCTTTGGTCGCAGATGGAGAATATTCTTCTGCATGCAATCATGTAATGTAATTAGACAGTTCCACCTATTGTCCGCATTAACCCTTAGTTTATGCTTTTTAGACTGGTTGTATGAGAAGCTATATGGGGGTTTGTATTCATCCCATTACTGCTTTGTGATTGTGTTAAATACTGTACAGGTAAATACTGGCTATGGTCATGCTATTTATTTTGGCCGTGGTTAACTACAGTTGCAATCAAAACTATTCAAATCCCATTGTAAATTTGGTTTGTTTGACAAATTTACAAGTTTTCAGCTGTTTGCAAAAAACTATCAAAGAAGAACAATTTAACTGGCTCAGCATAACCAATATCACATGGGGTTTTCTTAAAATGCAACACAATATGGCATTTTTAACGGCTGCCGTGGTCTTATTTTATCCCGTCTTTAGGACTTGGTAGAACATGCTTTGCTGTTATGATCCTCTGCAAACATGACACCAGCTTCTGAAAAAAGTTCCGGAGGAATTTTAGCCCATTCCTCATGGCCTCCAATGCATTAAAATTCTTGGGTTTGCATTTGCTGCAACCATGTTCTTTAAATCCCATCAAAGATTTTCTATGGGGTTCAAGGTGATTGTGTGACATTCACTCCAGAATCTTCCAGGACGTCTTCTGAAACCAAGGTCTGCTTGGGACGGTCTGAAGGTTGGGTGCCGTTGGACTTTCCAACAGGAGAGTGATTCCAAGCATTTCTCAAGTCCAGCAAGGCTTGGTTTCAGAAGACATCTTGGAAGATTCCAGAGTGTTTGTAACAGTTGTGCAACTCCATAGAAAAGCTTTGATTGGAAGAATGTTGCAGAATGCAAAGTCAAGAGTATTCGTGAACTGGAGACCATTGCCCATGAAGAATGGGCTAAGGTTCATCAGCAATGCTGTCGGAAGCTGGTGTCTGGCTATGTATCACAATTTCAGCTGGTCAACGTGAAAAACCAGCAATATCTTATCCTAAAGACACTATAAGAGGTCAGTCAGAGATGTTGGCAATGTTGTAATCACAATGAAGAGAAACCCGACACTCTAGTAGTGTTATAAAGGTCGTATAAAAACTAAGATTTAAATAAGTCCAGAGTCAAGATTCATTTGATGTTTCGGTCAGTGGAAGACCTTCATCCATCAGACTTTCAAGTAAACACCTTAAGTTACCTTTAAACGGGGCGATTAGTGCCCGAATAATTGCTTGAAATAGCGATTTTCAGTGATGGTCGCACACACAGCCACCGGCATGGCACTGAGTGAAAGGTCACTCAGTAGTCTCTTCATTTCAGCTCACTAAACCGAAGGGACTAGTAGTGAGCAACTAGTGAGCAACTTCTCACTAGTTGTTGGAATGCCTGTTGGGCGCTCATGTCCCATGTAAGGGTGCCTTTACTGATATGGAAGAGCAGCTGAGAAGATCTTCTCTTAGCTGATCTCCCATGTCTGTAAGATGTTTACTTAAAGGGGTTGTCTCGCGAAAGCAAGTGGGGTTATACACTTCTGTATGGCCATATTAATGCACTTTGTAATATACATCGTGCATTAAATATGAGCCATACAGAAGTTATTCACTTACCTTCCCTGCGCTGGCGTCCCCGTCTCCACGGCTCCGTCTAACTTCAGCGTCTAATCGCCCGATTAGACGCGCTTGCGCAGAAGGGTCTTCTGCCTTTGGCTCGGTTCGACAGCAGCGGCGTTCTGGCTCCGCCCCCTTCTACGTGTCATCGCGTAGCTCCGCCCCGTCACGTGTGCCGATTCCAGCCTCCTGATTGGAGGTTCCAACGAAGTTGTTAGGCTTCCTTCGAGATGTCCCGGCATTTTGGTGGCAAGAATAACTTTGGATTTTAGGCTGTTCTTGCTGTCAAATTTTGGTTAAAGGGGTTGTCCCGCGGCAGCAAGTGGGTCTATACACTTCTGTATGGCCATAATAATGCACTTTGTAATGTACAGTGTGCATTAATTATGAGCCATACAGAAGTTATAAAAAGTTTTATACTTACCTGCTCCGTTGCTGGCGTCCTCGTTCCCATGGAGCCGACTAATTTTCGCCCTCCGATGGCCAAATTAGCCGCGCTTGCGCAGTCCGGGTCTTCTGCAGTCTTCTATGGGGCCGCTCGTGTAGAATGCCGGCTCCGTGTAGCTCCGCCCCGTCACGTGCCGATTCCAGCCAATCAGGAGGCTGGAATCGGCAATGGACCGCACAGAAGCCCTGCGGTCCACGGAGACAGAGGATCCCGGCGGCCATCTTCAGCAGGTAAGTATGAAGACGCCGGACCGCCGGGATTCAGGTAAGCGCTGTGCGGGTTGTTCTTTTAACCCCTGCATCGGGGTTGTCTCGCGCCGAACGGGGGGGGGGGGGGGGGGGGTTTAAAAAAAAAACAAAAACCCGTTTCGGCGCGGGACAACCCCTTTAACCTCCGAAACCTACTAGATTCTCCACGGAAGCACTTTTTTTCGGGGGAAATGCGCTATTTCTTTTATTCCAATTTGTAGTGTTTCATGGATTTGACTATTTTTAATCCCCACTAGAGCGTGACTTATTTTCCCCTTCATTAATGTTGTGTATTGCGATTCTCTCTTACTATATTACTGACTGTGATGAATCGCAATTAGATTAATATGCATGTAATTAACACCAGCTGAGAACACTGATGCCCGGGTTTTCACTTGATAAAGAGGCTTTCTAAAGCCACCACACATCATATATATTTACTGTCACTTATGTATTTATGCAGTTTGCATGTTACAGGCTGCAGTCTTGTGGCTTGAACTTGCCCAACCTCTAGCTTCACAGTATTTAGATTAGGCTTTTTCCCGAAATCTACAAATGATTTATGTTTCACTTGATAAATCATCTCTACATACATTAAATTATCAGGACTTGCCTTTTACAGGAAGGTATTTTTCACGGATTACGGGCAGATCCCAAAAGTAGAGCGGTGTGATATGGACGGCCACAACAGAACAAAGCTGGTGGACAGCAAGATTGTCTTCCCGCATGGCATCACCTTGGATCTGGTGAATCGTTTGGTGTACTGGGCAGATGCCTACCTGGACTATATTGAAGTGGTGGATTATGAAGGCAAGAACAGGCATACGATTATTCAGGGATTGCTGGTAAGTGAGTGTTGTGGTGTTTGTAGAGTTGTGGAAGAAAAAAAGTGGTGTATTGGGAACTGTGTCTTCTTTTTGAAGGGTGGTAAGCTAGAGATCTAGAGACAAGATCTAGAGACACAGTGAAGGGGTCTCTAGTATAGAAGGTGCTGCTCACCCAAAGTAACGTAATGCCTATCAACTATCTTGGGTATGTGGCTCGACCTCCAGGTAGAAAATAATTACATTACATTGTTTATTGCCAAGATTCTCTCTTTCTTAATTAAAGCCAGCATCTTAAACGCGTTTCGAAGTGTGATGAACCCCTTCCTCAGTACTTGCTTAGGGATATGCGCCACATACCCAAGATAGTGTTGTTCTTGTCTACATTATTTTATAACTTGAGAAGATTCCACCATCTTGTGGTGATCTTCTATAGAATCATTCGCAATCCTTTTCTTATCATAGAACGTATGGATTTTTTTTGCTCCCCAAACCTGTTACCATACTAAACACACTGGTCTTGCCTAGTAGCCTGCACATATTTTCACGGCTTTAATATTCGCCGTATTGTTGTAAAGATGGCTCCATCGTGTGATTGGTATGTTTTGATGTTTTTTTTCCGTGTAGCAATCTGCTTTCCATCTGCTCCGTTTATGAGACGCTGTCCTAGGTTTGATTTCATACCTTTTATTGGCGTCTGTATCTCATCAGATGCTTTTAGTGAAGTAATAAATCACCAACTTCCCGCTCCTGGACAGGTCTCTGAGGTGCCTACACAGGCCATAATAATCTTGCGGTAGCTATTAGTGACCGACTCTGTATCTCGGAATTATGGTGATCCCCTTACAAATCCTGAGAATTATTATTGGGGAGAATGCAGGGTGCCCACGTATTCACCAATTGGCTAATTACGACTTGCCACCGATTTTAACAGCCCATCGTATGTAGAGGGGCAAAACGTGAAAGAGTAGAGTTGACTTGGATAGTTCAATGAGTGTTTCTCGGTTTTGTCGTGATTCAGGTTTTTATCCTTTTGTTGAATGTTTCTTTTTGTTTATCATTCCCAGATTGAACATTTATATGGCCTGACCGTTTTTGAGAACTATTTGTATGCTACAAATACAGACCATGCCAATGCTCAGCACAAAACCAGTGTGATACGTGTGAACCGCTTCAATAGTTCGGAGCACCAGGTAGTGACCAGGGTGGACAAAGGTGGAGCTCTTCACATTTATCACCAACGCAGGCAGCCAACCGGTAAGATTTGGAATGGGATGACTGTGTGGATGTACTTTCTTTATGTTCTGCTGCTAATGTTTGGTGTGAAATATTGAAAACGCTTCATAGAAAAAGAGGACATTTTTGTATATTTAAAGGGGTTGTCCCGAGGCAGCAAGTGGGGTTATACACTTCTGTATGGCCATATTAATGCACTTTGTAATGTACATTGTGCATTAATTATGAGCCATACAGAAGTTATCAGAAATTATTCACTTAACTGTTCCATTGCTAGCGTCCTCGTCTCCATGGTGCCGTCTAATTTTCAGCGTCTAATCGCCGGATTAGACGCGCTTGCGCAGTCCGGGTCTTCTTCTTTTCTCAATGGGGCCGCTCGTGCCGGAGAGCGGCTCTTTGTAGCTCCGCCCCGTCACGTGCCGATTCCAGCCAATCAGGAGGCTTGAATCGGCAATGGACCGCACAGAAGCCCTGCGGTCCACCGAGGGAGAAGATCCCGGCGGCCATCTTCAGCAGGTAAGTAAGAAGTCACCGGAGCGTGGGGATTCAGGTAAGCGCTGTCCGGTTTTCTTGTTTAACCCCTGCATCGGGGTTGTCTCGCGCCGAACGGGGGGGCTGTTGAAAAAAAAACCGTTTCGGCACGGGACAACCCCTTTAATACTACGTAGAGTTACATGATTTTGACGCTTAAACCTGACATGTCCTCTGAATGGCCACTGCGTTAGACTAGTAGCGCACTAATGGCCACCGTGTTAGAATAGTAGCGCACTAATAACCACTGTGTTAGACTAGTAGCGCACTGATGGCCACTGTGTTAGACTAGTAGTGCACTAATGGCCACTGTGTTAGACTAGTAGTGCACTAATGGCCACCGTGTTAGACTAGTAGTGCACTAATGGCCACCGTGTTAGACTAGTAGTGCACTAATGGCCACCGTGTTAGACTAGTAGTGCACTAATGGCCACCGTGTTAGACTAGTAGTGCACTAATGGCCACCGTGTTAGACTAGTAGTGCACTAATGGCCACCGTGTTAGACTAGTAGTGCACTAATGGCCACCGTGTTAGACTAGTAGTGCACTAATGGCCACCGTGTTAGACTAGTAGTGCACTAATGGCCACCGTGTTAGACTAGTAGTGCACTAATGGCCACTGTGTTAGACTAGTAGCGCACTAATAACCACTGTGTTAGACTAGTAGCGCACTAATAACCACTGTGTTAGACTAGTAGCGCACTAATGGCCACTGTGTTAGACTAGTAGCGCACTAGACCTCCTTTGACCTTGAGACCTGCAGCAGTTTATTGTGGAATACTTTCCACTAGGTATTGCAATCATTCTACAGGAATATTGGCCCGTGCCTACAGGAGAGCTTCTTGTAGTTGCCACAAATTAGACGGACGTACTGATATGCTCTGAACAGTTGACAGAAAGGGTTCATTGATTCATGCTGCTTGTGGTAAATTCTGACTCTCCCATCAGCATGGCGTTGCAAAATTCTGGATTCATTTGACCAGGTCCTGTTTTTCCACTGCTCACTAATCCAATTTTTGCTGTCTCTGGCCATTCGGTGTCTTGCCTTTGTGTTTCTCTTAGACAGCAATGGTGTTCGAACTGGTTGTCTGCTGTTCTAGCCCATCCATACTAAGGACTGATGAGTTGTGCATTGGCACATGTTGGAGCACCAGTGTTGTATAGGAGTACACTTGGCTTGACTGTTACCACCTGTTCGTCAGACCAATTCTTGATGTTCTCCCCTGACTTTTATTATCAACCCTCAAGTTGTTTACATCCACAGGATCCCTTTTTGGTGGATATTCTTTTTTTCTCAACACATCATACTCGATATACTCTCTACACGTTGCATGAAAAAACCTGATGCAGTTGGCAGCCATTCGAAATCCTGACTCCAAATAGTTGAGCACCGATGACCGGGCCTCTTTTGTAGTCGCCCAGATCACTCGATTTTCCCATTCTAATGTGGATTCAGTCTGGAATTGATCCACCGAAAACTTGTCACTTTATCACATCCTGCAGTCCGGGGTCATGTGTGTTCATCCATACAGGGAAGCGCCAATTGTGAAAGGCCGGGGTCTATAATAAAGTGGTCATTCATTACATATTATAGTGCGAAGGGAAGGAACTGTTGACTTTCTAACGGCCATGAAACTACAACTCCAAACCTGCTGTCCTATTTAGCCTCTCCTATTTAGCTTCTCGACCGTAGATAAGCCGGCTGTTGCAAACTAATGATATAGAATATTTACGTAAGCATCTTTGTGGATGTTAACCTTATTTAGAATTAGAAGCCGGGCTGGACAAATCCCAGGAGCCAGGCAATGGCTTCTGTCTATAGCGGAAGCCACATTGCACTGCAAGCTCCAATACACAATAGACACCAGTGGCGTCCAATGGAACCCATTGCCATATAATGGCGTCAGACGGGTTTTAATACCTTATTCTTCCACTCAGAAATGACCGAATCTGTTTTATGTAACCGGCTTCTAAATTCTGCAGTATTTTATCCAACTTCCCACTCAGATTTGTGTTGCCGCACTTCTCTATGAGCGTCACTTTGCATCTATAGCACATTAATTCTATAGATTTGAGTTTGTGTATAAATGTACGAGCTCCTAAACAATATTCATTATATGGGGAGACCTACAGTAAATGTGTGTAACTCGAAGAATAAGCTATAATCGGGACAATACTTCGAAGTAGAACAAAACTTTTAAGCGCTGCAGCTAGAAGTAATGTGTAATAAATCGGCTTCGCGTTCTCCTAAGCCAAAGGTATCATTGCATCCCATTAACCTAGATCCAGGGAGACGGCATCAACATAATTTTTCCTCCTTTCTGCTACCTGCGGAGTGATCTCCGCCACGCTGACATTTTGAGGTTGCGTTTCTTAACTTTTTATAATATTTATGTAATTTGGTTAGAACTCCTATAAATGTATTAAAAGTTTTTGTAAAGTTTATTATTGTGTGACTACAGTTTTTTTCTTTGGGTAGTCGCTTCTTTTATTATGCCTTGACGTTCGTTGACTAGTTTGCCGTTTTCATTGTATAATCAAATTGGTCGTCCTAAAACTCAAGGAAAGAACAGATAGAAATTGCCTCTTTATTAGTGTGTTGACTGCACTTTATACCCCGTCTAGACGCAGCGATTATCGTTCAGAAAACCGTTCCAACGAAACCGAACAATAACCGTTCAGTTTAAGCACGAGCCGACGACTCTAAGATGAGCGAGAACCGTGAGATTCCCGCTTGTCGGCCGGCATAGAAACCACTTATAAAATTTAGAACATTCCTTAAAACCATAGAATAAACAAGTACTTGGCTTCTTCAGCCCCAGTAATCCAGTCCTGCAGCCCTCCGATTCACTTGGTCGATGTTAAAAGCAGAAGTCAGGTGACCACCACCTGCCAATCAGAGGCCGCAGCATCACCGTCCATTATTCTGCTCACATCCTGGAACCAACCATGACGCTATGACCTCTGATTGGCAGGCAGCAACCATCTGACTTCCGCTGTCAACAGACCCCTGTAAAATTGTAGGGCAGCTATATTTAATGGGGGGGGGGGGGAGAAGGCAAAAGGTACACCATTGTTTTAAGTGATAAGTTATTTAATATCTGGGCAACCCCATTAAGATTGTATACAGCACTGTATGTGAAATAACTGTCCAGCCAACAGCTCCTTTTGTCGATATATTTTTAGGCTAGAGCTAGATGGCTTTGAGATCGCATTGTCGCACTACTACTCCGCACCTAATGGTGATGAACGGAACTGCAAATTAACACAAGGGGCGACCTGACAGTTGGCGGATGTCCACCTCTGTGGATTTCTGCATGACACATTCACTATCATTAGGAGGGACTGGTAGTTCGTTCTTAAGCCTTTCCCATCCAATTTGTATCCTGATTTTCCTAGGGGATTTACTCTTTTTCTGCTGTTATACAACGGCGCTATCTGCTGGCTAAAGCCAGTACTGCATGAGGTGACACATTGGATAGCCTCCGACAGCAGAGAGGCTGGCAATATACAGTAAGAGAACCCCGATGGACGTCTTCCAACATCAGAGCTCTACAGCCTTAAATCATAATGTCTTCAGAGGTCAGACAGTGGATTGGAAAGGGTTAATATTGCGTAGCCACAAGTCGTAGAGTAGTCTTAACGTCATAGCCTTGATAGTATATCGTTGATGTGTTATACATGGTTACTGGAAACGTTTCCATAATAAACGATCTTTTCTAATGTACTGGATAGGTTTGATATCTTGACGTGACAAGAAGCATGCAGATAAGCACACATATGTTACCCAACAAAAGTCATTGCGGTGCTTATTTTACCTATATGGTTCTATATAATATCTCTCTAGTTGGATCTTCCTATCTTAAAGGCTATGGACACCTTTGGGGACACTTTTTTTTTTCAAATAAATACACTTATTTTAGGCTGAAAATCATTTTTGCAATAGGGTTTAATTAAATATGTTGCACTGTTTGTCTTCTGCAGCTTCTACATATCACTGTATATACAAACTGCAGTTGGAGGCTCGGTAGGGGATCTGTCAGTGTGCTGGACTGACTTGGTTTTCAGCTCTTCTCTCTCCTCTTTTCACTAATTTATGACCACAACAAAGCTTATAATGTCTAACTTGTTATGCGCAAACAGACGTTTGTAGGAGAATGGAGCAAGGTCTCCGGATCCTGTCATTCTAGCAGGCCTTACACGATGTTGTCATCACGCCCCGCAGCGCAGTCATCCCCATCTCTTGCCTTTCTTCGCAGTACGGAGCCACGCCTGTGAACTGGATCAGTATAAGAAGCCTGGAGGGTGCTCGGATATTTGTCTTCTTGGCAGCAATCACAAGACCAGAACATGTCGCTGCCGATCAGGGTTCAGTCTTGGCAGCGATGGCAAGTCATGCAAAAGTAAGCGCCATCCAGGCGGATACAATATGTTTAAGTTGTGTCATTGAGATTGACATTAGTCTTCATGCATTTTTAACTTTTCATTTCCTAAACATGTTCGTTTCTGTTCCCTCTTGTTCAAACATTTATACGTTCCCTCTGATTTCCGTGGATTTAGAATTAAAGGGGATTTTTGAGACTTTCAAAAAAAAAAAAAAAAGGGACCAAAGGCAGGGAATAGGCTATGTAGTCCTCGCCAGCACAGCCGCTCTGGTCCCAGAAGGCTCTTGGAGAGGTCACATGCCGCTCATCATTCACTTGCTGCAGCCAATCACCGGCCTCGGTGATCACATGCCGTTCATGCATAGTTTATTTTATTCTGTTCCCCACCTTTTTTTTGAAAGTTTCAGAAAACTCACACGTAAGGGAATTGGGGGGGGGGGGTCTGCTACAGGAAATCTGCACTGATTCCATGTCAAAAAATGGACTTTGGTGCAAGTTTTCAGCAAAAATGAAATTAAAAGGGTAAAATCTGCTGCCGATCTGCAGCAAAAACGGCGTCAAAATCTGCATCAAATAGTGCGGCTGTTGGCGCGATTCTGCATCTAAATACGTAGTATACATTAGGCTGTTGATTTTGGTGCGGATCCGTGACAAGATCTGCCGTATGTGAACCGGCCCTAAAATAGACTTTTGACAATCCTTCCCTAAAGGCACATAGCTATTGTAAACTGTTGGACAGATCTATCCAGTGGCTTAACCCCTTTAAGACCAGAGTTGTTTTTTTTCCCCCTCCCAATTGTTCCATTGACATAGCCTTACGAGGGCTTGTTTTTTCAAGGAGGAGTTGTAATTTTTGTTATGGTACCATTTAATGTACCATATAGTGCTCTGAAAAACTTTTAAGAAAAAAAAAATTCAAGTGGGGAGAAATGAAGAAAATGCAATTGCGCCATTTTTGGTGGGTTTTACTTTTATAGCATTTACAGTGTTCAAAAAAGGACACGTGTATACTTTGTTCCAAGGGTTACGGTAAAACAAATGTATAGAGTTTTTAATGTTTTTCTATTTAAAAAAAGATAAAAAAATTCTGAAACACAAATTGCTTTCCCTCACCGTATTCTGAGACCCCCAACGTTTTTACATTTTGTCAATTCTTTAAATTTGCTGTTTATGTGGAAAGAATTGCTAGAAGTTATACTGTTTCCCCGAAAATAAGACCCTGTCTTATATAAAATTTTGCCCCCAAAAGAAGCACAGGGTCTTATTTTCAGAGGATTTCTTACCATATTTACCTAGCAGTCGCCGTCCTGGCCCCTCACGCAGTTCCAGCAGGCTTCCGCGCAGTTCTCAAAACCAACAGAACATCGCTTGCTGATTGGCTGAGTGCGGCGCTCGAGAACCAACCAGAGCAATCTCTTGCTGAAGGCAGGGTTTTCAAACCCTGTTACCAGCAAGTGGTGATCCGTTGGCGCTGAGAACTGAACGGAAGCCTGGCGAAACTGCGGGGAACCTGGACGACGCCTGCTAGGTAAGTGTTTCTTTTTTTTCATGTAGTGTAGCTTGGGCTCCTCTCCCCCCTAAAAATCAGGGTATGGCTTATTTTAGGGCTAGGTCTTATTTTCAGGGAAACGCGACAGTAATGTTTATTGCACGTATGGCAAGTTTTAACTCCACGTATGCCTGTGTGTTCTTAATTTGATTTTCTTCAATTGGCGTACTCCTTCTCAACTAAAAGGATTTCTCAAAAATGCTGGAAGCGGGGTATTGCTACATATTGGAAAATATGTATGTGACCTCCGAAAGCAGTCAATACAACTTTTCCTAGAACGAATACTCTAGTGAAATACTATGAAAATATGCTTTATCCATAAATGATGCGTTGAAGACTTCCGCTACGTGTGAGTGAATCTTTTCATCCTTGAGCAGATGAACATTTTCATTCGCTGCCATGGTGGTTGACAGATCCTTTATAAAACCTATTAATCAGTGAATATCTGCCGCTATGCTGGCTCTACTCGATGTATGTACAAGTCTCTTGGAGGCTTCTCAGGAAGACACTTAATCCTGTGTAAGGAAACCTTGTTTGTAAATGTATCAACACTGTTAAGACGGTTCCCCTTGTTTCAGAGCCAGAACACGAACTCTTCCTGGTTTACGGTAGAGGACGCCCGGGCATCATTAGAGGGATGGATATGGAAGCCAATATTCCCGATGAACACATGATACCTATTGAGAACTTGATGAACCCCCGTGCCCTGGACTTTCACGCAGAGTATGGGTTCATGTACTTTGCGGACACCACAAGCTTTTTGATTGGAAGACAGAAGATTGACGGAACCGGCCGGGAAAACGTTCTCCAAGAAGGTGAGGTCAGGCTTACCGATGCAAAGCCAAAAGATATCTGAAGATGTGTAGAATGCCCAGTATGATCGTTACATGCATTGTTCCGACTGCGCTCAGCCCTTAAAGTAATAGTCCGGAGACTGGCCAAAATGGTTTCAAATTTCCCTAATGTTTCCACTTCTTGCCATTATTACAAATCTCCAACTAAATCATCAAACTGAACTCCAGTATCTTTTTTTGCTGACCTGCACCTCCGCTGCCAGCCAGCTGCAGGTTGTCACATTATTTAAAATAGCCATCGGGGAGGGCAAAAACGTCATTTCCCACAATGCTCCACTGCCAGTTACTAATAAGTGTGCATTCACAACTGTGCAAACTGTGTCTTCATTATAGAACTTGGAGGCACTGAGCATGCCCGACCAGTAAAACAGCGGAGCGTACAGGTCGTGACTATTTGATACCAATGGAGAACTAAGCGGGGTGGGGGGTGGTCACAGGTAAAGAAGTATCTCCGCACCTTTGTAAAACCGGTACTAACATTATATTTGAGAAGCCCATGTTTTCACCTTATGAAGCCTAAAACGTTCACTTTGAATCACCAGAATACCCCCTTTAGGTCGGTGCTACAAAGTAACACAAGAAAACTGGCATTAAAATTCTGTGTTCCCGCAATGAGAGTTTTTCCCTTGTGCTTGCCTGATTAGACCTTTCCGTATGAGTAGTCTTGATTAGGTAGTGTTGTATTTTGAGTCTGATTCTTGCAAAGAAATTAAAAACCAATTCCACTTTCACTGCCAAGTGATTCTCCTCCTCCCTCAACCCCCCAATTCCCGCAGGCATCGGCATTCTTCTGTGTGTGACATGAGCTGTCCAGCCTGGTACAATCCAGCTAATTAACTAGGTGTGATGGTCCATGGACATTGCAGATGTCACTTACTGCTCTTTTTCTGTTGAAGGGAGAGTCTGGAAAAGAACTTCTATTACTGCTCCATTTATAGTCAGGAATCTCGTCATTTTCTTCACTTTTCGCTCTTAACGAAGTGATTGTTGAATTAGCCAAATTAAGTACATGTTATGATCTACCTAGGAGTAAAATTTGCCAGTTTAGATCTTTCTAGTGAATATTTTTAGTGTTGATTGTGGAAATCAAAATTGTATTTCCTTTCTGGTGGTGATTTGTGTATTCTGTAATCTGATGTCTCTCAGACCCGGCCATTGCATTAGACACCTACTCTATTGTACTATATCATGCACTATTGCTTACTCAGTAGCTTTCCATCTGCTTCTATGGATTGTAGTGTTCTTGTTTCTATATATGCCCATTGAGTATGTTATATTGTATTAGAGGTCAGGGATACTTCATGACAACCAACATTACATAGCCGCTCCGACAGAGGGGGGTACCGACAACAAATTTTGTTTTGGGCTATTCATGGAGCTATTGCTGCGTTGTGTGGCCCATTTTCATAGGACATCTTTTATTTAACCATAAGTTGTGCCGCTCCGGCTTTCTGTGGTACACAGGGCCACTCTATGGTAACATGGCAGATGCCATAAAGTTGCTTTCCAATAATGCTCTTAGCAAATATCACAAAGGCAGATTGGAAAGGGCTTTTAAGGTTAAAGTGGGTGTCCAGTTTAGAAAACCCATGTCATGTACCCCATTAGAGAATTCTGAGTTAAAGGAGTTGTGTTATAGGGTGATCACCTATCCATAGGATAAGGGATAATCTCATCATCAGTGGGGTCCAACCACTGGGACCCCCCACTGATCCTGAGAATGGGGGGTCTTTTCGGTCCCCGAGTGAATGGAGCGGAGATCATGCACTGCAATGACAGTTCCAGAGAATGCTGAAGCATTTGAACTCTGTAATCTCCGCCACTGTCATTAAAGAGTTATTTATCAGAGTTATGCTGATGAATAGAGGCTCCTATCACACAGTTATAATGAAGGAGATGATAGTGCAGCCTCCGAACTGTACGATTACGGCCTGTAGCTTATTTAAGTGACTATACAAAGTAGTGATAATCCGTCTCCTCCCAGCAGGCAGAGATGGCACAAACTCTAGATGCACATGTGATGTTGTAATGATGCATCATGGGATTTGTAGCACAGAATAGGGAAAGAGAACAGGGATAAATCCCAACATCAAGATGGTGTAGGATAAGCATCAGACAGGAGGCTGTTTTACATGGACGTGATTGCAATATGCATAGGAGGTTCCAGAACCTGGCAGGCAATCAAATGAGGGGGTCAGGAGTGGAAAATGTGTGGCCCTTTAGGTTGCAGTGCCAGTTGCACATATACTGAAGTATGTAGCTTCCTCCAAGCATACACAGTGATATCCTTGTATAACACATTGATAGTTGACACCATTTAGTTACTAATTTGAGACATTTTTTAGATCTGTTTGATTCGGATTCAAGTGGGATCTATTTTGAAATGATAATCTGAATGTCTTCTTGTTTTAAAGGTATCCACAATGTAGAAGGCATTGCCGTAGATTGGATGGGCAACAACCTGTACTGGACAGATGATGGCCCAAAGAAGACAATCTGTGTGGCTCGCTTAGAGAAAGCATCTCAAACAAGGAAAACGTTAGTAGAGGGCAAGATGACGCATCCTAGAGCCATTGTGGTGGATCCGCTGAACGGGTAAGACTTGGGTGCCTCTTTTTGTTTGGGTAGATATTTTTCAGCATGTGCCAATAAGTGTACTTTTGCCGATTTCAGAAAGTACTTGTAGGAGAGTTTTCTATACTGTCTATCCTAGATAATCATTAGTGTGTAGAGATGAGCGAATCTACTCGGTTCGGGTGTTTTTGCACTCGAGCACCACTTTTTCCGAGTAACTCACTACTCGGACGAAAGGATTAGGGGGGTGAGCGGGGAGGTTGCAGAGGGGAGTGGGGGGGGGGGGGGGGAGAGAGCTCCCCCCTGTTCCCCACTGCTACCCCCCGCCCCCAGGCGCCCCTGAATCTTTTCGTCCGAGTAGTGAGTTACTCGGAAAAAGCGGTGCTCGAGTGCAAAAACACACGAACCGAGTGCATTCGCTCATCTCTATTAGTGTGATAATCAATTTTGTGTTTTTCAGATGGATGTACTGGACTGATTGGGAAGAAGATCCTAAAGATAGCAAACGTGGAAAAATCGAAAAAGCGTGGATGGA
This sequence comes from Eleutherodactylus coqui, assembly GCF_035609145.1. Lineage (NCBI taxonomy): Eukaryota > Metazoa > Chordata > Amphibia > Anura > Eleutherodactylidae > Eleutherodactylus > Eleutherodactylus coqui. The sequence continues at coordinate 474,873,239 of NC_089837.1, read as the reverse complement.
CGGCTCTAACCGGGACGTCTTTGTTACATCTAAGGCTGTTCTCTGGCCTAATGGACTGAGCATAGACATTCCAAGTAAACTTTTGTACTGGGTAGATGCTTTTTATGACCGTATTGAAATGGTATTCCTCAACGGCAGTGCTCGCAAGGTAGGAATTGGCTTCCCATCAGCACAATCTCTTATGCTTTTTGAACGTGTCTTTCCCCATCCCGAAAATAGCAGAAAGTATTCGAAACCCCTTAACTTAACTAATTCTGTATAATGCTTAGATATTATCAACGTGTCGGGCACACAACTGTGGCGAACAACACCTAATCTACAAAGTACATTGTTGGGAGGGAAGGTTTGTATTTGATTACTTTTCTGATACGACATAAGCAGTTATACCAGGCATGCGGCCAAATCTAAATGATGAATAGAAGAAATCTACTGTAGGGAATAAAACGCCCTCATATTTATGGAAAAATTTTAAATTTAATAAAGAACTGTAAGTATTGGAGTTATTTCGTTTAAAAAGAAAAAAACCGGCTGAGGGGCGACCTGATAACGATGTATAAATATATCAGGGGTCAATACAGAGATCTATCCCACCATCTATTTCTACCCAGGACTGTGACTGTAACAAGGGGGCACCCTCTACGTATAGAGGAAAGAAAGTTTCTACACTGATATAGAAAAGGGTTCTTTACTGTAAGAGCAGTGAGACTATGGAACTCTCTGCCTGAGAATGATGTCATGGTGAATTCACTAAGAGTTCAAGAATGCTGAATGCTTTTCTTGAGTGTAACCATTTTAAAAAATTATAATTACTGATTACTTAAAAAAAGAGTGGTAAAACCAGGGATTTATTCTTATTCCCGGGGTTTAGAATCGGGAAGGAATTTTTCTCCTAAATCAGGAAAAATTGTCTTCTACCTTCACAAGGTTTTCTGCCTGCCTTTGGATCAACATTAGGGGAGAATATGCTGAACTGGATGGACGTATGTCTTTTTTGGATCTTACTAACAATATTGCTCGTGGGTAGTTTGATGGCGCAGGGTATTATGGTAACTCAGTGGTTGGCACTGCTGTCTTGTGGCACTGAGGTCCTGGGTTCAAATCTGACCATTGGCAACATCTACATAGTTTTTATGTTCTCCATAGAATCATCGAATGGAAGGGACCTCTAGGGTCATCGGGTCCAACCCCCTGCTCAATGCAGCATTCACTAAATCATCCCAGACAGATATTTGTCCAGGCACTGTCTTGAACAGTTCCGTTGAAGGAGAACTCCCCACTTCCCATGGTAACCTGTTCCACTCGTTGATCACCCTCACTGTCAGAAAGTTTTTTTCAAATATGTAATTTGTGTCTCCTCCCTTTCAGTTTGGAGTTGGAGGAAACCTGTGTTTGTATGGATTTCCTCCAACTCCCATGAGTAAAATAAATTAAACTTTTGCTCCCTCAATCTGTTCAGTCTGAATGTAATGCGCTTCCTATGTGATGTCCATACGGAGCTAGACATGGCCTCTGTCTTGTGATTGCATCTTTTATACTACTCACCGGAGGTTCTGGTACTCATGAGACGTGGGTCCTCCTACAAAGTCTGTCTGTGTCATGTTTACTTTCACAGGATTGAATCTCCTTATGTTATTTGTATCGGATATTGTTTTTTACTTCTTGTCTTTCATCTTTGGTTGATGGCAATGTTAATTTGTCTTTCCTTTTAGACCGTATATGAAGGTCCAGAGTTGAATCATCCCTTTGGGCTATGCCACTATGGTAACTACCTCTTCTGGACAGAATACAGAAGTGGAAGTATTTTCCGACTGGATCAAGCCACAAAAACAGTCACTCTACTGAGGAATGAGCGACCACCAATCTTTGAAATCCGAATGTATGATGCTCAACAGCAGCAAGGTGAATATATCCTAGCTCTTAGAAAAAGTGTCCGTGCTATGCCATCCGCTATATCACTGCCCCATCTTTGCCAGCTGGTTTATCTGCACCTAAGTGTAGAAGGGTGCTTTCATTTCTGCGCTCGGGGTTCCGCTCGTGGCCCAACGGTTCTAGCTCTTAATGGAACGGATCTGCATCGGACTGACCCTGTTGACTATAATGGGGTCCGTTCTCTTTCCGCCCAGCTGCCCGGCTTTTGGATGAAAGAAAAAGTGCTGCATGAAGCTCTTTTTCTTTGGCTATCTTGAGCTCAGGGGTGTAACTATAGAGGGTGCAGGGGATGCGGTTGCACCCGGGCCCAGGAGCCTTAGGGGGCCCATAAGGCCTCTCTTCTCCATATAGGGAGCCCAGTACTATGAATAAACCATTTTAGTTGGGGGCCCTGTTACAGGTTTTGAATTGGGGCGCTGAATCTTCAAGTTACGCCTCTGCTTGAGCCGGATCTGATGTGAAACCTTATGCTAGCTGCTCTTATCTGATGCCTTGTATTAATTACAAGCGCCATTAATGAATTTCGTGTTGATGTTTTGACATCCAAATCAATTGAGAGACCTATGATTGATAGATGTATGGGTTGTATAGCCATCATTCCGATTTACAATGCATTTAGAACCACTACTTTTCCATTGTCTCCCGATGAACAAGGAGATCTAGAGAAACGCGTCGGCACGTTGGTTATTGTATTTAGTGTTCTGAGCGCTTAATTACTTTTTGACATCTCTGATGAATTATCTGTTTGGGGAGCGATGTTTGACGTATTCATTTCTCTGGCATGAGGCACTTTATGGTGATCGCATTACGCTGTGATCAATTAGATTGCTCTGAGCCATGTGTCACTTTATTATGCATAATATATCGAATTAACTAATGGGTGGCATATTGCAGCGATATATTTGTATGCATTAGATTCTGGATGCATTTCAGATCCTTGTCTGCGGCTTTGATACTAGTGTACATCTGATTGGCTCTGTGATACTACCTCTTGAAAAAGAGAAGCCGAAGGCCGGGCTCACATGGGCGGATTTTAAATCTGCGATCGCCGTCTGCGATAAAATGGGGGCATTGAATGGCATGCGTTTTCTATCTTTTATTCACACTCGCAGATACGAATTGCGTATTCCGCGAGAAGAAGAAGAATTGCAGCATTTTCTATTTTAGCGTGGGTGCCAATGGATGCGAGTGTTCGGTGTCACTCATACGCAATTTACATTATGTACGAGTGGCAGAAACGCTTGAAACCTCAGAAGAAAATAGAAATGCCAGCCTTCTTTCACACGGACGATGCGCTGTGCGTATGCGTACATCAGCGCGGACAAACACCCGCCTCTGCAATCACTTGCAATTACTCTCCGCGAATGATTGCAGGTCTTCCGCTGCAGAAATCCGCATGTGAAATCCGACCCGATCGTGTGAGCCTGGCCTAAGGTTGTAAATTGCGCTTATTCCATGAGCAGTCCTGTCCTGAGTAACCGGCATAGTGACATCATTGATAATAAACTATTCATTAGACATTACGGTACTTTTTCGGCATTTCCCCAAGTGTGGAGGAGTCCTTAGACTGAGCTTTGTAACAATAAAAGTGCTATGCAGTGTGCGGTGAATAGTCTACATTGTCATAGCCAGTAAGGCGCAGCATTGTCCTTCAGCGGTCTGGAGTGGAGTGCCCCCTACGCCTCTTGTTGACAAAGTGTTTTGTTCATTTACTCGGCCAAACACGTTGTTTATATCTAGATATCTCCTAGTATGAAAAGAAAACTCCATTACGGACCATCATTTGGATTCTGAAGTTCTGTTTTGTCCATTTTGGTTGTTTTTTACGTGAAAACTAGTGGTGCTCAGTTTAAAAGTTTTTTTGGTTTTTTTTTGTCTTTTTGTTGTTTTTTTTTTGTTTTCATGTCCGTTAAATTCTGCCAGTTTCCGAAACAGTCTCACCAGATAATTTTTTTTTAACACATAAAAACCAGTTCCCAGGAAAATATCTACAGATTGTATTGTTGAGAATTGTTACTGTTTACTCTTATTATAGTCTCCATGTGTTTAGTTGTATCAGGATTAGAGATGAGCGAACGTACTCGTAATGAGTACTTACGCACCCGAGTACCGCCATTTTCGAGTACTTCAGTACTCGGGCGTAAAGATTCGGGGGGCGCCGGGGGGCAGGGAGAGGCGCGGCGGTGCGGGGGGGAGCAGCGGGGAACAGGGGGGAGCCCTCTCTCTCTCCCTCTCCCCCCCACTCCCCACTGCTACCCCCCGTGCCGCCACGGCGCCCCCCGAATCTTTACGTGCGAGTACTGCTGTACTCGAACATGGCGGCGCTCGGGTGCGTAAGTACTCGTAACGAGTACGTTCGCTCATCTCTAATCAGGATGACAAGTTAACAAGCCCACAGGATGGGGAACAATTTGGTGTCGGTGGGGGTGACCCCCAACGATCTTGAGAACGGGAGTCCCGTGTCGCCCTCTGCCTGCAACTGCAGGGGTCACTTCTCCCCCCACAGTGCCATCAGAATGACTACAGCGCTGGCCGAGCATGCACAGTCGGTGCTCCATTCATTTCAGTAGGGCTGACGGAAATACCCAGAGCTTGCCGCGCGGCTATTTCCTCAGTCCCATTGAAAGTGAATGGAGCGTTAGTGCTTGTTCGACCCTTTCAGTTTCCTCCTCACTGTCTGCGGCGATGCGGTAACCCCCAGCAAAGGACTGGTGACACAGAACCCCCGTTCTCAAGATCGGTGGAGATCTCAGTGGTGAGACCCCCACTAATCAGCAAGTTATCCCCTATCATGTGGAAAGGGAATAAGTTGTAGTCTTAGTACAAGCCCTTTACATTTGATAGCCGACTCTTTTCATGTTAGTGTTAGTTGTAATGCAGCCGCTTGTTGACTATCTTTCTTTTTATTTCTTGCACGTTCTGATTTATCCCCAATGATTATTTTGTTACTTGATGCTTAATCTTATTGCTAAAAGTTATTTTTTTTCTTCCTTTTACAGTGGGCTCCAATGCCTGCCGTGTAAATAATGGTGGGTGTAGCAGCCTTTGCTTGGCAGTCCCTGGCAGCCGACAGTGTGCTTGTGCGGAAGACCAGATCCTGGATGATGACAATGTCACCTGTAAAGGTAAAGATCCATTGTTTTATACCATAGTCCTTCCACCTTACATTTAAAGGGATCATCTTATGAACCCCTAAATGGGCAGATGGACATCATGGAGTGATGACCTCTTGAATAAGAACGCCCCCAATCTGGTAGACCCAGCCCCTCCATGTATTTCTTGATACGCCATACATTTGAATAGCTGACATGTAATACTGCATTTGGAGCCCTTTTCCACGGGCCGATAAATCGTTCAGATTCCTGCATCTAGCGGAAATGTGAATGATTGTCGGTCAATGTAAATACACGCCCCGACTGAACGACTGTATGCGTTTGCTTCTCCTTTAGTTTCTGCATGCAGAAAAACTGAACGAGGGATCGGCCCGTGTAAACCGGCAATCATTCACTAACGAACGACTGCCTGCTTACTGTGAATGGAGGTGGGTGGCCCGGAACGATAACCAGCCCACTCCGACTCTATTCACTCACTATGCTATTATCACTGGGATGACCTCTTGGGCATATGTCCCGTGTAAAAGGGCCGTTACCCTCGGGGGCCAGACAGGAAGTAGAGAAGGGGACGTCTTCATAAGAGGACTTTCTTTTAAAAAAAAACAAAAAAACTAGAAACTTAATATGGTCTTAAAAAGTTTATTTAATTAATTCTCCCATCAGTCCATTTTTTGAAATCCAACTCTCACCCCTAACGCTCTTTTATTTGAAAGTTTTTCTTGGCTCAAACAGCCCTTGAATGTCTTCTGCCAGCCCGCAGTGCTTGTGAACGCAGCAATATCTGCCCATGATGTTGGGTTGGAATATTTTGAAAGCTTCTGACTGCACTCTGGCCACCGATTCAAGCGAAGCCTTTCATTTTGCACTGACCTAGATGCATAAATAAAAGCATGTGAACCCCGGGCCTGGCCGCCTATTATTGATTGAGGGGAAGGCACATTTGGACTGGTATAATGCGCATTAGTTATTGCTTGATTGAAGAGAGACACCTGAGTTTTCCTGACGAAATAGTTGAAGGAGACACCGTTCCACTTGAGTGTTTTCTACAGAAGGGTAACACTTCCTCTCTTTGTGAATCCATTGTATTTGGGTTTAGTAAATGGAATACATGAGGAACCTTTTGCTTGTAGTAAAAGCTTTTAGGCTTGTTTTTTACTCCTTTTATTTTTAATTTGCAGAACATTACACTTTTTGATAAATAAATATTTTTGGCCAGAAATAAAATACTTAGCAGAACCGAACTTTCAAAAAATGTTAAGAAGCAGCCCAGGTTTTTATTGGCCGCTACTTTGCTGCTATTTGCACCCAGTTTGAGCCTCATCAGTTCAGTTTTCCATGTAGATATTGTTATTTTCTGATGCTCTGTTGTTTGCAATCGACTTACAGGTGGGGTAGGGGGATGTCCTAAGTTAGCCATTCTGCTGGAACTTTACTGGTGAGGATTTCTTCTCCCACACTTCCCATGCTGCCCTGCAGAGCCCTGCTCCAATAGCTGTGAGGCAGCATCTGAGTGCCCGCCCCTCTGCTGCATGTAGTAGCTAGCAGTGTCTCTGTTCCCATTACTAGAGAAGCCAAATGCCTAATAACAGGCAGTGGATTACAAGGGTGCTGGAAGGGAGACCCCTAGTGGCAGCCATTTCAAACTTGCTTTTCAATTCTAAAACAAAAACTATATAAAGATTATATGAAAAGATTGATGCTGTTAGATGAGCAAAAGTTAGTGTAAAAAGTTAGTGTTCATTTTTGTTCTTAATCAATTTGGAAGATAATCGGATCCCTGCTAATCCCATTCAGAGTCATGAATTGTTGGAGCTGATTGTCAAGCTTCTACAATATCATTAGTTGTGAGTGGCCTTAGACCTTCGCCGCAGCTGTGAACGCGAGTAATGTACATTCAGCATTTTAATTTATTCCCTAAACAAGATACACAGTAAAGTTTTATAGCTTTTCAATGTTTTAATTAGGTTCTTCTTAATTGGATTCTTCGTTCAGCGGCAAGCTGTGAGTTTTATATAGCTATATTTTATTCTTTTTCAAGCCAACCCATCATATATTCCTCCTCCCCAATGTCAACCTGGGGAGTTTGCCTGCAAGAACAGCCGCTGTATCCAAGAACGCTGGAAGTGTGATGGAGACAACGACTGTCTGGATAACAGCGATGAGGCTCCTGATCTATGTCGTAAGTAGACCTTCCCACTTGTCTTCATCTTCCCCTACATTCATTAACAAGACATTGGATCGTCATCATCTCCGAGCGAACGTATCACTAGGCGTGACCGGTTCCTGTTTCATAAATACTGGTTTTCATCATGAAATAACAATTAGTGCATCTTTCCGTCGCATTGTGCCCTTTCCCTGTTATCCCTGCTGAATTCTTATAGATAAGCAGGCAATTGGGTGGTACCATTCTTATTGACAAAGAGGTGTGGCTTCGTTAACATGGAATGGACAATGTCAGGCTGTGAAGTGTTACACCCCCAACTGGTAACACCCACTTGGCAATTTATTCATCATTTCTAGGAAGAATTGTCTAGCTGAGAAATGACACAACAGAGTTTAAGAAAGAACATTCCGAATTTGTTACTTTAAGAAGAATACATGTGTTTACTAAAATAGCCATGTTGGGATTATCGGACATCGAATTAAATTCACTAACGGGAAGGGAGGGGTATGTGTACGGGGATAATGATGGAAAATAGGAAAAAAGCCATAATTGCTTTTCCAATGGACTCTCCCATCCACTGCCATCGGTCCTCTTTGGGAAGCAAGTGTGGTGGTCATATTTAATTTATCAGTCACCTTTCAGTGACCACTTAGCCAATCACCAGCCTCAGCGGCCGTCTGAGCACAGATGACAAATGACCACTGAGGTCAGTGATTGGCTGATCAGTCACATGAGTGAGAAGTAGCACTGCTGTCATTTCTGCTCTGGATCGATGGGGTCATTTGATAGGAGAGTGTGGCTTTTTTGTTATTTTGCATCATTATTTATCCCCTGTATTTTATTTTTTTTCAATTAATGGCAGAAAACCGCTTTTAGTTGAATTTCCCTGAGGCAAAATCTGATCGGTATGTGTTAGGCAACTTTCAGATGAGCATTTTTAAACTTTGCATTTGGTTCGTGTTTTATGAACTGTGATATGGAGCTAATGAAAATCTATATCTATTCACGTGACTGTATTTTCAGGACCAATATTTTTTTAAAACTTCGCATGATCCATACTTTTGTTTCTTTGCTTCCGTATTGGTATTATTTTTTTATTGATGACATACGGTTGTAATATGGATCCAGTACGCTCGTCGGAAGTCTGCCTTAATCCATGTCCTGCTTGGTAAAATATATATGAATTATAGTTGGTATTATAGATAACGTGGACTTTTGTCTCACTAGTTTTAGGGATGATCAAATCTGACAGTCCTAGTTAGTTGTTACAGCTCTGTCTGGTGTCATCCATGGAAGGCTTCCTATTACAATACTGCCCTAGAATTACTCTGACATGCAACAGAACACATTGACCTCAACTTTCCTATCTTCCCGAAGTCTCTGATGCTCATCCTAATGAGGGCAGATATAGAATCTATTGCTTCTGCACTGCCATTGACTTATGGGCCCCAAAGAATGCATAATACCTCCATTGGTATTTGGATGACGTGATACTAGAACGTATAGATGGATGTGTAAAGACCAAAAAATTGGCGTCTCAGCGCTACTCTTTAGTAAAGGTTGTAAGACCGTCGGATAAAATATCCAACTTCTCTTTTCTATATATATATAAAGACGAAAGCTCTCACTGACTCACTCACTGATTCACTGACTGACTCACCACTAATTCTCCAACTTCCCGATATCGTAGAAACATGAAATTTGGTAAGAGCATAGATTATGTCCAAAATAGGAAAAGTAATTGGGTCCCAACTCGATTATTTAATTCTAGCGCAAAAGAATTAGCATCGAAATTTTACATGCATAATCTAAATCTCTCACTTCCCAATGTCATAGAAACTTAAAATTTGGCATGAGCATTGAATATGTCATGAATAGGAAAAGTTAATAGGTCCCAACTTGATTATTCAATTCTAAGCGAAAAAGAATTAGCGTCCACATTTTACGTACGAAATCTAATTCTCTCACTTCCCGGTGTCATAGAAACTTGAGATTTGGAAAGGGGATTGATTGTGCCATAAATATGTAAAGTTAATGGGTCCCAACTCGATTATTCAATTCTAAGCTCAAAAGAATTAGCGTCCAAATTTTATGTACGTAATCTAATTCTCTCACTTCCTGATGTCATTTTATATAAAGGAAGCGTCGCATGGTTACCTCCCGTGGTGTTTCCTGGGTAATTAACGCAAAGAACCATGCAAAATGGTGAACATATTTTTTTCGCAGTATTTCTAAAGTAACCACAACTTCATAATATTTTCCGTGTGAACACCAGATAAACGCCAGTACCAAATTAACTCGGGCGAAGCCGGGTATATCAGCTAGTATTATATGAATTAAAGACCAGCAGGAGATACACATTTCGGGGTGAACTCCTTCATTAGTCAAACTGGGTAGAACATAACTTATGGGGCTGAGGGGTATGGACCCAAAAATGCTGGTGACACCCAGAGCTGAGAGGACCAGGGCTGAGAACACCTCAACGTCTCCCAGTGCGATGATCTACCCAGCATGACTGATGAAGGGGTTCACCCCAAAACTCGTATCTCCTGTTTTTTGTTTTTTTTATTCATCTAATAAGAGTGCAATTGGATATTTTATCCAACTGTCTTACGGCCTTTATTGGAGAGTAGCACCGAGACACCAGTTTTTTTGGTCTTTACACATCTAGCTTGCCCACCGTTAGGTCCACCTGGTTGGTGCACCCCCATCATTTATTCATATATTTTTTACACAACCCTCTCTAAGGCTTTTGAATCCTGGCTACTCATCTGGGACTCGAGCCTCTGATACTATTGAGTTTGTTCCACCTCTTTCCTTAGATCAAAAACTATGTAAACAGAAGATAAAACCCTTTTTCATATTGAACGCGGCCGACTACTTCAGAACGACTTACCGTGAAGCATGTGCGCCTTAATTTGGTTGAGCACTCGGCAGTTTCCAGCTTAAGGACGTTGGAGCTGTGACACCTGGAACGTTATTGATACCTTGTATATAGGAACAGTTATGTGTAATTCTCTGTCTTAATGGGACACTTGTCCCTCCGGGTGTAATTATCTGGCAGTTCACAAACGTGTCAGCTTCTTAATTGCTGTTGCGAACGTAGATGCCTGTGCAAAGGTGGTGCGCTAAGGAGCGTGCGCGTTGTAGCAATTAAATGTTGTACTTGGGGAAAATTAGTATCTTTTCTGAAAAGAACAAACTAAAACAAGTAATGAAGGTCAAAAAGTATCTCCCAGATTGTAGATGAAAGGAACCGTCACCTTATTTAGTCACTTCTTTTCCTTTATCTTTCCCTTCCAAGTTAGTAGCACTTCCAACTCTGCAGCGTTACTTTTACATTCTTTTAATGAATTTACGGGCGGACGTGCCCTTATAGGTTGCTGATCATTTTGTAATGCATTTAGGAATGTGTATTGAGGTGTAATATAGTTCTGGAACATGAGGCCAGCTCTTTGAGGAACTTGTATTAATGTACTTTAACGCTTGCCAGCAAACTGTAAGAATGTGTTTGTTGATTCCATTAGTGGCCAGCAGGGCCAGCCTCGCATTAGATGGTGACCTGTACAGTACCTTCTGTTGGCTCCACTCCGTATACTATCCATATATGTAGTGTCACACTGTGTACAAATATCTATACCATAGTGCCTAATTATCAGCATCCTACAGAATGAGGCAAAAATAATCCATACATGCGCTAAATAACACTGCGGCTGTATTCGCACGGGCAAGTGCAATTTTGATCAGTGAGAAATAGTCATATTTTCATATGATTTGCGGGTTTTCCTCTGTTCTGCACTTCTCAGATCTTTTCTTCATGTGGTCCACATAATAACCAGCATTAAAAATGCATCACAAATCGAATGCAAATCACTGTGCTAGAATGGTAGAGTTGGAAGGGACCCCCAGGGTCATCAGGTCCAACCCCCTGCTCAGTGCAGGATTCACTAAATCATCCCAGACAGATGTGTGTCCAGTCTTTGCTTGAACACTTCCATTGAAGGAGAACTCACCACCTCCTGTGGTAACCTGTTCCACTCATTGATCCCCCTCACTGTCAGAAAGTTTTTTTCTAATATCTAATCTGTCTCTCCTCCCTTTCAGTTTCATCCCATTGCTTCTAGTCTTTCCTTATGCAATCGATATTAGTTCTGTATTCTGCGGCACACCAGACCACCTAGTGGTCAGCCATTCCGGCTCACACAATGAGTGAATACAGTATTTGCCGCATATCTACAGGATATTATTATTTTTAGTGATTCAGTCCCACAGCCACTTGTCCATGCGCTGAACTGTTCACATGCCACAACTGTTTTCTCAAAAACTGTCTTGTCTTTATCAAAGATCAACACACTTGCCCATCCGATCGATTCAAATGTGAGAACAACAGATGCATCCCCAACCGCTGGCTGTGTGATGGCGACAATGACTGTGGCAATGGAGAAGATGAATCCAACTCTACATGTTCAGGTATGTATAGATCATGGAATAGGACCATACCTCAACTACTGTATTGTCTTCATAGGACTTTTCTCATCCTTTGTCACTTACTGGTCCCTAGGATTTAATCTTAGGGTGGTTTTAGACAGAATGACTGTCAGGTGCTTATGCACTCAACAGCTGTCCCCACGACTATCACGATAGTCATTCAATGAGCGAGAAGTCACTAACTAGTCGTTGGGTTTCAGTGAGCGACTAATGGGCGACTTCTCGCTCCATGACCTGTTGTGTGTCGTGTTTATATAGGCCGACACTCACTCAATTCTGCAATTATTCGATCGACTGTCCTCTGTGTAAAAGTTCCATTAGATGTTGATACAATGCTCTTTATCATCCTAGACGCTTACCTCCCCCCCCCCCCCTTCTTCTACTTTACAGCCCGCACATGTCCTCCTAACCAGTTCTCCTGTGCTAGTGGTCGCTGTATCCCAACTTCTTGGACTTGTGATTTAGATGATGACTGCGGTGACCGCTCCGATGAGTCCTCTACGTGTGGTGAGTCGCTGCTTCTCCATGATATGAAGAGAAAAAAACTATAAACCAATAATAGCAAAAACTGAATAGTAAATTGTCAATAGTGAACGAAGTTAGTCAACTGGAAATGACTATGTGGTAAAACATACCACAACTCCATGTCGGTGAGGGTATCATGCTCTAGAAAATGACGCACAACCAGTGAGCTCCATACATGGTGTATGATATATTACCCTTCCATATATTATGCAGTGTGTGTGTATAGTGTACATATGTGTATAATATATATTGAGAGAAAAGAGAGATTCAAAGCCAACCTGGTAACCGCAGGAGGTCTCATGGATACAAGGTCGCACAATTTCCTATACAACTTTGCATTGCCTTCCTCTCCATTTTAATCAGAGAGTTGCTGATGATGTATACAGCCTCACCCCAATATGCAATTTTTTTGCAATCCCTGCGTTCTTTCAGTCTGTTTTTAGTAAAGAAGTTTCCTTTTCAGAGGGGAAGTTACACTTTATGGAGCTGATGCTGCTCTTTATGTTTCTAAGACTTTGTGCTGGAGGGACTTCCTTGTCGTGTTAATTGACTTTATTGTATAGGACTTTGTTACTCTTTTATATCCCTTAAACTGGCCCCATTGGCGTCTCCGCGGAATGACTCAGTAGTCGCCTATCCTAGAAGTCTACCAAAGCGCTTCCTCATTATTTACAATAGACAATCAATGTCGCCGTTCGCTTTCTTATCTCAGCTGCTAAACGGGAATGAGAACGTTGGAAGGTTTCTATGTATTCCTGAGTGCCTGTAATGGCGTTCACTTCATCTTCATCATTCAGCTTTATGGATGTCTTCTCCTCACTGCAGCCTCCCCCTCCTTCTGGTAGAACACGGCATCCCGCAGCATTTTGCAAATTGTGTATGGAAGACGATACGTTAGAGGGGGTTTCTGGGACCAAAAAGTTGAAAGGGGTTTAAAATGAAGTAACGCGTGAAAACTCAGCCTTAATACACATTACCTGGATACAGTGGGGAAAAAAAGGGACATCAATTGGACCTTTCTGCCCTTTTTTTGGACGGAAGGGGGGGGCTGCTAACCAAATGCCACACAGGCTTACAAAAAAAAGTGCATATGCAATAAAAACGCATGCAACTACATATAAAATCAGTCCGTTTTTCACAAACTGAAACGGCATCCGTCTGTGTGAATGAGGCCGTTAGAGTATATAGAGTACATTGCTGCAGTAGGAGTGTTTTATAATCATTGGTTATAAGGTGGAATGGAGGGATAGAGCTTTAGCTGTTGTTGCAGCAAGCGTAACTTTCCTCCGCTCCTCCATGATCTACTAAACACTTGTGTCTGTCTAATACAATATAGCAGGTGCTTTGGGCCTTAGCATTCTCTGTAGATTTCCACTTAACTTGGCACGCCATCCCAGATTTCACTCGATCCCCTTTGATATGTTAATACGTGACATCCACAGTACAGCTTTATTAGATCTTTATCACACGACTGTCTCCTGGGTAAACCTCTCCGCTTCAGAAGTAACTGTATGACTGTTTATATGTTGAGGTACTAGGCACCCTGTGGCCCTATAAATGGTTTTTGAACACTAATCTATATTTTGTACTCTGCCATTATATTATGAAAATATTGGATTTTCGTCCCTCTGCTTATAGGTATGGTGTGAGTAGCATTCTTTTGCCTGACACGTTACCTTGTCTGTTACTTTGCAGAGGGGATACACAGCAAAAACAATGATCTTAAAGGGGTCCTGTTATAAGTTCATAAAGTTTAATTTTGAGCTGAGCTGTGAGTCATGGAGGTGGGCCACGACAGCCGATCCCGCCTGCAGGAAGCAGAGTGACAGCTCTTTCCCTATACACAAAAGAGGGAGAGCTGTCAGTCAGCATGATGTGGGCGGGGAGAATCCAGGATGGCCTGCCTCCATGACTTGGAGATCAGCTCTGAGTCAGACTTCATGGATCTGGTGACAGAATCCCTTTTATGCTATAAGAATCATACAGCCAATAGGAATCTTTAGTGAAAATTATTTTATTCATTTTTTCTTATTTTCTCTTGCAGCCTACCCGACGTGTTTCCCTCTTACTCAGTTTACGTGTACAAATGGCCGATGTATCAACATAAATTGGCGTTGCGATAACGGTGAGTGTCACTGTTTTACCGTCCTGTTGGTACATACAAAATGTTGACCGAGTTGGATGTGTGTTCTAACCGGATCGATGTGTCTGTCAGAACATGTTATGTGTCACTGAGGTTAATGGATAGTAAAACCATTAGTAACCTTCATCTGTTTTATTCCCCATCTTACGCAGGAGCGGCTAGCTCATCCTTGATTCACATAGAACAGTATACATAAAACGGCACATAAATAATTTGTAAATCAGCATAAAACACTTAGATATCTACGTTTCTGTTACCATATAAGCTTTCTTGTCTGCTGTTTCTCTACTCAGTTTTGGTGAGTGAAGGAGAAATTTTACCAAACTTAAAGGTGCTGGTCCCTGTAGGTTCAATATGGACGTATGACACTTACTGATATACTTTTATTACAGCTTCTGTGTCTTCCTCTGAATTAATAAAGCTACGCCCCTGCTTAGCCAGCCTCCTCCTACTATCCTGACGGCTCCCTCGTTCATAAGATGGCTGTATATAGAGGGGCATGTGAACAGAAATGTCACTTCGCCTCCCTCATAGTTAAGAGGCAGAGTGACGTTTCTGATCACACGCCCCTCCATAAACAGTCAGCTTATGGATGGGGTAGATGTCTGGATGGGAAGACTGGGCCGAATGAGCGTGGGTGTAAGTTGTGTAATTCTGAAGAAAGGTGCAGTAGCTGTAACAAAAATATATTACCGTAGTAAGTGTCATACATCCTTAAAGGGGTGGTCTTGCGAAAGCAAGTGGGTCTATACACTTCTGTATGGCCATATTAATGCACTTTGTAATATACATCGTGCATTAAATATGAGCCATACAGAAGTTATTCACTTACCTGCTCCGTTGCTAGCGTCCCCGTTGCCATGGTTCCGTCTAACTTCGGTGTCTTCTTGCTTTTTTAGACGCGCTTGCGCAGATGCATCTTCTCCCTTCGGCTGGTCTTGGAAGCATCGGAGTTTTGGCTCCGCCCCCTTTTCGCGTCATCGCGTAGCTCCGCCCCCGTCATGTGCCGATTCCAGCCAATCAGGAGGCTGGAACCGGCACACGTCATGGGGCGGAGCTACGCGATGATGCGTACAAGGGGGCGGAGCCAAAATGCCGATGCCGCCGAGCGGAGCCGAAGGGAGAAGAAGGGAGAAGACGGATCTGCGCAAGCGCGTCTAAAAAGGCAAGAAGACACCGAAATTAGACGGAACCATGGCGACGGGGACGCTAGCAACGGAGCAGGTAAGTGAATAACTTCTGTATGGCTCATATTTAATGCACGATGTATATTACAAAGTGCATTAATATGGCCATACAGAAGTGTATAGACCCACTTGCTTTCGCGAGACCACCCCTTTAACTGGCCAGCCCCTTTAAATGGGTTGTCTGGGACTTTTACTAATGATGACTTATCCTCAGGATAGGTTATCAGTAGTTGATAGGTGGGGTTCTCCGCTTGGCATCTTTGCTGACCAGCTGATTGCTGCGCCAGCTGTCAGTGCGGACAGAGCTGACTGTATTGCAGCGGCACAGTTTGCTACTACAGGCACAGCTCTTATTGACTTAATGGGAACTGTGCTTGTAGTACCAAATCAGGCCTATGCAAGGTGGACAGCGCTATCTACTTCCAGCACTGACTGCTGGCCCAGCGATTAGCTGATTTTCATGGATCCCAAGCGGCAGACGTCCGCTGATCTATTGATGACCTTTCCTGAGTATAAGTCATAAGTAGTAAAAGTCTCGGACAACCCTTTTAAACCTTACACCTGCACTACCACAGTGACTTGTAATTCTTTCTTGAGGTCAGTCTTTCCCTGTGTTGGACACAAGCAAAGACCTTTGCATTCTCTACTTTGCCACATTCAGACATTAAACTACTCTTAGCATGATATGGGCACGATTCCCTGGATTGCATTTATACAATACATCTGAAATCATTGAGCTGTGGTTCACATGCCGTAGGGCATTGATGTGTCTGCTGATTTGCAGATTAATTAAGTGTTAGATTTTTGCCAGCAGATATGAACAAATATATGTTGAATCTAATCCTGTCAGGAGGAACTGTAGACACCAGTCTAGACTGCATAAAACTGCTGAATGGAGGCTTCTGTTTATGAGCGCCGAAGTGATAGGATTTCTGCAAACCTTTGCATTTAGAAGATTGAGATTCATAAAACCTGTCCGAGATTAATGTGTATTTGATATAATCTTGGCCGATGCTTCTCAGATTTTACTCACCAGCCAACCTGTGTTGTCATCTAGGTCTCACCCACGTGACATTAAAGCACTTACATCAACCTCTAAGGTCAAAAATTCCAGAAACAGAGCTCACATAAGTGTCACTATGGCCTTAATAACTTAAGTTCTCTACCCTTCTGCCTCTTCTTAACGTGTAACTTCCTGTTCCTGTACCAATTAGTGTAGAGTAGAATGTCCTCCAGGAGGAAGCAGTCTATGATAGATCGCTTGTGCTCCAGGAGGAAGCGGTCTATGATAGATCCCTCGTGCTCCAGGAGGAAGCGGTCTATGATAGATCCCTCGTGCTCCAGGAGGAAGCGGTCTATGATAGATCCCTTGTGCTCCAGGAGGAAGCGGTCTATGATAGATCGCTTGTGCTCCAGGAGGAAGCGGTCTATGATAGATCCCTCGTGCTCCGGGAGGAAGCGGTCTATGATAGATCCCTCGTGCTCCGGGAGGAAGCGGTCTATGATAGATCCCTCGTGCTCCGGGAGGAAGCGGTCTATGATAGATCCCTTGTGCTCCAGGAGGAAGCGGTCTATGATAGATCCCTTGTGCTCCAGGAGGAAGCTCTCTATGATAGATCCCTTGTGCTCCAGGAGGAAGCGGTCTATGATAGATCCCTCGTGCTCCGGGAGGAAGCTCTCTATGATAGATCCCTCGTGCTCCGGGAGGAAGCTCTCTATGATAGATCCCTCGTGCTCCGGGAGGAAGCTCTCTATGATAGATCCCTAGTGCTCCGGGAGGAAGCGGTCTATGATAGATCCCTCGTGCTCCGGGAGGAAGCGGTCTATGATAGATCCCTCGTGCTCCGGGAGGAAGCGGTCTATGATAGATCCCTCGTGCTCCGGGAGGAAGCGGTCTATGATAGATCCCTCGTGCTCTGGGAGGAAGCGGTCTATGATAGATCCCTCGTGCTCCAGGAGGAAGCGGTCTATGATAGATCCCTCGTGCGCCAAGAGGAAGCGGTCTATGATAGATCCCTCGTGCGCCAAGAGGAAGCGGTCTATGATAGATCCCTCGTGCTCCAGGAGGAAGCGGTCTATGATAGATCCCTCGTGCTCCAGGAGGAAGCGGTCTATGATAGATCCCTCGTGCTCCAGGAGGAAGCGGTCTATGATAGATCCCTCGTGCTCCAGGAGGAAGCGGTCTATGATAGATCCCTCGTGCTCCAGGAGGAAGAGGTCTATGATAGATCCCTCGTGCTCCAGGAGGAAGCGGTCTATGATAGATCCCTCGTGCTCCAGGAGGAAGCGGTCTATGATAGATCCCTCGTGCTCCAGGAGGAAGCGGTCTATGATAGATCCCTCGTGCTCCAGGAGGAAGCGGTCTATGATAGATCCCTCGTGCTCCAGGAGGAAGCGGTCTATGATAGATCCCTCGTGCTCCAGGAGGAAGCGGTCTATGATAGATCCCTCGTGCTCCAGGAGGAAGCGGTCTATGATAGATCCCTCGTGCTCCAGGAGGAAGCGGTCTAAGATAGATCCCTCGTGCTCCAGGAGGAAGCGGTCTATGATAGATCCCTCGTGCTCCAGGCGGAAGCGGTCTATGATAGATCCCTCGTGCTCCAGTCTATGATAGATAGAGGTGTTGTGTCACAAGACAATGGCACTTTCCTTCTAAATTAAGGAAACCTGGGTGGCATGGCCACTGCACTTCAGTGAGGCCCACCTCACCGTTTGAGAAGCACTGATCTAGGAGCATGTGATAGTAACTAACAGGCATAATATTTTAAGGTTAATATAATCTGTTAATATGTTTTGATGCAATGCATTCGGAAAGTCTTTAGACACTTTTTCACTTTTTTTTTTACACTTTGTTATGCTGTGGTCTTGTGCAAATTAAAAATTTCATCTTTTTCCCCCATCATTGATTTAACTCCGATGGCAAACTGTTTTGTAGTCTAGATTTGTTCTTGATTTTTACACCTGCAGACTCTGTATAATTACCATACACTGACATATAAGATGCAAGGTTGTAAATACTGTTTTTCTTTATAAAACTTTTTGTATCCTTTATTTTTAAAAATCTAAAAAAATTCTTGGAATAAAAAAATCCCAGAATGTTAGAAATCTTTGTTACTTAAAAAAAACCAAACATTTTGCAGTGACATTAATATTCAGATCTTTCGCATGACACTTGAAATTTAGCTCCGGGGGGCCTTCCATTTGGTTTGATCATTTTTTACATGTTTTTGCATCCTGATTGGAGTCCACCTGTGGTAACTTCCATTGATTACATAATCACATAATTTTAAAAAACACCCTCTGTCTATATAAGGTCTTGCAGTTCACAATGCATATCAGAGCCAAGCCCAAGCCATGAGGAGGAAAGAACTGCCTTTAGAGCTCAGACAAGATTGTGTGGAGGCACAGAATCTGGAGAAGGTTACAAAAAAATTTCTGCTGCACTGAAAGTTCCCATGAGCATAACGGCCTCCATAATTCTTAAGTGGAGGAAGTCTGGAACAACCATGACTCTTCATAGAGCTGGCCGACGCACCAAACTAAGTAATCAGGGAAAAATGGGCTTTATTAAAATAGGGGACCAAGAACCCAATGATCACAATAGCTGAGCTCCAAAGATCCTGTGTGCAGATGGGAGAAGCCTACATAAGGTCAACCATCACTGCAGCTCTCCACTAATCTGGGTTTTATGGCACAGTGGCCAGAAGGAAGCCTCTCCCCAATGAAAGGCACATGAAAGCTCTCCTGGAGTTTTCCAAGGAGTACCTAAAGGACTCTCGGACTGTGAGAAACCAGATTCTCTGGTCTGATGAAACGAAGATTGAACTTTTTGATCTCAATGCTAAGCGTTATGTCTGGAAGAAACCAGGGACTGCTCATCACCTGCACCATCCCTACATCGAAGCATGGTGGTGGCAGCATCATGCTGTGGGGGTATTTTTCAGCTGCTGGGGCAGGAAAACCGTGCAGGTTTGATGGAAAGCTGAATGATAAAAATGGAGTACAGAGATTTTCTTAATGAGAACTGGGTTCAGAGTGCAAGTTACTTCAGACTGGTCAAAAAGTTCATCTTCCAACAAGACACTGACCCTAAGCACACAGCCAACACAACACTGGAGTGGCTTAGGGGCAATTCTGAATGTCCCCGAGTGGCCCGGCCAGAACTCTTACTTGAGTTACCTGAAAATGGCTGTCCACACACGGTTGCCATCCAACCTGACAGATCTTGAAAGGATCAGCAGAGAAGAATGGCAAAAATTTCCCAAATCTGGCTGAGCAAACCTTGAGGCATCATACCCAAGACAATTGGAGGCTTTATTCATTGCCAAAGCTGCTTCAATTAAGTACGGAGTACATGGGGCGATGACTTAGGTCACTGCAAAATGTTAGATTTTCATATATATATTTTTTTCAGTTTTAACATTCAGTTTTCACTTTGTTATTATGGGATATGGAGTGCAGAAAAATGGGGACAACTTTCCAAATGCAGTGTATATTAAATGCAATCTATATTTTGGTTCATGTCGATCTGTGATTACAACTACCAGTGAATTAATTGCATTATTGTGTATGAAGCCCATTGGTCCCTTGCATTAACCATGATGGTAGACTAAAGTCCTTGATCAATGCTGTAGAGCATGTTCATTTTTGTGCAGTTTGTGTTTGTCTTCTGTAATTATGTTTATGTCTGTAACTTCTTCTATTCTGTGTCTTTAATGTCTCGAATGTCTTGTCTTTTTGGTTGGTTTCTCTTTGTTTCAGAAAAAGATTGTGGTGATGGCTCTGACGAAAAGAACTGTACAAAGTCTGCCGGTTAGTGCATAGGTCAACATGCACCATGCAGCCAGCTAGGGACATAGTAGACTTTTGAGGGAATCTATACTCTTTGAGTCGGCCTAGTCAGAGTCTTAATGTCTTGCTGGAGAAGATCACCAGACAAGCAACTCCTTAGCTATGCAGCTTGATGCAACCATTTAACAGCCAGCTCTAATCATTATTAATGCAATGTCCATTCATTCTCATTAAATAAAGGTCAACCTTCGGCATTGATGACCTATATCAGCTACAGTCTTCCACCTGTTGCTGTCTTGTTGAAAGCATAACAGTTCTCCACAGATTTATAGTAGACCTTTTGGATAGGTGTATCGGTGATGAAAGCTTCCTGTCTAAGGTGTTATTCAGGATAAGGCTGGCTTTAGAATGCGCTTGTCTTGGCATCCCATTTGAATAGCCAAAACTGGTATTCAGATGAGACCCAGGATGGAACCATTGACTTTAAAGAGTCAGCCAAGACCAAAGGTGTAAATTTTGGTCTTCATTTGACCTAGTTTTCATTTTTTTCCACCTTTTTTTTAGGACAGAATAGCCTAGTTGACGGTGCTATTATGTAGTCCAAAAAAAGATGAAAAGGAACAGAAACTAAATCAATCGGAGACCAAAATTTGCACCTTTGGTCTCTGCTGATTAATTAAAATCAGTGCTTTCCCATGGGGTCCAGTCTGAATACCATTTTTGACTCTTCAAACAGAACCCCAAGAAAGGCTAAGCACAGACTGAAGCGCAGTCTAGACCAGGCTAAGGAAAATAGTTCTGCCTTATACCACAAACAACACCACTGTCTTATGTCTGTATCTGGTATTGCTGCTCATTCCCATACAAGTCAATATGGCTGAACTACAAAACCAGACACAGCCAAGAGTGGTGCTGAATGCTGTTTTGGGAACAAGCAGAACCCACCACCACCTCCCACACTCCTCCTTTTTTTTGTAATTAATATTCACACTAGTGCTATGATTTTCTGTTGTTTGGCTCCATCCTAGGGCCGATTAAGGGAAATAGGGTAAAAACCAGAAGCACTGAATCTGGTATATGCCAGAACCAAGCCACACTAGGCAGTCACATTCACTATAATGGGGTCTGGCTTCCGACATGTCACTCCGCATTTTCCTGGATCCAATAGAGCAGCATACTGCTCAGTTTGTCCGGGTTTTCGCGCCGTATCTGCTCCAGAGGATCCGAATAGTGCCTCCAGCGCAGATGTGAGCATAGGTTTAAAAGGTACCTCCTGTAACAATATCTACAGACTAAATAGAGGATGAAATGTGTTTAGGGACACTATATTTATGGACTTGGTTTCATGCAGTATTTGCCAAAAGTACTAAGGACTTTTGCATGTCATAAACTTAAAGGCTAGCTGCTTTAGCAATTACAAAAAAACCCAAAAAACTCTCATGGCTTATATGAACCATGTCATGGAAGGAAATACTTTAAGGGAGGTCTTGTCAATATTTTGTTGCTTATTTAAAGAGTTTTCCCTGGGCTAAAGTAATGATGACTTTCGCCCAATTTACACACAATAATTATCGTTTGAACGAACGAAAGACTGAACAAATTAACGACTTCATAGTAGAAATACTGAGCATTTAAATGTACAGATAATCATGTAAAATCCTCTCTCTTTCCCTCTTTAGCTAAAGTAAACACTGTATATGTTGTTTGCTTAGGTGGGCGTTTGTTTATGCGAGGAATCTCTAGCCAGCAGGGTTTTAATTAGTGCGAAGATAAGCCATTGTCTTCTGCCAGCATGAGTAAACAAGCAGTCATTGTGTTTTTGAAAGGCAAACAATCACCCCTCTCCACAAGTTGTTTAGTTGTTCAAAGACTGAACGAATGCCTTTTAAACAAAGCAGAAAGCAAACGAACTAACGACTATTTTTATGCAGGCTGAAACTCAACGATAAATGAGCGAATAGTGCACAATGGCTTCACATTTACACGTAACGATTATTGCGCAAATTTGCTCTTTGGAGCAATATTTGTTGCGTGTAAATGGGCCTTTTTCCTCGAGTCAGATTATCAGTAGTTGATTGGCGGGGGTCTGCCAATTGGGATCCCAGTTGATATGGGAGCTGTGCCTGCAATTGCAAATCTAAGCTTCTGCAATGAGGACAGGCTGTTTGCTTCTGACTTCGTCCGCACTGACAGCTGTCTGAGATCAGCTGACTTCTGCTGATGACCTAACTTCAGGACCGGTCATTGGTAGTTCATCAATAATTACGTCCAGGAAACCCCCTTTAACCCTTTAGCATACTATCTGTGAGTGCGAGTTGAGAGGATTGGATCAGACAACACTGTGTGCTGATCTACTTACACGGGCATTCAATGGCACGTCCTATTTCTTGTCCATGAAACGGAAGACAATAGAACATACTAGAAACTTTTTTCACACAGACCATTGGTTCGTATGAAAAAAATGTAAATATGCATAGCCTCATTGACCTTTAATAGGGCTGTGTTCTGACCATGGATGAACATGGACCATACATGGTCCTAAATACGGCAGTGTGCACCTAGCCTTAGAAGACGATTCCTAGTTATTGCCAGGCCTCACTTATAGCTCACTTTAGGCTCCAAATGTTTTCGGATATGGTGCATGTGATGATCTATGCAGTTTCTGTGTTCTTTTTCCTAACTGTAGATATTAGAAGCTTTTGCATCATCTTATTAGGTGGGTTCAGCTTTGCATATTTAAATACCTTTCTTTGATCTGATCCCTGACTTGCAAATGTGATCCTGTGTCTGGGATCTGGTCAATGACTGCTTGAGAGTCCGCCATCATTCAAGCTTTTACTACATATATTGTGTTTCTGTCTACTTTTTGTGTTTTTTACATATTTTTTGGCTATCCTAAAACCAGCAGAATGCAGTCATGTACAACTGATGTGAATATATATGATTGCCTGATGACCCGCCTGAGCAAAAAGTAGACAGTCGGTAGTAAAAGTTTCTGGAGGGTGTATACAGACTAATAGAGATGAGCGAGCACGCTCGGTAAGGTAAGTTAATCAAGCGAGCATCGCTCTTCTCGTCCGAGCGTGCTCTCTCCCCACGTTGCTCCCCGAGCATGCTCGGACAAGAAGTCAGTTACTCGAGAAGAGCGATGCTTACTCGAGTAACTGACCTTACCGAGCGTGCTCACTCATCTCTACAGACTAGAGAAGTACCTGGACGGTGCTGTCGGCTACACGTCGGTCTTGTACTTGGATGTTTGTGCTTACTCTTTTTTTTTCCCTCCTTTTCTCTTCTGCAGCTTTAACTTGCATTGTTTCTCCCTGTTCTATTATTCTTGCAATCACTGTGCCAAAAATGACTGTAATAATGTATATTATTGACTGCAGCCACTTTCAGGGGACCGCTGTGAACTTTGCGCAGGGGTGTACATCACATCTATTGTGTCGATGATGTGTTAGTCATTAACCCCAAATGTCATTTTGCTCTTTAGACAATGACTGCGGGGACAACAGCGATGAGGACGGCTGCAGTCACTCCTGTTCTAGCACACAGTTCAAATGCAATAGTGGCCGCTGCATCCCGGAGCATTGGACGTGTGACGGGGACAATGACTGTGGGGACTACAGCGATGAGACCCATGCTAACTGCACTAACCAAGGTGAGCCGCTCAAAAAGTCACACAAATTATCATTCTACCAGAGCACTGTTTGCATCTAGCTTCTACACTGGATTTGATTTGGGCGATAAGTATGTAAATTGAATTAAAATATCATATATACATTGACTTCTGGATGGATCTATACATCCTGCTTCCAAATGTTGTCCTGGTTCTATTCAAGCCGAGATAAAATCTCCTACTGATTTTGTTAATGGTTTCAGTTGCATTCCAACCCATGTAGATTTGTTTGTGACTCTGTATAGCCTCCGTCTTGGATCAACTAATACACTGAAACGTTACAATGTCTTTTTGCAAGGAATTGCTAAGATTTGTGGTTCGCAGAGTGAATAAACAGAAGTGAAACTACATTTTTATTTTCTATTCACAACTTTTCTTAATGCACTTTCCACCCTTGTAAATAGCTACTCGACCCCCTGGTGGTTGCCATACAGATGAGTTCCAGTGCCGGCTGGATGGTCTGTGCATTCCTAGCCGTTGGCGATGTGATGGAGACACAGATTGTATGGATACAAGTGATGAGAAGAACTGCGATGGCGTGACACACGCATGTGACCCCAATGTCAAGTTTGGCTGCAAAGACTCTGGTGAGGATAAGGGGAGGAAAGAACAATTAGTTGTAATCTTTCAGTGCAAGTTCCTTGTTTTAAAGGAGGGGTTTTCCGAGACTTAAACATCGATGACCTATCTTTCGGAAAGGTCATCTATATGAGATCGGTGGTAGTCCAACTGTCAGCATCCTCACCGGTCAGCTTTTTGAAGGGATGAGTACTGCAGTCTCTTTAAAGTACTAATAACCACTTGTCCGTGAGTGACTGAGTTATATGCTCCGCCCCGATCACATGACTGTGACGTCATCAAAGGTCCTTCATCTCGGCCACAATTTCACCTCAGCGAGCAGCTGGAGCTCCAAGCTCCGCCCCATATCATATGATGGTGACGTTATCACAGGTCCTTCAATACTTTGAGCAACTCCAACCGTCATCACAGGTCCTTCAGTGGGTTACATGTCATGTTGTCCTTTACTATATTCTATTATAAGTGGCGCATTACACCATCAGAAATACTGGCACTATAAATAATACTAATAACTAGTAATTGTATATAAAGCTCTGTGCCATACATTGCATAGTGGGTATACCTGGAATTGCACCTTAATACCAATTACTTAATTACTTGAAGGAGCCTGAGTGGCAAAAAGGGCACGTGACTTGAGCATGACATCACAGGCCCAAAAAGGGAGGCTCAGCCCTTTGCAATTCCTTCAAACTGGTGTGCCAGAGTCCAAACTCAAGTGATCAGAGTATTAAATTCTGGAAAACCCCCTTAAGCAGTGTCTTATAAAAGAAGTACTAGACAGCAATCTTCTGTCTGTTGGGAAGTTGGCCTAATTTCTTGTATCTTCCAGTTCCGTTCATTACATAGTTCATTCGCGAATGACATTAGTAGTTCTATTACATAAGGTGACCTGTAGATTGGGATTAGCGGTGCTTTAAAATTGACCTTTAATTATGTTTTCCTGAGAACAATCGGTTTTCGATTGGGTTTCTAGCACTGATATTTCCTCTGTTGCCACAGCAAGGTGCATCAGTAAAGCCTGGGTGTGCGATGGCGATACCGACTGCGAGGACCACTCGGATGAAGAGAACTGTGACATGCTTGTATGTAAGCCGCCATCGCACACGTGTGCACATAACACCTCCATCTGTCTACCTCCAGAGAAGCTATGTGATGGCAACGATGACTGTGGAGACAACTCTGATGAAGGAGAACTTTGTGGTAGGTTACAATTTTTGGTGGTGGTCTTCCTACATTTGCAATTTCTAATTGAAAACACTTAAAGGGGTTGTCCCGCGGCAGCAAGTGGGTCTATACACTTCTGTATGGCCATATTAATGCACTTTGTAATGTACATTGTGCATTAATTATGAGCCATACAGAAGTTATAAGAAGTTTTTCACTTACCTGCTCCGTTGCTAGCGTCCTCGTTTCCATGGAGCCGACTAATTTTCGCCGTCTAATGGCCAAATTAGCCGCGCTTGCGCAGTCCGGGTCGTCTTCTTTCCTCAATGGGGCCGCTCGTGCTGGATGCCGGCTCCTTGTAGCTCTGCCCCGTCACGTGCCGATTCCAGCCAATCAGGAGGCTGGAATCGGCAATGGACCGCACAGAAGCCCTGCAGTCCACTGAGGGTGAAGATCCCGGCGGCCATCTTCAGCAGGTAAGTAAGAAGTCACCGGAGCGCGGGGATTCAGGTAAGCACTGTGCGGTGTTCTTTTTTAACCCCTGCATCGGGGTTGTCTCGCGACGAACGGGGGGGGGGGGGGGGGGGGGTTTGAAAAAAAAAAAAAAACCTGTTTCGGCGCGGGACAACCCCTTTAATGACCCTCCAAATACAAGAGAACATCGGGTGTATATTAACGCTTGTTTACGTTGGGCGGCCCGGGTATCTGTAGAATGCCCAGAAAGTAGTGTGCACTGGTTCAATTCTAATTAATAAGACCTAAGCACAATACTTTCTGGATGTCACAGAGCCGCTTAGTCAAATGTTCCATCCAGCATGTCCTCACGTCTCTCCAAGCCTGATATATGTATGTCAGATCAGACAGGAAATTGGAGAGTTTCCTTCAGTTTAACTCCATTTTGGCTCTACTGCCCAGAATAGTCATTCCCTAATAATGTTATTATTGGAATGGTTCTTGGTAACAGAAGGAGCCATCGCGATGTATCACAAGACTGCTGGGGAAATCCACAGTATTCCCTGCCTGTCCATAGACTACAGTATTATCTCATACAGTCTGTAATATGGATCCTGTTGACTATCTACATGCTGCCATGTACTGTAGATAGCGGAGGAAGTATATGGAGCTACATAGACCTTAATAGCCCGAGATATTTTAACTTGTTAAAGACCAGAAATGTGTCAAATTTTTTATTTTTTTATTTTTTTATTTTTTTCATCCCCACTTTTCAGGAACTAGAACTTTTTGTTTTGTTTTCCTGTTGACGCGGCTGTATGAGGGCTTGGTGTTTGTGGGCCCGGCTGTTATTTTTAAAGTGTTTTCTTTATTGTACCACAATATATTGAAAAACATAAAAAATGTGAAAAAGGGGGATTTGAACATTTTAATATTTTTAAATTTACTTATTGAACTTATTTCTACAGCTTTTTTTTTTAGCTCCCATACGGGACTTGCGATAGTTCGATCAGTTTTTTCAATATACTGAAATGCTTCAGTATTGCGGTATGTTGTATTTTTGACAATAGTCTATTAAGCCATGTCATAGGCAGAGCTTAATAGACTGTAATGTATGGCAGCCGTCAGAGCCTTCACTAGGCTCTGGGTTACCATGTGAATCCATCGGTACCAAACAACTGTGGCTGGCTGCTTTGGATGCTCTGTCAACTTTGATAGCGGCATCTAAACAGTTAACTGCATCAATCGGCGCTAGCTCGGATAGTTGCAGGTGGGTGTCAACTGTCAAGCAGCCGACACCCACTGAGTATTGAGCAGGTGGAGAATACTGAGTTTTTTCCATATATCTCCCACAACCGCCCATCATATATTTACGATCGACAACCCTTATGGAATTAAGACTCTGACTAGTGATTGGTCGGGCTACAAAATACCTGACACATTTAATTTGCCTTTTTTTTCCCTAAGCGTAGATTTTCTTGTTTCCGCTGCATGTAATGCCTATAAGCAGTTTTTTGTTTTGACCCTTGGCATATCGGTGTCGTCAGAACCTGGACTGAAGACATGTCAATTGAAATTATTTTGCATTCTCCGTTTTAGCATCTAATGTCTCGCACATCTCTGTTGAACAGACCAGTGCTCACTGAACAATGGTGGATGTAGTTACAACTGTACCGTGGCCCCTGGAGAAGGCATTGTGTGTTCCTGTCCATTGGGGATGGAAACTGGGCCCGATAACAAGACGTGCCAGATCCAGAATAATTGTCCCAAGCATCTTGGCTGCAGCCAGAGGTGCGAGCAGGAGAAGATTACGGTCAAGTGCTCTTGTTATGATGGTTGGGTCCTGGATTCGGACCATGATACCTGCAAAAGTTTAGGTACGTATACAACAAAATGGTCAGTATGGTAAACTTAATTGAAAACCTATAGTATATATGCTTACTAGAATAAAAGAAATGTTGGGGGTGGGGGGGGGGGTGAACGTGGGGGAAGGGGGGGGGGGGGTTCCTATTATAGGAATTGCCACAAATGTTTCACAGGATCCGAAAGACAGTCGAGGGACCTTATGTTGTTTGCTTATACTGTCGGGGTTATTGTTCTGAATCACTTGAGAAAACTCAGCAGATATCTGTTTAGATATCCACCATCTATAGTAATTGGGCATTTCTGATATTTTTCTATCTAGACATTATGCTATTTTAAGCGGTTGAAAAACATTTGTTTCGGGCTAAGTGCGCAGTAGGCATAATGTGAGTTTTGCATGAGAGACTTGGGTGCAACTCGCAACGGACAGCACACAGACCCATGTCCATGTGCTGTCTGATATACAGGGAGTCTGCATTAGCAGGTCCTACTTCTCATCTGTGAAACGGACGAGATTAGAACATGCCATGAGTTTTTTCTTACAAAGCATGGGTCTATGGAAAAAAACATCCATGTATATATCCTCAAAGGCTATAATGTGGCTGTGCGTTGCCCGTGAGTTAACAAAACTGCAGAATGGCTCCTCCCACAGTTGTGACGTCACTGCAGGTCCTGCAACCAGATTCCCACAAATTACACACACAGCTCTACTACATCCATTTTGCCAGTACACATTACACACACAGCTGTACTACATCCATCCTGCCTGCACACATTACACACACAGTACATTACATCCTGGTGGCTGCTGTCTGCTTATCCAGTCTACATTACTTTCTAACAAACTGCAGAATGGCTCCTTCCACAGTAGAGACATCACTGCAGGTCCTTCAGCCCACCGGATCTCTGTGGCGGAGGTAGGTTGGTGTCTCCTGTCCGGACCGCTGAGTTGTGTGTGAGATAATAACAACTTACTTGGTTTCTTATTTAGTTATTTTTGTCCTCCGCTTTCTAGAGCCCTAACTTTGTTGTTCTTCTGTTGGTCAGGCTCTCTGTTATATATATATATATATATATATATATATATATATATATATATATATATATATATATATATATATATATATATATATATATAAATTATAGGACCTGCGATGAGGTTACCAGGGTCGGAGCATGAGAAGCACATACATACATACATACATACATACATACATACATACATACATACATACATACATACATACATACATACATACATACATACATACATACATACAAACAAACAGGTGGCCATTAGCAGTTTGATTTATTGCATAATTAAAAGTACAGCCGTTTTGTAACTTCTTAAAGGAGATGTCCCGCGCCGAAACGGTTTTTTTTTTTTTAAACCCCCCCCCCCGTTCGGCGCGAGACAACCCCGATGCAGGGGTTAAAAAAACCACCCGCACAGCGCTTACCTGAATCCCGGCGGTCCGGCGTCTTCATACTCACCTGCTGAAGATGGCCGCCGGGATCCTCTGTCTTCGTGGACCGCAGCTCTTCTGTGCGGTCCACTGCCGATTCCAGCCTCCTGATTGGCTGGAATCGGCACGTGACGGGGCGGAGCTACACGGAGCCGCTCTCTGGCACGAGCGGCTCCATAGAAGACTGCTGAAGACCCGGACTGCGCAAGCGCGGCTAATTTGGCCATCGGAGGGCGAAAATTAGTCGGCACCATGGAGACGAGGACGCCAGCAACGGAGCAGGTAAGTATAAAACTTTTTATAACTTCTGTATGGCTCATAATTAATGCACAATGTACATTACAAAGTGCATTAATATGGCCATACAGAAGTGTATAGACCCACTTGCTGCCTCGGGACATCTCCTTTAATATTCTTTTTGTATGAATCCAAAAGTAGTCAGTCTTATAGGGCAGGCAATGCTAGCTGAGAAAAATGGTATGCAAATGAGCTCTCATCCTGGAGGATGTAAGCCGGCATTCTAGTAGCACGTATTGGATAGCAGCCCTATAAGGGATAGAAGACCAAGTAGAGTTTTCCCCATAAGGAAAAGACACCCATTTGCAGGCAGTGGTTTTGGGAGTTTTGCCCATTGTCGGGGGGAGAGCAGAGTACTAGTTGTCTGGGTCAGAGACCTTTGATGTTGGTCTTAGCGAATAATATTTCTCCTTTTGGAGAACGTTGGTATAGGAAGCCTTTAGGAATAGTAATGCTCCCTGGGTAAAAGCGTATGTACCTTACACTCAGTAGAGGCACTTCAATCATTCGCCTTGATTTGTAAGTTTCTCCTTTTTATAAAATTCTTTTCCAAAAATGAAAATCTCACTTTAAAAGGAAAAAAAAAACCTGCCCTGAAAACCTCAGTAGACCCGTGGGGGAAGAGGAATGTAATATTTAAAACCTACTGCAGCTGTTTGTTTTACATGGTGATGACCCCATTTGAACGCAAGAACTTTCTGGTTTTGTGGTGTTTTTTTTTTTTTTGCCCAAGACGTCTCGATGAAGGGAGGGTAAACAAAGTAGATCTGTATTCATATCCTTCCCATCAAAATATAGCCGCGTTTCTCTCCCAGCATTTCCTGTTTGTATTAAAGCGACCTAAGCTTAAAAAATCTAGGACATCATTCCTCTGGAAAATGCCGATTCTATACATGCTGCATCTTTGTTTATTCCGTGACCCGGGAGCACCAGTCCTATCCAAATGAGTTCAGTGTGCTCCAGACGTGTGCCAAAGGAAACAGTGACACAGCCATTCATCCCGCTCTTGTCGTCCTCCGAGAGGCGCAGTCAGCATATTAACAGACCCTTATAATAGCACCATTGTGCGAGCCGCTGGGTGCCAAGATCAAGGTTTTCTGTTTGCTTAGAAGATGTGCAAAAGCATTTTCCTCTTGCATTCACTATGTAACCCCGTCGGTGCTATCGCATCGTAAACGTCTTTGTTCGTTGTATTCCAAACCCAAATATTTGTCAGTCTGCAGATACAATTTAATATGCATGCTACTGCTTTCTGTGCAAAGCACTCCTTTAAGATGATGGGCTGCTCCTTTTCTCGGGTGCCTCTAGGCATTGTATGGAGACTATTGCTCTTGGAAGATGGTCCAAGGAGCTGGAAACGTGGAGTTATGTTTTAAGCCGCTTTCAAAACACTGTGGGAAGTTCTGCCGGCCAATGTATATCTTTCATGACCCTATCCCACCTATGATCTTTCATAACACACAGTAAATATTTGCTATGGACCTCAGTTGGCTTTACCTACGTAGACGTGATGGCTGCCATGTTTACTTTAACGGGCACGACTCTCTTGATGCTTGCTCATTAAATATCATTAGTCTTTATCCTAAAATATGTTCGAGTGCAGACTCCATTATAAACAGAGAGAACGTGAAGAATATTTATTACATGATGTGATCATGTGACCCCGACGCAAAGGTCTTCACATGATAGCTCTTGATGATCTTTTTAACCCCTTAGTGACGGCGCTATCCTAAAACTACGTCCTGCTGTTGCAGGACGTGTATGGAGGGAGGTAGCGCCGCTATCTCCCTCCATACAGCGCAGGCGTCAGCTGTTTATTACAGCTGACACCTGCGGGCAATAGCCGCGCTCGGCCATTCGGCCGATCGCGGCTATCAACCCTTTAAATGCCGCTGTCAATTCTGACAGCGGCATTTAAATCCCCCGAACGCTGATTGGGGGTCCCGCACGGCCCCCCCGGGGTGAGAACGGGGGAGCCGTGCAGGTGTCATGGCAGCCGGGGGCCTAATGAATGGCCCCAGGGCTGCCTTAGCAGACTGCCTATCAAGCCATCCACACAGGGTGGCTTGAAAGACTGCCTGTAAAAAAACAGTATGGCGTAATGCTATAGCATTACGTCATACTGCAGGAGCGATCAAAGCATCGCATGTTAAAGTCCCCCAGGGGGACTTCAAAGTAAAGTAAGAAAAAAGATCAATAACGTTTTTTAAATTGTAAAAAAAAAAATTATAGAAGTTTAAATCACCCCCCTTTTGCCATATCCATTATTAAAAAATCTAAATCATAAAATAAAAATATGTATTTGGTATCGCCGCGTCCGTAAAAGTCCGATCTATCAAAGTAGCGCATTATTTTTCCTGCACGGTGAACGTCGTCCGAAAAAAAAAAAAATAAGAACGCCAGAAATGCACTTTTTTTAGTTACCCTGTCTTCCAGAAAAAATGCAATAAAAAGCCATCAAAAAGTTGTATATATTCCAAATTGATACTATCGGAAACTTCAGGACATCCCGCAAAAAATGAGCCCTTGCTCAACTACATCGACAGAAAAATAAAAAAGTTATTGCGCGCACAAAATGACCGCAGAAAATTATTGAAAAAAAATTAAATATCTTAAAAAAAAAAATACAAGTACTACAGCAAAAAAAAAAAAACTATATAAGTTTGGTATCGTAGTAATCGTGCTGACCCATAGAATAAAGATATCAGGTCATTTTTGTTGCAGTTTGTGCGCCGTAGAAACAGGACGCACCGAAAAATGGTGGAAAGTTGGGGTTTTTTTCCATTTCTCTCCGCTAAGAATTTTTAAAAAGTTTTTCAGTAAATTATATTGTACAATAAATAGTGCCATTGAAAAATACAACTCGTCCCGCAAAAAACAAGCCCTTATACAGCGACATCGATGGATAAATAAAGGAGCTACGATTTTTTTTTTAAAAGGGAGTAGGAAAAAACAAAAATGGAAAAAAGCAAAAAAGCTCCGTCACTAAGGGGTTAAACTACTTGGCTAAAGTTGAACTCTGGCAAATAACCAGCCATGTGATAAGAAACCAACCGTTGCGATATTTATATTATTGACATCTTATTTCTGGTAACTGGGTAATGGAATTAAGAAATAAGCTGTTTGTTATATCGAATGATCAAAGATGACCCATTGAGACACTGCTTTAGATCCCACTGGGAGAAAGATCCGGAAATACTTCTCACAGATATGCAAATTAAAAAAAGGTATATTCGTTTTCTCACGGTCCCGGAGAAATGTATTAGTGCAGGGAAATTTGTTTAAAATCGTTTATAGATGGTACACAACACCAGACCAAACGCACCTCTAATACCCCTCAACTTCAAATACTTGTTAGATGTGCAACCAGGATCCTGCTACATGCATATGTGGTGGCGTTCTTCCATATTTAAACCATTTTGGGTTGCAGTTCTTAGAGATCTGCCAATAGCGTTCCTCAACCTGCCAATAGACAGCCTTAAAAACTTATGAACAGACTCCTCGCCCTCTTATTGACCATCCCTTTGCCTGCCTCTGGAGACCTCACAGCGTACCTCAGGACAAATTATGTCTTATTGAAGAAACTACAGCCATAGCATCCCAATTATCCAGATACTTTCAACAATTATGCGACCCTATCAGAACTTTCACTCCTTTGTAGAGTAGCTCTCTCGAACCTCTGACTTCCCCGGTAGCCGCTGGTAGACTGCCAGCTATCATGGTGCTTCAGGTGTTTACTAGTTCTAGATATAGGCACGTATCTGGTGTGATTTTACAGCCTCAGCACCAGACCAAGTGATGCGCTTATCGGCACAGGCATGGTGTCCTCTATCGACAATGTTACTGATAGGATGGCTGGGTTGGCTGTCTGCACAGCCAGCCTATCCTATTCTCTGAATGGGCTTCATAAACAGGTTCTAGATTGCTGGGAGCGCCAGTAATACTGTTTGTGTTTTATGCTCAGTATCTAGTTCTTTGTATTCAGTGTTCTGTGTACACCGCTCAGTGTCTGATGAATTGTATCCCTGTGTAACTATGACTTGGTTCTTTCTTCTTTCCAGCAGTGGGGTTGCCCTTTTCAGGGCAGGTGCTCCGCTTAGTTACAGATCCAGTTGGTGCAGTTCAGGGTCTACATTATAGCATTACTCAGCTGTTTACTATTGTCAGTGTTTTTCTGCTTCAAGCCTTCCTGTGTACTCGTCACTCAGGCTATCACACTAGCATACTCACTTGGGTTTTGCCATGTTGTGGATTGGCAAACTTGAGCAGATGTAGCACCAGTCAATGCTAACTGTTTTCCAAATTGATTTATTTTTTTCATATTATTTTGCAACCCTGTACCCCCTTCCTCAAATAGTCCGCCCTCTGGGTTATGGTACTAGGGTACAAGTTTGTGTTTTAACCCTAGCCATCTTTGTTTTCAGTCATTCCTGAAGGCCCTAGCATTGTTCCCCACAAGGCTTTATTTGATTCTTTCTTGTGTCCTAACTGAGATATAGGAGAAAATTCTCTTTTGCCTCACATATTTCCAAAATTAGATTCTATCTGTTAGGTCGGTTGCTATGAGACTTTGTCCTTAGAGGGGCTTTCAGAGTTATTTTATCTAGTTTTGGGCCCCCATCCCGAAAGCTATATAAAATGAATGTATTCACTGCGGTGCTGGACCTATGTTTCAGTGGTTGAGCGCCACAGTATTTGACAGAGGATGTCACCCTGACAGAAGCCCCAGCGACATCCTGTAAACTTGTCACATGGACTTCTAATGTAGAAGTCCCCAACAGGTGATTGGGACGTCATCGGTGATGTCCTTGTTGGGCCTTTTATTGGCTGCACTGGTCACTTGGGCAAACAAACCGACTTGACACTTCAGTGCTTGTAAACAGAAGACCAGAGCAGCGGTGGGGAGCGTCGCGGCAGCGCAGTTGAGTGTTATATTCATTTTTCTCGTCCGTATCATTGGGGGACCCAGCCAGACCATGGCACTGGAACAGGTCACAGTGGATGTTGGACCAGCGAATCCCCATAACGCCAGGGGTTCACCTTGCCCTGAGATGATGGACAAGTCTCTGGAGAATCCATAGTCTGGCTGTGTCCCCCAATGAACGCGACGAGAAAGAGATTTTACAGTAAGTTATACCAAAAATATTTGTTTCTCATCCGTATCATTGGGGGACCCAGCCAGATCACGGATTCTCCAGAGACTTGCCCATCATCTCAGGGCAAGGTGAACCCCTGGCGTTATGGGGATTCGCTGGTCCAACCTCAACTGTTACCTGTTCCAGTGCCATGGTCTGGCTGTGTCCCCCAATGAACGCGACGAGAAAGAGATTTTACGGCAAGTTATACCAAAAATATTCGTTTTTTGTCTATTGCATCCCCCCCACTGCCACCAATAACCAGACATCCCCTTTAATCACTATCTAGATGGGCTTCTACCCCCCATTTGTAATTTCTGTAACTTTGTTTACTTTGGTGGTTCTAAAATATTTAAATCTTAAAAGAAAGTCAATAAAAAGATATTTGAAAAGAAAAAAAACTAATCTATAAACCATTTTGTTTGCTCTTGTTTTCTTCAGATCCCTTTAAACCATTCATCATATTTTCAAACCGCCATGAAATCCGCCGGATAGATCTGAACAAGGGGGATTACAGCGTCCTTGTGCCAGGATTAAGGAACACAATTGCCCTTGATTTCCACCTGAACCAGAGCACCCTTTACTGGACGGATGTAGTGGAGGACAAGATATATCGTGGGAAGTTGTCTGAAAGTGGCGGTAAGTGGAATTTAGCTCTGCGAATTGCTTGTTCTTACATTTATTTGTAAAAAGCTTGGATGTTTTCCATAAACAGTATTACAAATTCTCTGTCACTAAGGCCGGTCTCACACGGACCGGTTGGAAATGTTTAAATATGTATTGCAGATGGTCCAGACGGCTCACCGGCGTACATGCGCAGTACAGATTTTTTTCAAATTTCTTTTTTTCCCCCACACTGTCACTAGGCGATCATGGGGGTACCCGCGACCTATCCTCAATGTCAATTGTGGATGGGCCATGGGTCGGACGGCTTCTATTGACTTCAATGGAAGCTGTCTGTGCAGAATCCACACAAGAATAGAGCATGCTGCAATTTTAATTCCGGGAATGGAAATCGGCCAATGCTGTATTCTTGTTAGTGAATGCGGAATACCGCATGACTATTTTGAATTCCGCTATCCAAATTCGGTCGTGTGAGACTGGTCTTACTCCTAGAGTGTTTTTCTCATCAGAATTCCCTTAAAATGGTAACTTCCTTTTTACCGCCTTTTGGATCAATATAGCAAGATGATAAATTGAAATATTGCTTATTGAGCCTCAGTAACGTGTTAAGCAATAGAGATGAGCGAGTATACTCGCCTTAGCAGAGTATCTCCCTGCTCGTCTCTAAAGATTCGGGGGCTGGCGCGCGTGACAGGTGAGTTGCGGCGGGGAGCGGGCGGGAGAGAGGGAGATCTCCCCTCCATTCCTCCCTGCTCTCCCCCGCCGCTCCCCGCCCCCCACCGAATCTTTAGAGACGAGCGGGGAGATACTCGGCTAAGGCACTACTCGATTGAGTAATGTGCCTTAGCGAGTATACTCGCTCATCTCTATTAAGCATGTAACGTGCTTCTTGTTTATCGAGATTAGACTTCTTGGGGAAAATGTATTAAGACCGGTATTTCATAATGCCAGTTTTAAATCGCAATATTTGGGAATAAAGTGCACCAAATTTAGTAAGAGTCAGGAAGGGTATAGTTGCTCCTTGTGGAGAACACCTAGAAGGTTTGAGGAGACCTATAAGGCCATGCATGCTCCTCTGGGAAATTTAGTATGCCGATGGGAGAATTGGCAATGCCTCTGCTGAACCTTCCAATAAGTAGTCCTATACCCTTTCTGACCCACAACATAGGCCTCTCACCCAGCTACCTACTATACAGCTGTTTGTAGATGGTAATCTTTTCCTTCTGGAGAAGACACCGGTTTTGCTTCTATTCCTCGTCATGTTATAAGGCCTTTGAAAAGATCTGACATGGTCTATGGTAGGGAAGCTGCCTTCCATTAGGTAGCAGTGCAGAGGCGTTGTACCATCTCCATTTGCATACTAAATTGACTAAAAGGCCCCAAAACTGTGCACATTGGACTGTCTATGGGCCAAAAACTTAAATTAATGCTCGTTATGAGCAGGCGTGGATCTGCACTACAACTTCTTGCATAAATGACAGTAAATCTGTCGGAAGAACAACGCACCCATCTTACCCTGCCCACTTTTCAAGCGCAAATAGGGTGGGCACCAGAATTTGAACGTTTTCTCCTTAAACACCAGTGGCCGAATTTATTAACCAACTTGCACCAGTTTCTTTCCATTGGTGGAGTTTCTGCATTGAAATCAGATTTTCTAATGGTAGCTTCTTGAGGGAGTGCGGAATCTACTTTCCATGTTCTACGTACAAGAGATACAATACAAGTGCAGAGATCTAGAGGAGCACATAAATCTAAATTAGAGCTGCTACTTCTGCATCCAGTTTGTTCATATGTCCTCAGCGATGAGTCTGTAACACCCCGCCTAGAGAGTTGTCTGGTCTGGGTTGCACATCATGCTTTTCTTAATGATACCCTTCGTAGCCTGAAAACATTCATCATGATACAAGAGTTAATTAGCATTCTGAGCTTGCTGTTAATGCTAATTATAGTCTGATGGCAATTACAAAGAGGAGGGTACCGAGAAAACAAAATGCTAATTCTCCTTTAGTTGTCTGCTGCACAGACATTCACTATTCTGGTATTTCCTTATCGGAGACGGTCATGGTTTTGTAATACCTTGGAGGCACAAAGAACTTCTACCATGTCGCACTATTAAGCAACACTTATACATTTGGATGCATTAGTCTCTAATACTGGATGCTGGTTCCATAGGAGCAAGCTGCAAGTAGATGTGTGCTCAAAGGCTCCCTGCATCTGCATATGAATGCACCCATAATGGTACAAACCAGACACCACTAAGCTGCTGTGTGTCCGAAAATGTCACAATCGATCCTAACTGGGTACATTTCAGGATTATAGGAAAATGTTGGTTTCCAAACTACCGGCCACAAAATTGTCAATCAGATTTACTGTAAAAATATGCAGCTTTGATAAACTTTTACTAAAGTTTTACTAAACTTTTGTGAAATGATCTGGGTTGTGCAGAAAGGGGCATGTTACACTTCAGTATTATTTTCATTATTTAACCCCTTGATGCTTTTAGGCTTAATTGTAGGCCCTCTAGGGTTCGGGGTGGAGCCAATCCCATTACATACAAGGCAAGTTTAAGCTATTTCTGGCAGCTGACACCCGCCAGCAAAAGCTGACCTGATCGGAGTTCAAGGGTCCCAAATGTAGATCGTTGGGTGCTGATCAGTTACCATAACAGCCTTGGGCCTTCTGAAGGCCCCCTGGGCTGCCATGAATGAAGACCTATCAAAGTTTCACCCCTTCCCCTTTTCTCATATTTATAAGAAAAAAATAAGAAAAAACATATTTGGTATTGCCGCGTCCGCAAAAGTCAGATCTGCCAAAGTAACACATTATTTATCCCGCATGATGAATTTCGGCAGAAGAAAAAAAAAACTACACAAAAGTAGAATTGCACTTTTTTGGTCACCCAGTCTCCAAGAAAAAAAAGGAACCAAAAAGTAATACGTACTCCAATATGGTACCAATACAAAACACGGGTCGTCCTGAAAAAAATGAGCCCTCACACAGCTGTGTCAACTGAAAGATAGAAAGTATATGGCAGTCAGAAGGTGGTGACAGAAATTATATATATTTTTTTAAAGTAATACAGTACAAAAAAAACTCTAAATTTGGTATTGTACTGCCCCACCGAATAAAGTTAGCATGTAATTTATGCTGCAGTGTGCCATACAAAAGAATAACCCCCCCCCCCCCACACACACACGCATTTTATTTCCTATTTCAATTCACTTGAAAGTGTGTTTTTTTTTTTTTAGGTTTTTCAATGCATTCTGTGGTATATTAAATAGTACCTTTGAAAAATACAACTTGTCCCTCGAAAAGCAAACCCTCAGACAGCTATATTGATGGATAAATAAAAGTTATGATTTTTTTGAAAGTAGGGAGGCGAAACCAAAAAGAAAAAAAAGAGGGCCGTGTCCTTTTTAAGGGAATCTGTCACATCTTTTTGCAGCCCTCACTGAGAGCACCATGGGTTAGTGCCTGTCACACTGATTACAGTGATATGTCTGCTGTTCAGATCTGTGCAGTAGTTTAGGAGAAACTTGCATTGTATTAGTAGCAGCCAGACACAGAACTAGTCCCGCATATTCATGAGCGACAGTCTAGCCACACCCACCCCAGCTTCCAGCCAATGATTGACTGATGTCTGCCTATTACTGTGCATAGAAACAATCAGTGGCTGGAGTTACTTGAAGCTCATGAATATCCATGACTACTTTTAAGTAGTCCTCTATGCATGTGCTGCTACTGATAAAAGGCAAGTTTCTCAAAAACTGCTGTACAGATCCGCACAGCAGACATATGACATGTGACTAGCACTACCTTTTGGTGCCCTCAAAGAGGGGTGCGAAAGGATGGTGGCAAAGTTTCTTTCAGGGGTTAATAACTGCGTCTTTCTTTGATAT
Organism: Eleutherodactylus coqui; assembly: GCF_035609145.1. Classification (NCBI taxonomy): domain Eukaryota; kingdom Metazoa; phylum Chordata; class Amphibia; order Anura; family Eleutherodactylidae; genus Eleutherodactylus; species Eleutherodactylus coqui. The sequence goes on along the minus strand of NC_089837.1, from coordinate 474,833,743 downwards.
ACTGTTTTCAGTTTTAGTCATTTGCATCGGAAAGGCTCGCCACTTTGAAATAGACCATAGCAGGAGTCTATACACTTGGATTGCCACAAATCACTAGAACAAAGGGACCTCATTGCAGTAGATGGAGAACTCTGACAACCAACTTAACTACTCAAAGATTTGAGGTGCATGGTCTACAAAGGAGGGCTATGACCTCTTCGTTCTATAAATCAGTTGAGCCTTAGGGCACAGACAACCATTAATGACATTTCCAGATGTGTTTAGGTAACATTTCAAAAGGTGTATGCGCACAGGTGAGATTTCCGTGCGTTTTGCCCCTGTCCAAAATGGACAGAACTTGCATGGAAAGAGAACTCATTCTGGCTGAACGCAATCAAGACCGATACAAGCATGCACATGGGAGAACAGAAAGAAACGGTCAGGGATAGGAGAGCATGGAGAACGATGGGACACAAAGTGACCGGATAATCATCATCATTCAATGATTTTTTTTTCTCTCGAAACTGATTAGTCCAAGATTGAGAAATCTCTGCATGTCCTACTCTGGTCTCATTCTTGGGTGAGATTAGGACGTGTAACGTGGTGTCCTGCACATTTACACCCTCTTGCCCATGAGCATGAAGCCATAATGTCAGCTTTAATGTTACATATCTGTATAGACTATGGGATTTTGTATATTTTGTCATCTACATGTCATTTTTTTTTCTTTAGCCCTTACCAGCTTTGAGGTCATCATCCAGTATGGCCTGGCAACCCCTGAAGGCCTGGCTGTGGATTGGATTGCTGGAAATATCTACTGGGTAGAGAGCAACTTGGATCAGATTGAGGTGGCCAAGTTGGATGGTACAATGAGGACTACACTCCTGGCTGGAGACATTGAACATCCTCGCGCCATTGCCCTAGATCCTCGCAATGGGTTTGTATTTTTTGGGGAGGTTTCATTAAATGTTTTTCACCTCTTTATATTCTGCATGCATAAAGTGGTAGTAAGATGATTAATACTTGCTCTTGTGCAGTAAAGCGCTTGCTGTCCGTACCGTTGGTGCTGCCAGAGTTCATGGCAAGGAGCAAATATGTTGGAAATAATGCGGACTATCCGACAACTTTCTAAAATATGCATAGAAGTGAAAAACTTGACAGATAGGAAGAAATCAAGAACTTAAGAGTCATCTGGGACTTGCATATCGATGACCTATTCTTTGAACAGTTTATCAATATGAGATTGGAGGGAGGGCAACTCCCGACACCCCTGCTGATCTGCTTAGTGCTTCTGACTGTGGTCACTCGGCCTTTCTGCACTTCATTTCCATTCATGTGAATGGGAATAAGCTGCAATACCAGATACTGCAGCTACAAAATGTACAACACTGTTCATGGTATACAATGGAAATACAGCAGCGCCTGTCCGATAGAATTAGGTTATCAATACTTAAAGACGTTCTACAGGGAGTCTTTTTTTTTCTTTCACCAAAGCTGGCTCAGTTTAGAGTAAAACAAACAAAAAAAAGACCACCTCGCCTTCCCCACTCCCCCACAGCTTTTGTTCCACATGTGCCTGGTTCCTCGCCTCTTCACTTCCAGGTGGAGGTAGCTTGCAATGCCGTCATCATCAACACCAGGGTCATGTGACTCCTGCAGCCAATTCCTGGCTCTCTTCAGTTAGTGATTAGTGGTCACATGATCCGGTGGTGTCATTTGTTTGCTCTGTACCTGGAACTGAATTTCAATTTACCATAGGTACTTAGGGGATTTGCAAACCTCCCAATATTTCACATGGTCAAGGGACACTTGAGCTGGGTTTACATACGGCAGCTGTGGTGTGGTGAGACGTGTGATGTCCCTTATCCTTTAAAGGGTCACTTGTGCAAAATCACATTTTTCCATGTCTGCCCCCCTTGCCGGTCATGCTCTGGAGGTCTTCTCTGTGTATTCCAGCCACATCCATTGATTGCAGCCCCTGACTGATGGTTATCAGGTACCATCTTGAAGGTGAGATTATTTTTACTTTCACTTTCAAATCTATCCCATGATGCATCAGCATAACATTGGCTAGAAGCCATACAATTTCTACCTGCTGGTGGGACAGTTTAATTATCATTACCTATATTCTTCTAAATGAGCGAAAGATCATAAATATACAGTAGGAAGGCTGAGCTGTGATCTCCTCAATTATAACTGTGTGACATGAACTGTGTGATCATCCTTGATAACTGTGAAGAGTGTCTGTGTCCCCCTCTAGGCAGTTTTTCTGGTAGGTTCATACAGAGGAGTATGTTGGCGCTTCTGGGCCCCGATGCAAAATCTGTAACAGGCACCCCAACTATAATGCTTTATTTATAGTACTGGGATGCCTGTATGGAGAAGAGAGGCCTTATGGGCCCCCTAAGGCTCCTTAGCCTGGGTGCAACCGCATCCTCTACATCCCCTATAGTTATGTCCCTATTCTAGTGGGTGATGATATACAGTGGGGTAACAGACCAACACTTTTTGTAGCAGTGTCATAAGCGTTTTAAATCTATTGATCTCTATCTGATGAGCAACATTTCGGGAGCAAAGATTGATTAGGGTTACAAAGGATGGCCACTTGGGCGGTCTGACCGTGAATGACAGCACTAGCCGGCACAAGATCAACAATTGAGGTTCCTAGTAGCGCATTCATTGTTCTAAATGACTTCTTCTGTACTTAAAATACTTTTTAAAATGTTTGTAAGTAGCGCTTTTAGCTAGCGACATTCATGGACGACTTAGAAAAGAGCAATCTGTTTTTCTATTGTAGCGGGCTTTATCTGAAAGGCGCAGCCCTGTACAGACAATCGTGGTTGAAAAGTTAGAATTTCTGCATAATTTTGGCTCATCTGACATTTTTTTCCAGCGACAGAGTCCAAAGATAAGCTTGTGGGACTGTAATAGATAGTTGTGTTTGATCAGTCCAGCGGGAGGTTCTTGGAAGTGTTATGAAACAGAATGCAAATAGAATGCCAGAGCTTTACTGAAAACACATAAAGCAGGATAGACATCGGCTGTAATGGTGAAGGCGACACAGGGCTCACAAGCAGAAAGCAAATCCTTTAATGCACTTGGCAGATGTTTATTCCAATGCTTATTGTATTCTGCGTTCGGAGTCTTTACTATGCGGCACGTGTGTCAATGTAGATTTTTTTTTTTCCTCAATATATTTTGTGTAGTAGTTTGAAAGCCTTCTAAGTTTGGGTTTCTTTACAATTTTTAAGGTGGTTTCACACTTGCGCTGGGGATTGCGCCTACCCGCCCCATTCTCTGCACAGAACCGAACAGCGCCAGGTAGACCCCATTGACTATAATGGGGTCCGCCCAGCTGCCCGGCTTTGGGACGGAAGAAAAAGCGCTGCATGCAGTGCTTTTTCTTCCAGTGTTTGCAAAAGAAAAAAAATAACCCGAAATCGACGCCAACAAAAACCGTCACCGTGTGCGCCCTGTAATCCAAAACCATACATATTATATATCAAAACGAGGGATCCGTTCCCATACTTTACTTTAGTGTAAATATACTAATTTAAAACTATAAATGTTAAATCATTTTTATTTTTTTTTAAGCTTTTACCCCCCCCCCCCCCAAAAAAACTGAAAAAAAGTCAGTGAAAAAGATATTTTAAAAAGCCCTATATGTCACGGGAAAAAAAACACAGCAAAAATAATTTTGGTAGCTAAAGGAAAAAAAAATAGGGCAGTAAAACCACCACATGGGTAAAATCCCTAAAAAGTGGCTGGTCCTTAAGGTACAAAACAGCCTGGTCCTTAAGGGGTTAAGGATATTTAATGATGTACAACCTGTATGACACCACTTCCTGATGAAATTTTGCTAAAATAGCTGCTGCAGTGCAATAGAAAAACGGAAAAAAATTGGAAAATCTGAGTAAAAATGAATCATTTTAAATAGATCTCTCTCACTATTATGATTTTTCCTTTTTTTCTACCCTGGGACTGTATGGCGCTTCCGAAAGTAATAAAGGAAATTGCATTTCTTTTCATTTCAATTACATAATTAAAAAAATGAAATTTAAAATCCTTATAACATATTTTGTTATCTACCTATTCGACCAACCGGTTAAAGAAGGGCTCCTGTCCTGTGTAATGATACTTCCATCAAGAGCGATAATCGGTCATTGGATGGAGGAGCAGCGCACCGGAGTTCTCTCCCGGCTGCCCACCTCCATTCAGAGTAACAGGCAGTCTTCATAGAGGAGCAGCGGTCTCTTTACACAGGCTGATAGCCGCTTGGCTTTAGGTGTGCTAAAAACCAAACTCCTTTGACAAGTGGGCGATCCTTCTCACTTGCCCTTTTGCGTCCCGGGTTTACATGGGCGACAATCACCCATAATAGTTATTTGAGTGACCAATAGGCCTGTGTAAAATTACCCTAAGGTAGAAGTGTGCACATGTTGACTATCGAGCATAATTTATGAATTCTTTTACAGTATCCTCTTCTGGACGGACTGGGATTCTAGCTTGCCACGCATAGAAGCAGCTTCTATGAGCGGAGAAGGACGCAGGACTATTCATAAAGAGACCGGATCGGGTGGATGGCCAAACGGCCTTACTGTAGATTACCTGGAGGAGCGTATCCTTTGGATCGATGCCAGGTACGTCTTAACTATATGCTACACTATGATAAACCGTATAGGAGAGCACTTTATCTCCAGTCCAGGACACTCGGAGAATAGTTTTTGGTCTAGAAGATGACCACCGCTTGTGTCTTAGAACTTTAATTGGCAAAGTAGTGAGATTGATATTCTAAGCTTCTGGATTCTGGTCATCTGGTCTCCAGTCCATCACTTACCTGGCTAGTTTACATACCATATTGTATAATGGAAATGATGTGTGTTAGTTGATCTTTCAGTAAAAAATGTGGTTAAGAAACATTAGATGAAGTTATTTTTATAGCCTTTTTTTTGTTTGGTACAACTGTTTAACTCGAGGTCTGTTTAAGAGTTGGTTACTTAGCTGTGTTCACTCCTTAGATCAGATGCAATTTACTCTGCAAAGTATGATGGTTCAGGACACATTGAAGTACTGAAAGGACATGAATACTTATCTCATCCTTTCGCCGTCACACTATATGGTGGGGAAGTTTATTGGACCGACTGGAGGACAAATACATTGGCAAAGGCAAACAAATGGACCGGCCACAATGTGACTGTTGTACAGCGTACCAACACTCAGCCGTTTGACCTTCAGGTTTATCACCCTTCACGCCAACCCCTAGGTAAGGCATAAACTTTCATGAAGGACTATATATCATTTGTGTTCATATTTGTGAATTCATACTTAAAGGCTATCAACACCTTTGGAAGTGGGGGGAATTTTTTTCACTTAAATGCATGTATTTTGGGCTGACAACCATTTTTGCAACAAGGCTTGATTAAAAATGTTGTACCAATTGTCTTCTGCAGCTTCTACATATCACTGTATATAGTAACTGCAGTATAAGTCAACAGGAGATCTATCAGTGAGGCTGGATTAACAGCAAGTATAGCCTGAATAATCGCTGAAAAATGGCAATTTTTGAGGATAGTCCATGTAAACACAGCCACCTACAGGACACTGAGTGAGAAATCGCTCACTTGTTGGAGTCCCTTGGTTTTTAACTTCCCTAAAAACCAAGGGACGATCAGCTGTGTAAACAGGCAGTCGTTCATAGTCAATGGAGGTGGAGAACACAGGAAAGCACAGAAGCAATAGTCACAGGGATAACTGTTGGGCTCTTATGCGTGTAAATGTACCTTTTTAGTTTTTATCCCTTATCTCGTCTCTCCTGCACTTTTTATCATCCAATATATGACCACAACACAAATAAACTTTGTTGTGGTCCTGAATGAGCTGATAAGAGGTTCCTGGAGTGGTGAAAGCAGAGGGAAACCGAAGCCTGCATTCCACTTCACTCCTACTGAGTATGCATTATCTGTACAAAGGGACATGTAGAAGCTGCAGAAGACAAACAGTGCAACATTATTAATCAAACTGTATTGAATAAGTGATTGTTAGCATACATGCATTTAAGTGAAAAATACCCTCCCCCAAAGGATTGATACATTATTGCACGGTGTCCATCAACCACTGTAAATTTGCTTATCTTAGTTTTCTTCTATTGATACATTGTAGCTCCAAATCCATGTGCAGCAAATGATGGAAAAGGACCCTGCAGTCACCTCTGCCTTATTAACTACAACCAGACATTCTCCTGTGCTTGCCCTCATCTCATGAAGTTGTCTCCAGACAAAAAGACTTGCCTTGGTAAGTGTATCAAGTTGTCTTCTTTAGTAACCTAGAGATAAGCGAGTATACTCGCTAAGGCACATTACTCGAGCGAGTAGTGCCTTAGCTGAGTATCTCCCTGCTCGTCTCTAAAGATTCGGGGGGGGGGGGCGGGGAGAGCAGGGAGGAACGGAGGGGAGATCTCTCTCCTGCCGCAACTCACCTGTCACCCGCGCCGGCCCCCGAATCTTCAGAGACGAGCGGGGAGATACTCGGCTAAGGTACTACTCGCTCGAGTATACTCGCTCATCTCTAGAACTACTGACAAATGTATAGTGGCTCAGCGGTGTGCCACCAATGAAGGGAGACCACGTGACTACTATGGGGCTCAAAATACGTCCAGCAGCACAACTCTTTGTAATTCATACAGACGCCACTCTGCTCTCGGCATAGTACTGCCAGGGAGCAGGAGAGTGCCAGAGGAATCGGGTCTCTGCAATTTGCATCCAGCGTCCAGACCATCCGGGTTGTGAATTACCGAGAGAGACGTTCTGCTGGCCAGTCTTTTGGGAAAGGAGGAGGTGTTGTTGCATAGCAGGCACCATAATCCTGAGGAGCACAGAGAGGGCACTAGTACTATGTGGAGACACTAGCGGCAGGATGGGAAGCTTGTGCAAAAATAGGTTGTGGCTGAAGGAAGTCTTCATGGCAGTGTAGGCCCAGGTAAAAAAGGAAAAATGAAAACACGACTCCTCCACCTGTGATCATTGGCTATAACTGCACTATAATCTCTGTGTAGAGCTGGTATCTGATCATTATGTGGTGGCTGCATTATTTAGAGGCATACAAGAGCTGAGCCCCTGGATCTACACAAACTGCATTATAGTTTTTAGATATGCTGTCCCTAATATAGTGTTGTTGTTGAGTTTAGCTATGATGCCCCTGGTGTGACTTGCCTTAACTCGTCTATGAGGTTTTCTGTGTATTAGTTTGCCTCTATGCTCTAGTTGTCAAAGAGCTCACAATAAGAGTAATCTAAAATTAATTATAAAGGTTTATTCATAGACCATTATTCGTTGGGTTGGTCCAACCCAGTCCTCACGTTCTACTTGTACTGCTGTATAACAATACACCGTGTGGCAAACCATCAAACCCTGGCAGTAGTTACTCGCTGCGACCCCGGCAGGCTAATAGTTGGATAGAAAATATGCAGAGCCTGGAAGCCATTCCTGTAAAAGGTTCATGTTTGGTCATTGTGGTGGTCTACAATACTTAATCATGTAAGCCCGGAGTCATGCCGTTTAACTCTCCATGAAGTATAATGATGCTTTAGAAACGGACATCTTTTTTTTTTTCTTTCCTCGGAGCCACCAACATGTGTCTCGCTTTGACAAAAGCTGCTCTTTTCTATGGTTTTCTGTCTCTTCCTTCTTAATAAATTGATCTGTATTTAATCCTAATCCCTCGGTTTCTTTTTGACACTCTCTCAGAATCCAGAAAGTTCCTGTTGTACGCTCGCCAGATGGAAATCCGTGGAGTTGACATTGATAACGCGTATTACAACTACATCATCTCTTTCACTGTCCCGGATATCGACAATGTCACCGTAGTAGATTATGATGCCATGGAGCAGCGCATCTACTGGTCGGATGTCCGCACGCAAACCATCAAGAGAGCTTTCATCAACGGCACCGGAGTAGAGACTGTGGTTTCTGCTGGTAATAACCTACAAGCTACTTTTCTCTCTCCCTCTCCAGAAGTATAGGAGATGTTTCGTATAAATATTGTCAACTCCGTTTTAATTATTTAGTATTAATGAATTATGTATTTCGAATCTTCAGACTTGCCAAATGCTCAAGGATTGGCTGTCGACTGGGTGTCTAGGAACCTCTATTGGACAAGTTATGATGCCAATAAAAAGCAAATCAATGTGGCTCGCTTGGACGGGTCTTTCAAGAATGCAGTCATCCAGAACTTGGACAAACCCCACTGCCTTGTGGTGAATCCACTAGAAGGGTAGGTTTCTGTTTTCTTTTTTTGTTTTAGTGATTATTGTAAGTAGACTTTCACGTTTTACGAGAACTCACACTTTCCCTCAAAAGATGAGACAACCCAATTAAGACAACATTCGAAAGGTGGTGAACAATCCTGATAGCAGCTGTATCTGTCCATTTTAAGTTACTGTCTATGGCATTGTCCCAGCACATGGTTTAGAGAGAACAGTGGTCCAGCTGATATACATTGACATGCCAAAAGTCATGGGCCAGGTGAAGTGCAGAAACTTGACGTGGCATCAGTTCCGCAAGCACATGGAAGGTCTCTGGAAGTACGTTGAGCCATGCAGTCTTGATGGCAATTCCCAGCTTCCTGGTAGGTGCAGGATCTCCGGTGTGAACTGACCCCTCCACCACATTCTATAAATGCTCAATTGGGTTTATGTCAGATGAACATGCAATCTGCACCATTAGTGGGAACTCTCCAGAATGCTCCGTAAAAAATAAATCTGGAGAACTTGGGTCTGATAGCATGGTGCATTATCATGCTGCAATATCCTATCATTGTTTGTATATATGAAGTCCATGAAGGGCTACAAATGGTCACCAAGCAGTGAAAGGGTAGAGTGCATCAGTCAATGATGTGTTTAGGCAGCCAAGTAGACCCAACCCATGCTATAAGAACATGCCCCACACCAGTATAGAACCCCTACCGACCTGCACAGTTCTTTGTTGACAACTGGGGTCCATGGCTTTATGGGGTCTGCGCCACACACGAATCTTACCATCAGCCCAAAACAACTGTTATCATGACTCATTGAACCATGTCAGAGGTTGCCAGTCTCCTAGGGTCCAGTTGATAACCTAATGAGCCTAGGTGAGGAACTGTGTCCGGTGTTGTGGTGATAACTGAGACACCCCATTGGGTCCTCTATTCCTATATGCCCAGCTAAAGAATGTTGCACTAACCTATAGGATATGCGTGTGGGGCTGTGGGGTTGTGATAAATAAGCACCCTTGAGCGGCCACTGCAGGTCTACTGTGGGTGGTAATGCCTTCGATGACGTATTCCCGATACACATGTAACTCTGTGGATCGAGAAATGCTAAAAGCCTGCCCAATTTTCGGAAATTGAATGTCCCATCCGTCTGGCACCTACTATCATACTTGAACATCCCATAATACACATCACCTTACCATGAGTACGTTGGCCAGTGTTCAACCTTACAAGACAACACCTCGTACATGTGTGGGTCATTCCCAAGCCGTCACCTGTGATCCCACGTCCTAATCAATTTACATATGGCTATCCCGTGACTTTTGGTATGTCAATGTATATACATCTATACAGTGTAAACTCACTAACTCTTAGACTGTAGAAGGGATGTACAGATCTACCGCCCCAGATAAGGCCACCATTATACCGGAGGTACAACAGTCTGTATCGATCAATCTCATCTGCTGTAGCAATACAATTCTTTCTATTTATTGGAAATCTGGTCCTCTTTCTGACGTATTTATTGCACAATCTAGGAAAATGTTCTCCGCAGGAGAATATGAATCCGTGAATAATAATCAGCTGGATCCCTTCTCATGTGGGAGGGACTGGATTTGTTTTTCAGCTCTTTAGTCGGAATGACCAAATATTTCAAATCTGTGGCCAGGTTTAAAGGTTGTAAAATGATATTTTTTATATGAAGTAAAGGGGAAAAAAACCTTCAGTAAACACATTTTCGAATCCTACCAAGTGCTCCCGGGGCCGTCCGCTGGAAGGTTCACACAGTTTGACTTGGACATTGTTTGCACAGAAGTTTTTCCACTATTAATCCAGATCTGGGTAGAGAGCATAGGAAGCGGCCCGCTGTTATTTCTGCAAACACACTTGCTGCAATTCAGCATTTCTGCCTGCAGGGACTTTCTGTTCTGGTGGATGGTTGGAAGTGGCGCGCAGGAGAATATGACTACTTCGGGTTGCTTTTCTGTCCCTGGCTGGCCTGCATGTGGGGGTGGACCAAAGTCGTTTCCAGTAATGTGGAAATAAGCAGAGCCATCTGTGTGGGAGAGCCGGGTTCATTACGGGAAATTAATGTGAGGAAACGGTGAATGAGACACAGTGATAATGTCACGCAGACCCCAAAACCGATCCAAGAATTCACTCTCTGCATTTAACAGAATTATGTTTGGAGGTTCGGACTTCCATCCCACCTAAATGCATAATGCATCGACATTCTTCAGCAGTCTTAGAAAATACTGCACAGTTATACTATGGAAACCTGAGATTTGTTAACCTAGTTCAGCTGCTCCGCATATCAGAAGTACCTCCGCTGCAGAAGGAAATAGTCAGTTTTTTACCACTTTTAGTAAAAGAAATTACCTTGCTCTGTTCTAGGACATGGGTGAACCAACACAGATTTGTTGCATGATGAAGCGCTGCGGGATAAAGATTATTATTATTTATTATGATAAAATCTAATTTGTAGAAAGCTTCCTCAAAGCGATTTCCTCAATCTTGAGCTGATCACAGAACTCCATTTTTGTATCTCACTCCTGAGTCCCTAGAACGGTGGTCCCTTTTCCTCGGTCGTCTCCACTATGGGCTCTTTGCACCCAACACAGTGAGGAGGAGACTCAATGAGGGGCTGGTTGCACAAACACACTGTGACTGCTGTAGATAGCCGGGGGCAAGTACTCCAGTATTTCCATTAGCCCCATGGAAATAAACAGAACCCTAACTGTGCATGCTCAGCCAGCGCTCCATTCATTCTGACGTCACTGCGAGGGAAGAAGCCACCCTCGTGGTGACAAGCAGAGGCGGACACGGGACCCCTGTTCTTGAGATTGGCAGGAGTATCATCGGTGAGACCCCCACCACCAATCAGCAAGTTATTCCCTATCCTATGGATGGGGATAACTTGTGATTCTTGTACATTCCCTTTAAAGTACTTTTGAAAGTTCTAGAACTTTCATTTATACAGCGATTAAGCTTCATGTATAGAAAACCAAAACCCCCTTTAACCCTTTCCAATGCACTGTCTGACGTCTGAAGACATTCTGATTGAAGGCTGCACATCGACGTCGGAAGACGTCCGACAGGGTATTCTTACTGTATATTACTGGCTGCTCTGTTGTCGGGGGGGCCCCTCCAGCATGTCCCATACTGCAGTACTGGCTCTAGCCAGCAGAGGGCACCATTGTGAAATGGAATAAAGAGAAAGCCTCCTAGGAAACGCTGAATACAAAATTGGATTGCAAAGGGTTAATGTCCTGCACTGATTTGAGTCCTAATACAATTCATACTACTTTGTTATAAATCTCGCTCTTCATGAGAAGCAGATTGACATTAAGCAGAACAGCTAATTAGAGACCTATATGTATTACACCTACATTCACGAGTTCGGTAGGTACTACGCTTATGTGGGACGTTTTTCTTGCGACTGTCCCAGAGACTCTCCGTGTGATTTCAGTCTATTTCGTATCATCGCCTGTTCCTCTCCCTGTGATACACAAGAGAGCTCATAAAAGATTGGACTCGCATTAATCTCGTATGTCGCGCCTTACTGTATACTGTGTACTGACTTATATCTTCCGTGGACGGCTGTTATTTCTTTACTGTCATCATAGCTGGGGAGCTGGCAGTAATCATGGCCTGGAATATTGAGTAATGGTTGTGGTTTGTGTTCGGGTTCAGTTTAGGTAATTGCCTCCGTGTGATGCGCATGGCTCATCTTATTCTGGCAACATGTGGCCGCCAGTCTGCACTTAGAATAATCAGTATGTTTCTTTCAGGAAGTTGTACTGGACAGATGGCGACAACATCAGCATGGCTAATATGGATGGCTCAGAGCGACAAGTCCTTTTTACCGCACAGAAGGGACCAGTTGGTGAGATGTTAACGCACATCTAACATTTCATCATACACTTCACCAGTCACCGTTCGGGACTGAAATGTATAGGACAGGCTTATTCCCCTGTTCCATTTTATGCCAAAGGAAGTGTAACAGATTAAAGTAAAGAACTGACACTGGTGCATCGATGGAAACCATCACTATATATGAGGAGCGGTTTTCTAAAATGAGTCCAGTCACAAGGAAATGTTTTAGAGAACATCGGTTTGCCGTCTACGGATATGACTTCTTTGGCTCTGGTAGCATTAAGTAAGGCTGGTTTCAGATCTGCGTTGGGGATTCTGCTGTCCTGCTCTATCCCAGTAGCAGGATAGGGGAATCCCTCTGGAGCGCCGGACAAGCCTTATTGACTGTAATAGGGTCCGCTCGCCAGCTGTCCGGATTTTGGATGGAAGAAAAAGCACTACATGCAGCGCTTTTTCTTTCGGAATCTTACCCAGATCTGCGATGGAACCTCTGACCGGAGGATCCAACGCAGATGTGAAACCATTCTAAAATTGTTCTACAATGTGAAATATCTCACTTTGCTTAAATATCGCCTTGTAGATATGTAAATGGAAGCAAAGGGATTTGTACGGTATCTTAAGGCGCAAAATCTTTAACCCCTTCCCGCTCCATGACGTATAGGTAGGTCATGGAGCAGCGGGGTATGTATGAAGAGAGGATGCTGACAGCGGCATTCTAATCCCCCAAACTATGTTCGGGGGTCCCGTACGGCCCCCACGCGGTGAGATTAGGGAAGCCGTGCAGGTGTCATGGCAGCCGGGGGCCTTCTGAAAGGCCCCAGGGCTGCCTTACCAGACTGCCTATCAAGCCATCCCCGTGGGGTGGCTTGAAAGACTGCCTTTAAATGTCAGTATGACGTAATGCTATACATCATACTGCAGGAGCGATCAAAGCATCGCTGGTTGTAGTCTCCCAGGGGGACTTTAAAGTAAAGTAAAAAAAAAATCAATAAAGTTTTTTTAATTGTAAGGAAAAAAAAAGTTTTTAAATCACCCCCCTTTTGCCATATCTATTATTAAAAAATCTAAATCATAAAATAAAAATATGCATTTGGTATCGCCGCGTCAGTAAAAGCTCGATCTATCAAAGTAGCGCATTATTTTTCCCGCACGGAGAACGTCCTCCGAAAAAAATAAATAAAGAATGCCAGAAATGCACTTTTTTAGTTACCCTGTCTCCCAGAAAAAACACAATAAAAAGCGAACAAAAAGTCGTATGTATTCCAAATTGATACTAACAGAAACTACGGGACATCCTGCAAAAAATGAGCCCTTGCTCAACTACGTCGACGGCAAAATAAGAAAAGTTATCGCGCGCACAAAATGATCGCAGAAAATAATTAAAAAAAATTAAATGTCTTTTGAAAAAAAAAAAATAGTATAGTAAGAAAAACCTATACAAGTTTGGTATCGTAGTAATCGTACCGACCCATAGAATAAAGTTATCATGTCGCTTCTGTTGCCGTTTGTGCGCCGTAGAAACAAGACACACTGAAAGATGCCAAAATTTTCGTTTTGTTTTTTTTAAAATTTTACTCCATTTAGGCTGGGTTCACACAGGGCGGATTTGCTGCGGCTTTTCAGTTGCGGTTTTGCCGCAGAAGAACTGCTTCTGCGGCAAAACCGCTTCAAAGTTTAATTTTGGCTTGCGTATTTTGCTGCGGATTTTCGTGCGGAAAAATCCGCAAGCGTTTTTTTCTGCAGCACTTTTTACTTTTTGCCGCGTATTTGTCGCGGTTTTGGCTGCGTCCATAGAGGTCTATGGACAAAAAAGCGCTGCGGAAAAGACCAAGGAATGAACATGCTGCATCTTTTAAAACTGCGCCGCAGTTGCATTTCCGCACTGCGGCTGTGCGGAAAAAATCCATCCTGTGGGAACAGCTTTTTGGCAAATCTCATTTGTGCTGCATTGCACTGCAAACGCAGCGGTTTTGCCGCAGTGCGGATATGCAACGGCGATCCGCGGCAAAACCGCCCTGTGTGAACCCAGCCTTAGAATTTTTTTAAGTTTTTCAGTACATTATATGGTACTTTAAATAGCAGCATTGAAAAATACAACTCGTCCCGCAAAAAACAAGCCTTCATACAGCGCCGTCGATGGATAAATGAAGGAGTTACGATTTTTTTGAAGGGGGGAGGAAAAAACGAAAATGGAAAAAGAAAAAGGGGCCGCGTCATGAAGAGGTTAAAAATGGCCTTGACTTATTTTGGAAAAAGCGCTTCTCATAGATCACTTTTACGCATGCCGAAAGGTATTGCAGTGGCTTAGAAAGGGACAGCACAAGAGCTAGTGGGTTTTATTTCTTTGTATTTTATGTCTGTGCTTGTACAAGATTAGGTTACAGCTTACAAAATAATGCTGCAAATAAGCCACAATGATGATGTGAGCGAAGAACGGACTCAGAGATTCCCCCTTAGATCTGGTCTTATAATATAGAAATACTTTTTCCTTTAAATATACTTAAAGCAACCCTCCAGTCAGGGGCTCAAAATTGATATGCAAGTCAATACCAAAGGGAAGTTATATCTGTTGTTTATTTTTCCTCAGACCGTACTCCTTGGTTGCTTTTTAGCTCCGCTCTGTTAGGGTACAGCAGTGATCTGTGACTCTAGTTTTAGCTACAGTTCTTAACTTGAAGTAGTCTGAGACACACCCCCTGTCTCTTCATTGGTTCAGTCTGCAGAGGAGGTGTCTGAGGGTGTGTGTCTCAGACTAATTCCAATTAGGCACTGTAGCTAAGAGTATAGTCACAGATCTCAGCTCTGTCCTATTACAGCTGGGCTAGAAAGCTGCCAAGGAGCAAGATGTGATCATCCTCTGTAGGTACGAAATTACATATCCATTTTCAGCTCCTGACTTGTGGTCGCTTTAACATATATGACTGCTGTATGTAACTATGAGATTATTCATTTTATGCTTCTTTTTTTCTGTGTTGCAGGCTTATCTATTGATTACCTCGAGAAAAAGCTTTACTGGATCAGTTCTGGAGCCGGAACGATCAATAGATGTAACCTTAATGGAAAGAGCCTGGAAGTTCTTCTTACTATGAAAAGTTATCTGGGAAAGGCAACCGCATTGGCTATAATGGGTAAAGTGGGGTTTTTAGCTCTAAACTTAAAGCTTTACAAGCTGTGTGGCTCAAGTTTACTGAGGATTTACTCCTAGTCGTCCAACTATTTACATCCAATGTACTTCAAGAATTTAATCCATGTTTCTGGGAAGAACAAAATCTACAATTTTAGATTTTGCCCAGAGTTTAGCTTGAAAACAGCAGAAATATTGCTGCAACCATTAATATTAGGGGCGGGAAGGTCTATTTCAGAGCCCTTCTAGTTTATTTCTTGTGTTTCTACCGCCATTGGGTTTGTTAGCCAGTTTATCAGCAAGACTGTTCTTCAATATAACTTCTATTATCCTATTAGGTGACAAATTATGGTGGGCAGACCATGCTTCTGACAAACTGGGGACGTGTCAAAAGAAGGATGGATCAGACCCCAGAGTCTTGCGTCAGAACACCAACCAAGTCATGCACATGAAGGTTTATGATGAGGACATACAGAAAGGTAGTAACAGGACTTCAATCTCATCTGCTACACTTTAGTCAACTGTTTAAAAAATACCTCTTCTTATTGTGTATGTATGACACTTTTATTGTAGGCTCCAACAATTGCTCGGTCAATAATGGCGATTGTTCCCAACTGTGCCTGCCTACCTCTCCTACAACACGGTCATGTATGTGCACTGCTGGCTATAGCCTGAGGAGCGGGCAGCAGACGTGTGAGGGTGAGTGCTGGCCGTCTTCTGTGATTTATCGGAGGTGTCCTGTAATCATTTATGTTTGGGAGCTTCATATACTTTTAGGGTATATAATGTGCATCGCGTGACTCTTGGCTTGTACATACTAGTCATATACATGTTCCTCTTGCAGGCGTTGGATCCTTCTTGCTCTACTCTGTACATGAAGGGATACGAGGCATTCCTTTGGACCCAGCCGATAAATCGGATGCTTTGGTTCCTGTCTCTGGTACATCCCTGGCTGTGGGGATGGACTTCCATGCTGGTAAGTGCCCATAGTATCCTGGTTATTATAATGCAGCATATGCTAATGCCAATTTCTTCTTGTACTGATTTGCCTACTTGAATCACTTTTGAATCTGCTGATCTGCTGCAAGGCAGGCTTGGACCGGCTCAAAGGGGAACAAGTAAATTCCCCTCCCGGCCTTGAGGCACAAGTGGACCTCCCACCCCCAAACAAACGACACGGCATTGTACACCCACTGCAATGCATACTGATAAGTAACTTAGTAGACAGGCAATGTCTGCATGTAACTGTTCAGTGGGCCCCCAGAATACATTTTACTGGTGGGCCCTAGGCACCCCAGTCCACCATTGTTTAACCCCTTAAGGACATGGCCTATTTTGGCCATAAGTATGCAACGATTTTTGGGGAATTTTCATCTCCACTTTTCACAAGCCATAACTTTTTTATTTTTCCATCGACATGGCCATATAAGGGCTCGTTTTTTTTTTTTGCGTGGTGAACTATAGTTTTTATTGGTAACATTTATGGGTACCTATAATGTATTGTAAAACGTATTTATTTTTTTGATGGCAGGGAGAGAGTACACTTCAATTCTGCCATTGTTTGTTTTTATTTTTATTTTTCTACAGCGTCAATTATACAGCATAAATGACACAATATATTTTTTTTGCAGGTCGGCACGATTGCAACGATACCAAAAATATAATTTTTTTTGGGGGGGGGGGGGGTGTTCAACTTTTGCACAATAAAACTTTTTCTAAAAAAAAAAAAAAAATAAGAGATAAAACAAACAAAATAAGCATTTTGCATCCTATTTACACACAGTGTTTGCTGCACAGAATAAATGGCATGTTCAAATTATAGTACAGCTTATTACGGACACGATGATACCAAATATGTGGGATTTTTCTTACATTTTTAATTTTTTTTATTCAAATAAGGTAAAATGAGCAAAAAAGGTTTTTTGTTTTTTTTACACAAATTTTTTTTTGTTTTCTTACAGTCTTTATGTCTGAACCATAGCAGCTATGATCGCTATTCTAAGGCATTGCAGGAGACTTATGTCCTGCAATGCCTTATCCCTTGTAATATCGATCATAGGCAATGGCAAGCTGGGACACCAGTATCTAGCATCTTGTTGTTATGGCAACCCATCGGCCCTCTGTGATTACATTGGCCCTCTGTGATTACATTGTGGGGGTCCAATTAAGTCACAGAGGGAGCACTTTCCCCCTGTGAACCCTTTACATGCCACGATCTACATGGATCATTGCATGTAGAGGGTTAACGAGGTGGTCCATTGTCCTCATGTACTTTGCAGTTGCAGTGAGAGGTCGGCCATCTGTAACAGGCAACTTCCCTGCACGATTGCATGGGCTCGCTTCTGAACCCGCGCCATCCACAGGACGTAAGCTTACGTCCTATTGTGTTACGTACCCTGCAGCCAGGACTTAAACTTACGCCCTGTGGCGTTAAGGGGCTTTACCCTGGACTAAAATATTGATTTTCTATGCTGTGGCCTGTAGACCAAACACAGCTCTATAGATTTTGGAGTGTAAGTGCCTGCTATTGCATCTCAATCCAATTCACTTGAATGGCTTCACATAGGCCATGGGTCTGATAATCGGGGCATCACAGGTCAGAGAAGAGGTTGCAGCACCCAACCACGTGCCACAGCCAATAGAAATAGCTGATTAGCAGGCGTTCCTGAGTCACCCAAACCATTATGATATTCATTACCCATCCTGAGGATAGGACTTGAATATTTTAGTCCCGGGTAACCTCTTTAAAGATGCCCATATAGATCCCGTAGAAATCCGATTTGTATGGATGGCCTCTAGACTCCCCACTGTGGATGTTGGAGGAAATGGGGCACAGGCTTCCCCTGATCAAACACTTCTTGCAGTTTTCACCTTCTTTTCTTTGAAGCCAAGATTAGTGTGTATGTTTATAGGAGTTCGGTAGAGATAGCGGTTGTCGGACATTCCTTCATTGGCCCCCGATGCACTCTAGAAATGGATGTCTCCCGCACAGAGAGTCTTGCACTAACTCATGGTCATAGTATCATTCTTTTGCATCCGTCAGATTTTTGTTCTCTGTTTTTGCAAACAAGATATGAGATGTCTTTCATTAAAATCCATGTATTTGTATTCGCTACATAAACACAAGTGCCCTGAAAATACTTTAAAGCTACATGATCCGTAATTCTTCATATGTTTAGAAAATGACACAATCTACTGGGTGGACATGGGACTCAGCACCATCAGTAGAGCCAAAAGAGACCAGACCTGGCGAGAAGATGTGGTTACTAACGGCATTGGCAGAGTGGAGGGAATCGCTGTGGACTGGATAGCAGGTGGGAATCGTTGGACCATTTTACTACCATTACAGAACACTTGTCTTATGTCTAAATCACATGTTCTATCTTCCTCTATACGGTGTCAGATGCATCAGGTACGAATACATTGAACCTGTTACACTCAGATACCAAAGACTATGTGTTTGACTAGCAAGACCGTGAGTACACATAGTGCCTGCATCTTTGCTTCTCCAGGCCTGGAGGGTCGCTTTAAAATTAGGGTTAAGAACTTAAAAAAAAATGTAGCACTGTTTGCCTTCTGTAGCTTCTGCATATCGTGGAAAGTAGAAACTGCAGCCTAAGGGCTTATTCACACGAACGCATTTGCACTGCGTGTTACGCATGCATACGTTGCGCATGCAATATGCAGAAGATAGTACTCATTGATGTGGTCACGCCCAGTTTTTGTGTGTACACTTCAGTCAAGCACACAAACACAGCGTATCCTATTTTGGTGTGTATTACACACCAATTAGCCCATATTAAACTTAATTGGCCATTTAAATCAAAGGGAACATGCTTGCGTTTTTTTTTTTGTTTTTTTAAGTGCACAAATGCACAGGACATGCGTAAAAATACAATAAAATACTCACAGGTGCATGCAAAATCACAACGCCCATTACGCAAGCACGCACATAAATACGCTTACACTCGTGAAACCGGCCATGGGCTATCGTCCCGAAAGATCCTCTAACGAGCAATTTCCAGCAATATACCGCTGAAAACCCATGATCATTGGGACATAAAGCCTCCACGGATAACACGACCGACCGATCCCCAATCCAAAGGATTGGCCGACTCGGGGTGAGTTATACCTATATCTGCACCCTTGCTTATTGTTTTTTATTATCTACCATATACCATTGGAGCGCCGCCTCTGACTCTTATTTCCAATTTCCAGCAATAGCCGTCCCGCGTAGAAGCATGATCTGGTGAGGTACTCAGTGAGAAATCGCTAATTAATCACTTTGTTTCTGCTCACTGAAACAAAGCAACTGACGAGCGACTTCTCAGTGTAAACAGGCAGTTGTGTATCTTTGAGCGACTGCCTGTTCACAGTGATTGGCGTCAGGGAGCTGGAAGAGATTTCTGCTGGGTTGTGCCTCCATTCACTGAATGACTGAATGATAAAAGTAGGCTGAGTCTGAACAGGAGATCTGTCGGTGAGGCTGGACTGGCTGATTATCTCTCCTCTCCAACATGCTAATTTATGACCACAGCAAATGGGCCATTTACACGGGCCGATCATCACTCAAAATGTGATCGAACGAAATTGAGCGGTAATTGTCCGGTGTAAATGCCAAAACATTGTTTACTAGTCGTCCATTATTTTGTTATCGCTGACTGTTAGTTGGCATAAAAACCATGGCTGGATCGTGAGCTTGTCAATGTAAACGCTCAGCGCTTCATATAGAAGCCCGCGGTCCAGCAGTGAGTCTACCAGTCCAAACACTCTGCACGAGCGCCAACGGCCTTAGCAGTGACGCCCGCGCTCGTGTACTCGCTTAGATGACTGTTGTCCCATGTAAAAAGGACATAAGATAAACTATATTGTGGTCATTAATTAGCTACTAAGTACATTCAGGAGAACAGAGAGCAGAGGGAAACCAAATCATCAGTCCAGCTTCACTGACGGATCTCCTATTGAGACTTAGACAGGAATTCCCGTATGCGGTGATGTGCAGAAGACAAACGGTGCAACATTTTTAATTTTCCTATTGGAAAAAATGATTGTCGGCTCCAAATACATGCATTTAGGTGAAAATTTATGTTTGTCGTTTTATGGGTAAAAATAGCGCTGAGCTATTTTTTCCAACATTTATGATCGAAACCCTCAACAGAACCTCCAAAACGGAGATCTGAAGAGAACGTAACTCAAGGGATCTAGGCAGAAAAAAACATTTTAAAACCAAGTGGTGGCAAAACCTAAAAGAGGCTATACTCGCCTCACCCAATCCCCTGCCACTCCCCTTCCGCCATGCCCGATTCGCCGTTGCTCTTCACTTCCTGACGTCCTAACTGCAGAACATGTGATCTCTATTGCTGTTCACCAGTCAGTGATCCCCGTTTCGTGGTGTCAGTGAGGTCATCGCTACGCTAGACCAGCCACCATCGGAGTGGACAGCCCCTTTAAATCCATGTCAATGCAGCAGATTTGGAGTTCTCTATATTGAAAAACTAATTAAAAAACTACGAGTGCAATATAGATATATGAAGAAATTAATCAGCACCGAGTTCTGGGCATAAAAATGACACGATGATGAAATGTGATGATTCAGCGAAACATCATTTAGTATTGATTCCTCCTAGGAACTCTCCTGCCATATTCTCCAGGTTTACTGTCTAGATTTGACTAGACACATTAATTTATTAAATAGGTATTTAGTTTAATAGCCGTGCCATGGAAAGAGACTGGGAGAACCATTACTGAGGCTGCAGTTCGTCTTCTAAGTCATTCCTCAAAGCTGGGTCCAATCAGGCAGTATCGATGTAACCTTCCATTTGGCTGTCTCCGATTCTTTGCTCTTATTAATGAGTTCTTTGCCTGCGGCTCTTTCTTTCACAGGCAACATCTACTGGACGGATCAGGGCTTTGATGTTATCGAGGTGGCTCGTCTAAACGGTTCCTTCCGTTACGTTGTCATATCCAAAGGACTGGACAAGCCCCGGGCCATTACTGTGCATCCAGAGAAAGGGTAAAGGAACATTCCGCTGAAATATTAATCAGTATCAGTGGCTTTTAGCTCCTATTACTCACTTGGCTTCTTCTGTACGTCATGTTAGGTATCTGTTTTGGACGGAATGGGGTCAGTTCCCTCGCATTGAAAGGTCTTACCTAGATGGAAGTGGAAGAACTGTCCTGGTAGATGTCAGCATCAGTTGGCCCAACGGAGTCTCAATCGATTATGAGGTATGAGATCTATCGCACGTGATGGGATACTGATATTCTAGAAGAGCGAGAATTAGCATCATGAGATCCTACAAGATCATTATCTTGCTAATGGTTTATAGAAGTCGAGGGGTCATCAAGTTTCACTTGGATGCTAAATGTTATAAATATACACCCGTAGGCAAAAAATTATGGAAATACACCCTTAGGCTGCCTGTCCACGGGCGTTGCGGTATCCAGCAGCAGAGATCCGCCGTGGGATACCGCCGCCCAGGAGCTGGTAGACGGATCTCCGCTGTCAGCTGCCAGATAGGCTGACCGAGGAGAATCGCGGTAATTCGCAGCATGCTGCGAATCACTATGATTCTCCGCTCGTGGACAGGGGGGGAAGCGCTTTCCATAGCAACGCTATGGAAAGCTTTTACTGCGTTCCGCAGCCGGACAGACAGCCTTACTTGGACGTTCATCAGGCTTTGTAACTTTGTAGCAAATACACAACTTATAGATATGGCACAAAGCAATGGTTAATAGCTGAACATTCTGACTTTGTGAAACATAGCGTAAATGAAAGTGAGGTATTTTAATTCATGGAGTAGGGTTTCTTTATACTGACTGGAAAAAAAAATGATGTTCAGTCAAAAATAAGGAATCGCCTTGTAATTTGCATTTCTGAAATAAATAGTTGCATGCTTTAAGTGTAACCAGCGCTCCAAACTCGTCCCTCAAAAAAGAAGCCCTCAGACATGTATGTCAATGAATAAACAAAAGTTATGATTTTCTAAAAGGGGGGAGAAAAAAAACAAAATTTAAAAAGAAAGGGCCGTGTTCTTAAGGGGTTAATGTAACAGGCTGAAAAATGTAAGTGAGGTGAATTGAAAAATAAAATGCAATTACCCCATTTTTGGGGGAAGTCTTGTTTTTACGGCATAGACGGTGCCGCAAAAGTGACTTTATTTTTTAGGTTAGTACGATTACAATGGGGTCAAAGTTATAGAATTTTTTTTCTTCGTACCACATTTAAAAGAAGAAGAAAAAAAAAAATTTATATAATAAATTATATATATATATATTATTATTATTTTTTTTTATATATTATTTTTTATTTTTATATATTTAACAAAAATAGAATCTGGCTCTCTATCGCCATCTTCTGACCAACATAAGAATTAATTATATTTATATCTCTATATAACATACATATATACACATTAGAGGTTTCTCACTACAGTATATCGCTAGCTGTATGCGATCTCTCACTGTGTTAGATGGGGGTTGAACTCTCGGAACCCCACCAATCTTTCACAGATTCTTCTTCCTGCGCAGCGGCGCCCCCGACCACTCGCTGTGCAGAGAATTACAACATTATGCTACAATAAAGCCCTGTAGCAATTCGCAACGCAGCAGGTGGCCAACAGATCAAAAAAAGCCATTGTCACACATTAGGTGCCAATGAAATTGGTGTCTCTACCTTCATGCTTGCCATCGTTTCTGACCTGAGAATCCGTAATACTCTCTATACCCACTAAAGGGGCTCTTTCAATAGTGATGATGGTGATTTTCAGACAAAAAATATATATTTCAGGCAAGACAGATGAACTTTCTAGCAATGGATTAACCATATACACACACGCAGATTGACATAGATGGAGGGCTAATATCTAGCCTTGGTCTTATGTGCCTACAGTCCACTAATGTCCTAGTTTTCTACTACAGCCGGACTCTCTGCTCTTTTTACATAATGGTTCTTGTTAAAGAGTATCTGCCACCACCTCTCTGAGGGCAGCATCAGGTACGTTGATTGCAGCCACATGTCTGTCTTATGTATCTGTGAAGAAGGTCATCAGAAACTTACATTTTATCAGTAAAATCACAAACATAGAGGACTACCAGAAGTAGTCCTCTACATTCATGAGGCTACAACCGCACACCCCACCTTGCAGCCACTGATTGACAGCTGTGTATTTATGCACAGTGGTAGGCAGGCAGCTGGAAGGTGGGGTGAACGGTTGTAGCCTACAGCTCATGAATGTTGAGGACTACTTGCGGTAGTCCCTCATGTGTGTACTGGTACTGATAGTAGTTTGTTAGAAACGTACATTCTGTTAGAGATATAGAAGACAGACCTATCTCTACAATTGTCGTACCTGTCGCTACCTTATAGAGAGATGGAGACAGTAGCCCTGTGATACGTTCCTGTGACGCCTCCTGGGGGTGGCGGAGAGGTTTACGCTTTCAGATTTTGAAGTAGTTAATTACCTGTGTATTCAGTTCTCAGTATTGTCTTGCAGGAAGGAAAGCTGTACTGGTGTGATGCTCGCACTGATAAAATTGAGAGAATTGATTTAGAGACTGGGAAGAACAGAGAGGTTGTGCTGTCCAACAACAACATGGACATGTTCTCTGTGTCTGTCTTTGAAGATTACATCTACTGGAGTGACAGGTGAGGACTCTCCCCGAAGTCCGCCGCGTTCCCATCTGTCAAGCACATTTCTCACTAACAGTCTATGGTTATATTCTGCATTACTGCATGTGTGGCATTGCCGTGAGGAGAGGCATACTAAATGGATTTGTCTTCTATTAACCCTTTCCGATCAAATTTCCCTGCCACCCTGCACACTCTCCAGCTTTTAGTTATAACTTTTCGGTGAGAGAGCGCATAGTAAATTCCTTGGAATTGCTCAATTATCTCTCTTTTTTTTTTTTTAATTTAATTAACCCTTTCCTATCCAGTGTCGGCCCTTGTCCGACGTTAAGATTTCCCTGCATAGCTGTGATGTCGGACAGGGGCCAACACATGTTTCTAACACTGTGCAGGACAGCGCTCCGATGTTGGAGGCTGTTCTGCATATGTATGCAACAGTATGCAGGACAGAGCTCCATGTTCCCAATATTATAGCATACATATGTAGAACAGCCTCCGACATAGGAGCGCTGTCCTGCATAACGTTAGAAACAGGTGTCGCCCCTCGTCCGACATCAGAGTTATGCAAGGAAATCTTAATGTTGGACGAGGGCCAACACTATATTGGAAAGGGTTAATGATCTCTTGCACTTTGTGCTGATGGAGGGGAACCTCCTTTGTTGTGTTCAGCATATAGCCGCATCCTTCCACCCAACATTACAATTTGTACTGCACTGTTTAATCCAATGTATTTCAGGCTGCGCGGTGAGTATGCCACAGTATAAACCTTGCATTTTTCACGCACATGAAGATCACAAGTGCAGCCATGCAAAACTCATCGCAATTGCATTAAAAATTGTGGTCTTACAAGTGTGAGATCGGTCCGAGTTTCTTGGACTGTTACCGCACTCGCCCCTATAAATGCACCGTAAATGTGAATCTAATATTGCGTAGTTAAAAAAAAACAAAAAAAAAGCGCCACTGTGTACCTGTCAGATGTGTTCCAAAAGGGCATGCTATTGTCATTCGTCTGGCCTATAGTACTGTAGAACCGGGTTCGGCATATATGTCGAAGGATTACCTGGTTCTCTGTTAACTGCACGGTGAGGAGATGCTTGCGCATGACTAGAGTTGTCAGTAAAGCCTAAAGGCCCTTTTAAACGGGACGAGTGTCGGGCAAACGATGCCCAACACTCTTCCCCTCACATACTTGCTCTCATGCTCCTCATGGCAGCTAGTATCGCTGGCTCACAGCGGGGCGGCTGGAGGAGAGCTCTCTCCTCGCACCCCCAACCCTCTCCATTGACATAACAAAACGGTCGTTCAGTACTGTACTGAACGGCCACTATTTCCACTTATTTACATATTTATCGTTCAGTATGTCATTAGCAGCCGTTCAGTACTGTTATAGCAATAAATCATATTCCAGAAGATTTCACTGGTTTGCTCCAGATTGGTTATAATTAGAGATGAGCGAGCATGCTTGGTTAAGGCAATTTTTTCGAGTAACTGCCTACTCGTCCGAAAAGATTCAGGCGGCGGGGGGGGGGGGGGGGGGGGAGGAGAGTGAGAGCGATCTCTCTCCCCCCGCGCAACCCCTCGCTTCACCCCACTGCCCCCCGAATCTTTTCAGACGACTAGGCAGTTACTTGAAAAAAAAACGATGCTCGCTCGAGTAATTGCCTTAACCAAGCATGCTCGCTCATCTCTAGTTGTAATGAGAAGCTTCATGCATGACTATATGTATTTGGACTCACGGATGCTATCCATCAGCCCCCATACCCTTCTGGTTTATTCAAAGGAAGTACAATACAAAATATACCGACTAATGACGCACCAATTAAATGCATGCCCCCCCCCCTCCACCCCCAACATCATAACAACTCATGATTGGCCTAGTATGTAATGCCGCTAATGATTAACATATATTTACGCCCCAGGTGTATGTCCCTATGTGAACATGTAATTCCTATATACCCAAGTAGCATAGACTTTATTAATACTTCAATCTGGACCGAAAGTATGCAGTTAGAGATGAGAAGTTCCTGCCCTTGCTAGCGACCTATGGGAGCTTCAACTCCTACTTGTACATACCAGCCTATAATATTGAGCTAGCTAACCATTTAACTGCTAGCTATTTCCTATGAAGGTGGATATATGAAAATAAAATATAATATATATTTTTGCCTAGGCTGATATAAGAAAGACATTTATATTATTACTACAACAATACTGAACGGCCATTAGGTTATGTCAATGGAGAGGGGTGGGGGAGGGCGAGGAGAGAAATGTCCTGCAGCCTCCCCTGCTGGCCGCTCTGTGCTTTTACACCGCAACGAGCATCACTGAAATCGCGGAGGCCCAGTGGTGAATGGAGGCGCAGCGGGATCATTCCGGCCCACCCGCCTCTATTCACAATAAGCAAGTAGTCATTAATAAGTGAACGACTGCCTGTTTACATGGAACAATACAGCGTCCAGTGTTCTGCATGCAGCGACTGACCGAGAAGTGAATGACTTCCCATTTGTTCAGTCGCCGCATGCATTTACGCTGAACGATAATCGCTCAGAATCCCACTGGATCGCAGAAATCCAAACTATTATCGGTTCACGTAAAAACTCCTAACGTAATGTGGGCAAAACAGATGTAATGCAGTAGGTCTGTCTCCTTCATATACGATGTCTGATACTTCTGACGTGTTGTGGTCGTGTCTCACAGGACTCATGCTAATGGTTCCATTAAGAGAGGAAACAAAGACAACGCTACAGAATCCGTCTCCTTAAGAACTGGAATTGGAGTACAGCTTAAAGACATCAAGGTGTTCAATAAAAACCGCCAGAAGGGTAAATAATATAACCGTTATAAACCTTGCGTGAGATCATTCAGGTGTGCTTGCTACATACTAGGACTTACAGAAAACCCTCTGAAGTAATAGGCCGCCCTCCACTCTAACTACAAAGAGTTAATTAGCATTTGTGCAAACCCACAGATATTCATATATAGGCAGGTTTTAGTTGTTCTTCTGTTAAAGGGGTTGTCAGAAAACGTATTTTCCTATACCCTACTAGGAAAGAATGGGTTAATAGAGGGAATCTTTTGGCCAGATTGGAGAGCGGTTACAAGAGTGTCACTCTGGAGGACCTGCCCTGTCCTGCATTACCTGGATAACCCATTGATTTGAATTGGTACTGTGTAATGCTTCATTTCTCCTGTGGTGGTACTGCAGGGAAATTAAACACTTACTGCTACCATGTTTCCTCAAAAATAAGACACTGTCTTATGTACATTTTTGCCCCAAAAGAGGCACAGTGTCTTCTTTTTGGTGGGTAGGGGCTTATACTCACCTTGTCCGTGGCGTCCCAGTGCCTCCTGCTGTTCTCCGGTGGCGATGCGGCAGTCTGCAGTGTTCTCCACGCTGAGATACCCCTTTCTTTCTAGTTACGGGGCTTTGAATAACCCCGCCTCCAGCAAAGCGAACGCTGTGATTGGATCGAGTGCCAGTCAATCGGAGCTGGTGCTCGATGAACCAATCACAGCCATTCAGTGATGTCATTGACGGAATAACTGTGAATGATTGAGCGCCAGCTCTGATTGGCTGGCGCTCGATCTAATCACAGTGCTTTGTTCGAGGCGGGGTATTTAAACCGCCATCACCAGAAAGAAAGGGATATCTTAGCGCAGAGGACATGGCAGCTCACCGCAGCATCGGGAACTATCGCGAGGGACTTAGATGCCGCGGGACAGGTGAGTATTGATGGTTTTTTTTTTTTGTTCGTTTTTTTATGTACTTTAGCTAGGGCTTATTTTTGGGGAATGGCTTATATTTCAATCCTCCCCCGAAAAGTGCTTACTTTTCAGGAAACGTGATAGGTTTCCCAACAATTTGCAGCTGATTTCTGGTGGTCCCAGCATAGTGACACTTTTTGATCTGTGGAGAACCCCTTTAAGTCAGAACATTGATTGAGAATAAGGGTGTTAGTAGCACTGATTGATGTGGTATAGAATTAGTGGTCTTTTTTTTTTTTTTTTTTTTTTTTTTTTATAAAGGGAATCTGTCAGCACCTTTTGAGGGCCATAAATAATATAATGGGGCTCAAATGTGAAGGAACGGAGGTTGCGAGGAACATCTTTTTATACTCTCCGGGTCCCCGTTCCAGCACTGTGCCTCTGATAAATCAGCTCGCACCCTGATTCCTCGTTCCCTCACCATTTGGTCCTGAAACATATCTTATGGGGCTGGAAGGTGATGACCTGTTCCCTTTAAAGAGATGTTATGTGAATTCCCATTGTGGACTTCAATCATTTGATTATAATTTGCCTAGTTTTCTAGACCAGCTTGAAGAATGCTGAACGGATGATGATTTGACATCCTGCCTTATTTACGTTTCCCATTCCAGGAACCAACGTGTGCGCTGAAAACAATGGTGGCTGCCAACAATTGTGCTTGTACCGAGGTGGAAGTGAACGTACTTGCGCCTGTGCCCATGGCATGCTTGCAGAAAATGGTCTAAGCTGCCGAGAGTACGACGGTTACCTCTTGTATTCGGAACGCACGATTCTAAAAAGTATACACCTGTCGGATGAAAGTAGTCTTAATGCTCCGGTGAAGCCCTTCGAAGACCATGATCACATGAAGAATGTCATTGCCTTGGCATTTGACTATCGAGAGAGTGACAAAGGAGGGACACGTATCTTCTACAGTGATATCCACTTTGGGAACATACAGCAGATCAACAATGATGGCACGGGGCGCAAGACGGTAGTGGAAAGTAAGCGATTTGGCTAAATGCTCTAAACTCTGTGGCCGTTAATCCAAATGTTAATGGGCAGGACTACTGCTCCAATCGTATCTTGCTTAGCTCATGGACGTTACTTATGTCTACACAGATGTGGGTTCTGTGGAGGGATTGGCGTACCATCGTGGCTGGGACACCCTGTACTGGACCAGTTACACCACTTCTACGATCACCCGACATACTGTTGACCAGGGCCGGTTCGGGGCCTTCGAGAGGGAGACTGTAGTGACCATGTCTGGAGATGATCATCCTCGTGCCTTTGTCCTGGATGAATGTCAAAAGTAGGTGATGGCTGATTGAAAGTTTTACTCCTTATCAACACCCTGTTTCATCTGTAGATCTCATATCTGTTCTTTAACGATCCGCAAAAGGTGCCCGAAACGCGGGTGCCCCGCGCCCATTTACACGCACCGATTATCACTAAAACGATCGTCGATGAGCCAAGTTTTAGCGATAATCGTCCAGTGTAAATGGGCCTTATTACACTTCCGATAACATAGATTACTAATGAAATATTGTTTTCACCTACTGTATATGTAAGTGACCGCTCTTTCTCGTACATATAGACTAGTAAGTGGTTATTACTTTCTTACAACCACACATACACATGCCCAATAGTCCTAAGCTGGATCGTTTAGACCGTGTATATAGTAAGATGCAGGCCCTTTAAGATATATTTTCATGTCTTCTTATTTCTTTCATAGTTTTATGTTCTGGACCAACTGGAATGAGCAGCACCCCAGTATTATGAGGTCGACACTTGCAGGCAGCAATGTGCTTATAATTATTGACCGTGACATTCGCACCCCCAATGGACTGGCAATTGACCACAGGGCAGAGAAACTCTACTTCTCAGATGCTACCCTTGACAAGATCGAGCGCTGTGAATATGACGGAACCAACAGACATGTAAGTACATTGCCGTAAGTCTCCTATTCATGCCATATTTGTATAGAGCACTCAATCATTTTTCTTAGATGTTACCTCTGCACAGCATCAGGCATGGTGCATCAGGGATAGGAATGACATGTATACCCAGCAGTTCCCTGTTAGTGGCTAGACATATACACTATGTTGACAAAAGTATTGGGGCACACATAGAAGGCGATGAAATGTAATTTTATTCACGTTTTTCAATACGGTGTTGGGTCACCTTTGGCCTCAATGACTGCTGTAAACCTCCTAGGCCGCTTTCCACCAAAAGGTGATAGATGCGTAGATGGATTTACCACCATTCCTCAAGGGGAGCTTCAGATAGTGATGTAGGGGATGATGGGCATGTTGGATGTGCATGGATTTGGCATTCTAGTTTGTCCCAAAGATGCCCTATGGGATTGACCTCTGGACTTTGGGCTGGCCAATGAAGTTTGGACACATTCTGCCCCTGTAACCAAGCTTTAAGACTTTGTACCGTAAGACATGATGCTTGGTCGTGTTCATAGAGACACAGAGCTATACCACAGTATTGCCACAAAGTAGGTAATGCCACATTGTCCAAAATGTCTTTGTACCCATTGGCATTGAGGTTGGACTTCACTATTACCAATGGGCCCCAGTCCTAACCAGATGGTTACAATTACCAAATAACATTGCCAACAGTGGACTTTGGAAGATCCAAAAGTGTTGCGATGTCCCGTACTGACTGGTTGCTCAGGTGACTGACTGGTTGCTCAGGTGACATCGCACCACCAGACCCCATTGGAAGTCAACTCTATACCTTGGTGGCGTCCTGATGGTTTCTGTACTGGGATATGCCTGTGTGATACTCTCCTTTATAACCTAATGCTCACATATCCGATTTTCTTATCCTCTTGCCCTGACAGCACAGGATTGGTGGGGGGCCCAATACTTTTGTCACATAGTGTATCAGTGAAGCATCTATTTGGAGATGATTGCTAACAATAAGAATTCTCTCAATGTGCTGCAGACATAGGCTCACATAGAGTAAAGCCCCGGGTAATAACAGCCTGGGGCTGCAGTGCATTGTTCTATAGGGGAAGATCATTTACCTGCCCTGCAGCATGCTTGTGAAGGGAGTCCTTCCAGTATAAGTATATGGATATTTCTGCGTCTCCATCTGTATGTCTGATCTCTCTGCACGTCAACAAGTTGCAAAAATAAGTAGTAAGCAGACGTACGGACACATGCTTTTTCTGTGCGTTCGTTAGACATCAGATCTCCTTCAGCTATTAGCGATTATTTGTCAAGCTGTGGAGCTGCCTCCTTGTCTGTGTTTAACGCCTGTCACTTGTGTTCTTATTTCAGTGGATATTGAAGTCCGATCCAGTC
Organism: Eleutherodactylus coqui; assembly: GCF_035609145.1. Classification (NCBI taxonomy): domain Eukaryota; kingdom Metazoa; phylum Chordata; class Amphibia; order Anura; family Eleutherodactylidae; genus Eleutherodactylus; species Eleutherodactylus coqui. Next base: position 474,802,830 of record NC_089837.1, on the reverse strand, counting down.
CACCCCTTTGGCCTAGCTGTGTATGGGGATTACATCTTTTGGACAGACTGGGTTAGACGGGCAGTGCAGCGTGCTAATAAATATGATGGCTCTGACCTGAAACTCCTAAGAGGGGACATCCCGCAGCAACCAATGGGCATTATCGCTGTGGCGAATGATACCAACAGCTGTAAGTAGCAAATTAGTTACTTAGAGCCACCTAGTGGCAGCAATAAGGCAGCACGAAATTGCATACTAGCTGCTATTGACGAAACTGCCTATAGTAGCAATGGTGGTTTTAAAGGGAACATGTCATCAACTATAAGCACCACAAACTAAGTTATGGTGCTTATAATTGAGGTGACATGCAGTCCAGCGAGCCTCTCTTCATACTCGCTCAGTCCCGCCGGCAAAGTCAACGCATGCACACAGCAAGCTTGACTAATTTCTGAAGGCTGTGCTTGCACATGCCACAGAGGTGAATGGTAGGGCGCATGCGCAGCTTTCTGAAAAGATTCACACTGGCTATGCACATACTGACTTTAGCTGGGAACACCGAAAGGAACAGGGTGGGCATGGAAAGAGGCAGTTGTACTCAATGACCGATAACTTGGTTTGTGGTGCTTATGGTTGATGACCGGTTCCCTTTTAAGTTTTTAATGGGATCCATCTTACCACAGAAAATGCTAATAACCTGAACCAAGAAAACTGATCTTTCCTGTGTGAGCAAATGTCATGCTAACCAAAGACTGATGCGTGTCGATGTGTCCTAAATAGAGATGAGCGAGTATACTCGCTAAGGCACATTACTGCCTTAGCCAAGTATCTCCCCGCTCATCTCTAAAGATTCGGGGGCCGGTGGGGGTGACAGGTGAGTTGCGGCGGGGAGCGGGGGGGGAGAGAGGGAGAGAGAGATCTCCCATCCGTTCCTCCCCGCTCTCCCCCGCCGACCCCCGAATCTTTAGAGACGAGCGGGGAGATACTCAGCTAACGCACTACTCGCTCGAGTAATGTGCCTTAGCGAGTATACTCACTCATCTCTAGTCTTAAACATGAAATTGTGTTTAGAACGCAGTATTGAAACCGGATTAAACTGTCTACAGCGTTCCCTGTATATGAAGAGAGGAAACCGTTCTATGTTGTGAATACCTTGAAAATTGCGCCACCTATAGGCTTGTTAAAAGTTTTCCAGTTCTTACAAGTTATCCCCTTTGCTGAGGGGTGACCTACTAACTATCTATACATATATCAGGAGACAATACAGAGTTCTCTCCCATCATCTATCTGTAACAAGGGGGCTCCCCTCTACATCTAGCGGAAAGAATGTTTCTACACCAACATAGAAGCAGGTTCTTTACTGTAAGAGCAGTGAGACTATGGAACTCTGCCTGATGACATGGTGATGGCGAACTCGCTAAAGGAGTAGAAGAGGGGTCTGGATGTCTTTCTTGAGTGATATAGTTACATGTTATATCACTTATTACTTCAGAAGGGTCAGGGATCTAGGGTTTATTCTGATTGCCAGATTAGAGTCGGGAAGGAATTTTCCCCCCCCCCCTAAATGTGGAAAATTGTCTTCTACCTCCAAGTTTTGTTTTTTGTTTTTTTTTGCCTTCTTCTGGATCAACATTGGGGAATAATAGGCTCAACTGAATGGGACGTATGCCTTTTTTCGGCCTTACATACTATGTTCCGTCAGAGTATTAGAGAGAGTTCTCGAGTTGTAAAATGCGTAAAGGGGTTTTGCGGTTCCTACAAGTTCTCCCCTATCCAATCATTTGTGTAGAGAGCAGGATTTGTGCTATTACCTTCCTTAGTTCTAATTAGTAATACTATTAATACAATTCGTTCTGGTTCCTTTACAAGGTGAGTTATCTCCATGCAGCGGCAACAGCATCTGTCAAGACCTCTGCCTTCTCACTGCAGACGGGAGGGTGAACTGCTCCTGCCGAGGCGATCGCATCCTACAGGAGGATTTCACCTGCAAAGGTATTCCATTGATTTAATAGAGGGTGAAAACATTCCTCATGACCGAGTAGAAATCGGGAAGGAGACCACTGATGTCCTTATATGAGCAGTCGAAGATCTCCAGGAGATTGAAGAGCCTATTGACTGGTTAATGACTGGTCCTATAGGGTCCACAGTATATAGTACACTACGTGATTACTGTACATCACTTCTAGCCTTTCTCTTGAACAGCCCAGAACTCGACCTGCAATCCCCATGATGAGTTTGAGTGCGGTAATGGCGACTGCATAAACTACAGCCTGACATGCGATACCGTGGCGCACTGTAAAGACAAGGCGGATGAGAAGCATTCGTACTGTGGTGAGTGTGGGGCTTCTATGGTCTACAAGCCCTGTATTAGATGGGATTATAGTAGCCAGTTTCTGCAACTTTCTTGTCTCATTCCCCTGGGACTGCTGGAGATAGTGGAGCGCCAGTACTCTGCTATCTCTGATAGTCCCATAGGAATAATTAACATGGCAGTGTACATACTTGACCACCACTCCGTTCATTCATTCATGGATCCTCCCCATTCTCGGTGGGGTGTCGAACTGCTCCAATATTTAGCCCTTATCCTGTGCAAGTTTTTTTTTTTGTGCGACAGCCCCTTTAAAACTGTGACCACAATCACCTGCTGCATTTGGCTCTACCAGAGCTCCACATGCTTGCATGCAGTTATAATAATATGAGTCTTGCCAAGTGTTATTTTTCAGCTGAACACGTTCTGCTCTACTAGTCTATATAATAGCTTATATTATCATGTTCTTTTAATAGATCTATACATTTTACCTTTAACTGCTACCTTGTGTTTTATGCTTAACCCTTTCCACTCAAATTTTGGATTCAGGGTTTCCTAAAAGGCTTTCTCTTTTTGCTGTTATACAACAGTGCCATCTGCTGGCTAAAGCCAGTATGTGTGTGCCAGAGAGGCTCCGACAGCGGAGTGGCTGGCAATAGACGGTAAGAATACCCCGTGGGACGTCTTCTGACATTGGAGCTGTACGAGCTTCAATCAGAATATAGGAAGACGTCAGACAGTGGATTGGAAAGGGTTAATGCTAAAGTGTGCACTCCGGCAGTCGGGTTTGTATGGAGCAGGCCCAGGAGCCATGCCTGCTCCATACACGGCAGGTGTCGCCACAGCAGCTGCCATTGGAGTTCACACAGATCACTGTTGTTAATCCTTTAAATGTCGCTGTCAATCCTGACAGTGGCATTTCAATGTCCCCATTGACATTCGGGAGTCCTGAATGACCCCTCCCACCCCTTCTTCCCTACAATGAGATCGTGAGGTGCCGTTTGGTTGTGATGGCAGCCCAGGGCCTTTTGAAGATCTTAAGGACCGCCATGTATTTCTGCCTATTTAGTCATTCTATTAATATTATCTAATTGTTTTTATAGAATTCCTGCAGAAATACCATACACTGCAATACTGAAGGTATTGGTATATGGTATAAGTGATCACAAGTTCAAATCCTCTTAGGGGACTAAAGTAAAGTACTAATAAATAAATAAATGTTTTTCATTGTAAAAAGTAAAGATTATTGGAAAAAAAAACAACTTTCCCCGTATTTATAATAAAAACAAACATATTTGGTATTGCTGCGTCCTTAAACTATTGATCTATCAAAATAACGCACCATTTGTCCGCATGGTGAATAGCGACAGAAAGAAAACACACAACGCCAGAATTGCACTTTTTTGGTCACCCGGTTTCCAAAAAAACCCCAAAAAGAATGTAATGAAAAACGATTAGAGATGAGCGAATATACTCGTTTCCAGTAATTACTCGATCGAGCACCGTGATTTTCGAGTACTTCCGTACTCGGGTGAAAAGATTCGGGGGGCGCCGGGGGGCGGGGGGAGGCGTGGCGGAGCGGGGGGTAGCAGCGGGGAACAGGGAGGAGCCCTCTCTCTCTCCCTCTCCCCCCCCACTCCCCGCTGCAACCCCCCACTCACCCACGGCACCCCCCGAATCTTTTCGCCCGAGTATGGAAGTACTCGAAAATCGCATCGCTCTGGCGAAAAAGGGGCGTGGCCGAGTAGGTTCGCTCATCTCTAAAAACAATCAAAAAGTTGTATGTACTCCAAAGCGATGCCAATAGAAAACACAGGATGTTGCACAAAACACAACCTCATCGATGGAAATATAAAGCTGTGGTGGCCAGAGGATGGCGGCAGAAACTTTTTGACACATTTTATCTTGTAAATGTAGTATAGCAATAAAAACTATATAAATTTGGTATAGTCGTAACTGTACTGCCCCACAGAATAAATGTGGACACTGTAAAAACAACCCCTCCCTCCCCCAAGATAGCATTTTTTTCCATTTCACTCCACTTGAAATTTTTTTAAAGTTTTTCATTAGATTATATGATACATTACATAATACCATTGAAAATATCTCTGCCTGCAAAAAAGAAGCCCTCCGACAGACAAGTAAGAGTTATGATTTCTTGAACGTGGGGAGGAGAAACCAAAAATGAAAAAAAACAAACAAATGGTCTTGTCCTTAAGGGGTTAAATCACCAGCACAACAAATGTTTTTTACATTGAACTAAGTCATCCATAGAACACAATGTTCAGGTTTTTTGTTTCGCTTTCTCTCTTTTGCCACACTGTGAAATCTAATAATTCCCTTATGCCTTTCTGGTTACAATTAGTCAACTGCCGACCTTAGTAAATGTCAGATTCCAGTAAACGCCGTACCGCATGTCATGTGACTAAGATGATGAGCGTTATGAAATAGAGCATTGGCTTACTGCCTGTTGTCCACAGCTAATCGCCGGTGTAAGAAGGGTTTCCGCCACTGCCTAAATGGACGTTGCATCTCCACTGCCAACTGGTGCAATGGTCTGGATGATTGCGGTGACAACTCGGATGAGATAGCTTGCAACAGTAAGTATGTCCGAGCGGCCGGCTGTTACAGCTCATTCTTGTTTTGCTACGTTCGTCTCATCCTGTCGCATTATAAAGCATGGGTTCATAGAAAGTTTTCTAAAACAGCCTTTCTCAATATTTGACTGGGCTTCTATACAGAACAGCATGATAACATCAGCCTGCTTATTAGCACCAGCTGTTTTTCTTGCTGTAATAGAGATATCAAGGCTGCGTGGTGTGATGTGTAACCATGTGTGATGTCCAAGTTCTTCATGCATTATCGGGAACTATGAGAAGTCCATAGACTAGAACAAAAGTACCGTATCCGATAGCTACCCAAACATGGTTCCCATTTTCTTTCAAAATAGCTGTACATTCTTCTTCTTCCTTTATGCCATTACATGGTTTTTCTCTTCTCTGACCCATTTCGTATATTCTAGAGACCTCGTGTGCTCCAGAAGAGTTCCGCTGCCGGAATGGAAACTGCATTGGTAACTCAAGTCGCTGTAACCAGCTTATTGACTGTGATGATGCCTCCGATGAGATGAACTGCAGTAAGTAATATGTAATAGAGGAGCATATCCCCTTCCAATGTGTATCATAGACTGCCTGCACATGGACACAATAGGATTCTAGGAACCTTTTAAAGGGGCACCAACTTTTCAGACAACTTGTGCTCATCTGCTAGCTTTTATTAGTCTCATCATTTCTGTAATATACTTGCTTTAAAAATTTTGTTACTTTACCACTGTAAATCATGTTTCAAGTGGCTGCCACTAGGGGTCTCCCTTACAGCTTTTTTGCAGTCCACTTTGTCCTTGTTACTACAGAAGCTCTGTAATGAAGGACACAGGGACGTTTCTAGAGCAATGGAGGGAATGGCTATCTTCACAAAGGCGCTCCTGTGCACTCAGAGGCTGCAGGCCACAGTCTCTGCCTCCCCTAGGGGTGTCTGTCTGTGTACACACAGTATATTAGGTTTACTCATTATTTGGCCAGAATGCCTGAATTGTCCTGGGAGAGCAGAGGGGTGGCATTCAGATATTGCTCCATTGCGGATTGGACCACAGCATGGAAAGTCAAGGCAAGGAAATGCAGGACAGTGAACTACTGACAGAATGCTAGGCTTGCTATATGCCCCTTGCAAACAGCATGGCAACAGAAAAAATGGGAAAGGCCACCTAAAAATCAGAAGTTACAGACATGAAACAGGGTTCAAACAGCAGCAAATGAGCGGGTAAGGAGAACCTGCTGCATTCTCTAAAACTTGTTGAAAACTCTTGTAAGTATTTCGGATGCACAGAAGGAACAGGAGTTTAACGCCCTTCACATATATTTCAGGGCATTCTAGATAAGTTCATGGCTATATGGCCGTCCAGTGGATTGTATGTTTTTTGGATTATCTTTCAGATTCTAGGAGTAGCTCATTAACCATTTCTGCAATTAGGTCTGCCTAAATTAAACTGCTGGCTACGTATGTCCGTCTATCTGTCCAAACCATCCTAATTGCTTTTGTTCCCTCCCCCCCTAGATGTCACTGACTGCAGCAGTTTCTTTAAATTGGGTGTCAAAGCAGGAACGTTCCAAAAGTGTGAGAAGACCTCTCTCTGCTACGACTCCAGCTGGGTCTGCGATGGGTCAAATGATTGTGGTGACTTCACAGATGAGATGAACTGCCCCGGTAAGTCACATATACAGCATTTGTAGGAAATAATATGTTTATAGATATATAAACTGTATTACTAACTGTACTGTAGTGGGACGTCATCAGAGGGGTGCATGCCTTTGTCAAGTTTTTAGTTTGTTTTGGGAAGGTAATTAATGTAATGAAACCTTTTTATTAGGTATTCGCAAGCCACGGTGTCCGGTGAATTATTTTGCCTGTCCGAGTGGGCGCTGCATTCCTATGAGCTGGACTTGTGATAAGGAGACGGACTGTGAGAATGGGGAGGATGAAACCCAGTGTGGTAAGGAACTCGGGAGGACTAGTCCCTTCAAGTGGACTTATTACTGGGAGGAAATAATAGTTTTTCAGCAAAGGAAAGCACTAAATAGTAATTCAAAGGCATTTTCCCAAAACATTAACCCCTTAACGTCACAGGACATATAGCTACATGCTGTGGGTTCGGAGTTTGTATGGAGGGAGATCGGGGGTTAGTCCCACTCCACACAATACGGGTGCGAGCTGTTTCTTACAGCTGCAGGCAATTCATTCCCGCTGATTGCAACTATTAACCCTTGTAATGCCCCGATCGGAGTTCGGGGGTCCCTTAACGGCCCCCAATAATAAGATCATGGTGTGCCATTTTTGGCCACAGTTGCCGGGAGCCTTTTGAAAGCCCCCAGGGCTGCCACTGAAGATTATCTATCAAGCCATGCCTGTGGTATGGCTTGATAGATTGAATGTCAGATCTCGTGGTACAATGTAATATTTTGGTATTCTATCCTTGCAAGTTCATGTCCCTGGGGAATTTTTAAAAAAAGTAAAAAACTGTTTTAAAAAGTTTTATTAATTATTGTAATTATTGTAAAAATCCTAAAAAAAAACAAAAACCTTTTGCCATATTTATAACAAATAAAAAAAAAAACATATTTGGTTTTGCTGCGTCCATAAAAGTCCGATCTATCAAAGTAACACATTATTTACCTCGCATCTACCCTTGAACGTTGTCAGGAAAAAAAATTACACAATGTCAGAATTGGGCTTATTAGTCACGCCATCTCCTAGAAAAATGTAACGAAAGGTGATCAAAAAGTGATATGTACTCCAAAATTAGATCAATAGAAACTACGGGTCATCCCGCGAAAAATTACCCCTATGTTGACGAAAAATTTAACTTATGGCTGTCAGAAGATGGCGGCAGAACAGAACTGGATTTTTTCCACAGGAATTTTTTTTTTAAAGTAGTACAGCAAAAAAAAAAAAAAGAAAATAATAAAAATTTGGTATCGTAGTAATTAGAGATGAGCGAACGTACTCGTTTCGAGTAATTACTCGATCAAGTACCGCCATTTTCGAGTACTTCAGTACTCGGGTGAAAAGATTCGGGGGCGGGGGCAGGCGTGGCGGCGCGCGGGGTAGCTGCGGGGAGCAGGGGGGAGCCCTCTCTGTCTCCCTCTTCCCCCCACTCCCCGCTGCAACCCCCAACTCACCCACGGCGCCCCCCCGAATCTTTTCGCCCGAGTACGGAAGTACTCGAAAATCGCGGTACTCGGGCGAAAAAGGGGCGTGGCCGAGTAGGCTCACTCATCTCTAGTAGTAATCTTACTGACCCATAGAATAAAGTTATGCCATTTTTGCTGCAGTGTGTACAACGTAGAAACAAAACCCACATTCCCCCAAAAGATAGCGGAAATTTAACTTTTCGCTCCACTTAGAATTTTTTTTAAAGTTTAGGCATCTTTTCGTACATTCATGGTACTATTTAAAAACTCAACTCGTCCCGCAAAAAAACAGGCTCACCGTGTTTATGGATAAATGAGTTAGAATTTTTTGAAAGCGAGGAGGAAAAACTCAAAAAGTTTCTTACTTGCAACAGAAAATGTGTGTTGTGTTGCTGTGGGGCAATACATCAAAGGAAATGACACGTTTCTTGATTTAAGATTTTGTTCTCTTTTTAACAGACAAGTTTTGCACCTCAGCGCAGTTCGAATGTAATAACCACCGATGTATCTCCAAACACTGGGTGTGCGATGGGTCTGATGACTGTGGGGACAAATCCGATGAGGACATCCGTTGCCGTAAGTCAACAGCCAAGATTTTTGCTGCCTCCTTCCTCTCGAGCTAGATGTTGTCAGCAACGCTTCATTTGTTGCATTCCAGAATCTGCTACATGTAGCCCTGAAGCCTTCCAGTGCCCCAGTACCCACGTGTGTGTACCCCGCCGCTGGCTGTGTGACGGAGATAAAGACTGCCAAGATGGGGCAGATGAAAGTGTCCATGCTGGGTGTGGTGAGCAGACTTCTATTCCTTTGTTTAAGTGTTATGCATACACTGAGACCTCTCCAAAAGACTATCTGATAAGACCATCCTTGATGAAGACCACTTTTTTCTATTACCTTAAAACCAATGCATATGGACCATTGTTTCTTTAAGGACCACCCCATTAGATTGCAGTTAAACCTCTTGGAGATGACAAACTCTTGTATTTGTGGATGATCATCTCAAAGAAGTTTAACTGTACCTTTATAAAACTAATCTTACTGAATACATTGGGGATGTGCTCAAAGGAGTATCCCTATCTCAGACCTTCATGGCATAGCCACAGTTCTTCTCACCACTGTCCTTGGCTCGGCTGAATTTGGTGGCCGGGGGTAGTCACGATTTACAGAAACAGCCAAGTGGTCTTCTTTGTTTCCATGTAACTCTCATAGAAGTCAGAGAGTCACACTGACAGTGAAGTACAGCGAGCTATGCTGTTTGTGCGGCTCGGAGGCTGCAGAAACCGGCTGTTTGTGTAAGTCCCAACCACCTCCAGCTTACCGCATTCAGCCAGACTGAGAGCACTGAATGCAGAACTAGAAATAGATGTGATTCCTATAGGTGAGACCCGCCTCTATTAGACTTTTTAATGGCCTATCATCTGGCTATGCCATAAAATTCTTGAGATGGGAGTACCCCTATAAAAAGGTTCTCATGGGTTAAAATACATGGTTGCTTTCTTTCAAACACAGCACCACCCTTGTCCATAGGGGTTGTGCATGGTACTGCAGCTCAACTGCCATTGACTTCAATAGAGCTGAGCTGCAATACCACACACAACCCTATGCTCAAGGGTGGCGCTGTGTTTGGAAGAAAGCAGCCATGTGTTTCAACCTCCTGGAAAACCCCTTAAAGGAGATGTCCCGAGGCAGCAAGTGGGGTTATACACTTCTGTATGGCCATAATAATGCACTTTGTAATATACATTGTGCATTAATTATGAGCCATACAGAAGTTATAAAAAGTTTTATACTTACCTGCTCCGTTGCTAGCGTCCTCGTCTCCATGGTGCCGACTAATTTTCGGCCTCCGATGGCCAAATTAGCCGCGCTTGCGCAGTCCGGGTCTTCTGTAGTCTTCTATGGAGCCGCTCGTGCCAGAGAGCGGCTCCGTGTAGCTCCGCCCCGTCACGTGCCGATTCCAGCCAATCAGGAGGCTGGAATCGGCAGTGGACCGCACAGAAGAGCTGCGGTCCACGAAGGCAGAGGATCCCGGCGGCCATCTTCAGCAGGTGAGTATGAAGACGCCGGACCGCCGGGATTCAGGTAAGCGCTGTGCGGGTGGGTTTTTTAACCCCTGCATCGGGGTTGTCTCGCGCCGAACGGGGGGGGGGGTTTAAAAAAAAAAAAACCCGTTTCGGCGCGGGACATCTCCTTTAAAGAAATTCATCGCAGAAGAAAGTATTTCTTGAAGGCCGATTAGCTCAATCCTGTTTGCTTAATCTGATTAGAGGTAATCTATTCAACTGTGTAGAAAGGTAAATGGATTGGTCATCCTTGTGTGTTGTAGCTTCTGTGTGAATAAATGCAATAGTATGTAAACAGAAGGCACCTTTGGGAGCGACTGACTCCCCCCCCCCCCCGACCCCCCTTTAACTTCAAGAGGGATAGTACATGCAAAAACTAAGTAAGTGCTTTCATCGCAGCACCGGAGGAGATCTAGTTGTAAAGCTGATGGTTTTTTGATTGCAGTTTTCAACAATACTTGTGACTCCAAAGAATTCATGTGCCAGAATCAGCACTGCATTCCCAAGCAGTTTGTGTGTGACCACGACCTCGACTGCATCGACGGGTCAGATGAATCTCCTGAGTGCGGTGAGTTGGCAGCACGGTGAGAAGCTCTGGGCAATGCTAAACAAATCCCTTCTAGGTGGCCCCACACTGGACCATCTACATGGCAGGATGCTTGTGGATACGTAGGTTGACGTTTTGATACAAATAGCGAAAGTTTTCCTTAAATTTGACTATAAAACTGTGTTTCGAGGAGCATTTAGAAACTTTTGTGTTTTATAGACATCCATCTGCTACCATTAGATCCATGTCAAGGCAGAGCACCTCTTCACCTTTTCTAACAGCAGATTTCTTTTAATTGACCAAATTAGAGTACCCAACCTGCGGTCCGGATGAGTTCCAGTGTGCCAATGGCCGCTGCTTACTAAACAAACAGTGGGAGTGCGATGGAGAATTTGACTGCCATGATAAGTCCGATGAGGCACCCAAAAATCCACGTTGTACCAGTACTGGTAAGACTAAGAGTTCAATATTGTTTTGATACTGCAGTGATTACCTATATATAGTGATTACTAATAGGGCTGGTTTGTCTTCAGTGGGTGGTCATTATATGTATGTGTGTGTGTGTATGTATATATGTGTGTGTATATATATATATATATACACCATAGTTGCTGTATGAAATAAAGTTGGTAGTGAAAGGAAATTCTGTAAAATTAATATTTTTGTTTTTTTCTTTCTTTTTGCAGAAGGCAAATGCAATGACACATTCTACCTCTGTAAAAACGGAAAATGTATCCCGGAACATCTCATGTGTGACAACAATAATGACTGTGGGGACGGCTCCGATGAGCTCAACTGCTTTATCAATGAGTGTCAGAACAAGAGATTAAGTGGCTGCAGCCAGGAGTGTGAGGACCTTAAGATTGGCTACAAGGTACACATCAAGTCATAGCAATAGGGAAAAAGGGTTATTTTATATTTGTAGCATTTACATAAAATTAGACAGAAGTGTAATAGAAGGCATAGCTCCCATTGAAATCAATGGGAGCTATGCCCTATTTTACACTTACAGCTCCAACCACAAGAAGGACGGAGCTGTCCGAATCCAGCTCGGCCTCAATGAGTGCTGAGTCTGAGATTAGCTGAACAGCGGGGGTCCTGAGCGGCGGATCCTCGACAACCAACTATTGATGACCTATACTGAGAATAGGCAATCAGTAGTACAAGGTGTAAAACTCCCAGAATAAGCCTATAACATTTAGAATTAAAGAATAGTAGAGTTGGAAGGGACCGGCAGGATCAACCCCCTGCTCAGTGCAGGATTCACTAAATCGACCTCTGTTTGGAGACTTCCATTGAAGGAGAACTCGCCACCTCCCATGGCAATCTGTTCCACTTATTGGTGACCCTCTTTGCCAGAAAGGGTTTTTGTGGGGTTATATCTTTCTCGTCCGTATCATTGGGGGCCACAGCCTAGACCATGGGATATAGCCACTGCCCTAGGAGGCGACACTAAGCAAAAAAAGTGTTAGCTCCTCCCCGCTGGCTATATCCCCCCCTGCAGGCACTCAGCTAATTAGTCTTTAGCTTAGTGTCTGCTAGGAGGCAGACGTAGGAAAAGCTATTCGCGGGAATCCGGGGAGTCGGGGCTTTTCCCTGGCTTTACTGGCCTCCCGGGGGAGACGCAGGCAGGGGGTGTCTCCACCACTACTGCGGCGTCTCACCCAGAGAAGAAAAAGGGGCCCGACCATGCAATGCGCATCCGAGTCGGTTACCCGCCAGCCATAGGGCTCCCCCTCCCTGGAGTAGCGCACTGTCTGACGGTGACGCGTAGGGGGCAGCACTGCTGGAGCTGTCGACGTGTGGACAGGCTGTGGCCCCCAGAACAACACCAGAAAATAATCACTCGGGACTCCCTCCTCGCAGCGGCGGCAGCGGCAACAAGACGCAGGTTACCTGGGCATCACAACTCGCGGACGGCAGAGAAGCAGCAGCGGCGGCAGTTTCTCCCTTGGCAGGGATAGAAGCGGAGCGGGGCAGGGCAGGGCAGGACGCCGGGGCGCCGGCCGGCAAGCCACTTCCGGGCGCGGCGCTCCGGGGGGCGGAGCGCCGTCGTCACGGCCGGAAGACGTCACTTCCGGGTCACGGGGACGCTTCCCGGCCAGGCCACGCCCCCTCCGAGCGCGGCAAGCTTAAAAAGGGCAGCCAGGAAAAAAGAATGGCCGCTCTCTGCAGCACAGCGTGTCAGCTTGCCTACACGCACGCCGGAGCCTGGCACTGTGCAGCTCCCCGAGCCCGCAGCAGCAGCCCTCCTGAGCAGCAGCCCGCCTGAGGGGCAGCAGCGCTTCTGAGCAGCAGCCGTCCAGCCATCCGGCTCTGCAGTGTCCCTCTGCTGTGGAGAAGCATCCGGACAGCAGCAGCACCTCCTGTCTCGGGCACCAGCAGCAGTGACAACGCCGCAGCAAGTCCCTGCCACAACGCCTGCCGGGTCACCAACGCTACGAGGTCGTGTGTGTGTACCCGCGTTGACTCCCGACAACATTCAAACGTCAGGACCAGAGGCTCCAGCTGGACCGGGGGAACCGCACAAACAGCTGCCAGACCGGGTAAGCCTTGCCCAAGGCGGCACTTTGCGGTGTTCTCCCCTCGCCCTCCCCTCCCCCCCCTGCAGGCATTCCTGTAAACGGTACCCACCAGTTGCAAATTGTGTTGTGTTACCATGTCTGACCCCAGATCAGAGGGTTCCAGCCCGGCCAAGGGGAGGGTGAAGCACTACGCTTGCTCTACATGCAGCGTTAAATTTGCGTACGGTCAAACCGACCCCCGCTGCGCGGGATGCACCACGGCACGCGCTCCCCCAGGGACTCCGGTGCCCCCCGCCGCCCCTGTGGAGCCAGGGCCCGAGCCCCAATGGGCAAGGTCCCTGGCTGCTGCCGTTTCCGGCCTGGCCTCATCCTCTGCGGCAATTTTACGCCGGTTAGAGCTTAGCTCCGACGCGTCCTCCTCGGAATACGCACAAGGGAGGACACGCAAGAGGAGGAGGTCCCGCAGTAGCGAGGACTCCCCCCGGAGGTCACGGCGCACCAGGAGGTCAGGTAGGTCCCCCAGGTCCAGGCGGTCCGGGGACTCTCGCGGCTCCCACGGCTCCAGAGAATCTGTGCATACGTATCATAGATCACGGCACTCGTCGCGATCCCGATATTCTACAAGACAGGCCCGGGCTCACCATGAGTCCCCACGAGCGTCGTGCTCTCGGGCATCCCATGACACGACACAAACGGCAGGTGAGGGCAGTGGGTCGGAAGACTACGACCGCTCTGATGCCTCGTCAATGTCTGAACTAGACGAAGAGCAAGTGTCACGCCTAGCCAGCCTAATGGACAGCCTGGTGATATCCGTAAGGGAAACCCTCCAGGTTACGGAAGAAACAGTAGAAACGGCCCCGTCCACGGTGTCGTTTAGACGACAGAGGAAATCACGACAGGTCTTTCCGGACCACCCGGATTTCTCGGAAGCCCTTAACAAGGAGTGGCAGAACCCGGATAAAAAATTCAGGCAACCCGGGAAGACTTGGGAAATTACTTACCCGTTCCCAGGGGGTTTGAAAAAGAGTTGGGCGGTACCTCCAGTAGTCGACCCACCCGTGTCACGACTAGCTAAGAGCACAGCATTGCCAACAGCCGAAGTAGCGACGCTAGCGAACCCGCAAGACAGGAAGCTGGACACCTTGGCAAAAACAGTGTTTCAAGCCACAGGCACAGCCTTGCAACCGATATTTGCGGCTGCATGGGTCAGTAAGGCGTCCACAGCCTGGGCCAAACAATTACGGAAAGACATCATAGCAGGCGCTCCACCAAGCGAGTTGCTCGAGCTGACAGATAATATCATACAGGCAAATAAGTTTGTATGCACAGCTCAGCTTGACGCAGCCAAATTTGTGGCCCGGGCGTCCGCCGCATCGGTAGTGACAAGGAGAACACTCTGGCTGAAGAGCTGGTCAGCGGATACAGCGTCCAAAATAGCGCTAACGAAATTGCCGTTTGAAGGAGACAGACTATTCGGCCCCAAACTGGATGTCATGATAAAGGACGCCACAGGCGGCAAGAGCACGTCACTACCGCACATGGCGGCAAGGAAGGAGAAGGCCCCATTAAGAAAGAAGCCATTCTTTAGGCCCTTTCGGCGCTTTCCATCCCGCCCAGGGGCGGGGCAGTGGTCCCACTCTACGAGAACCCCTGCAGAGTCAAAGAGGGGCCCCTCATTTAAAACAAAACAGCCGTGGCGACCACGACCCGGAACATCGAAAATGGCGGGACCAAAAAACGTGGCATGAGGCACTGCCCCCACCCAGTGTCACCAGGGTGGGGGGCAGACTCTCCCAATTTTGGGAGACATGGGGGAGGCGCGTGAACGACAAGTGGGTACAGGAGATTGTGACATCCGGGTACTCAATCGAATTCACAACCCTCCCACGGAATTTTTTCTGCAAGTCCAGAGTGCCGTCCTCTCCGGAAGGGGTAGCCAACTTACAACAAGCAGTACAGAACCTACTAGCACAAGGGGTTGTGAAACCAGTGCCAGGAGCCCAGGAGAGGCAGGGGTTCTACTCGAACCTTTTCCTAGTACCCAAAAAGGATGGCAGAGTGAGACCGGTCCTGGACTTAAGGAGATTGAATCGATTCGTCAGGACAAAACATTTCCGGATGGAGTCAGTCAAGTCCGTGATAACATCCATGCAGCCGGGGGAATTTCTGTCCTCGATAGATATCAAGGACGCCTACCTTCATATCCCAATCCGGGAAACACATCAGAAATTCCTCCGCTTCGAAACACAGGGAAGGCACTTTCAGTTTACGGCGCTGCCATTCGGCCTGTCTACGTCACCAAGAGTTTTCACGAAGGTACTAGCGGCAGTGATGGCGCTAGTTCATGCGGAAGGTATAGAAGCTATTCCATACCTAGACATACTAATAAAAGCACCATCGTTGGACGACAACGTCAGGAGCCTGAACGTCACGATAAAAACCCTACAAGAATTCGGCTGGATAGTGAACCACGAAAAGTCATGCCTAAAACCAACACAACGTTTGCAATTTCTGGGCATGATATTCGACACCAGCCTCCACCGGATCCGGCTACCTCAAGCAAAGGCACACAAGCTCCGGCAGGGCGTCCGGTCCCTAAGGCAGGGGAAACCACTGACCATCAGATACTGCATAGCTATCCTGGGCCAGATGGTGGCAGCATTCGAGGCAATCCCTTTCGCTCAGTTCCGATCAAGGATGTTACAACACCTGATACTGTCACGCTGGGATGGGTCCCGGCTGACCCTGGAACGGCAGATCCAGATAACCCCTCAGGTCCGGGGGTCACTGAAATGGTGGCTGAGACCTGGCAGACTGCAGGCAGGGCGACCGCTGGGCCCCAGGCAATGGACAGTAGTGACGACGGACGCCAGCCTTTCGGGTTGGGGCGGAACACTGAGGGACCAATCGGTTCAGGGAGAGTGGTCACAAAGAGAGGCAAGGCTTCACATAAACATTCTAGAACTGCGAGCTATCTACCGGACGCTCCAACACTTCGGGCCCAGTCTCAAGAGAAAAAGCGTACGCATTCAGACGGACAACACCACAGCGGTGGCCTATATCAACCGGCAAGGTGGGACACGGAGCTCGTCGGTAATGAGCGAGGTGGCAGCCATACTGACATGGGCAGAGAGGCATCTAAGCTCAATATCCGCGGTGTACATCCCCGGAGTAGAAAACTGGATGGCGGATTACCTAAGCCGGGAAAGGATAGATCCCGGCGAATGGGGCCTGCATCCAGAAATTTTTCAGACGATATGCCGGAAATGGGGCACACCAGATGTGGACCTCATGGCGTCACGGTTGAACTGCAAGATACACCCATTTGTGTCCCGAGCCCGGGACCCACAGGCAGCGGCAACCGATGCCCTGACAATTCCGTGGAGGGAGTACAAACTCCTATACGTATTCCCGCCAATCCCGCTCATACCGAGGATCCTGGGAAAAATCAAGCAGGAAGGGCGACCGGCGATATTGGTAGCACCAAATTGGCCAAGAAGGAGCTGGTACGCGGCCATCATGGAGATGCTGTACGACACACCGTGGCACCTTCCGGAGCGAAGAGACCTGCTATCCCAGGGGCCTTTTGTTCACCCGGATTCCAGGTCTCTACATTTGACGTCCTGGCCGTTGAGACCGAGGTATTGAGAAGGAAGGGTTATGCGGAGAATGTCATCCAGACAATGATACGAGCCAGGAAAGCAGCCTCATCAGCAATCTACTATAGAGTCTGGAAGCGCTTCTTCATCTGGTGCGAGGAGAGGCGTTTACAACCAATGCAATTTTCGGTGTCCAGGATTCTTGCATTCCTACAATCAGGCCTTGAAGTAGGATTAAGGGTAGGGTCGCTGAGGGGCCAGGTATCAGCACTAACGGTACTGTTCCAAAGACCAATTGCAAACAGGATGGCAGTACGGACTTTCCTGCAAGGAGTTGCCCATACAACACCCCCGTTTAAGCCTCCGGTCCAAACTTGGGAGCTCAATCTCGTGTTAGACACTATTACGGACCAGCCGTTTGAGCCGCTCAAGGAAATCCCGATGCGGTTACTAACCTGGAAGGTGGCATTCCTCGTCGCCATCACATCGATCCGAAGGGTCTCGGAACTAGCGGCACTGTCTATACAAACACCATATATGGCCTTTCACCAGGACAAAGTGGTACTAAGACCATCACCCGAGTTTTTACCAAAAGTAGTCTCTCAGTTTCATATTAATGAGGAAATCGTTTTGCCCTCCTTTTGTCCAAATCCAGTACACAAAAAGGAAAAACTACTACACCACCTGGACGTAGTAAGGGCGCTGAGAACCTATGTGAAGAGAACAAGGGATTTCCGCAAGACCAACTCCCTCTTCGTTATTCCGGAGGGGACTCGAAGGGGCCTAGCAGCTTCAAAAGTCACCCTATCAAAATGGATAAGGTCCCTGATAACGGAAGCATATCGAGCCTCGGGACGCTCGCCACCATTTCGGGTTACGGCCCACTCCACACGGGCGGTGGGGGCCTCCTGGGCAGTCCGTCATGGAGCCTCAGCCCTCCAGGTGTGCAAGGCAGCCACCTGGACGTCCGTGCATACATTTTCGAAATTTTATAGAGTCCATATAACCGCATCATCCGATGCCGCTCTTGGACGGAAAATCCTGCAGGCGGCAGTCGTTTGACCGCACGTGCAGTGCCCACCCAGTATATGTTTTTTTCGGGACTGCTTGTGAACGTCCCATGGTCTAGGCTGTGGCCCCCAATGATACGGACGAGAAACAGATATTTTTGGTATAACTTACCGTAAAATTTCTTTCTCGTCACGTTCATTGGGGGCCACAGCACCCACCCCTTATTATTTAGGCGGTTGCCGGAACTCTCTGTTCTTCGGTCATTTTTTTGGTGGCAAAGAATTACACCAGATTTATGTTTGGTATGTATATAACACAATATGTATAAATGTACTCCCACTGGCTACCTACTGCTTGCAGACAGACTAATTAGCTGAGTGCCTGCAGGGGGGGATATAGCCAGCGGGGAGGAGCTAACACTTTTTTTGCTTAGTGTCGCCTCCTAGGGCAGTGGCTATATCCCATGGTCTAGGCTGTGGCCCCCAATGAACGTGACGAGAAAGAAATTTTACGGTAAGTTATACCAAAAATATCTGTTTTGCCCCCATGTTTATAGCAGAGAGGTAGCTGCAGCTGTAATCTATTGGGCGACCTTAATCAACGTTTGACAGCTGTCAATCATTGCGCGAGTCCGCCCACTGGACCTCTAAAGCAGAAAGAGCAGTATCGTTGGGATATGCCATCACTTCATGATGGATGAGGTGGTCTGACTTCAGGGACCCCAGAGGTTGGATCCTCACCAATTATAGAGTGATGGTATATCGTAGCGATGCCATCGCTTCATAAGGAAGGAATAACCCTTAAACATTTATCTATGTACAATAAACTTGAATTATGCTGGTGTATTTTTTTTTTTTTTTTAGTAATTTAGAAAAACCTCCACTTTCTTACAGCTCACAATTCTTTTTGTCATCCGTACAGTGCAGATGCCGTCCTGGTTTTTGGCTGAAGGATGATGGAAAAACTTGTGTCGACATTGATGAGTGCACCACAACCTACCCTTGCAGCCAAAGGTGTATCAACACCATTGGAAGTTTCCGCTGTCTTTGTATCGAGGGCTATGAAATGCGAGCCAATGACAGTACAAGCTGCAAGGTGATCGGTTATCCTGAAAGTAAGTAAATCTGAACTTCCTAAGCACAAAATATGAACATTTTTATACTGTGCCCTATCAGATTTATCCATCTGCAGACTCAAAGGGATGCTACAGTGAAACAGTTTCCCATTACGCTCAATCACTAGAAAGTTCTTAAACTTTTCAGAATGGATGCTTATTTCCAAAATTTGTATGTACATTCAAAGCCTGCACACATACCCTAATAATTATCAATCGTTAATATGTTAGGGTCTATCTTAGCAGCAGCCCACACAATACCCATGTGACAAGATCTGCATGCAACTGTCTGTGTATGGTTTTCTGGTTAGGCTTCCTATTCCCAATCATTGTTTTAAAGACTTGTTTAAAGAGTCGTACATTGATTTGAAGGAATGCTGCCATCCAATAGGTGGCGCTGCAGAGGTATTGTTCCATCTTCCTTATTTGCTTATATCACCCAGAGGAGCATGTATGGCCTTATAAGTCTCCTCACTGACCTCCTAGATGTCTCCACACCCCTTTTGGATGCTCTCCTTGGGCAGAGATGATGCCCCAGCCCCCATTCACTTATCTACTAGGTGTCTCCATACACCACCTGGGCACTCTACTTAAGGAGACATGACGCCCCTTCCGACCCACTGTGAATATTGGCATTGTTAGCCACTGTACTAAATTTCTGGCTCACCGGACATTGTATAAAACCTCGTCCTATATTTGTGGTTAGGTTTACATTTTGGCATTGCCTTTCTTTCTTTTTTTTGACAGTGGAAGAGCCATTTTTAATCTTTGCCAACCGATACTACTTGAGGAAACTGAGTCTGGGCGGCACCAATTACACCCTACTGAAGCAGGTGAGAGAATGTGCATTATACACACATACTGTATTTACTCTGAGTATGTACGGAGAGGATCTGTACACAGAAATCCTCACCCATATACATCAATGAGCTGCAATTGTTATCTCATCTGTCTGTATATGGATGTTATCCGTACAGTCAGTCAGTGAACACTGCAGGAGGGAGGAGGAGAAGTGGCTGAGAAGTGGAGCAAGAATCATTCTTCTCTAAAGAGAGATGGTATTGTCCATTGAACAATGGTTCAGAGGTTTATGCTATCGAAAGCTGACCTCTACTAATTGACTGAGAAGGATCATACAGCTGGTATATCGACATCATTAGGAGTAACTGTAGGTGTCCAAATCTTGTGATCCTCCTCAGGCAATCATTTGGAATGTTCAGTAAGTTCCAAATCACCCAAGTATTCCGTAAGTGTAGAGACGAACAAACTTTTGAAAAGTTCAGATCAGCTGGTTCGGCAAATTGTCGTCCAAAAGTTTTCGTTCCATCCAAATGAGTTCGAACCAAACCAGAAGTTTGTAAAAAGTGGTTGTGGTGCAATGGATGTGGCTCAGTGGTTAGCACTGCTGCATTGCTGTGGTCCTAGGTTCAAATCTCAGCAAGCACAACATCTGCATGGACTTTGAAAAACTCCATGCAAATGTTGTAGTCAGTCACATTTAAACCGAAGACTTTTTTCCTCCACCTTCTTGTTCCTACTCTGGAAGGGAGGAAGAAGCAGCAGCCCATGCAGATGCCACCTTTGTGCTAACCACTGAGTCGCTGAGCTGCTTCTTCCTACTTCCTCTTTCTGCTTTTCTCTCTGGAGGAGAAGGAGAAGATTTGTTTCCTTACTTCTCCTTTTATTCTTTCCCTTCTTCTTATTCTCCTCCTTCTCTGGAGGAAAGAGAAGAAGGAAGAAGAAGCAAAAAAAAAGGATGAGGAAGAAAGAAGCATGGTAGCGAAGGATGAGCGAGCATACTCGCTAAGGCACTACTCGTCCGAGTAATGTGCCTTAGACGAGTATCTCCCTGCTCGTCCATAAAGATTCGGGGACCGCTGCGGCTGACAGGTGAGTCGCAGGGGAGAGCGGGCGGGAGAGAGAGATCTTACCTCTGTTCCTCCCCGCTCTCCCCCGCAGCGGTCCGCGAATCTTTATGGACGAACAGGGAGATGCTCGTCTAAAGCACATTACTTGGACGAGTAGTGCCTTAGCGAGTATGCTCACTCATCCTTAATGGTAGCTGAGTGATTAGCTCTGTTCCCTTGCAGCGCTGGGGCCCTAGATTCAAATCTGACCAGGAACAAAATCTGCATAGAGTTTATATGTTTTGGGTTTTTTTGTTCCCCTTCTTAGTAGAAGGAAAACTGTGTGGTTGCTCACAGGATAGCACTGTTGCCTTGCTGGCTTGTGTCCTAGATTCAAATCTGACAGGCAAATCTGGGGGCAACAGCTACATGGAGTTTTTCCTAAGTCCTTGCAGATATTGTTCTTGGTGAGATTTGAACTTAGGGCCCTGGATCTGCAAGGCAGCAGTACTAACCACAGAGCCACATCCATTGAACTGCCAATACTAGGACTCTTAGAAAGTGTTCAGTACTAGTTTTAGGCCTCATGTCCACGGGGAAAATCAGGCCCGCTACGGATTCTCCATGGAGAATCCGTAGCGGGTCCCTCCTGCCCCGCGGACATGAGGCATAAAAATAAGAATTAACTCACCTCTCGTCCGCTCCGGATCTTCCCTTCGCCGCGGCTTCATCTTCTCTCCGTCGCGACCAGATCTTCTTTCTTCGGCTCGGTGGATGTGCAGGATGACGTCGGTGACGTGTCCCGCGCATGCGCCGGCCCGAAGAAAAAAGATCCGGCCGCGACGGAGAGAAGATGAAGCCGCAGCGAAGGGAAGATCCGGAGCAGGTGAGTAAATTCCGATTTTGGTCTCCCGCGGATCCGGACGGCTTCCATAGGCTTCAATAGAAGCCTGCGGGAGCCGTCCCCGCGGGAGACCCTCACGAAAATGGAGCATGGGCCAGATTTTTTATGCTCCATTTTTTTTTAAATCACTTTTATTGACCATCCGGGGTATTTATCTGCCTGCGGGTGGTCAATGCATCCCTATGGGGTGCGGATCCGCAGGCAGGAGAAGAGTTAAAATCCGCTGCGGATTTTAATTCTTCTTTTGCCCGTGGACATGAGGCCTTAGGGGGTTTTCTGAAATTACTTTTGAATCAATTCAAACTGCCTGTGGTTCCGGTTCTCGCTGAACCACATTTTGAGTAAAGTTCAGACCAAATTCCGGTTCCATAAGTTCTAGAAAAAGGTGTATCTTTTATCTTTGTATAAATGATGATCTTTGTCAGCTTAGCATCTATAATTTAACCGTTTGTGTACTGTGAGATAACTTGGCCATATCCTAACACCTTGTGCCAAATGGCAATATGTCCTCCTCATCTGTGAATGTGGTCACCCTGCCTGACTCCCCATTCCTACCTGTCAAGGAAACTAATATAAAGTTGTGCGGTTCAGTGTGGGTGGCCGCTTACAGATACGGATTTCTTACATACAAATTGAAGCCTTCAGGTTTTATTTTTATTTCCCCACAACAAACATCCAGTTGGACTTTTATGGTTTCTGGCATTGTTTAGCAGTGATATCAGACAGACTTGGCAGGCATTCACCATGTGTGTGTCCAGCGGCAAAATTACACTGAAATAGTTGCAACACAATGAAGGAACATTGAAAGAGATGCCACAAGATAGAACAGGAGCGTTTTTTTCCCTTTTTTTTCCTCCTATTTTTAACCCATTGCCAATTCAGAACCTTGAGCAATTCTCTCATTTAGCAATATACGAGTTGTTATTGTGAAATAAAGGAATAAGCCCAATCTCACCAATTTCTGTGTTTCCTGTAGATTTGCCTGAAGAGTTTCATCATAAACGTTATGTATAGTCGGTTATGTTCTCTTTGAGATATGCACATTTCTAACAATGTCTCAATGGTCTTTTTTACAGGGTCTGAATAATGCAGTTGCATTAGACTTTGATTATCGAGAACAGATGATTTACTGGACTGATGTCACCACTCAGGGAAGCATGATTCGCCGTATGCACATCAATGGGAGCAACGTCCAGGTAGAGAACAGAACTCCAGCAATTTGTAAACTTAGACGTTTAGACTATATTTTGGAATATACAACTCATAATCTAAATGATGGAACACGCAGTAAGAAAAAAAAATACCTTAGGCCCAGTTAATATGTCTTTGGTAGTGTTAGGTGGTGGAGGGGGTAATTCAACTCTGGTGGTCTAGGGTGGTGAAAGGGTTTGAATACATCACGGTCTAACGAAATGCTCGCTTTCGTTTTGGTCTAGGCTAATAAGGGGAGATTAATATTTGATTCTCTGATCGACTGTGGGCTAATGTTGCCTTTTCTGATGGTTTAAACTAGAAGAAGGGGTTAGCTCTCTGCACATATCTGTTTTAGTAAATACTTATATTACCCAATAATAATTTTTAAAATTTTATTTTCAATCCGTTTTATTGAGTACTTAAATCAGAGCGTTACAGACATATACATCATAATCAACGCATGTATATATCGATGGAGCAATGCAATATAAGGAAACATTTTACCATAAACGCCTTGTAATAATGACTGGGAATATAAGCCAAAGCCAGAATCTACTCCAAAAGAAAAATATAGTCATTCTCACAAGGCTTACTGAAAGGTCTGACATTGACTTGCAGGAATACTGCTTTCCAATAGGCGACGCTGCTGAGGCATTGTTCTCTCTTTGCATTTGCATGAATTTCCCAGAGGAGCATAGGTGGCATTAGAAGTCTCCTCATTGGTGCTGACCTTAAGGAGAAACTATGGCATCTAGAATGAGTTAAATGCTTCATTCCACATCATCTATAGGCTGAAAGGTGTTTTTTATATAATATATATATATATATATATATATGTATGTATGTATGTATGTATATATATATATATATATATATATATATATATATATATATATATATATATATATATAAAAATAATCTCCATGAAGGGGATTCATAAGCATGAGACTGCAGTGGCTCATCCCTCTGTTTCCTAGGGACTTCCATTGCTTCTCAGCTGGTCTAGAATAACAAAAATCATATTTTTTTTTTCTTGCTAAAAAATGTGTCCTAGGCCTCCCTCACTCGGTTTTTTTTTCAGGCGGTAAAATCGCGTTTCGGGCGCTGTCTGCCCTATCTTTAGCCGTTTAGCGCACCTCATTACCCATCTCAATGCTGGTGTGCACTAAAACACGCCGTCGGCTGCATCTCCCTGCGGCCGAAAGCGATAATAAAATTGCGGTGATTTTGCCGCATCTGTGTGAGGTAGGCCTTGCAGTCCAAAAGCAATACATTATCTCAAGTAAACAATTAGTACCGCCACACCCGTAGTCTCTAATTTTGAGCAGAGTGTTGACCTAAAGCTTCTGAGCCGCCGTGCAAAGTGTCTAAATGGCTCATCAACTAACGTGTGCATTTTTTTGGAACCGGTCTCCTATGAGACGGAGGGACATTTGGGGTGCTCTAGCCTCCAAGGAACAAGTGCAGTTGCAACCTCTATTTTTGGTGTCTTTAATAGTATTTAAAGTAATTAAATGTAATTATATAATTTAATTATTTAAATTTAAATAATTAAATATTCCCATTAGCCAAATAGTTTGTTCATAGGCTTTTAAAATACAAAACCTCATAACCGGGCATTGGCCTCCACAAAACAAGAGCAAATTCTGAAAAATAGTAACGCTCCTATGGCAGATAACAATACTGATCCATGTCTGTGTGGCAGGTTCTTCATCGTACTGGGCTTAGTAATCCCGATGGCCTGGCTGTGGACTGGGTTGGAGGAAATCTGTATTGGTGTGACAAAGGAAGAGACACCATTGAGGTTTCCAAACTGAATGGAGCCTATCGAACCGTGCTTGTTAACTCGGGACTGAGGGAGCCTCGTGCGCTGGTGGTCGATGTAAAACATGGGTAAGAGTCCATTGCGTATACTCTACGCTGCACTACAAGTTCATGTTGTTGGTTCCGAGCAGACTTGGAGTTCGGAGCCTACCATCTCTTATGTTTTTTTTCAGCTATTTGTATTGGACAGACTGGGGAGACAATTCTTTAATCGGTAAGATTGGCATGGATGGCACCAACCGCAGTGTCATTGTGGACAGCAGAATAACGTGGCCCAATGGTCTGACGCTGGATTATGTCAATAGCAGAATATACTGGGCCGATGCTAGAGAGGATTACATTCAGTTTGCTAATCTTGATGGAACCCACCGACACACAGGTAAGATCTTTTGTTGATCCCGGGATTTTAGGTGCAGTATGGATTTAATTATATGCAGTACTTTAGCACTATAGGGTTTTATTACAGTAGTGGGAGGCAGTACGGAACATAGAATTATATAATAGGGATTGTTCCAATGTAGTTAACCCCTTAAGGACCAAGCGTGGTAAATTTACGGCACTTGGTCCCAGCCAACGATAGAATTATGGTGCGGGATTAAAGCCTCGGCTGCTGCAATCAAGCAGGAGTAGGTCGGTTCCTCAGCTGTCAGACACAGTCAAGGAACCAGTAAAGAAGGTAGAAGTGTTTTTTTAATGACTTCTGCCTTCTCCTTTCCAGGCTACATAGCGCTCAATGATCGCCATGTACTAAAGTGTGAAAGCGGAAATGTTTGTTCCGTTATTCAACCTGGCGATCCCATGACTGCTGGGTGCCCTCTGTCACAGTAGAGCTGCAGGGTCCTAGCAGACCCAGAGCAGCTCTGTTAATGACTGATGTCGTTACAGGGGGAATTTTTTTTTCCTGCAGCTACAGTGGAAAAGCATGAAATGAAAAATGAAATAAACAATGTGAATGTCCCCCAGAGGTCTTATATGATGTCATGGGGGACATAAATGGTAAAAAAAATTGTTACAAAAGTAAGTTTAAAAAAAATACAGCATAAAATAATAATAGAAAAAATAAATGAATATAATATATATTCAACCAAAACCGCCACCATATGCGCCTTGTAATCCGAGACTATACAAATTGTGTATCAAAACCTCTGAAACAAAATGAGGAACCCATTCCCATTCTTTATTTTAGCATAAATATACAAATTTTTAAAATAAACTATAAATTAAAAAAAAACTTCTTTTTTTTAGCGTTTTACCTTTAATAAAACTAAATAAAACAGTAAATAAGGCAGCGGAAACATATATTAAAAAATAGCCCTATATGTCATGGGGGGAAAAAAAAACGCAACAAAATTAATTTTGGTAGCTGGAGAAAAAAAATCTGGCAGTAATACCACCACATGGATAAAATCCCTAAAAAGTGTCTGGTCCTTTAGGACCAAAGCACCCTGTTCCTTAAGGGGTTAAAGTGACAAATCATGCAACCTTTCAAATAAGGTGCCTAAAAATCTATTGTTTGGGGTCTCCAGCTTCTGTTTAAATCAATGTTTTCACAAGAACAACTGCAAGGAAGCGGATCCTCCACTTTTATAGCCTTCCATCTACAACCTCCTTCTTGCTAACTCGCTCAGTATGGATTATGGGACATATGAAAGGGCCGACTTGCAGGACCAGAAAATATACTTTGTTTGTAGACTGATACTATGGAAGCATAGGTCTGCATGGGACCCAAAGACAAAAAATGAGATTTTTTAATTAGCACTATTTTAAAAGTTGCTTCATGTTTTAATAGTTTTAGATACAAAGACTAACAAAACAAATGTTGCAAATCCGGACGTTCTTTTTTAAAGGTTAATATGTGATATGTTAGTGCAGTTTGGTCTCCAAGATCTTGGAGCCCTCTTTGTTCACACACTTGCTGCCTACATAGATTCCAATGTATGCAGCTAATCCATTAACTTGCACGTATGCGTAACTGCAGTATGTACTGGGAGAACTTGGTCTAACTTTCCATGATGAAACAAAGGCTTGTACGATCATCCATAGTCCTGGGGAGCCACTGTGTGAATTCATTAAAAGTCTATTCTTAATCTGTATGTTCTTGGCAAGACTCTCAGATTCATAATTTTCTTTCATTCTCTCTCCGCAGTGCTTACTCAGGATATCCCTCACATCTTTGCTCTGACACTCTTTGAAGACTACATATATTGGACTGACTGGGAGACCAAATCCATTAACAGAGCACACAAAACCACTGGAGTCAACAAGACCATGCTCATCAGCACGCTGCACCGCCCCATGGACATACACATCTATCATTTGTATCGGCAGCCTGACGGTGAGTGCGGCCCCAATAGACATTACTGTTAGTGTATTCGTTGGGAATAGAAGACATTTCTACATTGGGGTCTATAAACTCTAGAAACCTCCTCATTTGCCACCTTGTACCCAACGCTGGAGTCACACAGCCTGTTAGCTCTTTAGGCCCACGTTTGTGCTGACCATTCCATTGTCTAGTTCTATAGTTATAGAACCCCAGATATAGAACCCTGCATGTTTGTCATGGGATTTCTTGTGTGTCTTGTAACGCTTTTGATCTGTCTTCCTCTTTTAGTTCCTGATCATCCTTGCAAAATGAACAATGGCGGTTGTAGTAACCTGTGCCTTCTCTCACCTGGCGGAAATCATAAGTGTGCTTGTCCCTCTAACTTCTACCTTGGAGCAGACAGCAAAACCTGTGTGTCCAATTGTACCGCCAGTCAGGTGAGTTAGTCCTCCCCATATCAATAAATGGGGAGGTGCCAGATAGTAACGGTAGTTGTGGTAATAATAATAAATATAGATTTATATAGTCTCTTTGTAAAAAAAAACCAAAAACCTAGAAGTTGTCGTTTTGCTGAAAAACACAGTTACATCTCAGGCAGATATGCAAATTATTAGAGTTGTGGCGTGATTTGATGTGTACAGTCTTGCCACCTGAGGACCTAAATTGGTACCAACCATGGCCAATAACAAGGCTCCTGGAGGCTACTTGTGTGTAGTATATATGTTTTTTTTTACAGCTTTGTAGACTTTTTTTAATTGTCGCAGTTTAGAACTTGCTTTTTAGTTTGATGGTTAATAGATTAGATGACAATACTTCAGTATTGCCATGTATTCTACAAGCCTATTAGACACTGCCTCTGGACGGGCCTAATAGACCAGAGTATATGGCTGAACCGGAGGCCATTGTTAGGCCTCTGGGTATCCTAACATCCTGTTGATATGCTGCGGTTGCATCGCACAGGTACGATGCGTTACAAGGAGAGTCGCCTCCTTCTGTCTGTTTCTTAGATAGTAAGGTTTAACTGACTGCAGCATGTAACGGGTTAAACAGTTAGTGCCCAGCTGACTTCTGACCCGGCATGAGCGACCCATTATGGGTTTCTGAGGCAGCGCTCTAAAAAGGAGCATGCGTCTGAAGAGAGCCCGTTAGTGGTCGCCATAAAACGCTGTATGGGCGGTCACTATCAGGTTCAATGCATTCATGGGGATACGTCTTGTAATTGATGTTTGAAGCTTGCCGATAGTTTCTTGGTCGGACATTGGACATGGAGAAATGCAGGAGTCATGCTGTGCAGTACAGTTGACTAGGCACATGTATATGAAGTCTGAAGAGTCTAGTCTGGTACAAGAATACAAATAGAATAGACTGTCCGGGTGTCTTACATTTCCTTACCTTGGCTCTGATAATGCCCAGTGTGCCCTGCGTCTTGCCATACCCCATGTCAGATTAAATTCTAGGGATCCTGTACCCGACTGCAACATTCTAACTCTTCTATTCTGGTATCCTATAGAGTACTCCTGTTTCCTACTTGATACATTATGGCCTCCATGACTTCACTGACCGTTTCCGTTTTACCTCGCACCTAATAGTATTTAGTAATTAGTACCGGTATATAGAACATTATTTGGACTGTAGATTTATAAAACTGAGACATTTACTGTTCTGTTAACTGTATTTTTTTCTGTATCTGTTTAGTTTGTCTGCAAAAATGACAAATGCATCCCGTTCTGGTGGAAGTGTGACACGGAGGACGACTGTGGAGACCGCTCGGATGAGCCTTCTGATTGTCGTACGTAGACACGTTGTGGTTAATATCAGTTGTTCCATTTATTGTCATCACTTGCCGTTCAAGCTGGCCAAACACATTGTACAAAACGCGTCTGACACTGACTGCTTCAGCGGTATCAGCCAGCGATCTAATATGTATGGAGGTCTTCTCACTACCCCTGATGGCAGATGCTTGGGACCAGCATGCCCAATCTGGAGAGGAACTACCATATTTCCAGAGAGGCCTGGCACCCACTTATTCATCTCCTCCCAATGATATCGACATGCGATGTGCCCTCGGTGCATGTGTATGTTGAAGTCAAGAGGAATAGCATTTGTCTGTTGGTTATTTCATGTGTGTCATCAGCTTTGGAAGTGTGAACAGTATACGGGCACTATTCATATACATCGATGGGAAGGTGTGACGTAATAAAAATGACTTTAACCTTTTACCAACCACCTGCTGTAAATGTATGCCGGGCAGTTGCAGTTGGGGTATGGAGCAGGCTTGGGAGCCAAGTCCGTTCAATACCCAGCTGACCCCCTTCTGCAGCAACCACAATCGGAGCTGGCTCTGACTGTGGTTGTTCAACTACTTGGATGCTGCGGTCAGTGCTGACTGCAGCAACTAAGCAGCTAGCCGGTGGAGAGCCACCTTCGGCAACCTTCAGTTCCCCAGCAACACAATCTTGGGGTGCTAATTGTTTTTTTTCTACCTTAAATGAACAAAATTGGCTTCTACATCATTTGGGTTTTTTTTGCCTTCCTATGGATCAACACTGGGGATAATACATCTGGATGGACATACGTCTTTTTTTTCACCTAACTTACTATGCTACTACCGTATGTTCACATGGCAGCCCAGAGCCTGATGAAGACTTCCAGGGCTGCAATACATTACAGTATATTAACCCTTTCCAATCCACTGTCTGACGTCTGAAGACATTCTAATTGAGGACTGTACAAGCTCTGATGTACGAATATGTCCGGCAGGGTATTCTTGTATATTACTGGCCGCTCTGTTGTCGGGGGGGGGGGTTGGGCCTCTCCAGGATGTACATACTGCAGTACTGGCTCTAGTCAGCAGATGGCGCCATTGTATAATGGCAGAAAGAGAAAGCCCCCTAGGAAACCCTGAATCCAAAATTGGATTGCAAAGGGTTAAGCATTGTGGAAGAGCTTAATAGATTAACATTGAAACCTGCAATATAGAAGTATTGTAGTATATTGTACAAGCTACCAAGTGATTACAAGTTTAAGTCTCCTATAGGGACTGAAAAAATACAAAGTACGTTTAATAGCATTTTTTTAAATATTAGGATAAATGTTCAAAACTCCCCTTTTTCATCCTTCATATAAATAAATCATGTAAATAAAAAATAAAATTGGTATCGCCGCATCTGAAAAAGTCCAAACTATAAAAATATTGTATTTATTCCACATGGTGAACATCGTAAGAAAAATAATACACGATGCCACAAAAGTTTTCTTTAAGGTCTCATGTTAACAGGCGGGTTAGAACCCTGCATACCTGAATTTTCCTGCCGCTGGCCGCCACGCAGGTCTCTTCACTTCCGGGTTCGCTGTCGGACATGCGCAGTACAGTTCTAGTTTTTTTTTGTTTTTTTTTCAAATCTCCTGCTTTCTTGTGGATCCGCGGCATGTCCGCAGTTTTGGCTGCGGTTGTGCCATGAATCGAATGGCTTCCATTGACTTCAATGGAAGCCGACAGTCCGGGATTCACAGCAAAACGGAGCATGCTGCGATTTGTTTTCCGGACCAAAAGGTCTGCAAATTAAATTTGCATACTGTAATTAGTTTGCGGACGCTAATGATTCCCTATGGGCGCATGATTAGCGGATCTCCTACGCGGATGCCCTGTGCGGATTCCGCAAATCTAACCCGCCCGTGGACATTGGATCTTATTTTGTGAAAGGAGGAGAGCATTAATGTGTGTCGCCACATTTATACTGACCCACACAATATAGGTAAAGGAGTTTTCCGGGCAAATACTATTGATAACCTATCCGCAGGCTGGGTCATCAGTAGTTGATCGACTAGGGCCCACTGCTCGAGTAGAAAATGGAAGCAGATAGCTGTGACCCGTGTAGCGGCCGGCGCTGTACTTGCATAAAATGCAATGAGAGCTGCGCCTGCAATTACCAGCACTGGCCACTAAATCAGGATCAGAACTGTCTGCTTGTGCGCTGAGGCGCTAATCTGCCGAAGTTTCGTGCAGTAGGCCTCAGCCAAGCAATTATTGATGACCTATCCTGAGAATAGCTCATCCATTGTATTTGCCCGGAAAGCGCCTTTAACCCTTTGCAATCCAATTTTAGATTCAGGGTTTCCTAGGGGGCTTTCTCTTTCTGCCATTATACAATGGCGCCATCTGCTGGCTAGAGCAAGTACTGCTGTATGGGACATGCTGGAGAGGCCTCCGACAACAGAGTGGCCAATAATATACAGTAAGAATACCCTGCTGGACGTCTTCCGATATCGGAGCTGTACAGGCTTCAATCAGGATGTCTTTAGACGTCAGACAGTGGATTGGAAAGGGTTAACCTGTAATTTGTGCTACTCAATAAAATCTATAAAAACACCCCAAAAAGCCAGTATCATTGTTTTTTCTATTTACACTGTATCCCCTCTTAAACATGTTGAAAGGTTTTTTAGTTCATATTCTAGTACATTAAATAGTACTAATAAAAAATCCAACTTGTACTGTAAATAAAACACCCTGCTGGAGCCATGTCGCTAGAAAAGAAAAGAAATTATGGTTCTCGCAACGCGGGGAAGAAAAACGAAAATTCTAAAAATTGCTTGCATTAAGGGGTTAAATACAGTAGTGCAAAGCTAAACTCTTCCTGTTCTAAATATTTACCTGTAAGCTGTTTTCATCAAACGGAGTAGATTACATCGCACAGAAATCTAAAACAACAGTCGCTTTACTTTGTCTCCGCTTCATTTGTTTTTCTGATTTACCTCTCTTATTCCAGCGGACTTTAAGTGTCGCCCGGGGCAGTTCCAGTGCTCAACAGGAATATGTACCAATCCCGCATTCATCTGTGATGGCGACAATGACTGCCAGGACAACTCGGATGAACTCAACTGCGGTTAGTACATTACTGCCGGAATTAGAGAAATTCATGGCTGGTTTTTCTTTTGTTCTCCATAGTTTGAAGCAGAGAACTGCTATTTGTGCAATTCTAGATATGAACGTCTGTGCTATTAAAGACTCAGTAACCCAAAGCCAAGGGACAAAATCTGTGTGTGTGTGTGTGTGTGTGTGTATGTATGTATGTATGTGTATATATATATATATATATATATATATATATATATATATATATATATATTATAAAATGTGTGTGTATGTATATAATCTATATCCATGCTCAGGAAAATAATTCAGCGCAGTTGGAAGTAATAGTTATAATGTAAACCGTCGGCTATTTCAAATACACAAAACACTTTGTAAACCAACATGGCGGTCCCTTTGCATGTTGCCTCACTGGCCTATTTTTGTAGACAATGGTGGAATTTATCAAAAGCCTCTACGGGGTTTTCGTTTATTCTTGGCACGCCTCCCCAAAATATTTCCCTATAAACTACATTCCAATGAGGTTTTTTTTGTTTTTTTGTACAAGATGGATCACCTAAAATTAGCCCAATGCCACACTGTCTTTAAGAAAATCTTTGTTGCTCATATCAACCAATCACAGCACAGCTTTCATTTTACCTCAACAGTATAAGAAATGAAATATGCACCATGATTGGTTGGCCCACCCTGTAGATGCTATGGCGATGATGAGTGAGAATTTTGGTACTGAATATTCCCCAAGAACGCAAATTCCGCAATGTTCATGAAACATAATTCCGCCTACGTGAACGCAATCTTTGGAACATTTCACACAGAGCAGAATTGGTCGATGCAGCCTTTTCTGCGTCACGATGTTCTATCCCTATGGGGCTTGAATTCCGCACCTGTTAAAATCCGTGTCTTTACTTAAAAACCGTAAGATTCAAATTCACAGCGGAAAAGCTTTCGGCTGCGGGATCATGATTGTCTTGCAGAATGTTTGTTGTGGGTCTCTACCGCAAGACATTCCACTGAACGCATTACACAGTTAGAAACATATCAAAATCCGCACTTATTGACATAGTCTGCACCCGCGCTGCGTCCTAAGGGGTGTTTGTAGGTCATACTTTTCTAAAGCAAGAAATGATTACTTTATTCTAAGAGATGATTTTCCTCTCCATGAATTACAAGTATTCCATGTGCTGCTTCTTGTCAGATGTCCATGTGTGTCTACCAAGTCAGTTCAAGTGTACCAACACAAACCGCTGCATTCCTGGCATCTTCCGCTGCAACGGGCAAGACAACTGCGGTGACGGAGAAGATGAGAAGGATTGCCGTGAGTATTTGCGCAGCACTTTTTGGAAGTACTGTGAGCATTAGTCATTTGGCAATGCACCCAAAACTTTGCAGTTGACCACCAATATGACTTTTGCTCTGTTTATGCCGGCTGCTCTCATATACTGCATGCTTGACTCATTATGGCGTCTCTTTCCCTATTTCAGCTGAGGTTACCTGTGCACCAAATCAATTCCAATGTGCCATTAACAAACGTTGTATTCCAAGAGTCTGGGTGTGTGACCGCGATAACGACTGTGTGGACGCATCCGATGAACCACATAATTGCAGTAAGGGCATTTGTCTTTATTTTTTTTCAAGACTTTCTATTTTTCCCCCGGTTTATTGTAGCAAATGATGTATCTTGTCACATTCAGTATTGCTAAAATGTATCTGCTGGCAGGGAGTCGTTTCCAATATCGGGCTCTGTTCTTACTGTTCTGTTCTCTCTGGTTGCTGTTTGACACAAGGATAGCTTTGGTTGCAGTGCTATTCTTGGCAAACACATACAGCCATGTATGTATGGGGTTCATCAGGCTACGTGCGCAGAAAATACGCTGCAGATTGTGGCATGGATCCGCATCAAAATCTGCATGTAGCTTTCAGATTTTGGTGTGAATTTAACCTCCTCACTTGAAGAGATGGAATCCACACTGAAAATGCGTAGCGTGAGCTGACATACTGCGAATTTAAAATCCACATCACATTTCAATTCCATCGCAGGTTTAGATTTTATTTCCGCACCCTGAGGATGAGATTTTTTTAAAGGGGTTTTCTGAGTTTGGCTACCTACAAATGGGCGAGCGTGATAGCAGGCTGTGAAGCTCGGCCCCATATCACGCCAGCCAACGTGAAATTTATGTCACAGACTGAAATCCTAGTTTTATTTCTTTTTTATATAAAACTTAACATTTAATAAATAATATGCTTAAAAAATCTTAGCAAGGAGAGAAGGCTTTAGTAAAAGAACTGTTAATTACGTATGCAGATGATGCATTTCATTATTTACTGTATATCGCATGAGTCATCTTCACCAACTTTTTATTAAGCACAATCAGTTGTGAAGTGTTTATAGACTCTTTTGTGGATCTCTGGGTTAGTTCCACATCCGTTTCTGTGAGTAAGAGCGCACCAGTGATGTTTATGCGCTCACTTACACTGGTTGCTAGATATACAGGAATTGAGTAAATAAAGTGTCTATGATCCTTTGAGAATTATTAGATTAATGAAAAGAGACAGATGATCTCCTTTTCTGGTTCTGTTCTCTATATATACAGTGCTCAACGCGTTTCCTCGCTCACGCGATTCATCAGGAGCAGTGTTAACGAACACATAGAGCCACAGGGTACAATCAGGATCTGCGACTCTCTATTTATAAGAGACTTCATCCCATAAATTCTTTCGTCACCAATGGGATTACTTGTACGAACTACATAAGATCAGACATGACTAGCGTCTGCATACTCAATAATAAAATGTCAATTATGAGTCTAATGCTACGCAACCAAGAAATCGTCCATCCAGAACGCCTTATGCGGTTGCGATTTGTGCTGCACATGCACTAGTGTCTATTTCTAGACCACCAGAGATTGCTACCAGAGGCTCACCTAGGGCTTTTGTTAAGATTCTGACAACAATCTGTCTTGGATTCCTGACAATTTTTTAGTCAGGCTAACCTAATATAGTCCCTAGATTGCTAAGGTTGTAAAGCCCCCTAATTAATCAGGGTACTGGCATCTAACCTTAGTTCCCTTTCTATGCTCACGCGCTAGTGCTATTCACCAGTGACCTGGCTTTGTGGAGTAGTCAGCAGCACACAAAATAATAAACTGGCAGCAGCTCCGGCCTTAGTGGTAGGCTGGAGGCATCGTGAAATTTACCCGCAGATGAGAGGCTGTTTTCTGTCTATGACGCCTTCCATCACTTCAGCTAAAGTTGTGATCCTCTGGCGTGACTTTTATCTGCAGTGTGGTGCAGGAAAAATTCGCTCCTGTCCAGGACTTCATCGAAAAGAATAGGGTACATATTCGCACAAGATTTGTGCGATTTTCTTGGCCGTGTGAAAGAGGTCTGATCTTATATAGTTTTGGGCTCCCTGTGCCCAAAACGATATAAATTCAGTATGTTCACCGTGGCGCTGGACCACCACTTCAGTGCTCCGACGCCATAGCATATGGAAGGTGACATCATATTGGCTGCAACATTCACATGGGTAAACAACCCACATGATCACTGCAGCTCTTAAAAGCAGAAGAACAATGCGCCCCCCCCCCCCTCCACTGCCACCAATGTCCAGGGTACTTGGAAAACCTCTTTAAATCTCATCCACGGGGCTTGGACTGTAAATCCTGCAGATTTTCTCTATGGAAGTGGTGCAGAATTTATGCACCTTGGATTCCTTGGGACCTGTTTGAAAACTGTTCCGTTAAGGTTTTCATACTTTGAAGAGGGGAAGCTCTGTTACTCATGTGAACGAAGCCGCCTTACAGTGAATCAAGTAAAAAAAAAGGGCTTTGAAAACACAACCGTGTTTTCTTCTTGGTTTAGACTATTTGGCAATTGAAGCTTCAATCTTAGATCTCTTGTTATAGATTACAGTGGTTTAACATTGTATCCTAGCAGGTGCCTGACAAGGTCGCTAAGCATGCCAGTTTTTGGTAGCTTCATATTTGATGTGGGGAACTAAAGTGTCTGACATTTTCAGGGCTCCTTGGGAAATACTGACTTTTTGAAAATTATTTTTGGTTCGAACACGCAAAAGAATTCTTCTTGGACGAGATGTGAAAGAGGACATCGCTGATTGTGGTTGTCTCCTTTAACACCGTGCAATATTCAGTAAACAGGAAAGCGCTTAGATCTGGTTAACAAAGAGGTTTTTCTATTTATTTTCCATTGATTGAAGTGTGAAGACTTTGTTATATTTTTGCAAATGTTTTTGAGTATTGATGTACCCATGCTATATTGTCCTGCAGCTCAGATGACTTGTGGAGTAGATGAGTTCCGGTGCAAGGACTCTGGACGATGCATCCCGGCACGCTGGAAATGTGATGGAGAAGATGACTGTGGGGATAGTTCAGATGAGCCCAAAGAAGAATGTGGTAAGTAAATCACGTGCCTCTGATTATGGCTGGCTCTCTACATAGAGAGACACATTTCATTGTTCCTTACAGTAAAGCATTACTTCTACAAAGTCATTCCAAGTTCTTAATCAAGGCTTTTCTTTCAACTGTCTGCAGTATTTGCATCGTATGTCTCAGACTTATGGTGGCCACACACATTAGCTAAATGTTGGCTGAACCTGCCAATCTCAGCAGGACTAACCATTTATCTAATGTGTATGGGACTTAAACCCTATTTACACGGGACGAATGTCGGGCAAATGATGCCTGACACTCGTCCCAGTGTGTACTCGCTCCTGTGCTGTCACACAGGAGCGAGTATCGCTGGCTCTGACAGAGCGGGGGCCCCGGGGTGGCTGGAGGAGGTTTCAATTCCCCTCTCCTCTCCATTCACTTAACACAGCGGCCGTTCAGTACTGAACTGCTGCTGTTTACACTGAATGATCAGCGTTCAGGATTTTATGCAGCCTGGACGATGATCTGAATGATGATCGTTCAGTACTGAACGGCTGGTGTGTTAAGTGAAAAGAGAGGGGCGTGGGAGAGTGGGTAGTGAAATCTGCTCCAGCTGACCCACTACGTGCCAACGATACTCGCTCCTGTGCAACAGCACGGGAGCGAGTGTGCGGGACACGTGTCGGGCATCGTTTGCCTGACAGTCGTCTTGTGTAAATCGGGCTTTACTGACTCTTGCCTGAGGGCAGATGTCAGGTAAGCGAAGGATAGGGCAGATCTTTTTATTCTTCATAGAGATAAGCCACTTTCAGGGGTGTCTGGCAATAGCTAACATTGGGTTTACACAGGCCAAGTTCTCTACCTGATGTAGAGACAAGCATGTTAATCGGTGCTCATTTCTTTTTGCGTTAAATGGGCTGAGACTTAGCTTATGGGGATGAACAATCCATAATGTGATCGTTCTTCCCCGTAGGCCGGGTGTATATCTCCCTGTTCACATAAGGAGCATTTTTATACTTGCATATATGAGCCAAACAGCCTATGAATGAGTGTTTACTTGTCGTCAAATAATCCTCGGTCCCTTTACGCGGCCTGATTGTCTTGAGGAACACGTGGGCCTGATAATCAGCCCTTGTAAATGGACCATCTGTCTCCATATTGAGAACATGTGCATGTATGTATGTTGGGGGTCAGAATGAATAGCTGTTGGCTAATGTATATGGCCAGCCTTTGTCCTAATGTAAGTCTGTGACTTTTAATGACTTTGCTCTTCTGACTCTAGATGAGAGGACATGTGAACCTTATCAGTTCCGCTGTAAGAACAACCGCTGTGTCCCTGGTCGCTGGCAGTGTGACTACGACAATGACTGCGGGGATAACTCTGATGAAGAGACTTGCAGTATGTGCACTTTCTACTCAACACACATTCAGCTTTAATATCTTCCACTTTAGCGTAGAGGATGCGGCAAAGTGCCCGAGACTGGAGCGCACACATAGTAACAGGTCTATTAAATTTCAGTAGTAGATGTATGAGGCCTTTTTACTGCACCTGTTTTAGGAATACGTTCAACTATGGGGGCCATTTATAAAAGCTAGTGTACAGGAAATGCATTGCATAGCCTGCGTCAACCATATGTCGCCATGATGTTTGGTTGCCTTGGGCAGTGGTGCTGCTTTTTTATCCTCCACTGGCTACTTTATAAATGAATGTCCCTCCCGAAACTCATTGTAATGGCAGCTTGTGTTGTAATGTTCCTCTGCCCGTTCCGAAGTTCTGTTTGCTGTTCCACTACATTGCATTCTCCTTATCACATCTTTTCCTTCTACCAGTCATTTCTGGAACTATGTGTCCATCTTTCTCCTTTTCCATCTGTCCGGGGCCTAGAACTTTTTCCAGCATAGCAGCTCACCTCTTGTTCTCACATGTTGTGTATTTGTGTTGATATCATTTCACCTCATGTTATGTTTTTCTCCATTTTAACACTGTCGTCCCTGGGGGCATCCAGAGGTAGGTGCAGAATAATCTCTACATATAACGTCGACTAACCATTTTGCTCCTCCGTACCCCTTGCTGTGTGATTCCTGCCCTTTTCTCTTTCCTTGGTGTGGTGTGTCCCCAACAGTACCAACCCAAGCATGCCTCCTGAACAACCTAGGAAAGGAAACAAGTAATGTAGTCATAACCAACTAAGGGAGAGTTATCAGAACTAGTGCATGGATAAAGTTGTGCAATCACTTATAGCAACCAGTCAGATGTTGGGTCCAATTCTCCAACTGCATAACGCTTTACTATCGCTAGTTTTGATACATCTCCATTGTAATTTTTCTTGCAGCCAGTCAAGCCTGCTGTTGTTAGTTTGATTAATATTCAGTACATATGTTTTTATACTATAACCCTTTCCAATCCACTGTCTGACGTCTGAAGACATTCTGATGCCTGTGCAGCTTCAATGTCGGAAGACGTCCGGCAGGGTATTCTTACTGTATATTACGTCCCGCTCCGTTGTCGGGGGCCTCTCCAGCATGTCCCATACCGCAGTACTGGCTCTAGCCAGCAGATGGCGCCATTTTATAACAGCAGAAAGAAAACCCCCTAGGAAACCCTGAATCCAAAATTGGATTGCAAAGGGTTAAAAGGTACAGAAGTCCTAACACCTACATTATGGCTGTGTGTTAAGTGTTAGCCTTGTTACTTCAATAGCAGTTGCTCTTATTTTCTAAATGAGACCCATAGTCTGTGCATTTTATCCCTGTAGTGACAGCCCGTACGCCTCTTTACGGTGGTCACTAAGGTGCATTAAACCTGCACAGTCTCCTTTTTACCGTGGTGCAAGTTTTAGCTAGCATGGGTCACATATTCCAGTAAGAGCTGGGTCAAAAAGCAGAGAAACGTCCCGCACAGAAATAGGACATGCCGCGGTTTGTTTGCAGCGCGAGATTTCGCCCGGCCAAACCGCGGCCGTCTGCATAGGATTGCTTTTGTTAACGGGATTTCCGCCTGTGTGCAGGCGGCCATACTGTGCTAAAAATCACGTGAATGGGTAGCTGCTCACTTGAGTAACTGCACTTGAAAAAAAACTTCGGGACTTCCCCATAGCAGAGAGATAAAGGGCGGGGCTACAGGGGATTAACCCATAGCCCCACTCTGTCTCTCCCTGCTATGGGTTAATCCCCCATAGCCCTGCTCTGGGGATCCCTAAGGGATATCCTTATAGCACAGAAAATGGGTGTGACTAGAGGGGAGGGGCTATAGGGCTTCTCACAGAGATCCACCATAGCAAAGATAGAGGGGGCTGGGGCTAGAGGGTGGATCAAGGCTAACATACAGGTTTGTTCATTGCTGGAGTAATTGTGACTTGTATACAGTAGGCTGGGCTCACAGTTTAATTTATCAACTTGCCCTTTATTGCCTTGAGCCCAGTGGGATAATTGCAAACACTTGATCACTGTGTACTAACGTTAGGACCTTGTTAGAATTGTTTAGTTTACTTATTTCAACTGTCAATGGCAAATGGCCATATCATTACTTCTAACAATGCAGGATAATGTCTACCTTTAGCTAGTTTGGCCATTCAGTATGGTCCATACAATGAATGGCAACTTCATTAGAGATACAGCACCTACCTAGTAGCGTTGGACCTCCTTTTCAGCAATTTGTCACGGCGGTCATGCAGAAGTATCAGGGGAACCAGGATGTGCTAAGTAAATATTCCCCTTACAATTACTCCACCCACCTATTCCCTTCTCACAAGACAAGTTCATTGATTCATGCTGGTTGTGCCGAATTCTGACCCTCCCATCAGCACGGTGCAACGGAAATATGGATACATCTGACCAGGTGATGCTTTCCACTGCTTAGGGATCCGATTTTTGCACTCCTTTGCTCACTGGAGTCTTGCCCTTCTGATTCCCATAGACAGCAATGGACTCAAACTGGTTGTCTACGGTTATAGCCCATCCATGCTAAGGAAGAAGTATTGCGTTTGGACATAGTTGGAGCAGCAGTATTGTATTTGGCTACAATTCTTTTTTTTGCCATCCTCCTTTGACCCCTTTTGTTGACTATTTACATCACAGGGTCTTTTTCTGCTTTTCCTTGATCACACCATCCTCTGAATCTTCTTAACACTACTACACAAGGTTGGCAGATTTTGCAATCTGGCTAATCTAGCACTGATGACCAGGCTTCATTTAAGGTCGCTCAGATTACCCAGTTTTAATGTGGATGCAGACTGAATCTGATCCACAGAAAACTTGTTGGCTTGATTTTATGCTGCACTCCGAGGTCACGGGTGTAACTTCCATACAGGGAAGGTCCAATCTTGAAAGGATGGGGGCGCTAATAAAGTGGCCATTCAGTGTATATGAGAGGAAAACCTTCTGATGGAGTTTTCTTTTCCTTATTAGCAATACATTGTTAGATATAATTAAACTGGTTTCACATCTGAGTAGGAACCTCATACCGGAGGTTTCGGCGGAGATCTGTCTGAAAATACCGGAAGAAAAAGCCCTGCATGCATTCCGTCCAAAAGCTGGGCAGAAAGCAGGCGGGCCCTATTATAGTCAATGGGGTCCGCCCAGCGGGGCTGTTCCAGAGATGGAACCGTTTGCCCGTGAGGATTTTCCTTTACTTCTCCACGAATGGAGCAGGAAAGCGGAATCCCTGCCGCAGATATGAACCCACCCTAATCCTAGAGGCCAAATGCCACCTGTTTTTCCACCCACACGAAATATTTATCTAAAAAACGGCTTAATACTTTAAAATATTTACCCCACTTTATCCAAATCACTCCTCCACTCACTGGACCATTGTAGTCACGTATATCTTTATGACTGGGGAGTTCTGTTATATACAGATCTGTTACATATAGTTCACTTCAAATAAACTTACTTCTGTCTTGATTTGCTCTTCGGGGCTCAGGCACACGGGTGTCATTAAGTGATGCACATTGCAGGTCTTGTAAATGAAGTGAAGCCTTAAATACTGGCCCTTACAATCACTAGGATATTCATTCATGCAATGTAAGAGGAAGGTTCTGATTGTCGGACCCCCTTTGGTCAACTTCATATACACTAATAAGACATTTAACAATGGGTTGTCTAAACAAGTCAACCCTATAAAAACGTTCCCACCAGAGGTTTCATGCATTATTTAGTTGTGACCGTACATTGATACCTGAATTGCAATGCGGTGCTCCGAAGCTGCAATTGCAGCCATAATGCATGACGCATGCTGAAAACCTCATGTGCAGCCCCCTGTTTTTACTATCGTACCTAGTCTAATGTCTGTTGATCTGCGTTAAAGAAGCATCAGCAATGGTTAACTTAACACCTGTGTGCATGAACCCGTAGTCCATTATTATAACCATATGGGGAATAGGCGGTTACTTAAAGGGGTTGTACCAGAATCGCAAGTTATTCCCTATACTGTGGATAGGGAATAACTTGCTGATCAGTGGGGTCTCACTACTGAGACCTCCACCAGTCCCAAAACCGGGGTACCCCGTCCTCCTCACTATGGGGTTACTGTACCTCCAAAGTGAGAAGGATACTGAATGGAGCTCTAGTCATGCAAGTGCACTGTGCTCCATTCACTTTCAGTGGGACTGACGGATCTAGCTGAGGGGCAAGCGCTCAGATTTTTCCATCAGCCTCATTAAAATGAATGGAGCGCCGCCTGCACATACACTCCCAGCGCTCCATTCATTCTGACATTACTGCAGGGACAGAAGCATCCCTATAGTAACAGACAGAGGGCAACACAGGTCCCCCGTTGTCGAGATTGTGAGGGGTCTCATTAGTCAGACCCCTACTGATCAGCAAGTTATCCCCTATGCTGTGGATAGGAGATAGCTTTCGAATGTGGTACAACCCTATTAAGTTTTTGAAGGTTGAAATTAGTGTTTTCAAGCTTTAGGTATGAAGATAACCAGCAACTTAGGTTTCCTAAAAATATATCTTTTATTATTTTTAGCACCAAGGCCTTGTTCAGAAAGTGAATTTTCTTGTGCCAACGGGCGTTGTATCGCTGGTCGGTGGAAATGTGACGGAGATCATGACTGTATTGATGGATCCGATGAAGTAAGAACTCTTAAGACTTTTACCAGACATGTATAAGTAACATAGTGTGTAAGGCTGAAAGACAGATGTCCATCCAGTTCAGACTATTACTCCCCATTGTTGATCCAGAGGAAGGCAAAAAAAAAGCCCCAATTAGATAGAATCCCTCCCGACTCCAATCTGGCAATCGGGATAATCCGTGGATCAACAACCCTTTAGAAGTTATTAATGACTATGACATATATGTTTATATACCAAACCTGTTCTTAAGTAACCCCAATAGACAAAGTCATGAGGATTTCCCAGAGAGAAAGCATGTATGTTAAATATTGATTTAGGGAAACTTCTTAGTTTTAAGAAAATCCTCAATACACGACCTGTTGGGGCTCCTGGAGGGCTGAGATGGAGAAATTAAAAAACTGTTGACACTTGAAGTAAATCTATACGGCCAGTTAGCGGGTGGTTGGGTTGTACGTATAAGTGTTGACTCAACATTTTTGGTTTCTTCAAACAGAAAGGTTGTCAGTTACGGTGTGAGCCCGACCAATTCCAGTGTACAAATGGCCACTGCATCCCCCACCGCTGGCGATGCGATGCTGATGCTGACTGTATGGATGGAAGTGATGAAGTAAACTGTAGCACTAGAGGTAAAGTAGCTCTTTGGGCCTCATAGTATATGCAGGCATCACCACTGATTTATGTAGTCATTTTCAGAAGGCGATGCAGAAGACCTGCTCAATAAGGCCTCCTGCACACGGCAGAGACGGATTCCGCATGTGGAATCCCGCTGTGGAATCGGGCCCCGGGAGCAGCGGCATCTGCGTGTACCTGCTTACTTTCGTATCATCTGTACTACGGATTGTTTAAACGGCGAGCTGTCGGGACGTACACAGCACAGATTTTTTTTCAAACTACTGCTTTTCCCTTGTCATCACCTAGTGATGACCTGGAATCTGTGACCTTTCCGCAATGTTATTGCAGAAGAGCCGCGGATCGGACGGTTTCCATTGACTTCAATGAAAGCTTTCCGTGCAGAATTTGCGTAATAATGGAGAATGCATTTTTTTTTTCGTCCGCTTTTGGAAACCGCAGTTGGTTTCCGTAAGTGTACGGGAAGAATCGATTTCCCATAGCATGCTATGGATGGTATTTGCTGCTGATCCGCAGTGCATACGCCCGCTGTAGATTCTGCAGCAAATATCCGCCGGTGTACAGGAGGCCTAATAATGTAAATAACGGGTCCATTATCCCCAAAGTGAAGGTTAATTTTGTCTAATTTCAGTTAACATTAATAGTATTTTATGTAAAAGTTCAATAAATGCCCCGTACTTAACAAATATGCCTCTCTTCAGTAGTCCGAACTTGCCCCTTGGATGAGTTCCAGTGCAACAACACTCTGTGCAAACCTTTGGCTTGGAGATGTGACGGTGAGGACGATTGTGGGGACAATTCAGATGAGAGACCAGAAGAATGCTGTAAGTAATGGCGGGGGAATAGAACTGTATGATGCCCTACTTCCATATGTTAGTGATTCCCAAATGTAGCACCCTAAAGGTACCCCTAGCAAAGGGTTTTCTCCCTAAGGAAACCATAACTGCCATTCCTTTCTGCAGCTCGATGAATGAGCTCATAGAAGCATCCTATATTTCTTGCCCATTGTTATGTTTTGGTGGGGATTTTTCGGCTGCTTGACTTGCCCCGATGCCAAGGATCGGGCTGATAGTAGTCTACCGTCTCTATTGTAAAAGTGACAGCTGATGGTATTGCTGTCTTTGTGGAAACCCCTTTCTGGTTTACAAGGACCACCAGAGATGTGATTGTTCGGGTATGATTGGTCATTGTAGCAGGACATATAGAATAATTATTATTATTTTACTGTTTCTACCAGTGGGATTCAAATGTCCTCCATACAGACAGTTCCGCTGCAGGAACGACCGTGTCTGCCTGAGTGTGGCTCGTGTCTGTGATGGGATTGATAACTGCGGAGATGGCACGGATGAAGAGAACTGTGGTAAGTATGGGAGTACAAAACTTAATCTATTCTAGGGCAGTTGCAAACTAAGGGATCATTCACATCTGCATTAAACGTTCCACTTTAAGCCTGAGCAATGCTAATTAGATCAGGAAACAGCTGGAGGACATAACTGAAGCCGGGCGGAACCCATTGCAGTCAATGTGGTCTATTCGGTTCCATCAACCGACTGATC
Source organism: Eleutherodactylus coqui (assembly GCF_035609145.1). Lineage (NCBI taxonomy): Eukaryota > Metazoa > Chordata > Amphibia > Anura > Eleutherodactylidae > Eleutherodactylus > Eleutherodactylus coqui. The sequence continues at coordinate 474,758,323 of NC_089837.1, read as the reverse complement.
CATTCCAGCCATTCTGATGACTGAGCAAGAATAATGTAGTCCGTAAACAGGGATGTGAATGAACTTTAACTCTTTCCAATCCACTGTCAGGCCTCGTCCGACGTTGAGGTTTTCCTGCATAGCTCCCATGTCAGGCGAGGTCAAATGCATTTCTAAGACTATGCAGGACAGAGCTCCAATGTTGGAGGCTGTTCTACATATGTATATCACACTGAGCTCTGTCCTGCATAGTGTTAGAAACCTATGCACTGTATTACAGAGAGATCTACTGTATCTATCATTAGAGAAATTAGAGTCTTACAATATAAATGTTTGTTATATCAATATACATATAGTTACAGGATTATCACAAATGATCTTCCTGATATGAAACCTTCATAACTCATGTCTAATTTTCCAAAAATTGCTACTGAAATCATTATAACCGTTCAGTTTTATTTGTTTCGGTTTAGTAATTCCAAGGAATCCACACGCATGCATAAATAAGAACTGAGGAGTGGGGCAGGGAAATTAAATTAGAAAGGGTTAGGAGTAGAGATGAGCGTGTATACTCGCTAAGGCACATTCCTCGAGCGAGTAGTGCCTTAGCCGAGTATCCTCCCGCTCGTCTCTAAAGATTCGGGGGCCGGCGGGGAGTGGCGGAGGAGAGCGGGGAGGAACGGAGGGGAGATCTCTCTCTCCCTCTCTCCCCCATGCTCCCCGCCGCAACTCACCTGTCACCCGCGCCGGCCCCCGAATCTTTAGAGACGAGTGGGGAGATACTCGGCTAAGGCACTACTCACTCATCTCTAGTTAGGAGCTTTATTTTATTTGGGGGGGGGGGGAATTTTGTTTTAAACCTTTCAACTTCAAGATGTTTTCTATGTTAAATTTTTTATTTAAAATTGAAATATTGATTTCAAGCATGTTTATTGCTAACGGGCACATAAAATCAAGAATAGAACAGTCTCTATAGACCTATACTAGAAGCAGAAGAGGTCGTACTAAAGGGCTCATTAATTTTGAGGAGATATAACCTCTCTTACAAGCCATTTTGTTAAGTTTTTGTTAGGAATGACTTCGGCTCCCCACAAGCTCGCAGACTAGGGGTGGGGAGTGCTGAAGTTTGTACTGAATGGTCTACAGTATATGGCATCTGTCTTCCATCGTAATAGATAAGGTCCATACGTACATCAGCTCAACTGTTGGATATTGGAGAGCAGTCACACACAAGCCTGGAATCTCACCTTTCCACTTGGCCATCTGATAGACAAATTTGGGTTTGGCTTTTGCCGTTTTGTGCACAAAGGTGTTCATTACTGTAGATCGTTCTCTAAGCTTGATGTGGAAGAAATTTATTAGCCTTTTGGGTGATCAGCCAACCACAGTATTTATGACTGACCACACTTGAATGGCCCATTCACCCGGGCGTATTACCCATCCGTATTCAGTACTTTTTTATTTGTTAGCTGTTTAGTCGTTCACGACCCTCGGTGACACTGCGGGCTCCCTCCATGTTTTCGGTTTTGCACTGCTCCTTTTAGTTATGGGATATTCCAGTATATGCCAGTATTCGCTCTGACAGTATCAGCCATCGTGTCCTTTGGCGGCCATGTCTTCTTTTGCCGATGATCTTTTTCTAGCGACTCTGCTCGCATTACATGGCCAAAATACGTGAGCCTGAGCCGGCTCATCTTCCCCTCCAGTGATATATCGGGTCTTATACAGAACTTCTCTGTTACTCTTGCTGTCCAAGGTATACGCAGCAGCTTTGGCCAGCACCACAGCTCAAGCGCATCAATCCTCCTCCTATCAGCTTTTTTTCTCAGTCCAGCTTTCACATTCATACATGGCTATGGGGATAATGGTGGTTTGCATTATCCTGCATTTAGTTGCTATACCGATATCCCTACTTTTCCAGATTTTGGCCATGTTTAGCATCATGCTTCGCCCAAATGCTATCCTACGTTTTATCTCCAACATGGTCACTTTTTGAGCCCAGGAAGATGAAGTCGCGCACACATTCTATGACCTCACTGTCGATTTTGATTTCAATTTGGCCCCTTTTTTTGTGGTTGTCATAATTTTAGCCTTTTTCTTTTTACTAACTAAATACGCGGGTTTCTTTACATCCGTGTTTCACGCACACAAAAAATTCAACATCTGTTTGCACTGTGTTTTTTTTTTTTTCTTTACACTCCCATAGACTTTCATGGGCGATTGTGGTCCGTGATATGGAACAAAATGGGACATGCTGCGTTTTTAGTTGTTTTTTTTAAGGGCAAAAAATGTGTGCATAAAAACCACATGTCTGACTAAACCATTTTAATTCTGTGGGTCCGTATTCAGTCAATTGAAAATTAGTATTAGCCTGTCATTTTCATTGTGACCTGCCAACTACCTGATGTCTGTTGGGGCTTTCCTAATCCCCCCCCCCCCCCCCAACAGATAAAGTCAGGGAAAGAATTCCAACGCCCAATCGTTTTCTTCTCTCTGGAGATAAGCTGCCGCCTGAGCTGTCTGGCAGCGGCTTACTCTACTCTCCCTGTTAACACATGATTGCTTGGCCAACTATGTACATGGATGGAACTCCTGGACATTCATCCAACCGCTATTGACGGAGTATGGGCATTTTTAGGGAATGTCTCCTGCCACTACATATGGCATAATAATTTACACCAACAATTAGATAGCTGGGGTATCTAGTGTGTGATAAACTAGTCTTTTCACCTCCGGCCTAATATTTTGTCTTCTTTGCAAGTGTAACTCCTTTTCAGAAATGTAACTTTCCTGCAGACAAGGAGATAGAAGATCATTTCTACATGAACTGGCAGATGTTCCGTTTGCGGTGCACTTATGCTGATATTTCATACATTAACGTCTATGATAAAGTGGTCTTGGCATGACTTCTCTGATGTAATTTATAGTAGCTGTATCCCATCTGTGTTTTAATCTACTGTTTTAGATTTGCATAAGCCCAAAAGTTGTGACTTGGATAAGCAAGAGTTCCAGTGTAAGAACAGCAAGTGCGTCAGCTCCAACCTGCTCTGTGACCTTTTTGATGATTGTGGAGATGGTTCGGATGAAGAAAACTGTCCTCATAGTAAGTGTGCAACCCACTGTACACCCCATGTGCATCATTCTGTCTGTTAACCGGGTTCTATGTGTATGTACTATTGATGATCTATCCCCAGGAAAGGTCATTAATAGTTACTCAGCAGGAATCCAACATTCAGGATCCCTGCTGATCAGTCAATCCTACGGCCGCTGTCAGTGCAGTAGGGTGAGACATCCACACCGGTGGTCAGGGGCCGAAGTGTAATAGATGGATTCATTTCCATTGAAATCAATGGGAGTAAAGCAATCTATTACACTTCCAACCTAGTTAGCACCAGTAACCAATAGACTTTTAGTGCTATAGTAAATTGTGTACAGTGACAGGAGGCCATTATATATCATTCCCTAATGCTCTCAGTTCTCTTTAAAACATTTGGTCAATCACAGTGAAGGAATTTACAGTAATTTATATTCTTGAAGCCAAAATAAGTGCATATAATTTGTCATTATTTGGCAGATGCTAAAAACTATGGCTGCCATACTGCCAATAGCACCATCTGCGGGGAAGAGATGAAATGTATCCAGACACAGACCAGCGTGTACTGCACATGTAAAGATGGATTCCAGAAGATCCCAGGCAGCAGTGCATGCAGAGGTAAGGATGAAAGACCATCACGTTTCTGTATATGAGGACATACATGTCTATTCGGTGGTGTTGGGAATAGATGGAGACCTGTGACAATGCTCATAAAACAGTGATGGTTAACATTGCTTTAACAAAACGATCAATCCTAATTGGCACTCAAGTACATGTGAACGGTTCTCAAGAATGGCTGCTATCTAAACCGACTACAAAATATAACACAATATGAAACATTTTGGAAAGGATTCTTACTTGTTTGTACGTAGAGAGTAAGTGTAGCAGTACGCAGTCCTACCAAAAGTAATTGGACAGCTGAGTAAGAATCAAAAGTAGTATTTATTTCCATATGTTAATACTCAGTGGGGCTCCTTTGGCCCTAATGACATCAGGTACTCTACCGTCTAATACACTTCAGCTGGTACTTCCCTTTAAACGTCTGGCGAGTTCTCTCAAAGAAGATGGACACTGACCCAACATTCTAGTTTGTCCCAATGATGTTCAGTAGGATTCAGGTCCGGACTCTCTGCAGGCCAGTCCCATCGTGGAACATCCATATCATCAAACCAACATACAACAGCATTGGATGTGTGACAAGCTGAGTTGTCTTGTTGGAAGTATGGCTGACCATTCTCAGAGTATTACCACATTGTTAGCAGCACATTATCGTCTATAATGTCAGGGTACACCTCCATGCTCATGGTTCTTGCCATTATAACAAACGGACCAAGACCATACCACGTTAAACATCTCCAGACCATAACAGAACCTCCAATGTACTTAACTGTTGACACAACACACTCAGGCAAAAGTCATCCCCCAGACATCCTCCACACCCGGGTACGGCCACCTTATTTGAAGATTGTCACTCTATAGAATGTTTTTCCATTGCTCAACTGTCCAATGACGACGCTGCTTGCACCACTTTAGATGGCCTGATGCATTACGCTTTGTGATGGATGGCTTGTGTGCACCGCCTAACCTGTATATCCAATAGCATGCAGTTCCTTTCACAAACTATGGCTGACACCTTCAAGGGTCTGCGTCTTATGCAGTATGGTTTAGGATACGTGACATGCTAATAAGACACAATTCATTTTACTGAGGCTGGACAAATATCCGTCTGGGGTGATTTAGTGAATCCTGCATTAAGCAGGTGGTTGGACCTGATGACCCTTGAAGTCGCTTCTAACTTTACCATTCTATGATAGGGGTGTGCAAATCGTTTTAGTAGGATAGTATGTGGTTAATATCATTCAGGCATGATGAATTTCAGTCATTGATGATTCCCCAGAATGCAGTCATATATATGAATCCTTTTTAAGGCGGGCGCTTCCCATTTGTTCCCAGTGAATGTCACAAAACCTTTTTTCTCTTGTAGATGTGAACGAGTGCCTGGCATTTGGTACTTGCTCACAGATCTGTAACAACACCAAAGGCTCCCACATGTGCACCTGTGCAAAGAACTTCGTCAAGTCCAATCATACCTGCAAAGCTGATGGTAAGAGTGGAACGATATTGAATAAAGTGACCGTTGGGCCAAGGCTTGAACAGTAGTGCCGTCCAAGTGCCCTCGGTTTTCCTATATGCACAGTTGACTGTAGTGGGCACAAGGTTGTACGTAGGTTCTCTTGATCCATCAGATTGATGTCTGCTGTCTCGTTATTTTCAGGACCTAATCAAGTCCTTTATATTGCTGACGATAATGAGATCAGAAGCCTCTATCCATTTAATCCCAACTCTGCATATGAACAGACCTTCAGAGGTGATGAAAATGTGCGCATTGATGCCATGGACGTATATGTGAAGGGCAACAAGATCTACTGGAGCAACTGGCACATGGGGAAGATCTCTTATAGAGAGCTTCATACGTCCTCTTCAGCTACGAATTCCAACCGGAACAAGCGTCAGATTGATGTGGGGGTGACTGACCTGGATGTGAGTATATGACTTGTACTGTCTTTGGTGGTAATGATGAAGATATTTGACTTGCGGCCACGAGCCTTCTGATTTTGGTTCGTCCTGTATATCTTGCATTCGTCTACTTTAGCAATTGCATGAACTTGACGTCTTTCCTCTTTACAGATTCCTGGATTGAAGATGCCCAGGGGCATTGCTATTGATTGGGTCGCAGGAAATATTTACTGGACTGATTCGGGACGTGATGTCATCGAGGTGGCTCAGATGAAAGGAGAACATAGGAAAACTTTAATCTCGGGGATGATTGACGAACCCCATGCCATAGTGGTGGATCCATTACGAGGGTAATGAATGGGACAATATTTGTTGAAGGGAGTTACTATTATTATGTGTTATGTATACAGAGACAATAATGTGAAGCTTATTCGTGTCTCTTTTCATGCAGAACGATGTATTGGTCTGATTGGGGAAATCACCCAAAAATTGAAACAGCGGCTATGGATGGTACTATGAGGGAAACTCTGGTAGAGGAGAACATTCAGTGGCCTACAGGTATATGATGCGTGATTTCAGTCTTGCCTATGTTGGAAGGAGTGCCCTATACAAGAATGGTCTCTTCTTATATTGCAATCTAGTTTTATACTGTGAGGTATGGTATGCGTAATTGGCATATAATGACACCTAAATTATGGTGCTTATAGGATAGGCCCCGGTAAGTCCAGCGGTGTAACTTTTCGACTTGGCAGACTGCTCGTTTCTGTGCTGTCACCCCGGATGTTGGCACTTGGACACTCATTATGACCCTCTTCATTCAGTCCACTCGCGCACACACTCCACTGTCCTCTATGGGAGTGCACGGACTGAATGTAAAGAGTCACACAGATGGATGAAACGCCGAATTTCCAGGGTAACAGTGCAGGAACGGAGAGCCTGGTAAGTATAAAAATTACACCGCTCGATTCTGCACTAACTGTCCTATAAGCACCATAACCAGCGCTCCTGTCTGAAGTTAGATCAGTTGCTAAGTTATGTAGCTGAACCCATCATAACGGGAGTCCTCTCCTCCAAAGACCTTGGAGCTATATTTAATAAAATCTGGGAGAAAAATACATACTTTAAAGGGGTTATGTTAGTATAGGAAATTTCTTTTTAAAGGCTGCGCAGGTCATAATCCTCTTCCCCCGGGACTCAGCTGAGCCACTCCTGCCCCATTCTTGTTCCCTTCTGTGGATGCCCTCCATAGGTCATGTGTGCGCTGTGACCAATCAGCGACCATGGTGTCTGCATCCGAACCGCTTGCATCACCGCTTACATCCTGGGTACCATGATGCCAGGATTTCACTAAGGACTCTGATTGGCTGCAGTGGTCACCATTTCTTGGCCATTTCTTCTTTCCTGGAGGTACAGGTCATGAAATCCAGTAACCATCCCTGTATTTCTTTCAGCTATTTTCGAAACGCGTAATCTGTGCTGGCTATAATTTAATTAATAAAGAAGAAATCCGGTTAATTCCTTTTGCTTTTATGAGCTTTACATTACAAGAGTTGCATCCGCGGTCCATCATTTTTTCCTTCTTACAATTTAATCATTTCTATGCCCGTTACATGGTGATGGTTATTGGACTGGCAGCACCCTACTAAATATTCTGAATAGGATCATATCCTGCTCCACCCTTCTCTTCTCTTGGATCAATAGTTGATTAGTGGGGGATAGTTGATTGCTGCTCAGGATCCCCACCGATCAGGTGATTCTCCGGCCCATTGTCTGTGGGCACAGAAGTTGTCATCGGTGGTCAGGGCTGGAAGTTTAATAGACGGCTTCACGCCCATTGAAATCAATAGGAGCAATGCCTCCTATTATACTACCAGTTTTGACCACAATGAGGAGCTGGAAGTGTAATAGCAGGCGTTGCTCCCATCAATTTCAGTGGGAGTGAAGCCATCTCTTACACTTCCGGTCCTGACCGCTGATGACCACATCCAGCCCACTGCACTGACAGTGGGCCAGAGGACCAGCTGATTGACAAGGATCCTGAGTAGTAGACCCCCACCAATCAGCTATTGACAACCTATCCTGAGGATAGCTCATAAATAGTAAAAGCCCAACATACCCTTTTAAGACTTTTAGGAACCTCTTATATGTTTGATATCCAAGTGAAGTTTTAAGGGAAGCATCAAATTTCTTATGGCTGATAATCAAGACTAGAATTTTTGAAATGGTCATATGATACAATTATACATATACCTGTATATAGAAGTTAATTAAGTTGTTGCTTATTTTTAAGGCCTGGCTGTTGATTACTACAATGAACGTCTTTATTGGGCTGATGCCAAGTTATCCATCATCAGCAGTATCCGTCTCAATGGAACAGATCCTGTAGTTGTGATCAATAACAAGAAAGGTAACCAATATAACCTGACCAAAAAAATGTATTGTCCCTCGTATCACATAACTTTTGCTATAGAGAGATATTGAGATATATATATATATATATATATATATATATATATATATATATAGAAAAGCAGAAAATGAAATAAAGTTTTGTAAGACCTAAAAAAGTTTTTGTTTTCTTTTTGTTTGTTCACTTGCACTTTCCTAGGTCTCACTCATCCGTTCAGCATTGATATATTTGAGGATTACATCTATGGAGTTACATACATTAACAACCTCATTTTTAAAGTCCACAAGTTTGGACATGGCCCGGTGACCAATCTTACTTGGGGAATTAACCATGTGACGGATGTTGTTCTGCATCACCAGTATAAGCAACCCGAAGGTAAATAAAAAAAAGGACATCTGTAAATTATAATCGAGATAGAATGCTGAAAATAATAAGATAGGCAGGCTACACAGGTAATTGTTAGTTGAACTGACCACTTCTGGTGGATAGCAGGGGATTTTAGTCTGGACGATGGGAACAGCTCATTTCCAGTTATTGTACATGACTAGACGTACTTTACAATAGATCAGTCAATGATGATTTCTTAATTGATTTATTTTTTTTAATGCAACACTATAGGCCATAGACAACGAGCAGAAAAATAGTTATCGGGAGCATAAAGCCTGACAGCTGTGCGAATGACTATCACTCCTGTACTTTCACGCAAGACCGATAGTCATACAGTGTATGGAGGTTGCTGGATATCTCGCCCGCCCGCCTTAATTCACTGTGAACAGGCAGCTCATAGATGGAACAACTAACTCCTGTTCACATTGAGCAAGAATTTGCTCACTAGTCACTTTGTTTCAGTGAGCTAATGACTAATGAGCGATTTCTCGCTCAGTGCCCTGTCAGTGGCTGTGTATACATGGGCGACTATCCCTAAAAATCGCTGTTTCAAGCAATTATTTGGATGATATCCCCTCCTATAAAGTTACCCTTACTCAATGATCCCTAGCATCTACCACTGAGGAAAGAAGAATCAGGTAGGATGGATTTTTCCTGTCCAATCCTTTAGACTTGCGCAGTAAGGGTCAGTCACTATCTGTTTGTGTCTTTAGTGACCAATCCATGCGACCGGAAGAAGTGCGAGTGGTTGTGTCTACTAAGTCCCAGTGGACCAGTCTGTACATGTCCAAATGGAAGAAGACTGGACAATGGAACGTGTGTACTTATTCCATCACCCACTCTGTCTCCTGACGGTAAGTGTGGACATAAGTGAATAACCGTTGAAATGCTTTTTTTTTCTTTTGCTAATTTTGCTTTTTTTTAACTTAGAATCCATTCCAGATACTTGCAATATAGAGTGTTTGAATGGAGGGCAGTGTTTCCTGAATGCCAGAAAGCAAGCCAAGTGCCGCTGTTCACCAAGTTATCATGGAGAAAGGTGTGAAATTGACCAGTGTAAAGATTACTGCAAGAACGGAGGAAACTGCGCCCCATCACGCACAGGTAAGCTAAAAGGAGTTAATGAGAGTTCACACATTGCCTAAAGTAGAGTAGAAGTTCCTCAAAGCGCTCTTCACTTCTTTTTCTTTAATGGGGTTATTCAAGACTGTAATATTGATGAGATATTTGATCAATGGGGGGGCAACCTTCAGCTCATGGCAGCCCAGGCTCATACACGTCAATGGGACAAGCTGCAGTGCCAACTACAACCGCAGCCATATGTACACTGCTGTGCCATGGTGAATAATGAAGGGCTTATGATGCTCTCTGGAGTACAACAGCCATTTCATTCAATGGATACACTTTTCGAAGCTTTTTATATAATGAATGAGGGGAACCTTCTTATTGAATACAGGGCACAGTATCTAATCACATTGTATCCCATTTAATAGACTTTATGAGCCTTAGACCAGATTTACCAGCATTAAACTCTGTTTTTGCCAAATATCTTCTCTAGGTTTACCAACATGCCGCTGCTCTACTGGATTCACCGGTCCCACATGCCAGGAACAAGTATGCACCCCAGACTACTGCCTAAACAACGCTACTTGTTCAGTCAACATGGGCAACCAACCAAACTGCCGCTGCCTTTCTGATTACATTGGAGACAAGTGTCAATATCGTACGTAGATATCAAAAGTTATTTTTCTCATGGGGCATGAATGTCAGCATAAAGAAGCCAATAACATGGAAAGTGTTTTCCAGGCAAATACGATTGATTGACCTGTCCTCGGGATAGGTCTTCAGTAGCTGATTGGCTCAGGCCCCCGGCCAATCAGCTGTACCGGTGTCCGCTGTCAGCACCACAATACACAGGGTATGGAGCGGATGCAGATCATTGCAACCTTTGTGTAGTGGGGGGCACTGGTGATTGCAGACTCAATGACAGCTGCAATTACCAGTGCCCCCCACTACACAGGGGTTGGAGCGATCTGCTTCTGCTCCATGTCCCGTGTGTTGTGGCACTGAAAGTAGATGTCTGATCACTGATCGACTGGGGTCTGCAAGCAGCGGACCCCAGTTGATCAGCTATGGATGACCTATCCTGAGCTCGGAAAACCCCTTGAAATGCAATGTTTCCGGGTAACATTGCATCTGTCTCTCGTGGCTCAAGTCAGATGCAGGATCACAAGTACATTGCATGAGTTACCACTATGAACATCATTCTATAATAAGACCCTTTTTTTACCATGTGCGGAATTTCCATAGGCCACAAGGAATTCTTAAATAAACATTACTAATTAGTTAACATTTTTTAACAGGCTGATCAGACATCCTACATTTCAATCAACCCATATGATAACATTCTGAGGAATGATAAATGGAATTAGCAGCAAATGAAAGAAGAGCTTGAAGAATTTTTGGCCTCATTGATCAAACCTGTCTAATAGTACAACTGACTTTGTTGCACATAAGAACTAATCACAGCTCGGCTTTCATTTTATCAGAGCAGTATAAGAAAAAAGAAGCTGTGCTGTGATTGGTTGTTATGGGCAACAGTGACCGTTTTACTGCTAGAAAGTTTTGATAAATGAGGCCTTTTGTCTCCTGAATTTTGAAGTTCTTGTCAACTATGCAACATCATGAAGCAAAATGGTGACCCCTTTACCGCCTGCACAAACAGTAGGGGGGTATGCCGGAACAAAATCAGTCATTTCAGTTTAAAGAAATTGCCAACAAGTTTGTCTCTCCTGGAAGTGTCCTAAAACAGTCTGGGGAACTCATCAGAGTGTTTCCAATGAGAAGGTTTTCATAGAAGTCCAAGGATATCAATTTGCCAAGCCTCAAGACAATCCAATATATGGCCATCGAGTACTCCACAAGAGGCTTTTTTGTTATCCGTATATAGTGCAGATTGTCCAACAATTGAAGCCAGGCGACAAATTTGCTCCAAAGTCCTTGATCGTATCAACACCAACTGTCACTTTCTTGGAAGCATCTTGTTCTCGGACGAGGCCACATTTAATCTGTTAGTATTTGTCATTCGGCATCATGTCCAGATATGGGGAACTGAAAATTCCCATGTCTATAGAGAACATGCCAAAAACTGAAAGTTTGGTGTGGTGTAATAAAGGTAAATGTACGATATGCCTTGACATGTTAGAACAGTTCCTGCATCCCCAAGTAGCCGATCTGCAACCTGACCTCTTCCATCAAGATAGGGTTTCCCTACATTAGAGTATGATTGTTTGGCATTCCCTCAATAACACCTTTCCACATTGCTGGTTTGGATGTGGTTGACCGATTTGGTGGTCGCCCTGTTTGCCAGATCTTATTGCACTGGATTTCTTCCCCCTCGGATTATGTGACTGACTGTGTATTCACGGCTATTGTGAATGATCTCCCAGATTTGTAGACCGGCATTTGTGAGACGACTGCTACTGTAACAGTGGGCATGTTGGAGAGATAGTGGCAAGAAACGGAGAACAGGCTGGATATTGTTCGTGCCACCAGTGGGGCACATGTAGAGGTTTATTAGTGTGTGCCTAAAAAGTTTTTAGAGGAGTTTTTACATTTTCCTTTTATTTTCCTCCTGTTCATTCTTTCCGGTCTGTAAACTGATAAAATGTAAAAGGTTTGAACAGAACACCCTACATATTGCATTGACACCTGAACACTGCACTTTATTCGTGGCGCCTCCGTTTTGTATAATTTTTTTTGTCCTAAAATGTGTATTTTGGGAAAGAGCCAAAACATTCAATTTGTCGTGGGTTCACAAATAATCCCTGTTCTTTGAATACGGAAGCTGATGAACTTTGGACTTGAGGCTAATATGGAGTCATGCCATTGGACAAGTGTGTAACACAAAGTAACATACAATAGTTATAGCTAATTGAACTGAGGTGGCCCCAATGTGGCTTGAAAGCCTCATGCTGCTCCAACCATCCTCAACCCCCATAAGGAATTGGTGGCCCAGGTTTAATGAGAAAGTTCCATATTTCGGGCATGTACACAGCTGATGGAAGACCTCTGTCATAGATCACTTCTACCTGCCAGTAATAATGCCAGAATTTAGTAGTTGATCAATTGAATCTTCTGTGATTACAGTAGACAGCCGTGCAGAGCCATGAAGGAGACAAATGTGCGCCTTATTTTACTGTATGAACACTGCAGTGTGGAGTATCTATGACAGGAGACAACTATCTAGTTCTAGTGTGCACAGTCCAGGGGTGCCATTAATATTCCTAGGCCTTGGCATGGCTGCCTTCCTCCAACAGCGCCACACCTGTCCTTGGTTTGTGTCTAGTATTGCAGTTCAGCTTCATTGAAGTGGAAAGAGCTAAACTGCAATACCACACACAACCTGTGGACAGATATGGTGCTGTTTTGGGGGAAAAAAGGCATGTTTTACTAATTCATATTCTTATTTTAAGAGTAGAACTAACTTTGATTTGGGGCTTTAGTCATGGTAATTCAGGTCCCCCCAGTTGGCTGTGGTGTGTGTTTTTACAACTCTTTGATTGAGGCCCCAAAATGGTAGCTGTTACCTTTGTGCAGGGCACAAGTATGGCAACCCTCATGTCTCCAACACATCAAATCTTGACACAATTCATGTTCAAAGTGGACCAAGGTATAAATGAATTAAGACATGAACACATGGGAAAAGCTAGCAGAGTAGTGAGAACGTTCTCCCTAATCAAATTCGCCTTGGTGGGCCCTGCCTAAAAATAGAGCGATTGCTCCTATAGAGACGGCCGCACATTTCAAACCTAGGGAACGTAGCCTGGTATATAGCTTATATAAGTTGCTGCCTCACCAAACACCTCAGACAGGAAAATAACCAGCACCCGTGTAAAGGCGGGCCCAGAATAAATACACTTCCATTATGGCTGATTAGCCGGCTAGTGGAGGCACCTCCCTGTCAGCCAATCAGTCCACACACCACAGAAGATGTTGTAGTAGGAAAGAGCAGAAGGGAACATTAAAGTCTCTGAGGGATTTCCGACAGATAAGTACTAAATGACAAGGGTCATCCGACACTGCCAGAGGTGTAATAACATTGGTCGAGGTTGACGTTCTGACGCCACCTCAGCTCCACTCCCTGATTGCATTTGGCACGCCTCAACTGCAGCTATCTATTACTGTGACTTACAATAACTAGCCAACTACCCATGAAACTTAAAACTAATATAGGAAGGAGCTGATGGGCATCTTGCAGGCTCATCTGTTGGACATGACTTAGTCATGGTTTTTTGAGTTTTTTCCATTGCAGCCACTGTTGCCCCAAGACCTCCTGCAGCAGGATCGGTTGTTCCTGAACAGCTTTAGTGGTTACTGCTGCTATAGATTACCCTGTCACATTATTTAAGTGTAATTGTGGAATCATTTAGTTTACTTTGTGAATTCCCCCAGAATCTAACATTGGACTTCTTTCCAGGAAAATGCACTGGGTACTGCGAGAATAATGGAATATGTCAGCTCAGCATTAATGGAACGAAGCAGTGCCGCTGTACTCCGAAGTTTGAAGGCAGTCGCTGTGAGAAAAACAGATGTGCTCGATGCAAAGATGGCAAATGTAGCTTGAACAATGGAGACGTTCTCTGCACGTAAGTCTGTTGGCACCATATCTGGGGGAATAGAGAAGCTGCTACACAACAGTAGCGCTCCACCTGCCCATCGTTCTGGAAATCTGCTCCATCATCTGCGGATTTCCTTGTAATGAGCAGAATTGACTCTAGATATCTCATCTATTTCATGTTTTCTTAAAGATGCAAGGACGGACGCATGGCCAAGTCTTGTTTGACCTGTGAAAATTACTGTAAGAATGGAGGAACCTGCACAATCAACCGGATGACAGAGATGCCAGAATGCCAGTAAGAAACCTTAGATCTTGTGGGACGCATCAGGATTAATATAACTAAAATGTGATTTTCCTATAAACGTTCAGATTTGATTAGGCGAGAACCCAGCCGTCTGTTTGAGAACACAATGGTTTATTGTCATTTGTATTGGAGCAGGAGAGTGTTAGTGCGAAGAATGTAGAGATGCTTAGAAGACTATGAATGATGGTTTCTTCAATGAGACCTTCTGAAAATGCCATATTCCCCACCATAGCGGAAATCACTTTTTATAGTCCAGATCTCCTCTTAAAGCTTTTAGTAACCGTTTAAATACTTTATTTGACTTTAAATCTTCTTTTCTAGATGCACGTCAGAAATGACTGGTCCAACATGTGAAGTATTTGTAGGGCAACAGCCGCCAATGTCTCGTACGTATATGCTATCTTCAATCGTTCTGCCGCTATGTATTACGGATAAACTGAGGATTTAAAGGGGTGGTTGTACCAAGATAGCTACAGGACAGGCGATAACTTTGATCGGTGGGGATCCAAACAATTGCAAGAATAGGCGTCATCAGGGGTATAGGAGCTATGGTTCTGGTGAAGCATGCTGGGGGAGCTGGTCTTCTAGCACAGAAACCTCATGTAGTTTATCCTGCGAAGCTTATGTCAGACTCTGGCCGCATTTATCACACATGCTGGCAGGTTATGCAGGGGGTCTAATCACTTGCCGAATCTGTAGCACATAGTGGTGTACTGCTGCATGGCAGCGAGCACCATTTGTAGCAAGTGTTATAGGCATGACCATGATATTTATGCCTAATCGGCAAGGCAGGGTATTGTTTCTCTTAGACCGTATTCGTCTATTGTATTACACTCATTCACACTATATTGAGACTCTGGTCTTTTTAATACACTGATACTATAATATTTTTCATTACATATCAATAAAAGTTACTTTTTAAAGGGGCCTAACTGTGGGTTTCAGCTTATGACAACGGCTGTGGTGGGATTGATTGATATGAATGGGGCGGGGATATGCATGCAAGTTCTTGGCCCCGTCGTAGGGACTTTCGGAACCCCCCTTATCGGGGTTGGTGAGGGTCCCAAGGGTTATAACGTTGTAATTGGTGGGGATCTAATATCCTATCCTGTGACTAGGGAATAAGTTTATATCTTGGTGCAACCCCTTTAGAGGGAATGTGTCATCAGGAAATTACCTATTATATAAATCACATTTTTGAGTTAAACCTATTTTTTAAGAATTTTTTTTTTTTTTAATTTTCGGTCACAATCTGTATTTGAAAAAAGAAAATTCCTAAAATCCTGCATTTTTCACACTGACCAAGGAGCCTAATATAGTCTGATTCTTCCTGTGCAGCGGTCATCTCCCATCAACTGTGCATCAAAACCACATTAGATTTCACACTATTTTGACATGGCTTTGCCAATATGCAACAGATTTCACCTTTTTAACCCTTTCCAATCCAATTTGTATCCTGGTTTTCCTAGGGGGCTTACTCTTTTTCTGCCGTTATAAAATGGCGCTATCTACTGGCTAAAGCCAGTACTGCATGAGGTGACACGTTGGATAGGCTCCGACAGCAGAGAGGCTGGCAATATACAGTAAGAGAACCCCGACGGATGTCTTGCAACATCGGAGCTGTACGGCCTTAAATCATAATGTCTTCAGACGTCAGACAGTGGATTGGAAAGGGTTAATTGAAGGGATGAAATCTGCTGTGGATCCGTCTCGAAATCCACATCAAAATCTGCACCAGTGGTGTGGATTATCTGCTGCTAAAAAAACCCTCAGTGTGGATTCTGATGCAGTTTTTGAGCCAAAGCAAGAAGTGGATTCACAAGAAATTGGAAATTTGAGGGACGAACTTATCCGCCTCCTGCCAGATCCGCTTCTGGCTTTGGCTCACAAAATTGCACCAAGAACTCCAGCGGCATTCTTCCAAAATAACATTGAGTGGAACTATGGTTAAGTTGGTTTCACAACATGACGTGCTTCACAAGCCACCAGATACGTGTGTAAAGAAAACCGTAGAGTACTGTATATTCCAGAGGCAACATTTCTGTAACTGTTACATTCATTGGAATGGGTCTTGCAGAAATCCATGTGCTTGTCGCTCAAACAATCCCATCCGTGGACATGTAAATTTGCTGTGTGTGAATATACCCTTAAAGTGGTTGTCCAAATGTAAACTATTGATGGCCTATCCTTTGGCCAGTGGAGGTCTGCTGATCAGGCCAGTGCGATCGTGCACTGAGATGACTTCTGTAGGAAACGGACATCTCCATTCTCACTGCAGTATTGAGGCTTGGTTTTACAGGCCATTTACTTCAATAGGAACTTTGCCTGTTTTACCAAGCCTGGCCACTGCAGTGAGAACAGTGCTGTCTGTTTGCTGTGGAAGTCCTCTCAGTGCATGAGCGCATTGGTTTTGCAAACAGCTGATCAGCCGTAATCTCAGGCAGCAGACCTCCATTGACCTACTATTAATGACCTATCTTAATGATAGACCATCAGTAGTTTACAACTGGGCAACCCCTTTAATATGCCCTAAAGTTTTGCAGTAGAAGCCTACAACAAAAACTTGTTGTGTTACTCCATTCTTGACTTTGTATGGCGCTAATCACAACATCCCCAAGCTAGGTTGATGATGGCAGCGCATCAAAATACCTAGGATATAGGTGGTCATAACCCAAAGGGGCATAGAAGGCCATTTATTCCAACGATTGGTGAGGATCTTGCCTCGCCCACCCAATTGACTATATTTTCTGACTTGTTACTAATTCCGTTTATTGTATTACCATTCTGTGCAGACTCACGTTTTTATCAATGATCTGAATCTCTTGTAGAAACGGCCTCCATTATAATTCCAATCGTGTTGATCCTGCTGCTTGTCATACTTGGAGTTGGAATATTCTTGTGGTATAGGCATCGGATGAGTGGGTAAGAAAATGGAATTTTATCTTCTACATTGCAATGCGCAATATTCAAAATAGTGTATTTTAGCATGGCCGCTTTCCATTAAGAGGGACGCCATTTTGAATAAGCTTTGATATATGTATTGTTTCCACAGGGCTAAAGGGTTCCAGCATCAAAGAATGACCAATGGGGCCATGAATGTAGAAATTGGCAATCCAACCTACAAAATGTACGAAGGAGAGCCAGACGATGATGTGGGGGAACTGCTGGATGCCGACTTCACTTTAGATCCAGATAAGGTAATCGAGCAGCAGCGTGGCGGCTGTTTACGGCACCTCTATCTATTGTACTGGGTTTTTCACATATTTTCTGAAAGTAGACTCCTGCCTCATTGTGAAAATCCCGCACAGCGCTTTACATTCATGCAATTTTGCATCCAATCATAATGTTGAGTAAAACTGCACAAAATGTATGTTTTTGGCTAAAGCCCAGCCTTGAGGCACAGAACTCCTCCTAAGAAATAAAGTTTGGGACGTGCAGAATGTAGACGTGCCACTTGTGTCTGTTCTACAAAGAAGGGCCTAGTGCAGACGGGCGAACTTGCACTGCGCGATCCGGAGCGAGCGTTCGCCTCCAGATCCCGCGCGAGCGTTCGCCTCCAGATCCCGCAGCAAATACAGCCCATAGGATATATGCATCTCCTTGCCCACGTGTGGAAATCAACAGCGATATTCCGCTAGCGGAGTAGAAATCGCAGCATGTCCTACTTAAGTGCGAGCCTGGCAGAGGCCTGTACTATCTACGTCATCACCGGCCCGACGGCTCTGCACTGCGCATGTGTGGCTGTGCACCAGCCGGCACATCCACGGAGCAGAGAGAAGACGCTGGACAGGTAAGCCGGGGGTCGCTGCAGGGGCACAAGGTCGCATCCAGCTGCGAGGATTTCGCAGTCAGATTCCGACCCGCCCTTGTGCATTCGTCCAAAAGAGATAAATTGTAGCTCATAAGACAAGTGTAGATGCATTGATGTGGCAGGAGAACTAGTCAGGACTGAGAAATAGAGAAAGTCCGGCATCTGTATGAAAATTATAGTATGGCTTTGTTTAACCTCTTACTGACCCATGACGTCAGGGAAGGGACCTATAGATGGCAGAGGCTCAGAAGCTGAGCCCACACCATCTGCAGCGGGAGCTGAATGTGTCTAACATCCGGGTTCCCACTGCAACAGTGAGGATCTGAGAAAACGCCAATCCCTTCTATTAATCCATTACATACCACGATCAATGTTGATTGCGGCATATACAGAGTTACCAGAAGGAGGGAGCTCTCTTTGTAAGATCATCAGCCCTTCACCATGCAATCAAGAAGGTCAATGGATGTCCGTTAAAGGGGTTGTCCCGCAAAATGAAGTAAAGGTAAACACTTCTGTATGGCCATATACATGCACTTTGTAATATACATCGTGCATTAAATATTGGCCATACAGAAGTTATATACTTACCTCCCTGTGTTGGCGTACCCGTCTCCATGGCGCCGACCGAATCCTTCGCCCGGCTCGATTAGACGCGCTTGCGCAGTCTGCCTCTTCTGTCCCGTTGAAGGGGCCGCTCCAGCGTGCTCGCGCCGCACAGCTGGTCTGCATATACACATCGAATTATTGAATTTGTGAATCCAGGACACAAATCTACTACAAGGTTAGACCTGGTCAGAGGGACACCTAGAAGCAACCAATGTAACTATAATACTAGGTGCAACGGTGAACTCCTTTTTAGTCGTACTACACTTCCTACTTCTACCGTGACCTGCCAGAAATGTTCTTGCCATCCTAACCCGTGTTTTATTCTGTTTTGTCTTCCCTTTCAGCCTACAAACTTCACTAACCCAGTCTATGCCACTTTGTACATGGGAGCTCACAACAGCAGAAATTCTCTAGCAAGCACGGATGAGAAGCGAGAGTTGCTGTCCCGCGGAGGAGAGGACGACTTCTCAGACCCTTTGGCGTAGGGTGGAAATTTTAGTAAAAGGAGGAGGGGAAAAAAATACTTAAAAAAAAAAAAAAAACTTTTAAAAATTATGGAGAAAACACACACACACAACCTAACGGTGTATAAAGTGTATAAATGAAGGACTACTTTTATATTGATCTCAGTATTATAAATATATTTTTTCCTTGCCATTATTTTCTGGAACCTGTCTGAAAACCTTCACCTCCTTGCCCAACGGTGTGCTCGGGACTTGCCTGTAACAGGACTCTGCAATAAACACTAGAGGCTCGCAGATCTTGTCAAGCAGATAGGAGAGTCGAAGAGGGAGAAAGAGCGAAAGAAGGAAAAAGGCAGCTCGTCTTAAGAAGAGGAATCATCCACACATGAGAGGGGGTGCTTTTATTATTTCAAGGGCTGGCCTTTTAATCAAGACTGTTACGTTATTTGATCCACTTCATAAGTTGCCAGTGTGGTACAAAGTAACCGGAGTGAAACGCGTCATACGAGATTTTTTTTTTTTTTTCTGTTTCTATTTCAACTACTCTTTTCTTCTACTCGCTTCATGGTTTTAGCCTACAGTACATAATACTTTTTAAATTGTTTTTATTTTTTTTTTATTATGAATTGATGGAGAGTGTGATGGTATTATTGTTTCGGTTGAGCCTTTTGGAAGAGGGGTGAGATTAACAATTCTGTGCATTTTTTGAGGTTCAGCCCCATCACTGCCATAAGCAACTTTGCAGCTAAACTGGTAGACGTTCGTCGCTAATCCTAGGACTGGAATTCCTGGCATCTAGAGCTGCTTCTATAGATTATATTGTGCCTGGTTACTGGAAAGCCTAAAGAACAACCCAAACTGGAGAAGAGTCTCCCCCACCTTATGAATGTGCTCCAGAAGAAGCTCGGTCTTGCTTCCAGTACCATTACCTTCATAGGGCTTTTGTGTTCTGTTTTGTTTTTTTTCTTTTGCTTTGGCAACATATTTGCTACTACTGTCTAGAAGTAAAAAAAAAAAAAAAAATAGTTTTTTTGTTTCTTTTACATTCCTGAAGGAAGAGCTATGGATGCCTGGGAGATAAGATCATTAGCGATCGGTGGTGTAACAATGTTTAGAATATTTGGCTATGAAAAAAAATTAACTCTCTGTTTAAAGAGCAGTTCTGCAAAAATGTGACAATTTTTTTTTGTTTCCGTAGCCTAAAATATTCTTTGACTCATTTCCAAAAAAAAAAAAGAAAAATTATAATCTCAACTTAATGTTTGACTTTCAGCTTCACTCTTGGCATTTCTTTCTCAGTCTAATCCCTACTAATCTACATTGTCATTTTAGACTAGGATGAGTCTTTTATTCTACGTTCACATACTACGCTATGGGAGGTAAGCTCGCAAGAGTGACGTAGAAGGGCCTTAACTTGATCTTTTAAGTTATTGAGAATGTGTTTTCTTCCTTTTTTTTTTTTTTTTTAATTTGTGACCTTGTGGCACTGCACTTTTAAAATTGGACCTATGACATACATACAGGGGCGATGGCTATTTTTTTTTGGACTGGTCCAATATGGAACCTATCGGTTGTAATAGAAGCTAGTAACATTGCCCAGCGTGATGTAGCTAGGTTTTAGTAAACTGTAGAGTGCCTTTACATGAGTATTAGTGCAGCCCACTAAATGGCCAGCTCCGCTGTGTGCATGCGTCGGCTACACTTTTGAAGCTTCTATATATGTTTTGTAACGCAGTCGATCACTAACCTTTTAGTGCCTGGTGGCCTTGCATCACAGTAATGGGTGGTTTTAGTATTTTTACGCGGTTGCCATCATCATCTGTTTACATCTTTTTCTTTTCTTTTTTTTTTTTTGCTGTTCATGTACAACTTTTTGTGGTTTTTGGTTTTTTTTACTACTTCACCTAAACCTTTAGAGTAATAGTCCTGTTAAGATGGCTGTGTGATTGAATGACAAAGTCACGGTAACCCAAGACCTGTCTTGTAACTGCCACTGTTACGGTAGATAATACTCTTAAGGATTTTTTTTTCTTCTTATCTCCAGAGTAAGTTATCAGGTCAGTTTGCACACATTTGCGAGCAGCATAATTGCAGAATTGCGCTATGATCATCTTACATTCACCATAAACTATTTGACACTCTGCAGATGCTATCTAAATGTGACCCTCATCACCAGCTAGAGGAAGGGATTGAGTGGCATCGGGGTCACCATCAACCAAAGCCTGGCCATGATGATATGAATTTACAAGAAAGTCACTTAATAACTTGAAACTATCTCCAATGTTAAATGGATAACGGGAGAAAACCATGACATTTTATGTTTGCACCTTCTAAGCCCCGCGATGACTCTTCACATAGTGGTGGTTTTTTGCTTCATCCAATATTCGGCAAACCGGTCATTGCTTTTATTTTTAGAAGTTTTTGTTTCCTAGAATGTTGTTGCACTATATAGCCTTACTATGTAAAAGTTATTCCATCGTCATCACATTTCATTTCCTCATCCTAGAACACTGTACGCTTTCTCCATTAGATAGACTCAATCACATTCCATGAATTGCTCAGATATTACCAGCGCACCCGTCAACAAGTCTCCTCCGCCAAAGGGCCTTCTTGGATGTACTATTTCTATTGATTTGTTTCCTTGGGGGGGGGGGAACATTAACAGTAAAATCATCCCTCTCTCACACAGTTTTCTCTCTCGTTTCATTTCTCTTCCAGACATGCTAAATGGTACATTATGTTAACATGCAGTATTTTTATTTGTTAAATCTGAAAAGCACTCATTTCAAGATGTTTTATCGGGCTGAATTGAGGGAGGCAGGGTTACAAAAAGAGTTTTAATAATTTTTGCTGGATTACTTTACAACTTAAATAACACAGAATATTGTTATAAATAAAATTAAAAATTATACGGATGTTCTCATTGTTTTTTTTTCTTACTGTAGGGTCTGTGTGTGTCCCGGGGCAGAGGGATATTTTTGATAATTAATAGAGATGAGCGAGTATACTCGCTAAGGCACATTACTCGAGTGAGTAGTGCCTTAGCCGAGTATCTGCCCGCTCGTCTCTAAAGATTCGGGATGGAGGGGAGATCTCTCTCTCCCTCTCTCCCCCCAGACCCCTGCCGCAACTCACCTGTTACCCCCACCGGCCCCCGAATCTTTAGAGACGAGCGGGGAGATACTCGGCTAAGGCACTACTCGCTCGAGTAATGTGCCTTAGCGAGTATACTCGCTCATCTCTAATAATTAACCCTTTCCAATCCACTGTCTGACGTCTTAAGACATTATAATTTAAGGCTGTACAGCTCCGATGTTGGAAGACGCCCGTCGGGGTTCTCTTACTGTATATTGCCAGCCTCTCTGCTGTCGGGGCCTATCCAATGTGTCACCTCATGCAGTACTGGCTTTAGCCAGCATATAGCGCTGTTGTATAATGGCAGAAAAAGAGTAATAAGTCCCCTAGGAAAACCAGGATACAAATTGGATTGGAAAGGGTTAAAGGGGAACTGTCATGTACTTTATCCTAGATTACAAGGATTCAGAAAAAGGGAAGATGAAGAAAGTGCTGAGAATTCAGGTTTATTGGGCAACGTGTTTCGGTACCAAAATGGCACCACCTTCAGGTCAATTTAACAATTGGCCCTAGGAAGATGCCATTCCGGTGCTAAAGCGCATTGTTCAATAAACTGCAACTGTGAACACTTCTGGATCATGGTCTGGTCTCAGCAACGCCGGTTTTATCGTCCCTTTTTTTGAATACTTATCTACTGCTCAAGGAAATGTCCTGCATCGGTCCGGTTTGGAGGAGGCAGCGGCTGATGAGCGTTTTAGTATTTTGTGCCGCTAGTACGACTGGTCAAGGTAAGAGTTTATTACCGGGTGACCCTGCACATTGCAGCGCTGGTTTTTCTTTACACAATGTTGTTCTCACTGAGGGTAATATATGATAGAGACAGATAAGCTGATTCCAGAGGTCTGCCACTTATGGGCCAATGTTGGGTAGTTTCCGAGCATTTACATAGTACCCCAAGAGAGGGAAAAGGTGCTGCTCAGTTTGCAGTGTAGTAGGGAGAAAAGTGTTAATCATTGTGGGTGGGTGGGGTTAGTGGTACTTCATGAATAATCATTGGTGGGTGGGGTTAGTGGTACTTCATGAATAATCATTGGTGGGTGGGGTTAGTGGAGCTTCATGAATAATCATTGGTGGGTGGGGTTAGTGGAGCTTCATGCATAAACAGGACCGATCTGTCATCGGGTCCTGTGGCTTTTCTTATGTAAGTGCTCGGAAACCACACAACTTTGGCCTATAAGTGACAGAACCTCTGGAATCCGCATGTTTGTCCCAACTTTATGCTGTCCTCCAGTGAGTACAGCATAAAGTACATAAGAGGTTCTCTTTAAAGGGGTTATCCCAAAATTGACTACTATAACCTTATCCATAAGATAGGTGATAGGTCTGATCCATGAGGGCTCCTCTGATGAAATTCCCACCGAACGGGGGGTCCCATGTCACCCTCCCCTCACTGCTGTGACCTGGAGACTAAATGGCGTAACAGACTAGCCAGTGCGGTGCTACCCATACATTTCAATGGGCTGACGGAAATAACCGTATACAAGCGCTTGGCTACCTGCAGCAGCCTCTGAAAATCAATGGATCAGCGCCGCTCATGCTCGAACGCCACTCTAGTCAATCTCTTGTTCTTGGCTTGGGTGGGGTCTCCACAGTTTGGGATAACCCCTTTTAAGTGGGAAAATCTCATACTGTAGTTATAATAGGTTTTGAAAACTGCAAATCTCTTCTGGTGGACACAAAACTGTAGATTTACCTTGCCCTGTTTAACATGGTCCTATATTGCATGTATAAGATTGTCAGTTTGTGTAAATGTTTTGCTGTCCACCAGATGGCACCACGATCCTACGCAACCTGACTTCCATCCGTGTACCGCAAGCGGGTTATTAATGCACAGCATTGATTCTTTAATATTTGCATCAGATCTCTTTATATTCCCTCTTTCTTTTTTTTATCCATTCAAACGTTAATGAGGTTAACAAAGTCTTGTCTGTACAGCAGCGGTGGAGAAGTATTTGTAGTAAATCACATGACGATTATTTAGTTCTAGAGCGCCATTAATTAAATGGCGCTGTACGTAAAAGGGCTTACAGTACTTAACAAAGCCAGAACAAGGGCAATAAACATGAATAAAGCAGGGACAGTCTGGTACATGAATGGCTGTTGACAGAAATTTGATCAGAGTTAGGCTGGGTTCCCACACTGTATTCCTGGCATTTGCCGCGGCGAAATCCTGGACGGAATTTTCATGGGAAATCCGCCCCGTGTGAACCCAGCCGAAGGCTGCAAACATACATGTACTTTTTGATGCAGTTTTTTTTAATTAGAAATGGATCCAGCAGGAAAATCCAACATGTTTTTTTTAGGCTTACAAACTACACTATCCTACCAAAAGTAATTGGACACCTGAGTAATAATCAAAAGTAGTATTTATTTCCATATGTTAAATACTTAGTGGGGCTCCTTTGGCCCCAATGACATTGGATACTCTCCGTGGCATAATTTCTACTGATACACTTCAGCTGATATTTCCCTCCCTTGCAAACATCTCAAAGGAGATGCATCAGTCCGCCAACCATGGTGCAAGGAGCATTGTCATTGGACTTGTTGAGCAATGGAAGAACATTCTATCGAGTGACAATTCACGCTACTCCATCTTCAGATCAGATGAAGGTACCTGGGTGTGGTGGATGATGGGGAACACATTTTACCTGAGTGTGTTGTGCCAATAGTTAAGTACAGTGGATGTACCATTATGGTCTGGGGATGTTTTACGTGGTATGGTCTTGAGCCATTGGTTGTAGTGACAAGAACCATGAACACGGTGATGTATCCTGACATTCTAGACAATAATGTGCTGCCGAGAATGTGGTAATACTCTGGGAATGGTCTGCAGTACTTCCAACAAGACATGGAGCTTGTCACGAATCCAACAGTGTTTTACGTTTGCAGGATGAATGGAGGGAAGTACCAGCTGAAGTGTATTAGATGTTAGTAGAAAGTATGCCACGAAGAGTATGCAATGTCATTAGGGCCAAAAGAGGACCCACTGAGTATTAACAGATGGGAATAAATACTACTTTTGATTCTTGCTCAGGTGTCTAATCACTTTTGGCGAGAATAGTGTATGTTACTAATAAAAGTCTGCAGGTAGTCGTAGAACTACAACAGAAATGTATAGTAGATGCGGCATGAAGCAAAACCCTTAGATACGCAATTCATGCCACACTGTGGTGGCAGCCACAGATGTGCCACAGCATGTATGTCTCAATGTGTGACTTCGGGGAGGAGTACAGATAACTGGTTTGCAATACACGAATAGCATCTACAGGAAGCAACTTAGTCAGGGAACGCTAGATGACCATTTCATTGGGGAGCTGAAACAGTGGCCCTACTGGTTTGTTATATGAGAAATGACTAGTATTTTTACTTTATTTAATATAGAGGGGAAATCGTGAATTAGTGACACAGGATGTAAGGTTACGTCCTGCACGTTCGGGGTATGTATGGAGGGAGATCGCAGGGTGATCTCTCTATACACTGTGGCTGCCGGCTGTTTCTTACAACCAGCACCCATCCGCAACAGCTCTGATAAGCCACTTAACTCTTTAAATGTCGCCAGCAATTCTGGCAGCGACATTTAAATCCCCCAGCCAATATTTTGGAAACCCGTACAGCCACCTGCAATGCGTTCACAGGGAGCCATGCCAGTGTCATGGCAGCCGGGGACCTTCTGAAAAGCCCCAGGGTTTGTCTTAGCTGAATGCCTATCAAGCCATGCCTGTTAGAACGCGATATGATGTAATGCTATGGCATTACATTATACTGCAGGAGTGACCAAGGCACCACACGTTCTTCTACCCTCTGGGGACTAAAAACAAAAAAAGTAAAAATTAAGTTTTGAAAAAAGTTTTACTAATTGGTAAAAAAAAGGGAATATTTTTTTCAAAAAAACCCCTTTGCCGTATTTGTAATAAAAGAATCTAAATAATAAAACAAAAATACATATTTGGTATCGCTGCGTCCGTAAAAGTCCGATCTATCAAACTAACGCATTATTTACCCCGCACGGTGATCATCATTAGAAAAAATAAAAAACTCCAGACTTGCGCTTTTCTTGGTAACCTTGTCTCCAAGAAAAAAAAAAGTAGTAAAAAGCGATCTAAAAATTGTATATACTCCAGAATGGTACCAATGGAAACTTCAGGACGTCCCACACAAAATGTGACATTGAACAACTGTCGACAAAAAAAAAAAGATGGCATCAGAAAATAATTTTAAAAAACTAAATATCTTAGAAAGCAAAAAAAAAAACTATATAAATTTGGTATCACAGTATTTCGACTGACCCATAGAACAAAGTTATCACGTCAATTGTATTACTGTGTCAAAATGGAACAAAAAGGGGGACGGTCCCTAAGAGGTTAATAGTGTATTTTTAACACACCTGTGTTTCGAAAAAAGAAAGGTTGACGCAAACAGATTTAACAAAAAAAAATTACTACTTAGTTGTCTGTTCCT